>NC_084793.1:246824751-248024751 GCF_963169125.1 Humulus lupulus
TTTGTGGCATCAATGTATTTATTTATTTTTATTATGTTGCTTAATTATTTTAATTAATATGTGAATTTGTGTAAAAAGAATTATGTGTTTAGTGTTATTAATATGTATGTAGGAAAATGTATGATGTTTTAGTGTTTAAATTCGATTAATAATATGTAACTGTGAATGTTATGGGATTTTCTGAGTGTCATTTGCAGGGTTTTAAATTTTTGGGATAGGTTAAAATGTAGGTGTTATGCTGCCAACATTTTAGTAAAATTAGAAGAATTTTTAGTAGTGTTAGCTAAAGAATTTAATCTAATATTAACAAATTTAATAATATAAAAATAAATTAAAAGTTAGATAAATAATTTTAAAAAATAAAATTTATTATTATTTAATTTAATATTAGCAAATTTAATAATCTAAAAACTTAGATAAATAATTTAATTTAATATTAACAAGTTTAAAAAATTTAAAATAAATTAAAAAATTAGATAAATAATTTAATTTAATTTAATTTAAAATAAATGAAAATTTTAATATTATCAAATTTAATAAATTAAACAATTAGCTAAATAATTTGAAAATAAATTAAAAAATTACAATTTAATTTAATATTAACCAATTTAATTATTTAAAAATAAATCATATTTAATATAGCTTATAAAACATCATAATTTTTTTATGGTATCATAAGACTTTATAAGACATCATAAAATAGCTAGTGTTAAAACATATTTCATTTATGTTGCTTTTATTTGGTGATAAAATTTGATCACCAAAGATAAGATAGAAGAGTTTTATATTATCACCTAGTGATAATTTTTTCACCAAAGTTGTTTAAATTAGTTTAATTAAGTTGATAAAAAATATGTTTATATTTGAAATGTTTGAAATATTAGAATTATTAGTGTTAATATGTGTTTAGGTTTATGTAATATTAGTGTTATTAATATTTATTTAGAAAAAAATAAATTGTGAATGCTTATTAATATGTGTTTAGAAAAATGTATTGTGAATGTGTGTAGAAAATAATATGTATTGATTGTTTTTAATATATTGTAGAAAAATATATTGCGAATATGTGTAGAAAAATGTATAATATATTGTCAATGTTCTAGGAATTTTATGAATGCCAATTGCATGCTTTTAAATTTTTGGGATAGCTTAGAATATAGTCGTTATGCTGCTGAAATTTTGGTAGAGTTATGGGAATTAAATAATACATAAAACTTTGAATAATTTGAATTAACAAAAAATTATAATTTAATTTAATATTATCAAGTTTAGTATTTAAGCATGCTAATGAATTGCTAGCTTTAGCATCTGGGTTGGATCTATTGGCCTACTCCTATCAAGCATGTATAGTGAACGGAGTTCGATTTGTTTCATACAATCGAGAACGAAATCGAACTACACAAAATAGTGAAGTGTGTGTTGCTAGAACATAATGTTTTAACTATTACGGGCAACTTGAAGAAATACTCCAGCTGTCTTTTAGTGGTTCTTATTCGGTGGTATTATTTCGATGTAAATGGTTCAATACAGATCCAAAAAAGAAGAAAATCATCACTGAAAATAATATCACTTGTATCAATGTCAACGATGAATGGTATAAAGATGAACCATTCATACTAGCTAGCCAAGCGAAACAGGTATTCTACACCAATGATCCTGTTAGAGGACGGGATTGGCAAGTTGTCCAAGAAGTGAATCATCGACAAGTTTGGGATTTTTCAGACGCTTCAAATATGATTGTTGATGTTGATGTTGTACATGACACCAACTCATTGAATTTTTTTTTTTTTTTACTGTGGATCTCGGAGAGTTAGTTGTTCAGCAATTTGATGCACCAGCGACTCAAGTCAACACGACCCATCGACCTTCTTTAGTTGTTCAAGATGATGATGGATTTATTAATGACAATGAAGATTATATGGCGGACAACATAGAAGAAGCATAATATGAGGATGAATTGCTTGTCGACCTTAGTGATGATAATACTGATGATGTGTGTCCGATAGCTGTTGATGTAATTAGTGATGATAGTGACTATTCTACTTAGTTTTGTAAATAGTGTAAAATGTATTATACATATTGAGAAATAAAAATTTCGTTTCCAAATAGCATGCTTCAAATTACCTAATCAAATAAAATAATACTCAATAAATTAATTATAAATAATAATTAAATATTAAAATAGATAGGTTAAATTATTGTCGTGTTAGCAGATGTGGCTAGAGCCCATGGTGGAGTCGTTGGCAGTTATCCTCTACCGGATCCTACTAGGATCCCGACTACATGCGAGTCAGGTAATTTTTTTCTTCTTTTATTCACTCACATATGTTTATACTAATATTCTATGTGTTGTTAATAAACAAAATTATAGAAATTCCAACTAAGAGAAAGGGTCGTGGCGCAGCTATTGGAAAAGATCTAGATGAGAGACAGCGTAAAAATGGAAAACCACTGGAAGTAACATTTTGCCTGTGAGCATACAAGGTTGTTAGGGGAGCACTTTTCTTTTGTCCACCTCGTAGGCACTCAAATTAAAACGAAAGTTCCCGGATATTTTGATTCATGGGAATCGATGCTTAAATACAAGGACCAGGTCCTTGGCATAATCCAGGTAAAAAAAAATATTAAATATTTTTAAAAAAAATGAGTCTTTAATATAGTATATATATTATTAATATGTTTATTTTTCAATTTATAGATATTATCAAATAGAGGACCGCGAGGATTTCTTAAAGTGTTTAGATGGTATCGATCGAGAGATGAAAGACCAATACCGTCATAGGAAAACAATAAGACACAAACACTTTGAGAAACACTACATTGGACTAGAGGATTGGGACAAGGTTTTAAACAACCCAACCAAGGATGTTAACAAGGAGGAGTGGAAGCAGATCTATCAGTAATTTACAAGTCTGAAATTTATTGTGCGCTCCGTAAAGAATAAGGAAAATCGGAAGAAACAGAAGTATTCTACAACGCAGGATACAAAATCGCTGGCGACCATCCGTCACGAAAAAGTATGTAAAAGTTAAAATGTTATCAAACTTATGTTCTTTTAAATTATATGTTCTCTAACATTTCAGTTATATATTTTAGGCGAACCTGGACCTTATTGAGTCATGGAAGGAATACCACTAGAAGAAAACAACAAATAATTTCGTGAACGACGATGCTCACCAAGATTATGTAAGTTTGAATTATGTTTTTCAATATTCATAGAGTTATATTTAATGTTAGTGTCTAACGTTTTCTAAAAATAGGAAAAACTAAAGGTTGATTTTCAGTTACAAACTCAGTAAACATTCGCTGGTGCTTCCAATAATAATGGTTCGACAGCAGTTCATCAGGTGGAGGTATTACAAAAAGTATTGGGCCAAAGGCGTGGGCACGAGCGAGGAGTGGGCCGCAAATTGAATGTGATGATCACAACCATAAATCCCAACAATAAGATTAGGATTTGAGCGAGAGTAGGATTAGCGTGTGGTAGGTGGCGACAAAACTGTCAGACGAAGCTCTACCCGGGCATGAAAAATTGAGCGTTGCCATCCACGGGCATCATCAAGCCTAACTTCAGCCATCGTACCGTAAAAATGAAAATGAAAGGTTTGAACAATATAAATGAAATTTTTTTCAGTTAGACCGTATACATGAGATATTTTTTGTTTTTCCGGTGGGCCATGTAAATTTCTCTATACCATATGCGTTGTCTCCAGTAGTCTATTAAACGAAATCAAATAAAAATAAAAAGAGAACTAAATATTAAAACTTAATCCTAAGAAATAAAATAATTACTAAATATTAAATATTAATAAAGTTTATAAAAAAAATATTATTTATTTGTTCTTAAATAGGTAGTTAAGTTAATATTGAAAATACGTTTGTTTGACTTTTGTTGTTAATTAAAGTTTAGAAAAAATATGATTTTTTTTATGTGTATGGTGTTTGTGTTTTAGTGTTTGAATTAATATAAGTTAATTTTTTTTAGGTTAATAGGTTGTTAAGAAAATAATTGAAAGTGATAAATAAGGTGGGTATGTTATATGTGATTTTTGTTGTTAAGGTTAGGAAAATGGTATAATAATTTAAATTGGTAAAATTAGTATTTTATTTGAAAAAAAAGTTGGTATTGTTTGATTAATATTAAAATATTTAATATTATTTAATTATTTATATATGTTTGTTATATTGTGGATATCTGGGATTTTATGTGTTATTTACATGTTTAATTTTTTTTGATAGATTAGAGTACAACTGTTATGTTGTTGAAATTTCGTTAGGATTAGGAGACTACTTAATTAAATATTAAATAAACCTATGACTAATTAAAAAAATAATTGATTAAATTAAAAAATAGATAAATTAAACTTTTTCTAAACAAACATCATTTATAAATAACTAAAAGGTATATTAAGTTTAGTCTTTAATAAAAATATTATAACTAATTACAAAAATAAAAATATAATTAAAAAGACTACTTAATTTATTCATTAATTATAAAAGGAAAGATCAAGTAAGAAATAAATTTAACTTTTAAAAAATAACGTGATTAATAAATTAAATGAAGAAAACTTAAGCAAATAAATTACAATGTTGTTTAGGGTTTAGTTTTGATTATTATAATATTTTTAAATGACTTGATCATTGTTAAAGTTTTATTTATAATTTTTTATATTAATTAGATTTGTTTTTACATTTTTCTTTTCTCATCACCACCAAAGCTTTGGTCGTTGCTCTTGTCGCCTCCACTATCGACCCCGCCATCTAAGGCCACTACGAATAAGGTAATGTGATTTTTTAGAATTTAAGTAATATCTTTATTATTATGGTTGTTAAAGGATTACCCGACGGGGTCGGGCCTTCAACCCCGTTGAAACTAATATGGGGATAGGGGGTGAATAACCCCACCCCGTCTATATCTGTAATTCTAATTTAGGATTAATTTGAAAATATTATTAATTAATTAATTAATAATAATTAAGTAAATAATTTGAATATTTAATATAATATATTTTTTAATATGTTTTTTCTAATTAAATTTTTAATATTAATAAAAATAAATAATTATTTATTTATTTATAAATTCCTATTAGTAGCGACTTTTATGTTGTCGCAAAAAATAACTAGATACCGTGAAATCGAGTACAACTTGCGGCAACTCTCTTAGTAGTAGCGGCGACAACGTCGCTCCTAATAGTAACTACTAGGAGTGGCATTGTATGTCGTCACTAATAATCTCTATTAGCGTCGTCGTATTAGCGATGACATATTACCCCTAATAGATTTTGGCAACGATTTTGATGGTTATTTGCATTGATACTTGACACCTCTAAAAGAATTTTTTTTCTTTTAGTGAAGATCAACAATCATTTTCAAATCTAAAAAACTCAACATGAGAAAACATATCATCAACATAAATTTGAAGTTGATAATTTGATACCCTTAAATCCATTGTTTAAAAAAATTCACATGGATAAAACTAAGCAAGATGAATTAATTTTCCCTTGTCAAAACTAGAAAAGCCTCATCAAAACAACTATTTAGCTTCTGTAGCTGTAAATATGTCACAGTATTAAAAAATTCACAAAATTATTAGTTAACTTTTACAAGCTTCGTAGCCTTGGCCCATGACTTCTCTTGAGGAGAATATATATTATCCATATTAAGAACATCAATATTGAGCAATAAATTAGAAACTTCTTCCATTAAAAAAATTCATATCTCGTAGTAGTTTGGATGGTTAGGATGACTTTTACAAGGGTCTTAAATTAAAGTAAAAATAGTGTTTTTAATATTTTTTTAGGAGGGGATTAAGCTTTCTTAGTAACACTTTGCGTTTGCCAGTCCACGAATACACATGCCATTTATTAATTTAAGAGAGTGTAAAAGTATTTTTGGCATTTATCTTATAACAACAATTCTTATTTTTCTATGATTATTTTATTTAATTACGTCATGATACCATATGTTTAAGGTTTTTAAAAAATATAAATGTTGATGCAGTTTTTCGCCAACAGTAGATTTAGAAATCTAATAAGAGTATTAGTGCTTATTTGTAAATCGTAATGAACTTATATGAACTATTTCTTGCACACACAATTTTACGTCGTTCAGTGGTTAAAATCCACCTAGTCCACGAGACAATATTTTTTCTCTCTCACAATTTCTGCAGAGTTTCAGTATTACAAAAAGGCAGTCCATTTTTATGTCCATTATCCTTGATATTTATAGTAGAATTTCCTGGACATGTTTGGGTAACTGTGTGCATAAATATAGTATACATTTGATACAGATAATTCCCATTTACATAGGGATATGATTGCCTAACAGAATATACAAATATTATCTCAGAAAATAAATGTGCAATACAGCCTAGGAATTAATGAGCATATAGAGTGCCTCCGAGTCTCTCGGGATCCTTTAGTATGCATCATGGCCAGGTTTCCACGAGTTGAACATATTCAGAGCGTCCTAAAGGAGATCTGGCCGCTACATGTCTCGAACTGGACCATCATCCTAAGAGGCAACCTGCCAATTACCTGAATGTCGTGCTATCAAGTCCTAACTCGAGCTGCTCACATCATCATTAGCTAGATGTTTTACTTGTCTGCTTTTTCCATATATTCATCTGCCAACTATACCTATAGCTGAGTGATTAAACTCGTGCTAATTTTTAGGGTACAAAAATTTCCCCCCAAGCTCTTGCTCATGCTTGACGTCATCACATTCTGACATGCAGAGTAGGGGCTTTTAGGCTTCTGTTATGTAAAATCGTGTCTGTCTATTACTCGAGTGTTGAACACATATGGCCGTCTTTAATTGGCGTCTGTTTGGGTTTCGAGGACTGTGACAATTGTACTGTCAACTTTTTGCCGCCTCACAGGTCATTTAATCTTGGCCTATGGATCTCGAGCTGACCCAATCGAATGGTCTAAATTAATTCCCAAAGTTTACGTATAAATAAGGAGATTAGATCTAAACCTTACCACCTTTACATTAAAAAAAATCCTTTCAGAAACAAAAATCCCCTTTTTCTCTCAAACCTTTTCCATAAACCTTCATCGCCCTTCAGTTTCTCAGAAGCACTCAAGCTCCTGCCCATGGACGCATCAATCATTCTCATCGAACAAACGTATAAACTGTAATTATTTCCTCATTTGACTTGAATCTTTCATTTCTTTATTTTTCAATAAGTTTTTTACTTCGAAAAACATTTTTTTGTTCAGTATCATTTCATGTTCTGGCCATGTCTGAGTTTAAATATGGTTCGATTTAGGCTAAAAGAATGATACTAGACTTGTTTCAAAATAAGGTATTCTAAAATTGGGCAAATTTTCTGGGTTTTGCAAAGAAAATGTCACTGGTAAATCGATTAGGATACCTGTTTGGATGTATAAATTGAGAGCTTTTAGGTTTTGCTATGGGTAGCTTAAGGGTCATAGTTCCTTAAGCGGTTTTGCATTAAACCACTTTTAAAAGAAAAGTAGTGGGTCTGATGAGTCTGACACAAGAATCCCAAGGTATCAGGGAATTTCCCGAATTCATAGTGCGTGGCCTAGGACTACGCGTGGAACCACGCGTTGATGCTAGGACATATCTTAGCTCATGTAAATTTTGATTCATCAAAAGTAAACCTTTCAAACCCTCAGGTCATCATACCTTTTCGCCGTAGCTAGTAGTTGTCTTAGGTCACCACTAATAGGCCGCTTTGTCATCAGGTGAGCTAAATCATGGCCCCACCAAAGAAAAATGCCGCAAGCTCCTCTACTCAGAACAAGAATAAAGACAAGTAGATCGCGTCCGAATCTCTAATTCCTCGCTTCGGCCCAGTGGTGGAGAGGGAACTTGTTGTCAACCCCAACGCTTTTTACGAGGCCGAGCACATCGTTTCTCGAATAACGTCGCAGGGGATAGTGAACAAAATACTGCTGAGCCATGGGATTGAGATGGGAATTGATGGCCTCCTTGCCCTACCTCCATTGGAAGGAGAGCAGAGATGCACCCCCCTTCAAGATGACTTTGGAGCTTGGAGTGATGAGCACCTGAAGGTAGGTGCTTTCCTCCCATTAGATCAGTACTTCATAGATTTCTTGAACTACGTCAAACTGGCTCTGTTCTATCTCCCCCCGAACTCGTATCGACTTTTGGCAGGGCTGAAATATCTGTTTCTGAGGCATGAGTGGGAGGTCCCCACCCCGACAGATATTATGTAATTTTTCTACCTCAAGGTCAGTCTTGATCAGAAGGGGTGAGGTGATGATTTTTACTACCTCCCACACTTCCCCAACTCGGCATCCGTCATTGACCTCCCTAGCCACCCAAATGAATATAAAGACCAGTTCTTTATGTCAAATGAGTTCAAGAATTGCGATCACCCATACTTCAACCGCCCTCACAAGTCTCCTAATTTTATGAATTCTGTACGTGAACTCTCTTATCATTTTCATTTTTTGTTTACCCTTCTATCTGAGTTCGTTCCTTGTACAGCTATATTCAACAGGACAGAGTGGTCTGAGACCCTTGGGGGTCAATGCGAAATACTATCTCATCTTCCTTCGAAGGAGAAGTACTTCAGTCAGGTAGTGAATGATGCTACCATGGTGCCTGGCAAACTTATCAGGCAAGGCCAGGTGCTGGTTATCAAGACCCGAGGTCCACCTCCCGTTCTTCCCGAGCTCCCCCCTCCTCAAGAATTCTTCCCCGCAATTGAAGAAAACGAGGAGGAAGAAGATGTGGCAGCGCTGGTGCGCAAAAGGAGAGCTCTTGAAGATATTCAGGGTCCTAATCTAGAGTGAGTTGCGTCCGGGGCAGCAGCTGGCACCTCCGTCCAAGGTAACCCATATAGAGAACTAGATCGGGTTGCTACAAATTTTAGGCTAATTCGCTTCAACCCCCATCAACTTGTTAGTTGACATCCTACAGACCCGGACCTGAACATAACACTCCTCCAGTGTGTGGATCATCTGGTGATACGCTATGATAATAGCTACCCCAGATGCACCATTATGGTTGACAACACTCTCCACTTTAGGTCCTCCATTTTTGAGGAATATGTGACAAATGGTAGGACGTGGCCTTCCTTACGTCAGGGTGTATTCTCCCCCAACTTTAGGCAGTTTGTAGATGAGTCCAGCTTGGAAGGAGAGCCTGAGACCCTTGGGACCCACGGTGTAATAATTCAAGACTCTCCCTCACCTCCGGTAGTCCAGGGGTTACAGGTTAAACCTAGTCTAGTTCATAACCCCGAGCTAATTGTAGTAGATTCCTCCCCTGTAGCGACCCAAATTTGCTAATGTTATCCCCAAAATTTGAAAACGATGACGTGGCAATAGAAGTGACAAACAGCAAGGAATGGTTGGGTAATCTGGCTTAGGAGTGACCTGGTAGACCAATGAAGATTTTTGACTGGTTAGTCAAGTGTCATGACCGACCAGTCATGGCCTTGGCTGACCAGTCACATGCTTGTCCGCCCAGGCATGACCTTGGCCGACCAGTCATGACCTTGGCCGACCAGTCACATGCATGTCCGACCAGTCAGGTGCATGTCTTCCCAGACAGGTGCATGTCCGACCAGTCAGGTGCATGTCTGCCCAGTCAGGTGCATGTCCGCGCCAGCAAGGTGTTTGTCAGACCAGTGAGGAATTTTGGCCCTTCAATTTTCCTCCTGAGTGTGATATGGATTGACTAGATAGAGCAGGGCTACGCAAAAGATCCCAGAAACGGCTTCAACAAGAATCGGTCTTGCCTGCGCGGGAATCTCTCATATTATCCCATGAATATAGTGTATCGTTGTATTTTGAATATTATTGTTAATTAAATATAGTGAGAATAATAAAATATCCCAATTATGGGGGATATCATCTGTACGATCTTGAGCCTATAAATACAAGGCTCATGGCATCATAAAGGGTTCCGATTTCAATTTTCCAGAGAAAAAGTAATTGTATCTTGAGAGAAATTTTGTACTCTTGTAATTTGCACTGAAGAAACTCAATTGACTCAGGTTCATCTGATCTTGAGTGTAGATCTATAATCATAACTCTAAGTGGATTAGGCTATTACCAACACATTGGGGCTGAACCACTATTAAAATTGTCTGTGTCGTTTATTTCTCTTGAAGGTTTTTGTCATTTTTGACGTCTACACGTCGTTGGCCAAAAACACGGTCAACATTTTGGTGCTTTCATTGAGAGCCTGAAGAGAAAGACAGACAATCACTGTAGCATTATGGCGCCTAAGAACACCAATGCGGCCTCCAAGAAGCCAGGTTCCTCTAAAGAGCCTACTAGATTAGAAGGTCTTGGCCCTCAAGACCATGAGACTGAGCCTAGAGTCATGCTCAAGGATGTGACTCCAGAGGTTGAACAACTTCCGAAAGCCATGGGGGCCTTCTAGGAGGAAATGGCACAATTCAACGCCAGAGAGGAGGCGTTCGCTGAAGAAATGGCTAGGCAGAAGGCTGCATTTGAGCAGCAAAGGCGGGAGATGGACGCTAGGAGTGAGGAGATCCGGCAACAGCAGGAGGAGGCCGATAGGCGACATCGCGAGTTTGCACTCGCTTTGGAGGAAGCTATGCAGCTGGCCCAGGCTAATGCCCAAGCGGCAGCACGAGGAGCAGCCACCGCAGGAGCAAGGACACAGAAGCTGGTCGCAAAAACACTGATGACCCAATTCTCGAGGGCCAAACAGTAGTGGTAGTAACCCACCTGGTTGGGAAGAAGATGGGGTCCGATCGAGCACTGCCTCAACCCAAAGGGGGAACTCCAGAACCCCCTCAAGGAGCCACCGATCAGAGACTACCAGATTCGGAAGTCACAAGTCAGAAACTTCACACTTCAAAGATGGGCATGGTCATGATGAAGCTGATAGTCATCACACTGACCAGTCAAAGGAGAAGAATGATAACAACCATCGAGGAGGAAGAGACCGCCCAACACAGACAGGAAGGCCACCACTGCATCCCAACTAGCAGCACAGTGGCAAGGATCATGTCGCGCACGTCAAGCCTTCTGAAAAAGCTCAGAGTATGGTGTTCGATCGGTTAGGGAGGCATACCTCTCAGAAAGATCTAAGAGACATCATTACTGACAGGAGAAGGACCGTCTCAGTCGAAGGGCGAGATCCGAACTGACCTTCCAGTCAAGTAGAAATACTTGATGATGGTGTGCCGGATAGGAGCGCCCGACCAGGCGATCCCAAGAATGAGTCCCAAGCAGTGGCCCCAGGCATCCAAGCCTAGCTTGATGCTCTGACAGCAGCAGTTTAGGGTCTATCGAAATGACCTTCTGCAATAGATCCAGTAGACCACAGGAGTGGCAGCCCATTCTGTGCTCGAATTAGAGTAGCCCAGCCACCAGCGAAGTACAAAGCACCGGTACTGCCAGTTTATACAGAAAAGGTAGATCCAATAAGGCATGTGGGGAAATTCGAAGACCAGATGGAGCTGCTCGGAGTGAGTGATGACTATCGATGCAGAGTCTTCCCCACTACATTGTCCGACACTGCCCAAGAGTGGTATTGGAAATTTAAGCCAAATTCCATCACTTCTTGGGAAAGTTTCAGGAAAGAGTTTTGTGGGAAGTTTAGTGCTGCTCGGACCCCTCCAGTTTATGCAAATCACTTGGCGGATATTAAACAAGGGAAGGACGAATCTCTCAAGAACTACATACAAAGGTTCATGAGAGAAGCTAACCGAGCTACTGCAGTTGGAGATGAGGGGAAGATGGTGGAAATTTCTTCTGGAAATTTCTATCGGAGTCCTTTGTGGGACAGTATTCATCGCAACCCAATTTCAACGTTACAACAATTTCTTGACTGGGCGGACAAGTATATGAAATTGGATGATGCTATTGAGAAGGGAGAGAAGGGCTTGAACAATCCGAGTGGATCGACCGATCCTCCCAAAAATGGTGGAAATGATCAAAGTAGTGGTAAGAAATGTGGGAATAACGTATCTGACCGCCACAATGAAAAGAAGGCTAAGTCGGGATCAAACGACAAGCCAACTAAGTATGAACCTCGGTTCACCAATTACACCACTCTTTCTGCAAGTCGAGCGGAGATATATCTCGTAAGTCATCAGGAGGTCCCCTACCGGAAACCCCCACCCATCAAGAAGAAGATGAGTAAGAAAGAATGGAACAAGTTCTGTCGTTTCCATGGAGACTATGGTCACGACACAAATGAATGCAATCTTCTCAAGGATGAGATAAAGTTTCTCCTCCGGTCGGGGAAATTGAAAAAGTATCGAGCAGAAAAGAACCAAGGAGAGGGAAGTAACAACAATTCTAGGTTCAAGCGGCAACGATCCCCACCTTTGCAACCCGAGCCTGTGGACTTCACTCTAGACACCATATGTGGAGGTCCACATCTGGTTGGGGATAGCAACAAGGCAAGGGAGAGGTATGCTCGAACCCTTCGGCATGAGTTGGATGCAGCATTAACCTTCGAAGTCATGGCTGTAGAGGAGCGGCCTCCGAAGAGCTCACGATACGAAAGTGAGTCCCTCACTTTCACTGAGGATGATGCTCGACACGTGAGATATCCTTATAATAACCCTCTCGTCGTGACAGTCCAAATAGCGAATATGAAGGTGAAGAGATGCCTGGTCGACACAGGGAGTTCTGTGAATATTATCTACAAATCATCCTTTGAAAGGATGAAACTATCTATCAATGACTTAAAGCCATGATCTCAAGTCATCTAAGGATTTACTGGAGAAGGATTGTCACCAGCTGGAACGATCAAGTTACCAGTCACAACGGGGGATGCTCCCAAGCATGAGACAGTGATGACAGAGTTTTTGATAGTCGACTGCCCGTCCGCCTATAATGTGGTTATTGGTTGACCACTACTCACAACCTTGCATGCGACAGTCTCTATATGGCACCTTTCTATGAAGTTCCCGACCAGTGCAGGCATAGGCTGCGTCCGAGGAGACCAGAGAGAGGCTAGGGAATGTTATAATGCCTCGGTAGCTAAAGCAAGAAAAGGGGCCAAAGAAAACAACATGATTGTATGTCCCAAGAGAGAGGAGGTAGATGAGATGGATGTCGACCAAAGTTTCACAGTCGTAGACGATCAGGAAGAAATGTTAGAAGAGTTTGGCCAAGAAAGCACTCTTGGTTTAAGAGAACAACAAGCCCCATCCGGTGATGAAGTCACCAAATAGGGCGTTGCCCAAAGCGAGGGAAGGGACTTTGATCCTCACTTTGGGGATTATGAAAGTGAGGTGGGACCGTCCGAGGAGTTAGAGGAGGTTTCAATAGATGAGAATGATCCGACCAGAGGGGTCAAGGTTGGAAAAAAGTTCAAGTCAGAAGTAAGAGCACAGCTGATAGAATTTTTGCGAAGGAATCAAGATGTCTTCGCCTGGTCTCACAAGGATATGGTGGGTATCTCACCAACTGTGATCAGCCACATGCTCAACGTGGATGAAATCTATCCAGTAGTGCAGCAAAAGAGAAGATTGCTTGACAAAGATCGAGCAAAGGCTCTCAAGGAGGAGGTGGAACGGCTGAAGGAAAACAGGTTTATAAGGGAAGCATATTACCCTGCCTGGTTTTCAAACCCAGTGTTAGTTTCCAAGTCCAATGGAAAATGGAGGACTTGTGTGGATTTTACCGACCTGAACAAAGCATGTCCAAAGGACTGTTTTCCTTTGCCAATAATAGACCAGTTGGTGGATGCGACCTCTGGTCATGAAACATTGTCCTTCATGGATGCTTATTCGGGGTATAACCAGATTAGTATGCATCCTCCCGATGAAGAGCATACCAGTTTTTGAACAGACATAGGGCTGTACTGTTATAAGGTCATGCCATTCGGCTTGAGGAACGCGGGAGCCACCTACCAGCATTTGGTGAATGGTATGTTCCGTGACTTAATCGGCAAGAATATGGAGGTGTACGTAGACGATATGCTGGTAAATTCAAAGGAAGCTGAAGGACATGTACGAGATTTGGAGGAATGCTTTGCAGTATTGAGAAAGTACATCATGAAGTTAAACCACCTCAAATGCTCGTTTGGAGTAAGTTCTGGAAAATTTCTTAGGTTTATTGTGAACTCCCGAGGAATAGAGGAAAATCCAGAAAAGATAAGGGCGCTCGCAGAAATGAAGTCTCCAGCCAGAATTAAGGATGTGCAAAGCTTGACTGGGTGGATTGCTGCTCTAAGCAGGTTCATCTCTAAATCGACGGACAAGTGTGTCCCGTTTTTTAATCTGCTTAAAGGAAGCAAATTTTTTGAATGGACGGTAGAATGCGAGCAGGCTTTCCAAGCCATAAAGGAACACTTGGCTCAACCTTCTGTTCTTTCGAAGCCATTTGATGGAGAAGACCTCTTTATTTACCTAGTAGTCACAGAGCACGTTGTTAGTGCTGCTCTAGTACGAGAAGAAGATAAAGTGCAGCATCCGGTGTACTACGTTAGCAAGAGATTGATAGGAGCAGAATCCCAGTATCCCATGATCGAGAAGTTGGCCTATTTCTTGGTACTTGCATCTCGTATGTTGAGACCGTACTTCCAGGCACACCCCATTAAAGTCCTTACAGACCAGTCCCTACGCCAAGTCTTGCAGAATCCAGAGTCATCTGGTTGGCTACTTAAATGGGCGGTTGAATTGGGCCAATTCGAAATCAAGTACCAACCGAGATCTGCTATTATGGGTCAGGCTTTGGAAAATTTCATTGCTGAATGTACTGGGATTGCTGATATTCCCGACCAGCAAGAGCGTACAGTTGGGCAGAGAGAGGATCTTCCTACTTGGCAACTTTTTGTTGATTGGTCGTCAAACGAGCATCATTCAGGAGCAGGAATTATATTGGTCACGCCGGAGAAGCATCGAATTCATTGTGCACTAAGGTTTGGATTTAGTGCTTCTAACAATGAGGCGGAGTATGAAGCCTTCCTAACAGGCTTGTGCTTGGCTAGAGATGTTTGAGCCGGGTCGGTTGAAGTGAATAGTGATTCCCAATTGGTGGTCTACCAAGTCTTAGGGGAATATCAAGCAAGGGGCCTACGCATGATGGCGTACTTAAATAAGACCAAGGATCTGCTAGCACAATTCGAGGAGTATACTATTAAGCTGGTACCACGGGAGAAGAACTCTAACGCAGACAATCTAGGAAAGCTAGCTAGTGCAAAAGATGCTGAAACTCTGAATATAGTACAGGAGGAATACTTGGCAGAGCCGAGCATGAATGAACAAGAAGCCATGCCCATCACAATAGTTGACACTTGGTGACACCCATCATTGCTTACCTTGAGCAAGGAACCCTCCTAGATGATCGTAATGAAGCAAAGAAGATTTTGAGGCAAGCTGCTAGGTAAATTATGATGGATGGGGTGCTGTATAGAAGAGGGTACTCTTTGCCTCTACTAAGGTGCATAACACCCGACCAGTCAAAAAACTTATTGGCTGAAGTGCACGAGGGGTTCTGCGGAGATCATGCTGGGGGGCAGAGTCTATCCAAAAAGATTTTGTGGCAATGATTTTTCTGGCCTACAATGAATGAAGATTCCATGGAGTACATGAAGAAGTGTGATAAGTGCCAGAGATTTTCTAAAGTACGTAGGGCACCTCCGAATGTCTTGAAGCAAATGCAGAGCCCATGGCCTTTTGCAGTATGGGGCATTGATCTGATCGGGAAATTACCCAAAGGGAAAGGATGAGTATAGTTTGCAGTGGTTGCTGTGGATTATTTCACCAAGTGGACTGAAGCCGAGCCACTAGCCACGATCACCTCGAAGAAAGTGTTAGACTTTGTGGTTAAGAATATAATATGTCGCTATGGTCTGCCCAAGAAGATAGTGTCTGACAACGGCACTCAGTTCGACAGTGACATATTTATCGATTTCTGCACTCGGCATGGCATCACGAAAAGTTTCTCCTCGGTAGCCCATCCACAAGCCAATGGGCAAGTTGAAGCCGTAAATAAAACTTTGAAAGATACTTTAAAAAAGTGTCTAGAGCGAGCCAAGGGTGCTTGGGCGGAAGAATTACCAGAAGTCCTTTGGTTATACAGGACTACTGCCCGGACAGTAACTGGTCATACCCTGTTTTGCTTGGCATATGGGTATGAGGCCATGTTACCTGTGGAAGTAGACCCACCATCTCATCGAAGGAACATGTACGACCAGGAGGAGAATCACCAGTTGCTAGCTGAATCTTTAGATTTCCTTGAGGAGAGACGAGAAAAAGCAAGCTTGAGAGTTGCTGCTCATCAGCAAAAGGTGGCCTGCTATTTTAATTCCAAAGTCAGAGATCGAAAGTTCCAGGTCGGAGATTTGGTCCTCAATAAGGTGTTCATCAGAGACCCGGCGGCTGGAGTACTAAGACCAAATTGGGAGGGACCGTATTAAATTGAGCAAGTCTTGCCACCCGGCACTTACAAACTTGCTTGATTAAATGGAGAGTTGATCAGGAACTATTGGAATGGCGAGCACTTGAGGAAATATTATCAATAAATACTGCTTACAGAGTAGTACCTTTGTATCAAGTGTTTAACTTGTTATTTAAGTTTGTTTGTGAACTGGCTATTTGCTAACCAGTCATGTTATTCTGAACAATGTTATTTTGTTTGAGACTCGTAATTAGACATGTTTTGTCCTTTTTTTTACGAGTAATAAAAGAGATCACGCGCAGTGCGGTCGAATCTTGCTACAAATTTTGCATATGTGTTGATTATTCTTGCTTTGGCAGTGTTCAACTGTCATTACAACTTAAAACAAAAAAAAGGTTTTCTAAAAGAAATATCGGGCAGTGTTCAACTAGTCGGTATCCATCAGATGAATGACCAACGTTTAAATAGTTGCATGTTTTTGCAGTGTTTAACTGCTGAAATATCTTTTGTATATTCAATGTGTTTCACGAGTACTAGCTGCTCGGACAAATTCGGTCAAGTAGCAAGTGATCAAGGATTTTTCAACCCTCAATCACTTGGGAGGCACATAGGGTATACTGGTATACACTTCAACACAAGCAATAAGAACACGAGCAAATATATTTGTTTTCAGGCTGACTTGTAACTTTTTGAAGTCGAAAGGGCCGTTAAGCTAACTTGTTTTACAAGGCTTAATTAACTTGGAATTTTTTCAAAATTTTAAGTTAGAAGCAGATATTCGTGTGACAATAAACTCATAAAATGTTAGAGCAATAAGAGTGTGAGAAAGTATACTTAGTATGGACTTATGAAATGTTTAGAATTTCTAAGTTAGAAAACTAAGTACTCACATGAAAATATAAGGCATCTATATAATAAAACTTTTAAATGATTAATTCTATAAAAGTAAAGTGTTCATAGCTCGGCCATACGAGCAAAAGTGCAATAGCAAAATACAAAATAAAGGTCTACTAGTCAGCTGGTCGGATGATAGCCTCTCTGGTCGGATGGAGGCCTCTCTGGTCAGATGGAAGCCTCTCTGGCAGATGGGAGCTCACTGGTCGGCTATGGCAGGTTGATCAACGCCTTCCTCAGCATCAGTTGCTTCTTCCGGTCAGAATGACAGCGTGGGGGAAAAAGGTGTAGTGCCAGCAGGATTAGCTGCTTCCTCAGCAGCCTTTGCCTCACATTTCGCAAGCTCTTCTGCCTTGGCCTCCTCTGTGAGAAAGTCGAGGTTGAGAGGCTTGTTCAGCTTCCACACCTGGTAAAAGCAGTTGAAGCAGATTTCCTGGTAGCGAGCAAGATCGGCTTCTTTCTCTCGCCTTAGCTCCTCAGTCTCACGAGTCAGTTTCTCCAGCTGATCGGTTAGTGACTTGTTGGTTTGAATTTGTTTTTGATTCTCATCAAACAGCCCCCTAAGAGACTCATCCCGCTCAGCCACGGTCTTCTTTGCCTGCTCCAGCTTGGATTTGAGATCCTTCTCCAAAGAAGTTAAAGTCTCCACTCTAGCTTGAGCATCCACTAGTTGATCATTTATGACCTTGATCAACTCCTTATAGTCCACTGCTCGGTGCTGAGCGTGACTGATGGTGATGAGTGACTGCATGGAAAACAGGAGGTTATTACAAGTAAAAATATTAATAACAAACTGTCTTGTGATAGAATACTTACATTCATCAGCTGAGTGAGCCCTCTTTGTAAGACAACTTCAACGCTAAGCCAAGGTAAGGATTCAAAGCTTTGAATCATTGAAGCATCATGGAGAGTCTGGTCAAGCAGTTCCTTCTCGATACCACCAGCAATGCAAAGGGCCTCACTCAAGCCAGTCAGATGAGTAGGGGTTAGGCTCGCAGAGGGAGGAAGCGAGGAAGGAGTCAGCTGCGGGATTGCGATCGAATCCTCAGGTTGTTTCCCTTGGTTAGGTGGAGTGGTCCTTGGGACTTTGCTTGGAGGGGTGGAGCCACTTCCTTCCCCAGATTTCCTCTTTGGGGAAAGAGAGGTGTTGAATTGCCTAAACATCTCTGAATCTACAAAAGAGAAAGCACAAGATTTGTTAGTAAAAAATAAAGCAATATGTGGATAAATACATTACTACTACCAGACAGCTCTATAAATCCCATATAACCAAGTTATTTAAAATCAAACATCTCACTATGACTACTAGACCTGAGTTTAGGATTTGGTCGAGGAAGTCATCCTCTTCATCAGATGATGAGCTTAAGTCTTTCTCAAGCTGGATGGTCTTTCCCTTCCTAGGCTGTATGGGAATAGCACGTCGACGTTGGTCCTCTGACTAGGGCTCCCAAATGATGAGATCACCTAGTCTGCGGGAGTGGGAGACGGTCCAGGAGAGAAATGATCGGTCCCTACCTCAGTATTGGCGTTGGACTGATCAGTTGCATTAGCTTCCTCGGTAGTGCTCTCTACTGTGATGTTCTAGGTACTTAGTAGTAGGCCCACCATCTGAAGATTATCCACAGTAACCAACTCTTTCACATCCTTCTCCTCGGTGCACATATTAGCCAACTCCTCTGCTCGGGAACACATTTCTTTTGTAGGCAAGGGTTGGTGAAATGGACCCGCATGCGTAAAAGCCAGGTTGTTGGCTTTGATGTCCGAAGTGAGAAAATACTCTGTATAGTATTTTCCAGGATTCGACTTGTGAGCAATACCATGGAGGTATTTAATCCCTTTATGCCTAAGGAAGAGGTGGAAAAAACCTGTGTTCTTGTGGCTCAGGTTGGTTCTGAAGTCGAATAGGTAGTGTATTTCGTGAGGAGGAGGTGGATCCCAGCCTTGCAGGAAGTAAAGGATGTATAGAGCGGACAATGCCTGAATCCCATTGGGGGCAATCTGGAAGGGAGAGGCGTTGAAATAGTTCGCTACTGACCGGAAGAAGGAATGTAGCGGGATGGTAGCTCCTGTGTATACATGGTGCCTAGACCAGTAAGGTCCGCCAAGTCTGTTAACTCTCTGATGAGGGCGCAGACATATCACATTAACCCCTTTCAGGTCCAAGGCTTGGATGTGTTTGTCGAACATCCCGGGGTTAAGTTTCGAAGGTTTTGCGGTAAACCAAGAAGGTGTTTCTTCTCCTTCCTTTCTTGGTTTTTGGACAGCCAAACGCTGGATCTCAGTAGTGAATTTCTGAGTAATTTTTCTCAAGGCTTATTTGGTTTTTGCATCTGGCGGGGTGGTCTCGAAGAAGCCGCAGTTCAGACCTCACTGCGTTCCACCACTTTATGTGCTGCTTTACGAGCTACCTGAGGATCCTGGTCCTGTGGGAGTCTGTTAGATTTCTTTACCCTCATTTCTGACTGTTCAGCCTGCTGATGGAGGAAATGCTCTTCCGAGCAGCCGTGCCTGTCCGAGGAGCTGATGCGCGCCATGTCGAGGGAATGGCATAGGGTCTGATCGGAGTGATGCATCCGAGCAGCTAAGGGCATGGTCGAGAAGGGTGCCTTTGTATCCGATCGGTGGGCATTAGCTCAAACTAAATGAGGGCGTGAAAAAGTGCCCAAATGTTCAAACAATAAGAGAAAAAAAGATTATGGCCGATCGGACATAACCCTAAACCTATGCCGAAAAACAAAAGCCCTAAATTCCATGAACACAAACACAATTCCTCATCCAAAATACACAACAACAAGATCAAAAGGGGTGATTTGAAAGGTTTCAAATGTTCTTGAGATCCTATATACCATCCATTACCCATAAACCCATATTTATGATTTAGGTTAAATAATTCATTATTTATGAAATTGAAGATAAAATTGAGTTACCCATAACCTAAACAACATCAAAATAGCCACAAAACCCATTGTATTTCAAAGATTCATACACAAATTCAAGGGGAAAGCTTCATATGGGGGTTCGGCCTACTTTTTTTTTTCTTGAAGCTTTGAAAAAAAAAACACACAAGAAAAGATCAAGAAGAAGGACTTACCCAATCTTGAAGAGCCCTTGGATTTGCTTGAAGAAATGAGAGCTTTTCCTTGAAGATCCTTGAACTTTTCGGCCAAGAAGGAACCTAATGGGTATTCGGCCAAAGAGGGAAAGAGGTGAAGGAAGAGAGAAATTTTTGCTCTATTTTGCTTATGAGAATATGGGAACCCATGGGTCTATTTAAAGGAAAAACAAAGTGGAATTTGCCACTTATTTTTAGACCCTTGGAATTCCTTGAGCATTTTTTCTCCCCACGATTGTGAGTAGTTAATTCCAATGATCGTGGTCTGCTATGGAGTCATGGTCTATTGCATGGACGAGAAAATGACCTCCCCAGCCACCCAAATGAATATAAAGACCAGTTATTTATGTCAAATGAGTTCAAGAATTGCGATCACCCATACTTCAACTGCCCTCGTAAGTCTCCTAACTTTATGAATTCTGTACTTGAACTCTCTTATCATTTTCATTTTTTGTTTAACCCTTCTAACTGAGTTCGCTCCTTGTACAACTATATTCAAGAGGATAGAGTGGTCAGAGACCCTTGGGGGTCAATGCGAAACACTGTCTCATCTTCCTTCGAAGGAGAAGTACTTTAGTCAGGTAGTGAATGATGCTACCATGGTGCCTGGCAAACTTATCAGGCAAGGCCAGGTGCGGGTTATCAGGACCCGAGGTCCACCTCCCGTTCTTCCCGAGCTCCCCCCTCCTCAAGAATTCTTCCCCGTAATTGAAGAAAACGAGGAGGAAGAAGATGTGGTAGTGCTGGTGCGCAAAAGGAGAGCTCTTGAAGATATTCAGGGTCCTAATCTAGAGTGAGTTGCGTTTGGGGCAGCAACCGGCACCTCCGTCCAAGGTAACCCATATAGAGAACTAGATTGGGTTGCTACAAATTTTAGGCTAATCCACTTAAACCGCCTTCAGCTTGTTAGTTGACATCCTACATACTCGGACCTGAACATAACACTCCTCCAGTGTGTGGATCATCTGGTGATACGCTATGATCATAGCTACCCCAGATGCACCATTATGGCTGACAATACTCTCCACTTTAGGTCCTCCATTTTTGAAGAATATGGGACAAATGGTAGGACGTGGCCTTCCTTACGTTAGGGTGTATTCTCCCCCAACTTTAGGCAATTTGTAGATGAGTCCAGCTTGGAAGGAGAGCCTGAGACCCTTAGGACCCACGGTGTAATAATTCTAGACTCTTCCTTACCTTCGGTAGTCCAGGGGTTAGAGGTTAAACCTAGTCTAGTTCATAACCCCGAGCTAATTGTAGTAGATTCCTCCCCTGTAGCGACCCAAATTTTCTAATGTTATCCCCAAAATTTGAAAACGATGACGTGGAAATAGAAGTGACAAACGGCAAGGAATGGTTGGGTAATCTGGCATAGGAGTGACCCGGTAGACCAATGAAGATTTTTGACTGGCCAGTCAAGTGTCATGACTGACCAGTCATGACCTTGGCCGACCAGTCACATGCTTGTCCGCCCAGGCATGACCTTGGCCGACCAATCACATGCATGTCTGATCAGTCAGGTGCATGTCTGCCTAGACAGGTGCTTGTCTGACGAGTCAGGTGCATGTCTGCCCATTCAGGTGCATGTCCGCCCAGCAAGGTGTTTGTCCGACCAGTGAAGAATTTTGGCCCTTCAGTTTGCCTCCTGAGTGTGATATGGATCGACTAGACAGAGCAGGGCTACGCAAAAGATCCCAGAAATGGCTTCAACAAGAATCGGTCTTGCCTGCGCGGGAATCTCTCAGATTATCCCATGAATATAGTGTATCGTTGTATTGTGAATATTATTGTTAATTAAATATAGTGAGAATAATAAAATATCCCGATTATGGGGGATATTATCTGTACGATCCTGAGTCTATTAATACAAGGCTCATGGCATCATAAAGGGTTCCAATTTCAATTTTCCTGAGAAAAAGTAATTGTATCTTGAGAGAACTTTTGTATTCTTGTAATTTGCACCGAAGAAACTCAGTTAACTCAGGTTCATCTGATCTTGAGTGTAGATCTATAATCATAACTCTAAGTGGATTAGGCTATTACCAACACATTGGGGCTGAGCCACTATAAAAATTATCTGTGTCGTTTATTTATCTTGAAGGTTTTTGTCATTTTTGACGTCTACACGTCGTTGGCCAAAAACACGGTCAACAACTAATAAGGCTTGGGGCCTTGATTAGCATGCCTGGAGGGCAATAATTGTTATATTGTATTAATATATATGAATTTAATGAATATGTGATTAGAAGTGCATGTTTTGGCGATTAACTTTGCATGTGGGCTCCGTTTGGTTGTTTGGGGCATATTTGTAATTTTAGCCCATTGAGGGCATAAATGTGATATATGTGATATTTGTATAATGGTGATATATTTTTGATGCACATTCCGAGACGGTCCTAGGGAGCTGTTTAGCTAGGAAGTCACAACGGGGTCAAATACCCAGCTCGAGAGGAGCTTAGGGGTATTTCAGGATTATTATAAAGTGTTTGGGAATTATTGAGTAGCGGTTAGTGATAGTAGTAGTTTAGACATGTCGGGATTAAAACGAGGATTTTTAGGCATACTCGAGGATTTAGCGGGATGTGTTAAAAGACTAAATCGCCCTTGGTGGCATATGAGGACTTAGGGTAATTTAAGGTGCAATTGGGTCTTTTTGGCAGCTGGTTATGATGAGATAAGGACTGGGAAATTTTAGAATGTTTTAGAAAGGCAAAGGAAAGAAAAAAGAACAGAACTTCTCAGCTCTTCCTCTTTCCCATCCTATTTTTTCTTTCCCTCTCCTTGATGGTTGAGAGCTTGCTGAGTCTTGAGGATTTTGGACTAGTGAATTGAAGTATTTTGGCTGCTGTGACTAGGGGAGTTAGCTCAAGGGTGTGTTAAGCTCAGAGGTAAGGAATTCATCCCTATTTTCTTTAAGTTTCCAAGCTTGACTTTGAGAGTTTGAAAATGGAACTTGAAAGCTGGATTTGTGGCTTGTTAGTGTGAGAATTCTGCTTAGGAATCAAAAGGGGTTTAGCTTGGAGTTGGAATTGGAGGAAGCTCAAGGTCGAATCCTTGTTTGAGGTAAGAATTCCATGCATTTATGAGGTTATGCTCTGTTATGGTTTAAGTTTTATAAAGTTTTAAACCAATTTGTGAATCATGGGTTTGAATGTGTGTCTAGGCTTGTTGTTGATGTTTCTGAGTTGTTAGATGGTCTATATGGGGTTTTGGATTGAATTTGAGACTTGGGTATGCTTTGGTATTGATTTGGGAGTGTTTTGGTTCGAGAAAACAGCTGGGAAAAAACCTAGATTTTTGGGTTCGCGTATGGGCGCCGCGGCCCTATTCTTCCGTGCCACGGCGCTAGGATGCATCAGGGGAAGGACACCTTTCTGGGCGCCGCGGCCCCTATAGGGGGGTGCCGCGGCGCTAGGCTATTTCTGGGCAGGGGAAATTTTCAGTTTTTAGGATTTTTCCCAAGGGGCTCGAGGGACGCTTCCATTACCTTGTATGGGGAACTGGGAGGTTCCGGGAGATGATTATAAATTGGTTAGTAATGTTAGTACTATGTGTGCGTTGTGACTAGGTTTTCAGTGAGCCTCGGGTTAGAGGACCATGCTCGTGATTTTGGTGCTCAAGAAGCTCGGGACACAGGTAAGAAAACTACTATTCCCATAGAGCTGGTATGCAGGGCAGGGCCCTATATGATTATGTTGCAGGGCGTAGCCCTTTGATCGAATTTATTCATACTTGGTATTTTCTTTATTATGCTACGTATGCATATGTGTGGTTGTTCGGCAAGGGTCGGAAACGGTGCAGGCCGAGTTCAGCAAGGCCGGGAACGGCAAGGGGCTGAGAACGGTGTTAAGCACGTGATGTGCACGGCTGAGTGTGGCAAGGGGGCCGGGGCAGCGTTTAGCACGTGAAGTGCGAGTTGCCAAGGCGAGACCCTAAAGGATACCTAGAATATCCTTACGGTGTGGACCGCGAACCCAGGGCCTGGTAAAGCGCCTGGGACGGCATGGCCGTATGTGTATAGCCTGTTTATATGCTAAATGTTTGATATGCATATGTTATCTGTTTGTGAAGGTTTTCTTGCTGGGCTTCGCCTCACGGGTGCTCTGTGGTGCAGGTAAGGGCAAGGAAAAAATTGACCAACCATATGTACGGAGAGTGTGAAGCGGCGCATACATGTTTGGCCTGCCTGGCTGCCACAGCCAGGGGTATTTTGGGAGATGGATGTATAAAACTCAGATTTTGTCGTTTAGTCGACTTTAGTTATTCTTTTGAGTTGTAAATATTTTTAAACATTATTTTGGGATCCCAAATGTTGAACACTTTAAGATTTTCAGTAAATGGAATTATTTTCAAAGTTCATGACTTTGGTTATGGTTTAATTACACGTTTGTCTTAAACCTCAATTAGCGAGTTAAATTGCACGTATTAAACTCACTTAGTAATGGCTCTAAGGAAGTAGGGTGTTACATCCCCTAGCTTTGAGGGTAGGGTTCTTGCCCTTGTTATTGTCTTTCCATTACTTTTACTAATTATCCCTTGTATCTGAATCTTCTGCTTGTTCTTTTTCAGGTGAAGAGATGGACTTTCCAGACGTCTCGGGTTTAAGGGGTGCCTTTAAGGCTGGCGGGGTCGAAGCTGGGCTCGTTATGAAGAGGAATAGATTGCCAAAGAAACACTCCTCCAAGACTGTAACTTCCACCGAGTCTTCAATCAAAGACAAAGGTACCAGCTCCACCTAGGAACAACAACAACAGACTCACCCCCAGCTTCAATAAAATAGTCATAGTTCTCGAGGCTCCTCCTCCTCTCCCTTGACATGTACCTCTTTCGGTTTCTCAAGTGATCTAAGGTGAAGCTCCCTCCATTCAGATCCCAGTAAAGCCACTCGAGTTGGCAAGGATCCCTGAAGCGTTTTGAGGGACTGTATACGAGATGGCAAGCCATATGGCGGGCCATGTGTATAGAGCCAATGCGTATTTCAAGTTCCAAAAATAAAATAATAGCAACATTTTTTTATAATTGACTGATAAACAACATTACATGCTAGAAAAAGTAGATATCAAACCAAATGGCCTATGATTATGGCCCCTTTGGCTTCCATACTTTTAATTTAACTATTAGAAAATAAAAAGAGTCTAAAAGCAACACCAGTTCAGGCATGAAGCCTTTGCTCTCTTTCATAGCCTAGGCAAAAATATTAAACTTAATACAATACTAACTTATATCAAGCATCTGAGGGCCATGGAGGAGCGCACTCCTGAAGATGTCCTTGAGTCCGCCATGGGAATGAACCTCATCATGAACCCCTCTCATTCTTCTAGCATTTCTTTTTCCTTCCTTATATTTCTTTTACTAACCTTGACTTGCCTTTTGCTTTTGTAGTCTGTCTTGGCTCAACTCTGTGGAATAGCTCGGGTTCGAGCTAGGAGTGATGAGCTCCAAGCCACCCTGGTCGCCTCCTAAGAGAGCGAGCGGTCTGCAAAAGCTGCCCTGACTGCTTCCCAAGAAGGCGAGCGAATTTCCAAGAATCAGGTTGTAACACCCCAATTTGTTAATAAGGTTTAGGACCTTGATTAGCGTGCCTGGAGGGCAATAAGTGAATTAATATGATAATATGTGAATTTAAATGAATATGTGATTAGAATGCATGTTTAGGTGGTATAAATGTGCATGTGAGCCCCGTTTGCATAATAGGGGTAAATTGGTAATTTTGGCCCGTTGAGGGCATAAATGTGATAATTGTACTATGTGGTTTGCACCACGTGAGTGTGGTGATATTAATGTGATGCACGTGCCGAGACGGTCCTAGAGAGCTAGTTAATTTAAAGGTCACAATGGGGTTAACTACCTGGCTCGGGAGGAGCCTAGGGGTACTTTGGGGATTTTGTAAATTGAGTTCTTGTGAGTTAATGGTAACTGGTAATTTGGTAACTTGTGTAACTGCTAGTAACCACAGAGAGTAACAAGTTTGGTTGAAAGGAATGGTAGAATTGTAATAGAATTGAGGGAGTTTGGGGCAATCAAACTCGAATTTGAGCAAGGATTTATCGAAGGTAAGAGTTTGAACTCTGTTTTTTTTGCTGAAATTAAGCTTGAATTTACAGAGAATAAGTGTGGGAACCTAAAGGAAATGTGGCTGGTTTTACTTGGAAAATTCAGTTAGGATAATCAAAAGGAAAGGGGCTTGGAGCTGGATTTGGGAGGAGTTCAAGCTAAGTTTGATTGAGGTAAGAATCATTAGCATGTTTAATTTTCGTATCTAGTGTGGTTTAAGATTTTAGAGGCATGATTTATAGTTTTCAAGCTCTGGTTTGAGTCTTGGAAGCCATAGTTTAAGTTTTAGGAATTTGAAACTCAAGATGGGATTTTGGATGTGATTGTGTGATTGGGGTTGTTTATGATGTTTATAGGTTGTTAAAGGGTTTATTTGGGGTTTTGAAATGATTTTGGGACTTAGGTACTTGCTTGGAATGATTTGGAATGGTTTTAGCTCGGGGAAAACGCAGGGAAAAACCCAGAAATCTGGGTTTCGTGAAGGAGCGTCGCGGCCCTGTTCTTGGGCGCCGTGGCGCGAGGCTGTTTCTGGGAAGGGGAAATGCTCTCTGACTTGCTGGGCGCCGTGGCCCTCTAGGGCAGCGCCATGACGCTAGGCTATTTTCAGGACATGGAATTTTGCAATTTTGAGCTTTTGCTCCGGGGATTCAGGGGAAGTTTCCGATGTATTGTTTTAGGAATTTGGGGATTCCGAGAGTGTGGGATTAGTCCCGGGAAGTGGTTTTGGATTGGTTAGCATTAAAGGGTGTTTATATGTGTTGTGACTAGGTCCTTGGAGAGGCTCGAGTTAGAGGATCGTGCTCGCGACCTTGGTGCATCGGGAAGCTCGGCATACAGGTAAGAAAACCACTGTTCCCACAGAGCTTGTATGCAGGGCTGAGCCCAATATGTTTGAATTGTAGGGCGTAGCCCTTTGATTGAATTTTTTAGTATTCATTATATGTTTGTTATGATGTGAATACGATTACATAAACGTTCGGCGAGAGCCGGGAACGACGCAGGCTGAGGTCGGCAGGGGACCGGGAACGGCAAAGGGCCGGGAACGGCATTTAGCATGTTAAGTGCAAGGCTGAGTACGGCATGGGGCCGGGAGCAGCGTTGAGCACGTGGAGTGCGAGCTGCCAGGGTGAGACCCTAAAGGATACCTGGGATATCCTCATGGTGTGGACTGCGAACCCAGGGCCTGGTAGAGCGCCTAGGACGGCATGGCCGTATGTGTTTAGCCCATTGGTGGCCTGATTATATGCTAAGTGTTTGTTGTGCATGTGTTATCTGCTTGTGAGGGTTTTCTTGCTGGGCTTCGGCTCACGGGTGCTCTGTGGTGCAGGTAAGGGCGAGAGGAAAGTCAGCCAACCATGAGTATGGAGAGCGTGAAGCGGCGTGTACATGTTTGGTTTGCCTGGCTGCCACGGCCAGTGGTTTTGGGAGACGGTTGTATTAAAACTTAGATTTTGTTGTCTAGTCGACTCAAACTTGTAAATTTTATGTTGTAAATATTTCTAAATAGTATCTTGGGATCCCAAGTGTCAAACACTCAACGATTTGTAGTAAATGGAATTATTTTCAAAGTTTGTTTCACTGTTCATGATTTAATTACACTTTTGACCTAAAAACCTCGATTCGTGAGTTAAACGCACGTTTAAAACTCACTTAGTAACGACTCTAAGGAGGTAGGGCGTTACACAGGTCGTGGAAGTGAGCCGTCGACTAAACCAGCTGTAGACTAAGAATGATGGCCTCAAAAAGAAGCTTGGCAAGGTCGAGGCCAAAGCCAATGAGGAGCCCGAGAGGGCGAGGTTAGAGATTGCGAAGTTGTCAAATCAAATGGAGGAGATGCTTTATTGGTGTTGGGCTTTCAACCAGGATGGGAACTTCACTTTCATGCAGCCAAGGTTTTGGGAACCTTATCTTGCCAAATTCAAGATTTTATTCTCACAAGAACTCTCTGAGACCGTTGAGGCTTCTGATGATGTTTAAGGGGATGGCGAGGAAGTGACATCCTCCAAGCGATTTGATGGAGCTCAATGAATTTTTTTTCTTTATTTTATATTTTGTAACTAAGTCCCTAGGGACTAAAATAATCGCCTCTGGGCTTAGATCGAGGTTTTTTCCTCCTCGAGATAACTTTAAGTTTTTTAATACATATTTAATTTGTGATCTATTTGTGTTTCCCTTAGTCTATTGTTTTCTCATGTTTGTGAATTCTTGGATTTTTGTACACTCGAAATCTTAGAGGTTGTCTTTAAATCGGGACATATTTTTGATGGCTTGACTATCAAAGTTTAGTCGATATCTTAGTTGTATCTAAGATTTTGCCCGCCTAATTGTGTTATACCTATTAGGAATTAGGCCTTAGACCTGGTCGCATCCAAGGGTTTTAGTAGGCTTAATAGCATTGTACCGGTCACGAATTAGGTCTCGGACCTTGTTATATCCAGGGGTTTAATCTGCTTAACAACATTGTATCTGTTAGGAATCAAGCCTCGGACATGGTTATATATAGGGGTTTTGTTTTAGAAATTTCTCAATCTTAGTTCTTGTTCGGAATTTGAAATTTTGAACTTTAAAAAGTCGTTGAATAATCAATTTTTCCAAACTCTAAGTTTCAGATTCCATCCAAATATGCTAACTCTTTTAAAAGCTCTCTTCGGTTATGTGCCCCCAAGCAACCAAAACCTATAAATGTTCTATGTTGTTTTTACAAAGTGAGCCCGCGATAACAAAACGATAAAATTGATTACGTAATAATCCAATTGTTATTAAAATGAAATGGATTTTATAGATAAGCCTTGCATAAAAAGTAATTCCAAAAATATTAAAGACAACAGAGTTATTGATAGTACTTTTTGAGGTGTAGGGAATTCCAGGTCTGTGGAACTATTTCTCCACTTAACCGGGCTAGCTTGAAAGTCCATTTGCATAGGATCTCCACGATCTGGTATGGTCCTTCCCAGTTCGGCCCTAACACACCGTCCTTGGGATCTTTACTTGCCAAAATTACCCTCCGGAGAACCAAATCACCTAATCTGAGTTTCCGTCCTTTTACCTTTGAATTGAAATAACGAGTGATTTTCTGTTGATAATGGGCGAGCTGTAATTGTGATGCTTCTCGTTTTTCCTCGATTAGATCAAGGGATGCATTAAGTATCTTGTGGTTCTAATATTGATCAAAGGTCTTCTATCTATGGGTTGTCACCAGTGCCTCAATTGGGAACATAGTTTCGTTTCCACAGGTGAGAGAAAAAGGGGTATGGCTCGAGGAGGTTCGATGTGAGGTTCTATAGGCCCAAAGTACTTGAGGGAGCTGCTCGGGCCATAGTCCCTTGGCTTCATCTAATCATTTCTTTAAGCTCACCTTTAGGGTCTTTTTTTCGGCCGAGACCTGCCCATTAGCCTGCGAGTATGCTACCAACGAAAAACTCTTGTTTACGCCATATTTTTCACAAAAGTTTTTGAAGAGATCACTATCGAACTGAGTTTCATTGTCAGGCAAAATCTTTTTTGGGAGCCCAAATCGACGTATGATCTTTTTTACGACAAAATTCAGGACTCTCTTCGAGGTAATGGTTGCCAGAGGTTCGCCCTCCACCCAGTTCGTGAATTAATCGATTGCGACAACGGCATAACAAACTCTTCATTTTCTTGTTGGCAAAGAACCAATCAAGTCAATTCCCCATACTACAAACGACCAAGGGGATGAGATCATGGTTAGCTCGATGGGAGTTGCTCGAGCAACTATGGCGAAGCGTTGGCATTTGTCACATTTCTGCACATACGAGATCGAGTCCTTTGTCAATGTGGGCCAAAAATAGCCCTGTCTCAGTAATTTCAGAGCCAGGTTTTTCCCCTAGCATGGTCTCCACAGAAGCTTTCGTGTATTTCTTGCAAGATAGTTTGCGCTTCCTCGAGCAAAACACACCGTAGGAGAGGTAGCGAATGCCCTCGTCGATATAGAATCCATTCAACCATAACATATTGCGGAGCTTGATACAGCAACTTTGTTGCACCCTTCCAATCGTCAGGTAACTTTTCGGTTGTGAGATACACTATGGGGGTCATCCAGGTCGGTTTTATGTCAATAATTTTGACCTCAACTGTTTTTGCTATTACATGCGGGCTTTCCAAGAATTCCACCGGAACTACATTCAGTTTATTCTCCTTTATGGTGGAAGCAATTCGAGCCAAAGCATCAGCATAGGAATTATGCTCGTTGGGTACTTGTTCAATGGAGCTAAACTCAAATTTAGACAACTCGCCCTTAACCTTGGCTAAGTAGGCCGCCATCTTGATACCGCGAGCTTGGAATTCTCCCGATATCTGATTGACTATGAGCAGGGAATTACTGTAACATTTGATTGCATTTTCTTTTAGCTCTCTTTCCACCCTTAGCCCTGCCAATAAGGCCTCATATTCAGCTTCGTTGTTGGATGCTTCAAATCCGAACCTGAGAGTTGTATGGAATTGATGTCCTTCAGGTGAGATGAAAATTATCCCAGCTCCCAATCCGTTTTCATTAAAGGATCCATCAACAAAGAATTTCTGCAATTCCTGAACCGGTTCTCTTATCAGCTCATCCTGAAAACCTGTGCACTTAGCCACAAAGTCAGTGAGGGCTTGACTCTTGATTGTTGTATGTGGCATATATAATATTTTAAACTGGCTGAGTTCCATGGTCCATTTTAGTAGACGTCCCAACGTTTCAGGTTTTCGCAAAACCTGCCTTAAAGGTTGGTCGGGTAAGACGTTGATAGTGTGGGACTGAAAATATTGTCTGAGCTTCCTTGAAGCCAAAATAAGACAAAGCGCTATCTTTTCTATTAATTGATACCGGGATCCTGCTCCTAGAAGTCTTTTACTTATATAATACACTTGTTTTCGCGCCCAATCTTCCTCTCTAACTAACATAGAATTGTCCGCATTTTCCGTCACGACCATATAGAGAAACAACACATTCCCACACACCGGTTTTGATTGTACGGGGGGTTCAGCCAGATGAGTTTTCAGGTCGTGAAATGCCTGTTCACATTCTTTGGTCCACTTGAACTTCTTGTTTCCTCTAAGCAAGTTGTAAAATGGAAGACACTTGTCGGTGCATTTTGAAATGAAGCGGTTAAGAACCGCCACCTTTCCAATTGAACTTTGTACTTCCTTGCGCGTCCTAGGCGAAGGTATTTCCAACAATGATCTGATTTTCTCTTGATTTACCTCTATCCCCCTTCTGTTGACTATAAACCCCAGAAAGTTTCCCGACGAAACTTCGAAAGTGCACTTCTGGGGTTTTAACTTCACTTCATACCTTCTTATCACACCGAAACATTCTTCCAGGTCAGATACATGGTTATTATCAGTCTTTGATTTAATGAGCATATCATCAACATACACCTCCATGTTTTTCCCAATCTGGTTAGTAAACATTTTGTTGACTAATCGTTGGTATGTAGCACCGACATTCTTCAGCACGAATGGCATAACTTTGTAGCAGTATACGTTATGGTCAGTCATGAAGTTAGTATACTCTTGGTCTGCAGGGGTCATCGCAATCTGATTATATCTAGAATATGCGTCCATGAAAGACATGAGCTCGTGATAGGCGGTGGCATCTACAAACTAATCAATTCTAGGTAATGGGAAACTATCCTTAGGACATGCCTTGTTGAGATCGAAGAAATAAATGCAAGTTCTCCATTTCTCGTTTGGCTTCGGTACCAAAACGGAGTTAGCAACCTAGATCGGATATTTTACTTCCCTGATAAATTTGCATTTAAGTAGGCGAACTACTTCTTCTTCCAGTGCTTCCGACCATACTTTCCCTAAAAGCCTTCGTTTTGGGACTTTGCAGGCACGTTCTTGTCCAAGTTCAAAGTATGCATTATTATACTCAGATTGATTCCCATCATATCTTCATGCGACCAGGCGAAGACGTCTAGGTTTTTCCTAGAGAATTTGACTAGCTCCTTCTTCCTTTCAGCTCCAAGACTTTTCCCAATTTTTGCAACTCTTGAAGTTATTTCTGGGTCAATATTGATTTCCTCGTTCCCCTCCACGACTTTGAGCTCAGATTTATCTTTGCCTATTCTCATATCAATGTTGTCCTGTTAGGCAACGTCATTATCTCATTCATGAGGTACTTACATCCCATGGGTTACTTCCATTTCCTAGGACTCCTCACCTTCTTCGTCTATGACCATTGCCTGCAGCCCGGGTTGTGAATTTCCCTTCATGGCTACACTGTAGCATTCTCGGGCAGTGAGCTGGTCTCCATGTACTGTGCATATCCCCAAGGCTGAGGGGAACTTCATTGCCAGGTGTCAGATCGAGGTGATGGCTTCAAAAACCATAAGTGTGAGTCGTCCCAAAATCGCATTATATGCAACCGGACAATCGATTACAATGAACTTAGGTATTTTTGTAACAATTCGTGAATCATCTCCTAGCGTAACCAGCAATCCGATTGTCTCTATGGCCATTGTCCCTTCACTTGATAATCCGTACAGCGTCATTGAGGTCGCCTTTAGATCGGTCACGGATAATCCCATCTTTTCTAGGGTGGACCTGAAAAGCACATTTACTGAACTTTCATTATCTACCAATATCCTCTCTACTTTTGATTAGCGAATTGCACAGTTACCACCAGCAGGTCTTTATGTGGGAATTGAACGTGGCTAGCGTCCTCTTCTGTGAAAATGATTGGTTGTTTTTCCAACTGCTGTTTTTTTAATAACCGTTGCTTCGAGATAAATTCCATACTGTTATGAGTTTTCAACTCCTCTATATACCTCTTTTGGGTTCCATTGTTTGTGCCCGCCAAATGAGGACCTCCAGCAATAGTAGTTATATCTCCTCCTACTATTGAGGGAGGGTCAACTAGGTTCTGTTTTATCTAATCCATGTAAGTCCTCGGTTGACCTGTCGAAGTTTCCAAAGCTGTACAAGAATTATGTTCGGTAGATTGATTGGGAGAAACTCGGTTTCGGGCGTGCTGGGCTAACGGTCCAGCCCGAATGAGGGTCTCAATCTCATCCTTCAGTTTTCAGCAATCATCGATATTATGATCGATGTCATTATGGTATTAACAAAACTATTAGGGATCTCACTTCGCCCTCTGATGCCTTAATGGCTCTGGTTTATTCCATGGAAGGAAATTAGAGTTTGCTAGAAAAATATGTTCCCGTGTATCTATTAGGTCAGTGTAGGTTGCTTAAATGGGCTTGAATTTTTTCCTGGACTTGTTTTTATTTGTTGTGCCATTCTGGTCATCCTCACCATTCCCTTTCCTCTTATTCTTTCCCGCTTGGTTATTCTGGGCAACAGGTTGAGCTGTAGCTGCAACACCTGTCATTACTTCAGCAGGTTGGATAGGGGCCTGGCTAGTTCCTACAACAGCAGATCGCGCCTCTTCCATGTTTATCCACTCCTGAGCTTGGGCCAATAACTTATCTACACTTTTAACCCTTTTTCGCTGGAGCTCCTTCCATAGATCGCCTCCCACCAGGATTCCTGTTCTAACTGCCATGAGATTGGAGCTATCATCAATGTCTATAACTCGTGCTGCAATGTTGGAGAATTTGCTTAGATATGCTTTCAAGGACTCACCAGGATGTTGTTTTATGTTGGCCAATGAGTCGGCCTCTACACGAGTTTCCTTTGAAGCTCAAAGCGCTCTCTTGAACTCGGAAGACAACTTCTTCCAGGAGCTTATCGAATGTTTTTTATACTTTTTGAACCACTGTTTGGATGGTCCGATTAGAGTCGTGGGGAACATAATACATCTTAGGTTAAACCCGACATTGTGGGCCATTATCAAAGAGTTGAAAATCCCGAGGTGGTCAGATGGATCTGAGTTTCCATCAAATGTTGGCATGTTCGGCATCCTGAAGCCAATAGGATACGTAGCTGCTGCAATGTTTGGGGCAAAAGATTCGAGCTCCTCCTTGGAGTCACAATCATCAATCTCTTTTCCAGACAACAACTTCTTCATTTACTCCTAAATCAAGGTCAGTCGCTCGAGGCTTGGGTCTTTGGTCTCTCAGTTAGTTGGGAGCTGTTCACCAACTCCCATCGTATTGTATGTGTCTGATGGGTTGTTGTCCCTCCAAGTTTGAGCTTGGTTAGGTGGGACAGTCCCATTATCGTGTACGATTGATGCACCTTCCTCGTGTTGAGTATAACTCATATCATCATTGCGACCTGGATATCTCCTTTGTGAATTCATATGTTCACACAGGTCGGGATGTGGGTCAATACGAGGACTTTGCATTGAACTAAGAAGATTCCTCAGGTTGCTCTCAGACCTGCCTCCACGCTGGCTCCCTGTGACCCCCTACTTCCTTAGAGCCGTTACTAAGTGAGTTAAAAACATGCCATTAGCTCACTGATCAAGGTTTTAGGATAAAAGAGTAGCTAAACTGTACTAAAAATTCGTTTAAAGGCATTTGATTTAACAATGTGGTCATTCATTGAAAACATAAAGAGTTAAACATTTGGGATCCCAAAATATTGTGCAGAAAATACTTTACATCTCAAAATAAATTTAAGGTCGACCTAAGCAACAAATTAACTATTATAGTACATTTTCCCAAAAACAACCTGTTGACCCTTGATTTGGCCAACAACACGGAGTCAAAATAACGACAAAGAATAAAAAGGAAATTAAGGAGAGAATCAAATGGGAAAAAAGTGACACAAGTGATTTATCGTGGTTCGGCCCCAATTGTGTGGTAATAACCTACGTCCACTTAGTGTTCTTATTGATGTTGAATCCCAATGCAGTGATCACAGAACTAGGGTTCTTGAGTTTCACCAGCCTTAGGAGAATTACAACTTTTTTTGGATAATCACACTATGCTCTCTCTATGAGTATTCAAGTTCAAGATTCAAAAGTCCCTTCCTTGAGCCCTCTCATTCATATTTATAGGGTCAAGGGGGTTACATGGGCCAATGGGCCTTAATTATCCTTAATATCAGCGTATCAAGGCAGTAAAGAGAAAATATAGTAAATGTAGTTATTACAAGATTGTGTATCTTAAAGGGAATAAACCAAAGCATGCGAAAAGACTGGTCGCATCTAAACGCGAGACCTGATGAAGCAATAAACATCTGGTCGATAAGCGAACATCATCCATTCATTTTAACGCTGCCACATGCCAACTACATGTAATAAATTCTTCCCACGTTATCAGGAGCCATTTTTGGGTAAACATTTTCCCCCCAAGTTTATTTTACTGCGACTAGCATAAAGTAAACTTAGGAGACTGACCCTTTGCATACCCCACAAAATCTGTCAGAGTCGTCCATGCCTTCTCGAAAAAGGCAACCAATCATGTGTTTTCAATTTCCCAAAAGTTGTCTGACGGCTATCGTGCTTCCCCATGCCTTGAAAAGTTAATCCCATTATTACCTCTTTTACAAGGCCACGATCAAAATAAATAACCCATTTTTTCACTTTTCACTTTTTACCAATCTTCTTGCCTTCAAGAACACTGAAGAACAACGCAAAACAAACCCAGAAAACTTCGCTGATCCAAGGTGCGCCTGTCCAATCTTCTGAAATCTTCACTCCAATCCTTCATCCAAGTAAGTCTTCTGATCGATTCCTTTATGTTATGTTGTGCTGTCCAATGCTTGTTTTTCCTTCATTTTTGATTTCTGAGTCCTTGAATATCTCTGTCAGTTCTTGCAAAATGGTTTCGGGGTAAATAGGTATGTTGATTAGTGCTAAATATGGTAGGAAGATAACACCTTGCTAGGGTTAGGAATTAGTTTGGTAGTTAGGATCATGAATTTAGGGCGTAAAATCGAAGTAAAAGTTCGATTTTGAAGCTTGTAGAAAAACTGGGTTTTTCCTGCCTCTCCAGAGTTGAAAAAGTTTTTCCAAAAAAAAAAAAAACATTTTCCTTCTGCTTTTGATCCGTTTTCCAAACTGCTCGTATGTAATTTAGTGTTTTTGCTAGAATACTACTGGTCGTATAAAAGCTTGACTTTTATATGCGAGCAACGTTATTCCAACTCTTAACAAAAAATTTTAGGTCGTAGATTCTCATCCCCCCTTCTCTGTTCGCAGATTTTCATGCAAGATCCGTGGGGAGGTGAGAGGCCAATTGACGACGACCTAGTCGCTCAGCTGCTCGTGGACGAAGAACAGCCGTCACTACTTATCCCAGAGATCCCTTTTTCTTGAATTCCACCCAACAGACCTCATTCAAGTCCACCAAATATGGGTAGAGTAAAATCCACAGCCCAGAAAAATAAAACATCTAAACCTTCTGAAAATCAGCCTACTCCTCGAGCTGAAATTCCCTCGACCAGTTGTAGAGCCGAAACCAGTGGTCCCGAAATCCAAACACAGGCCCACCCCCACAACGTCCTTCGACCAGACGTTGAATGGTACCTAGCTCCTCCTAGAAAAATCACTGCTAGGATGGTAAACAATTTCCTTAGAAAGTATGGACTTTCTGGGGTTTCTTTATTTCTTCCTACCACCGACCAATGGGCAAACCTGCCCGGCGGCGCCTTCAGCGCCTGGTCGAGGTATCACATTGAGGCAAGAGCAATCCTGCCTCTCCATCCTTACTTCCAAGGAGTGGCCAATTACTTCAGGGTCGCTCCTTTCCAAATAACCCCGAACAGGTATAGAATGCTTTCCGCACTCTATATCCTTTACAGCCATAAAAAATGGCCTGTCCCTTCGCCTCATGAGATCAACTACCTGTTCGATCTCAAATCTAACCCCAACCAGGAAAACAAGGGGTTCTTTCATTTTTGCCACCAAGAATCGACCCTCACCTTCCTGAGTGGGACTACCTACAAGTCCAATGTAGGAAAGTACTACCAGGAGTACTTTTTAACCACCAACCTGGTCGCCAACAACCTAGCCTTCACCCAAGGAGGTAACTTCTTCGTTCTCCTAGTCGTTTATTTTCTTTTATTTTATCAGCATTTTCCTTAGAAAATTAGTTCTCTTCAGGTCCATGGCTGCGACCAGCTCCTACTCTAGAAATGGAGCTTCAAGCAGCGCTATTGGCTAGTATGACTGACGTAGAAAAAAGTGTCAAACAACTGGTCACGGAAGCCAAACTAAGGCTGGTCGGGCTTTTGGCACCTCACCAGGACGTGAGGGAGTCAACAATGGGGAGTGCCACTAGTGGAGAAATTCTCGAGTAGCACCCAGACATATCACAACCTCCAAGGATGAGGACAACTAGAGTGAAAATCAGGGAACCCTACAGCACCCCACGAGCAGCTGCTCCCCCTACCCCTTTGGGAAAGGGAAAAAAGAAAGCTTCCAAACCCCCTGCACCCATCGATGAGTATTCAGATGAGAATGGTACTAACTTCTCATTCTTACACAGTTTGCTCATTCCTTGTCATTTATTTGATGGGGACGACAACTTTAAGTACACTCCAAATTTAAATTTAGATTTCTTCCAGTCAGTCAGTGAGTGCAGCATTGGTTCAGTAAGTAATGTAGTGACTAGTAGTTATAGCACGGGTACTTATAATTTTCTTGTTTTTAATTTCATCTCCACCTATACATATTGTCTAACTGCTCGCAATGTTTCTTCACTTCCAGATATGTCATCTGGAGACATGTTCGATCACTACACCGCCTCTGCTGCTCCCTCAAACAGGAAGAAAGACAACAAGCGGCTTCACAGGGAAAGCAGCAAAGTTGCTTCAAAGAAGGCCCGGACTGAGGATCATCCTCCAGCAGTCGGTCCTTCAAAAGAAACAACGCCACCTCCCTCTCCACTTGACCAGCAGTCTCCACCTGCACCGGTTGACCAGCACTCTACCCCTCCAGCGCCAATCGAACAGACACCTCAGGGTAATCAACCTGAAGATGCCCTGACCAGCACCGTAGTCGGCTCAGCCAGAGAGAGGATATACAAACTCTCAAAGCACAAACGCAGCCGAGAGGCCATTGTCGGCACCAGCTCCATGGAGGCCGACCATATAATAAATCAAGGGCTGAACGAGATAGCCAGTGTAAGTTATTTTTCTTTAGTTGGGAAATTTTATTTTGTCATTTTTCTGCCATCATCTTATCTTTTCTCCTGATTGCAGGGATTGCTGACTATAACTATCAGTTGGCGCCGCACAGGGGCTTTGGTCACCCAGACTAAAGAATTCGACACCAAGCATATTGAGGCAATGAAGGTGCTCGAGGGGAAGAACACCAAACTGCTCGAGAAAAACATCGAACTGCTCGGCAAGAACACCGAACTGATCGAGCAAAACTCTTAGCTGACTGAAGAGTTGCTGCAGTTCCAGACTGCCCTGGCCAACGCCAATGCCAACAAAGAGAAGTTTAGGGAGTGTGCTAGACTTAACTACCAAGAGGCCAAACAACTTGAGGTTGATCTGATTGCGAGTAGAAAGGGGACTGAGGAGCTAGAGGGGCGCGCCAAGGAGCTTGAGGAGACAAATGCTAGAAACTTGGAGAAGTATAGGGAAGCCACCCACCTCTGCTTCTATGAGTTTTGGAAGCACAACCGTGAGGCCAACTTAAACTACCTTTCCAAGCGCCTAAGGCGAACTCAAATAGCCCGGTGCACTATTTGCCTGGAGGAAGAAGAAAGAGCCAAAATTCCCGCTTCCCCAGAAATTTCCTTACCAACGGGGATTGATGGCGCAGAAAATGAAGCTGGAACTACAGTCGACTAGGACACTCCTCAAGACCCTCCTGCCTCATAGTCTTTTTATTTTTCTTTCTTTATCTTTTAAATACATGACCTATGGGTCGTGATGTAAAGATAATTTTTGTTTAAACTTTTATTGCTGCATGGGTAGCCTTTTCCCTTTTAATCAAACAATTACATCCGAGCAGTAACTGCTCGCGGTGTGAAAGGATTCTTTTTTGATATTATAATATATTTGCACTTTATTATAACATCTATTTGCATGACCAAACTTAGCATAGTACTTTGGATTGATTTAACAAAATTTTGAAAAATACTCTGTACCCTAGCATGCTTTCACTTATTTTACTCATGTGTTTACATACCTTTCGATATGCTTTGCTTACTAGATACCTTATATGCCCCCCAAGTGATTGAGGAGCTTTAGGTCCTCGGACACTTGCCTTGACTAGGACTTCTTCGAACATTATTGCTCATAGCAGAGAATTTAAAACGATAATATAGCAAAACAACACACGTAATGAGCAAATACTTGTAATAAATACAATAGTGGGCAAGATTGACTTGCTGCGCACAGTCCCTTTTTATTTCTCATAGTAAATGGACAAAACGTGTCTATACGAGTGATCACCAAAGTGATCTTACACTTATAAGCGATCAATCACATAAAATGACCAACCCTTTTTCATAACTTGTAAAAAGTAAAATTAGTACAAGCCAATTCTTTAAGAAGAATTGTTTATTGATAGTACTTGCACAGGTGTTCTCCATTCCAACAGCGAAGAATGAGATCTCCATTTAAGCGAGCAAGTTTGTAAGTTCCTGGATGGAGGACTTCTTCAATTTGGTACGGTCCTTCCCAGTTAGGTTTGAGTACTCCAGCAGCCTGGTCGCGGGTGTTGAGGAAAACCCTTCTAAGTACTAGATCTCCTACATTGAATTTCCTTTCACGTACTTTAGAATTAAAATACCGGGCGACCTTTTGCTGGTATGCCGCTACTCGGAGTTCAGCTTGCTCGCGACTTTCATCGACCAAATCTAGAGATTCCATCAATAGTTGGCTATTAGAGCCTTGATCATACGTCATTCTCCGATGCGATGGCAGATCTAACTCGACAGGCAACATAGCCTTATATCCATAAGCCAAGGAAAATGGAGTATGGCATGCTGTTGTGCGATGGGACATTCTTTACGACCAAAGGACTTCAGGAAATTACTCTGGCCATGCCCCCTTCGCTTCCTCAAGCCTTTTCTTCAGAGTATCCTTTAGTGTCTTATTGACTACCTCGACCTGTCCGTTTGCCTGAGGGTGAGCATCTAAAGAAAAGCTCTTAATAATTCCATGTTGTTCGCAAAAATCCATGAACAGATCACTATCGAACTGTGTGCCGTTGTCTGAGACAATTTTTCTTGGCAATCCATAGTGACATACGATGTTCTTGACCATGAAGTCGAGCACTTTCTTAGTCATTATAGTTGCAAGTGGCTCAGCTTCGACCCACTTTGTGAAGTAATCAATGGTTACTATGGTGTACATGACGCCGCCCTTTCCTGTGGGCAAAGATCCGATTAGGACTATACCCCAGACTGCAAATGGCCACGGACTTTGCATCTGCTTCAGTTCATTAGGGGCTACTCGCAGAATTTTGGAGAATCTCTGGCACTTATCGCACCTCCGCACAAATTCCATCGAGTCTTCATTCATTGTTGACCAGAAGTATCCTTGCCTTAGGATCTTTTTTGATAAACTCTGCCCCCCAGCATGGTCCCCACAAAAGCCTTCGTGGACCTCTCTCATCAATTCTTTGGCCTTCTCTTTAGAAATACACCTGAGGAGTGGCATTGAGTCTCCCCTTCGGTACAAGATTCCATCGACTAGGATATACCTAGCAGCTTGCCGCTGAAGGGTCCTGGCTTTATTTTTGTCCGTCGGTAACACACCGTACGTCAGGAACTCTATGTAAGGTGCCATCCATGTATCCACTGCCTGAATTACCAAAGAGGTTTCTTCTGCATGGATGATTGACGCAGACAGCCGTTCAACTTGTACTATATTCAGGGTATCAGCATCCTTGGCACCCGCTAATTTGGCCAAAGCATTAGCGTTGGAGTTTTGGTCGCGAGGTACTTGCTGGAGAGTATATTTCTCAAACTGGGCCAACAAATATTTTGCTTTATTCAGGTAGACAACCATCTTTAGACCTTGAGCCTGATATTCTCCAATGATTTGATTAACCACCAACTGAGAGTCACTGTATATTTCGAGTGACTTTATATGCATGTCTCTGGCTAACCATAATCCTGCGAGCAGCACTTCATATGCAACTTCGTTGTTTGAAGCAGTGAAGTCGAATCTAATCGTGCAGTGAAATCGATGCCCTTCATGCGTTATCAAAATCACTCCCGCTCCAGCGTGATGCTCATTAGAAGAACCATCTGTAAACAACTTCCATGAAGGGGTTTGGCTTTGAGGTTCAGGCTCGTCTGTTCCTTCTGGCTGTTCGCTATCTAGAAGACCAGTGAGCTTTGCAACGAAGTCAGCCAAAGCTTGTCCTTTTATTACTGCTCGTGGTAAGTAAGAGATATTAAACTGCCCAAGTTCAACCGCCCATTTCAACAATCGGCCTACGGCTTCTGGCTTCTGCAGAACATTCCGTAGAGGTTGGTCGGTCAAAACTGTGATTGGGTGAGCTTGGAAGTATGGCCGCAGCTTTCTGGATGCTAAGATCAAGCAATAGGCTAATTTTTCAATAGGGGGATATCGCAGTTCCGCTCCTATTAGCCTTCTGCTTACATAATAGATGGCCTTCTGCACGCCCTCTTCCTCTCTTACTAGAATAGCACTAGCAGCATATTCCGTGATCGCCAAGTAGATGAACAAAGTTTCATTATTAACTGGCTTCGATAGAATCGGTGGCTGCGACATGTGAGTCTTTAAAGCTTGAAAATCTTGCTCGCACTCCTCCGTCCATTCGAACTTCTTGTTTCCTCTGAGTAGATTAAAAAATGGGATGCATTTGTCTGTCGATTTGGAAATAAATCTACTGAGAGCAGCAATTCTTCTAGTTAAGCTTTGAACATCCTTGATTTTTGTTGGCGATCTCATATCGACCAAGGCTTTGATCTTCTCGGGATTGGCCTTAATTCCTCGCGAGTTTACTATAAATCCCAAGAATTTTCCTGATCAAATTCTGAAGGAATACTTCAGGGGATTCAGCTTCATCTGGTATTTGTTCAAGACGTTGAAGCATTCTTGCAAGTCCCCTATATGTCCTTCTGCCCTCTTCGACTTAACCAGCATGTCATCGACATATACTTCCATATTTGTACCGATCAGTTCCTTGGACATGTGATTGACCAGTCGCTGGTAAGTCGCACTAGCATTTTTCAAACCGAAGGGCATCACTTTGTAACAGTAAAGCCCTATATCGATCTGAAAGCTAGTGTGATCCTCATCAGGTGGATGCATACTGATCTGATTGTACCCGGAGTATGCATCCATGAATGAGAGGACCTCGTGCCCTGCAGTGGCATCGACCAGCTGGTTGATTCTAGGGAGTGGGAAACGATCTTTAGGGGAGGCTTTATTAAGGTCTGTGAAATCCACGCACGTTCTCCACTTGCCATTCAGCTTTGGAAACAGTACGGGATTAGAGACCCAGGATGGATAAAACGCTACCTGGATGAATCCACTCTCCTTTAGCTTCTTGACTTTTTCCTTCAGAGCTTTTGATCTGTCTTTGTCGAGCAGCCTCCTTTTCTGTTGCACTGGTGGAAAACTCTTATCTATCTTCAGGACATGGCTAATGATTGCAGGGTCTATTCCAACCATGTCTTTATGCAACCAAGCAAAGACTTCCTAGTTTTTCCTCAAAAATTCCACCAGTGCCTATTTCGTTGTTGTCGCTAAGTTTTTACCGACTTTCACAACCCTGCTCGAATCTGCCTCATCGAGTTGGACCTCTTCAAGGTCCTCGATGGGTCCTATGTCTTAATCAAAATCCCCAAAGCGAGGATTCAAATCCCTGTCCTCACTTTGTGCAACACCCTATTTGGTGACACAATCACCTAATTGGGCATGTACATCACTGGCCGTTTGCAACTCTTTCCCGGCAGTTTCCCTCGATCCATCTTTCTTTGCCTTAGATATTGAGGGGTTGTAACACTCCCTTGCTTCTCGTTGGTTTCCCAACTCGCATCCTACCCCTGTGTCGGTTGGGAATTTCATAGCAAGGTGACAAACTAAGGTAAAGGGTCATAGGTCGACCAGGATTGGCCTCCAAATTATAGCATTATACGCTGAAGGACAATCAACTACTATGAAAGTAGTGAGTAATGTCCTGTTTGCAGGCGCAGTTCCTACTGTAACCAGGAGCCTAATCGACCTTGTCGGGGCGAGCCCTTCGCCAGAAGAACCATATATGGTTTGGTTGCACGGCTCCAGGTCCTTGACGAACAACTTCATCCTTTCCAATGAAGACTTATATAAGATGTTGACTGAGCTCCATGTGTCCACCAACACCCTCTTAACCATCGTATTGGCAATTTGGACATCAACGACCAGCGGATCGGAGTGTGGAAATCGGACGTGCTAAGCATCATCTTCAGAGAAGGTTATCAACTCCTCCTCTGTTCGAGCCTTCTTTGGTGCTCGATCCTCCACACTCATCATCTCAATGTCCTGGGCGTAGCATAAAGTTTGAGCGTATCGCTCCCTTGCTTTCCTACTATCCCCTGCAAGGTGTGGGCTACCACAAATGGTGAGTAATGTACCTGTCACAGGAGCTGGCTGTAAAGGTGGCGAGCGCTGGTGTGTAGACGCCTACTCGTTGCCACCTTGAGCCTCTCGCTGAGACCTTCATGCAGCTCGTACGTATCTCCTTAGGTGTCCCTGTCTGATTAGGAACTCGATCTCGTCCTTCAACTGTTTACACTCATTGGTGTCATGTCCGTAGTCGTTGTGAAAATGACAAACTTTTGTTGTATCTCTCTTGGAGATATCCTTCCTTATAGGCGCTGGTCGCTTATAAGGGACATTGGCATTGGTCACCTGGTAGACCTCTACCCTACTTTCCACAAGGGCCGTATAGTAGGTGAATCTTGGCTCATATCTATTGCCTTTGGGGTGTTTATTTTCAGATTTTTATGGCTCATTGCTCGCCCTTTTCCCATCATTTCTGCAATTTTTGTTCTCGTTGCCTTTCCCGTTGCCATTGGGTTTATCTATCCCATTGGCGGCCTTGGCGGGATCTTCCTTCGGACCCTTATCTTTCGTGGGTGACTTCCCCTCGTTGGCGATCGCATCTTCGAGCTTGATGTATCGATCAGCTGGATCCTGAAATTCTTGGGTACTCCTTACCCCATTCTTTCTCAGGCTGCTCTAGAGGAGAGAATGGTGTCTAACCCCAGCAGTTAGGGCCATCATTTTTCCCTCTTCTCCCACTGTTTTGGCTCCAGCCGCTGCTTGCATAAAGCACTGGACGTACTCCTTTAAGGGTTCTCCCTCCTTTTGGCGTATCTCGACTAGCTGGTTGGCCTTTATGAGGTGTACGCGACCCGCGTAGAATTGTCCATAAAATTCCTTTACGAAAATTTCCCATGATACTATACTAGAAGGAGGGAACTTAAAGAACCACTCTTGGGTAGTGTCGGACAGAGTGGCGGGGAAGATCCTGCAATAGGCATCGTCTGACACCTTCTAAATATCCATTTGTATCTCAAACTTGTTCACATGAGATACCGAGTCCCCGTACCCATCATTGTTCGGCATTACTGGCATTTTGAACTTGCTGGGGGTTTCTGCCACAGCAATCCTCTACACAAACGGAGTGCCTCTCCTTCGATCATACTCTTTATGGGATGTCCGGCTCCCGACCAGCTCCTGTACCGCCTGGTTCAGAGTGTCAATTTGAGCCTAAATCGCGTCTGGGATCGTTGGAGCGATTGGGGTCGGAGGAGCGTACTCATCGTGTCTCTCGCATCTGTCGTTGAGTACATCCCTCAAGTCATCATCCCTATGCCTTTGTTCGCTAACGCCCAACCGATCAAAGACGTTATGCTGTCAGGGTTGCCCCCCCAGCGTTATGACTCGCAGACCTATTTTCTCTTGGTAGGGGGTTTCTATCTCCACCTCTTTCCTCATGCCTTCAACCAGCATTCCCCCTGCCGGAATCGGCCTCATTGTTTTCATGCCCGTCTCTAAACTGTGGTCGACTATGGCGCGTCCGGCTGGTCATGTTGTTTCCTCTTCTAGCTGGCATCTCCCGAGTGTCAGGGGGAGGCCTGCGCTGGTCGGTAGGTCCCCGTGAATTATTATGTCATGGGGGGCCCCTGACCGCAGAGCCTGACTCGTTATGCCTTATGTGGGAAGAAGGACGTTGCCCCCTGTTCGGTGGATTTGGTTCATCGTCCCCTGGGTGTCTAGGGCTGCCCGGCTCTATTCTGCCTCTGGTGCTGGGGATTGCCCCGACCAACTTGAGAGGGTGGTTGTTGCTCAGGATCCCGAATTGGGACATCATCCTTTGCAATAGGTGGTTGCTTTGGCCTTTGATGGCTTGCTAGCTGGAGTGGAGGACTCGGATTAGGGGCCTGTTGTGGTGGTGCACTTGGTGGCTGATCTGGTTGAGAGGCCAGCGCAGCATGTCCTCTGGCCAACTGAATGGCTGCTTCAAGAGCGACTGTGGCATTTCTCTGCCGACGGTCCATTTCTGCCTGCCGTTCATTCAGCTCCTGGCGCTGACGCTTAATCTCCTTTTGTTGCAGCGCCAAGGTCTCTACTGCATTCCCCTGATTGGCCCTTAGATTGGCCAACTCATCTTGTAACACGCCTAGTGTTGCTCTCAGCATCTCAGAATTTATTTCCTCCTCTTCAAAATCTAAATGTGGTTCATTTTCAGCCACATTTGGAGGAGGAGGTTGAGATGACGCAGCGCCAGCAGCCTGTCCAACCCTCTTGGATGTCTTCGCCATTTGATTTTCTTCAAGGTTTTTGACTAATCTCTTAATGAAAGCACCAAAATGTTGACCCTTGATTTGGCCAACGACACGGATTCAAAATAACGACAAAGAATAAAAACGAAATTAAGGAGAGAATCAAATGGGAAAAAAGTGACACAAGTGATTTATAGTGGTTCGGCCCCAACTATATGGTAATAACCTACATCTACTTAGTGTTCTTATTGATGTTGAATCCCAATGTAGTGATCAAAGAACTAGGGTTCTTGAGTTTCACCAGCCTTAGGAGAATTACAACTTTTTTGGATAATCACACTATGCTCTCTCTATGAGTATTCAAGTTCAAGGTTCAAAAGTCCCTTCCTTGAGCCCTCTCATTCATATTTATAGGCTCAAGGGGGTTACATGGGCCAATGGACCTTAATTATCCTTAATAGCAGCGTATCAAGGCAATAAAGAGAAAATATAGTAAATGTAGTTATTACAAGATTGTGTATCTTAAAGGGAATAAACCGAAGCATGCGACTAGACTGGTCGCATATAAACGCGAGACCTGATGAAGCAATAAACATCTAGTCAATAAGTGAACAACATTCCTTCACTTTAACGCTGCCACGTGCCAACTACGTGTAATAAATTCTTGCCACGTTATCAGGAGCCATTTTTGGGTAAACACAACCCTAGCCATGGCGGCCAGGCAAGCTAAACATGTATCCATTGCTCCACGCTCTCTGTACTCATGGTTGGCCGACCTTTCCTTTGCCCTTACCTACACCATAGAGCACCCATGAGTCAAAGCCCAGCAAGAAAACTCAACACAAAACAAATAACATATGCATATCTATCAACAACATATAGCAAAGCAGCCAACAGGCTAAACACGTAGTGGTCATGCCGTCCTAGGTGCTTTACCAGGCCCTGGGTTCGCAGTCTTCACCGAGAGGATGACTCCAGCATCCTAGGAGGGTCTCACCCTCACGCCATGCACTCTGCATGCTCAGCACCGTTCCTGGCCCCTTGCCATACTCGGCCTTCGCCTTTCATTCTCAAATATGCATTACATAGCATAATATCAACAAATATTTAAACATACACTAAACATAAACAATAAGGCTACGCCCTGAAATTCAATCACATAGGGCTAAGCCTTGCAATACAAACAGTAGGGCCATGCCCTACTCTACAGGTACAATAGTTTTCTTACCTGCGTCCTAAGCATCCTAAGCACCGCAATCTCGAGCACAGTCCTAAAACCCGAGCCTTGCTGAAAACCTAGTCACAATGCATTCATAATATCCATCCATCAAGTTCTAATCCAATAAATAACTTCGAAACATAATTCTAGCCTCCGGGACCTTGGATTCTACTAATTCGGGTGGTAAAATCCTTCCCGAGCCATAACTTTTGGGTTCCCATGCCAAAAACCTTCAAACAGCCAATATCTTGCAATTGAGCCGTGGCCCAGCCCCTTAAGGGTCGCGGTGCGCCTCAAGTCAGAGGCAAAATGCCTATATACTGAGATACATGGGCCACGACGCTCCAAACATTGGGTCGCGGCGTGCCTGGGCAAATAGAGGCTTCCAGCCTCTTCGCTTCCATGCAACCTAGGCTCCATACCAGTTGAACCCAAAACTAAGCCTAAACCTCCTTTCCACGTAACCTAGGCTCCATAACTGATCCATAGACAATTCCCTAAACTCAGCCAGCACCCATAATCACACTTAGAACCCCTTTTCATGCAAGCCTATATTTCCAAGAGAGTTCAACAGCAAAACCAATAAAATAAGTTAGATTAATCCTTACCTCTGTGGTTCCCCTGAATTGTATCCCTTAGGCACTGCAAGCAAGATCCCTCAATTCTTCAGCCTAAAACTCTCAAATTCCTTCAAAATTTCCAAACACCAAAGAGAGAGAGAGAGAGTGTGGGAACTGACTTGAGAGAGAGAGAGAGAGAGTTGATGTTATCTCCCCTTCTGCTTTTCCTTCTAACATCTCAGCAGCTCAAAGAAGTCAAAGCCCATCCCTTGCCAAAAGTCCAAAATGCCCCTTAAATTTATCTAATTCCTCAAGTGCTACCAATGGGAATTTCGTCATCAGTCGAATCCCGCTAATTCCTCGAATGTTCTTATAAATCCCCATTTAAACTTGACATATCTAAATAATTGCTAAATTACTTCCCATTACCCGGTAATTCCCGAAAACATATAGCATTCAAAAAATACCCCTAGGCTCCTCCCGATGCGGGTATTTGACCCCATTGTGACTTTCTAGCTAAACTTCTCCCTAGGATTGTCTTGGATCGTGCATCACGAATATATCACCACTCACTCATGGTATCAATCACAATATACACAAATATTACATTTATGCCTTCAACGGGCTAAAATTACAAACATGCCCCTAATAGCCAAATGGGGCCCGCATGTGTATTTAATTCACCTAAACATGCATTTCTAATCACATAATCATCAAATTTGTATATTAACTTAATTAAATCAATTATTCGTAATTAAATCAATTATTTCCCTCCAGGCACGCTAATCAAGGCCTAAGCCTTATTAGCAAATTTGGGATGCTACATTCTCCGTCCTGTAACTTCCATTTCCAAAACTTACATTCTGTGGCTGAGGTCGAGGACCTGGATTATCAGCACATGCCCATGGGGCGTAAGTGTCCATTGACAGGGGAGGATTTCTCTTGCTATTTCCATGAGCTGGAGCATCTCTTTGTGGGTGCGCTGGTGTAGAATGTCTAACCGGCGATGGCGGATGTCTTATTGGTGAGGCTATCCTCGTTCCATCAAAACGAACTAAATTAATCCACCTCGTTTCTACCCTGATATCCCGAGTTCTTTGTGCCTGGGATTATGATCACGGCACAAGAGGATTTGCTATGGTGTTTTATCTCCGTGAATCTGTCCTAGCTCACCCTGGTGGGTATTTATGGGCATTCCTGGGAATTTATGCAGAAGGCACGGAGCTGGGGATCGTAGTTCTAACCAAATGACTGACATGCGTATGCTGGTTCCTATGATGACTAGTGGGTTGACCACTTCGGTGATTTCGCTTTGAAGGTACAGATCTCAGAGTTGCGGTCCTGACAGAACGATTGGGTTTGGACCTATTATTCCTATGGGACTTATGGGACCCACTTTGCCTCTTTTCGACATTAGCATTGATTGCAAGAGGGGTAACCGAGCTAGGACCTCCTTGATCTGTCTATTTGCCCTAGCGAGATGGCTCCTTAATTGGGCATTCTCCATCTCGATGGCTGTTAGATATTGTGGATTAGGATTTGGTGGGCGTGACGTTGAACTCCCAGTGCCGTCTTGGCCCACCGGTTGCTTCCTAGCACGTTGCTGAACATTTGGGCCCTTTTTAGTGGGAACAACTGTATGATGTGCCTCTTGCCCACTAGGTTGTTCCATTTCGTTGTCATGCATCGATCAAGTAACCACCATGATGAACGTCAAATGAAACTTGTAAAGCACTAATTTTCTCTCAACGAAAGCACCAAACTATTGACGCGGTTTTTCATCAACAGTAGATTTAGAAATCTAATAAGAGTAGTAGTGCTTATTTGCAAACTGTAATGAACTTATATGAACTATTTCTTACACACACAATTTTACGTAGTTAAGTGGTCAAAATCCACCTAGTCCACGAGACAATATTATTGCTCTCTCACAACTTCTACAGAGTTTCAGTATTATAAAAAAAGCAGTCCCTTTTCCTATCCATTATCCATGATATTTATAGTCGTATTTCCTGGACAGGTTTGGGTAACCGTGTGCACAAATATGGTATACATTTAATACAAATAATTTCCATTTACATAAGGATATGATTGACTAATAGAATATACTCCTGTTATCTCGAACAATAAATGAGCAATACAACCTATGCATTAATGAGCGTATAGAGTGCCTCCGAATCTCTTGGGATCCTTCAGTATGCATCATGACCAGGTTTCCATGAGCTGAACATATTAAGAGCGTCCTAAAGGGGATCTTCCTGCAACATGTCTCGAACTCGATCATCATCCTAAGAGGCGACCTGCCAATTACCAGAATGTCATGTTGTCAAGTCCTAACTCGAGTTGCTCACATCATCCTTAGCTATATGTTCTACTCGTCTGCTTTTTGCATACATTCATCTTCCAATTGTACCCTTAGTTGAGTGATTAAACTCATGCTAATTTTTAAGGTATAACAATATATAATTAATGTGTTATCATTCTTATGGTCCTAGATATTTTTTTTTTAAAATAATCTTAAAAAGGTTTTATATATAGATATATTTGTTTCCACTTAATGAGAGAGAAAATATGATTCGATCAAATTTGGACCCAATAAGACCATTTGTTTTTTTATTTTTTACTTTTTTCAACCACTTTTTGACTCTTAATAAATTTGATTCCACCAATCTACCCACATTGAACTCTATCTCTGATCTGGTCATATCCTTTGTCAATTCTCTGGATATTTGCTTTAAGCTATACACCTGTCCTGAAACTCTCTGACTCAGAGCATCTGCTTCGACGTTGGCCTACCTTGGATGATAAAGAATCTCACAATCATAATCCTTTACCAAGTCTAACCAACGTCTCTGTCGCATGTTCAGATCCTTCTGCGTAAAGAAGTACTTCAAACTCTTATGATCAGTATAAATCTTGCACTTCTCCCCCATACAGATAGTATCGGCACACCTTCATTATGAATATCATTGTCGCAAACTCTAGATCATGAGTAGGGTACTGCTGTTCATATTCCTTCAATTGTCTTAAGGTACGAGCCTACATTAGAACACAGCCTAGCATCTGCCTCGACACATCATAATAAACCATAAACTCCCCTTCATCCGAAGGAAGACTCAATACTACAGCAGTGATTAATCATCGCTTCAACTCTTGGAAGATGTTCTCACATCTGTCTTACCAAACGAACTTCAAGTTCTTACATGTCAACTATGTCTGTTGTGTTTTAATCCTTGAGAACCCCTTAACAAAAAGTCGATAGTATCCTGCCAACTCAAGGAAACTTCTAATCTCTGACGCACTTCTTGGCCTTGGCCAATCCTTCACTACCTCAATCTTGGTCGGATCAACCTTAATCCCATCTTTACTAACAATGTAAACAAGGAATGTCACCTGAGGTTACCAAAACTTGCACTTCTTGAACTTACCATACAATTTGTGCTCCCTTAACCTCTGAAGTACCAACCAGAGATGCTTCTTTGACATAGAGTACCCCAATATGTCATCGATTAAAACAATAAAAAAAAATTTCCAAGCAATCTCTGAACACCCAGTTCATCAAATCCATTTACATTGTCAAGGCATTGGTTAATCCAAAAGACATGAACAAAAACTCATAATGCCCATACCTCATGCAAAAGACTTTCTTCGGGATATCCTCAATAGGTGATAACTAGATCGAAGATCAATATTTGAGATTATTGTCTTACCAAACAAGTCATCAATCATCGCCAGTGGAAACTTGTTCTTGATAGTCAGCTTGTTCAACTCCCTATAGTCAATACACATCCTCAATGTCACATCCTTCTTCTTAACAAACAACACTGGCGCCCCCCATGGTGAGAAGCAGGGTCTAATGAATCCCACATCAAGTAACTCCTATAATTGTACCTTTAATTTTATCGGAGCCATTATGTATGGTCCTCTAGATACTAGTTCTGTTCCCAGTGCCAACTCAATAACAAACTCAATTTCTCGATGCGGCGGTAACCCCAGTAGATCCTCTGGAACACATCTAAGAACTCACAGACCAATTTGGTCTCAGCCGACCCGATTGGCACATATGGCTGTATCCACTACGCTCGCTAGGAATCCTATGCAACCTCCTTGCGATAGGTCTCTAGGCTTCAGTGTCGAGATCATAGGAACGTGAGGCCCGTTCACAACACCCACAAACAAAAATGAGTCCTCTCCCTCGGGTTCAAAGGTACCATCCTCCTTTTACAATCAATAGTCACCCCGTACTTGGCTAACCAATCAATGCCTAAAATCATATCAAACTCCTCCATACCTAGTTCAATCAAGTGTACTGATAACTCTCTATTGTCCACTTGTATTGGTAGAGCTCTAATCCATCTTCTAGAAACTATCAATTCCATAGAAGGCCATAAGGTCCCATACCCCACAACACATAGATCACAAGGCCTACACAATCTATCAATCACTCTACTAGAAACAAACGAATGTGTAGCACTAGAATCGATCTATACAGTATAAGTAGAGCCAGCGCTTGAGATCTGACCTATCACTACCAAAGGACTAGCCTCAGCCTCTGGCTGGGTCAGTGTGAACACTCAAGCTGGAGTCAAACTGTCACCCTTCTTGTGTTCTTCTTTCTTCAACTGGGGGTAGTCTTTCCTGAGATGTCCTACTGTTGGAAAAACATTCAAAGAACACTGAGAAATTGGTGTGGTGGGCCCATGGTATACAACAATAAAAATTTTCATTAATCATATAAATAGTTTATATGACTAAGAAAATAATCCAGAAACATTAACATACAATATTATTAATCATGCAACAAATATATAAATATACAATATATTTATATATAACATGTAAACACAAAATATTCAAGAACATAAACAATTACTTTTTGAAGCCTATCAAGTGTCCTTGAGTCTTTTTGTATATTTTTTTATCTTCCCATCCAAAGTTTTGAGCACTCAAACCACGATCTTTGTTCTCTACACCTCAAGATGTGTGTGGGCACATAAAGAACATGAGTTTGTATTTTTAGGAATCACAAGTATTTATTAAAATATGATAACTTGGATTATGGTATGAGAATGGCTAGAATAAAGAAGAAGAAGAAAGACTCTTGTGTGAAAATCTCTCTAACTTATGTTTTCTCTCTATTGTGTGATATTTTCTTTATATGTTCTCTTTTTCTTCTATATCATATATATAGAGATTTATATTACCTTATTATTCCTAATAATAATAGTAATATAATAATATCATAATGATGATAGGATTTGATTTAGATAAATATCTAATTTACCAAATTTGAAAAACTATTTTCAAATTATTAAATAATTAAATAATTAAAATAAAAACAACACTGATACAAACGTTTCACTAAAACGTTTACTGTATACATGAGATCCCAAAATACATTTGAAAGGTTAATTACAATAAAAGATTTACAACTAGCCGACCTAAGCTGCAAAATTGGGTTTAACCCTAGTTCCTCTTTAAACCCTCGGTCATGGTGGTCGAGTAGTCGCATATGTACACATCGTCACCTAAGCTCTCCAACTCAAGGATGGTCCAACTTTCTTTTACCTTTACCTGCACCACATAGCACTTGTGAGTCGAGGCTCAACAAGAAAACTCAAACATGCTCATAAGCAGTTAATAATATGTCACCAAATCATAATAAGCACGCATAGTAGTAATAACTCTATTCATGCATGCATGCAGGTACAAATAAATGATTATGGAATCCTGTGCCCTGAATAGATGATTGTTAAGTCATTCTAGGGTCCTACGCCCTTAATAGATGATTGTTAAGTCATTTTGGGGTCCTGCGCCCTGAATAGATGACTGTTAAGTCATTTTGGGGTCCTGCACCCTGAATAGATGACTGTTAAGTCATTCTGGGGTCATGCGCCCTAAGCCATGTGACGATCAAATCAGTTGGGCCTTTTAGCCCTGGCTCTGAGTAACTAGCTATAGACTAGCCAAGCGCTTTAGTTTTCTTCGACCATTGGATCGGACGAGTGTATAATGTTCTATTGATTAGATCTAATCATATCGACCAGTGTTCATTGCACTACTTCCACTCTTGACTCATAAGTCAATGCCATACGATCAACACTCAACACTATTGTCATTCCTAACTGATAAGTCAGAGCTTCACGACCAGTGCTAAGCACTATTGCCGTTTCTGACTGATAAGTCAATGCGTTTCTCAAGTAGACAATGCAACCAAGCATTAATGATGCAACAGATATCCATATATAGAGCACTCAACATGCTTCATCAATAATCATGTATGTCACATAATGGGTGCAATTTTCTTACCTTTGGTCCAAGCACAGGTTACCAATAAACAACCCTCGAGCACGATCCTAATTTTGAACTCCTAGCAATAACCTAGTCACAACCATAATATAGAATCCTGTAAAAAAAAATGAGTAAATACAGGCTTCCGAACCGAGTCCTAGCCTCCGGGGCATCGAATCCTACCAAACGAGGTAGTAAGATCGATCTCGATCCCTTAGGTTTAAGTTCCCATGACTCAAAACCCACTTTGGCCACTTTTTCCCTTTTGAGTTGCGGCCCCAAACACTAGAGCGTAGCCCTGCTGAAGTCAGGGCCCAAAGCCCTTCTTTGCCTGCACTAGCATTGTGACACTCCTAACAGGCGTCGCAGCTCGAATAGCCCAGCAACCCCCTTCACCTTCTTCATCAAGCTTGAGCCGCGGCGCCCAAGAACAGGGTCACGGCTCGACCTCGAACCCAGCCAGAAAACCTCCATTTTCTCATTTTTAAATCCTCCATAAACCTATCCAAACATATCAAAATCCCAAAATCAAAGTTCCCAAACATCCCAATGGCCCAAAACCATCAAAACCTAAACTTTAAACAACTCAAAAACTCATCAAAGCATAAGATCCAATCAAATCTTAAAAATTTGAAAACTCAAAACTTAAAGCTTGGATTACCTCTGATTGAGTCGTTTCCCAGCTAAATCCTCGGGCTATTAAGCTTCTAATCTTCCCTAGAATCATTATGACTCTAACCTTGCTTGAATTCGAGTCCTAAAACTCGAGTTTCCTTCGAAAATGCTAACAACGTCAAAAAGAGAACGAGAGGGAGAGAGGACGTACTGAACATTCTTTTATGTTTCTGACAGGTTACTTCGAGCTTAAGTAACCTCAAGCAAATCATAATGCTCGGGGTCCCAAAAACGCCCATCGGGGTAAAATAGTCAAAATTCTCAGAATTCCCTCCTGATCTCACTAACTTCCAATATATCATCAAATAATCATTCCCATGACCCTATATCCCGGTAATGTGCTAAATACCCAATATACCCCTTGACTCACATCGAGTCAAATATGGGGCCCGTTGTGACTTTCCCATTAGCTTACTCCCTAGGATCGTCTCGTGCTGAGTAACCCAAACATATCCACATAGTAATGTAGTACCATACACATATCACATATATGCCAAATATACCCACAACGGGCCAAATTACAAACATTGCCCTTTTAAACAGAAATGGGCTCACATGCATATTTAAAACACCTAAACATGCATATAAAGTCATATTATAATATAACTCACATAATCACATAATGATGCACATAAATATCATATAATCACATAATTTCCATAATTTGCCATCTTGACCCTCTAATCAAGACCCTAAGCCTTATTAGGAAATTTGTGATGTTACAGGTATGGTAGCTTTTGGGTATTTCTAGAAAAATTACAACACTTGCAAAAATTACATGAAAATGTAACCTAGACTAACTAAGGCCTGATAAAGAGCACTTTGATCTTCAACCTTGAGATGTAGTCTTGTTGAGCCAATGTCACCCTTTCCCATATCCATTTTGAATTATACAACTTTGTAATTATTTTAAACAAACTTTTTAAAATAATTAAACTTTGGGTTTTAACACCCAAAAGTTTCTAATGCCCAATTTGAATTTGGGTAATTTAATTCAAAAATATAATTAAACAATTTAATTTTAATAAATTAAAATTCAAAATAATTTTAATTTTGGATATTTTAATTAAAACAATTTTAATTATGGAAGATAACAATTAAAATATTTTTAATTAGGGAAAATAATCAACATTATTTCAATTAAAGAAACATCCAAATTAAAACCATTTTAATTTAATTTCTGACTTTTAATTAAATGAATAATTAAAAATAATTATGGTAAAAACACACTAGGGTTTTTTTGATAGAAACCCTAGGTTGTACCAAAAAAAGGGGCGGCGACTGGAGGAGGCTCGGCTGGGCGTGGAGGTGCAGCAGGGGCACATGTTTGTAGGCTGGAATGCGCAGGGGTGCAGGGGCAAGGCTGCGGCAGCGGGTAGGCATGCACGGGCTGGCTAGCGCAGCTTGGTCTAAGCTCGGGCTCGGGGTCCGGGCTGGGGCTACAACATAATTTTAACCATAATTTTTAAAGAAAAAAATTACAAGATTCCTATACCTCAAAATGGCTTACATTTTTAATCTAGAAATTTTAAGAACAATTCCTAAACCCAAAAGCACCATTATGAAGAACCCTTAAGAATCTATCATCATGAAAATAAACATCCATCCATTAAAAAATATATCACATATAATATAAAAATGCATATAATTCCACACAACAATTAATAATATGTATAGATTAATGACTTGCTCTAGTACCAATTATTGAAAAAATATTCAGAGCACGCAGCGAAATTAGCGTGGTAGGCCCATGGTATACAACAATAAAAATTTTCATTAATCATATAAACAGTTTATATGACTAAGAAAACAATCTAGAAATATTAACATACAATATTATTAATCATGCAACAAATATAAAAATATATATTTATATATAACATATAAATACAAAAAACTCAAGAACATAAACAATAATCTCTTGAAGCCTGTCAAGTGTCATTGAGTCTTTTTGTATATTTTTCGATCTTCCTATCAAAAGCTTTGAGCACTCAAACCACGATCTTCTGGAGTGTTCTCTACACCTCAAGACGTGTGTGGGCACATAGAGAACATGAGTTTGTATTTTTAGGAATCACAATTATTTCTCAACACATGAGAACTTTGGATTATGGTCTCAGAATGGCTAGAATAAAGAAGAAGAACAAGAAGAAGAAGGAAGACTCTTTTTGTCTGACAAGAGTTCTGAAATTCTCTTTGACATGTGTTTTTCTCTCTATTGTGTGAAATTTTCTGTATATGTTCTCTTCTTCTATCACATATATAGATATTTATATTACATTATTATTCCTAATAATAATAGTAATATAATAATATCATAATAAAGATATGATTTGATTTAGGTAAATATCTAATTTACCAAATTTGAAAAACCTATTTTCAAATTATTAAATAAATAAAATAAAAACAACACTGATACAATATCAGTGTAGTCATACATGGATGACATAGTTCATGCGTGAACTGCAATATCCTTTTGAGGGATATTGCATTTTTTTTATTTAATTATTTAATTAAAATCAATCTTTCACAAAATAATGTATTTATCTTTTTAAGAAAAAGATGACAACCATATTTCAAAATTTAAATTTTAAATTCAAAATTCAAATTGATGATCATCATTATCATCATCTTTTAAAATTCAATAAATCAAAAACTATTTTTCACTTACCAATTTTATTTTCTCCCACTCAAATAAAATAAATAATTAATTAATTTATATATATATGGAATTCGAAAATTTATATATTTAAATTAATAAATATATTTTCGAAAATTAATAAATAACTCCAAATTAATTATTCAACCTCTATTATCATATAATTGCATACTTGACCCGAAGAATAAAATTCTTCTCAAATTCCGAAATTACAGTTATACTCTTGTATAAACTCTTACCTTGATATGGTGTTGATAGAGCAACCTTGGGGACCTATGGACCTATAATATCAAGCTCCAATGAATATTACATTATTAATCAAAGCTATTTGATTAAATAATAATATTTATTAATCTCATGGTTACTCTGCTATAAATATGAGATTAAACTCTTGATAATTATCGATATATATTTACTTAGTACTTTATTTAAGAGTAAAGTGTTCATTGATATAATAATTACATACAATGTTAATCCTCTATTAATTGTTCATAATTAAAGGGGATAAAATTACTGTTTTACCCTTTTAGCTATATCTTGTTCCTAGAGTACCATTAACTTTACTAGTGAAGGTTATGTCACAATAAGTTTGCGACGTGAGCGCTCATAACCTTTTCAATTCCAAAAGTCAACCCAATAATGAACCATTATTCAATCTATAAGAAGATATAGATTCCATATCTGTTAAACTAAGTCTCTAGCCATATATATCATTGAGTCCCAAAAACAATTGTTCTTAGCCTAATCATTCTGGAAAACCTTAAAGCATAAATCAAATAATCAGATGACATATATAGGAGTTCATAGCAACCTACTTATTTTTGTAACTACTTATTTATAATTTGATTTGTCATTCATGTTGTTATATTTATTTGTTGTTACAACTTATTTCCTTTTTAATTAATGATTTTTTTTTATTTTATAAAAATTTTATTACTTTATACATAAGAAAATATTTATTTTTATACTTGATGCTTGTTTGATAATAAGCTAATAATGCATGAAGTAGAACTGTTATATAAAATTTTAATAATAAGTAAGAATTTAAATTTGAAAAAATGTTAAAAATAACAAATTTTTTATGACATTAAATTCATAGTATTATCTGCGTATGGATTATTTTTCTAGCTTACAAACTTTGCTAGTTAATTAATTTTTATTAATTTTATTCATACCTTTAAATTTAAGTTAATTTTGTTAAAGTAATAAGTATTCAAAAAGATAATCCTAATTGCGACAAAAAAAATGATAATCATGATTATCATTAAATGATTTTTTTTTTAAAATATAATTAATTTCATAAAAAAAAGTTATTTAATTAATATATTTAAATTCATATCATTATATATTTGTAAGTTTATTAATGTTAGTAATTATATTTTATTAAAAAACAAAACTGCATATTTTTTTTGCCATTTAAGTATACAGTTGTAAGTTTCCCTTATTATTATTATTATTATTATACAACATATATATACATTAAAGGAATATGAAAGTTAAAGTAAAGAAAAACTTATTAAAATAACATTATAAAAATCTAATCCCACAGTTGTCCATAAACGAATGCAGCTGTCTTCAATTTTTTTTTTTTTTTTTGAGTAATATAGCTGCCTTCAATTAGTAAAGGAAGAGTACAGCTGGGTTTATACATGGGTATCTCTTTTATTTAATTGTTTTTTTGTTGAAATCAAACGAAAGGGCAAAGCTACTGTAATTTTTGGGGGAAGTAATGAGTAATGATGAGGTCTCAGATTGGTCAGTGAGAGCCAAAACCGATCAGTGAGATTGGTAAAGTAAAATTGCATGCTCCCTCCCACCAGCCCAAAACCAAAGACTGATCATGTCTTGTACTACTAAAAGCAGTTCATGAGAGGCACGAAATGACAAAGCTACAGAGGGACTGAGTATTTGAAGACCAACAATGTGTATGAGAAAAAAGTAAGGATTTTTTTATTATCTTTCATTATTGATTTGTAATTAGTTGTGTTGATGTTTTAGGAGAATCTTGTGTTTGTCTGTGTTTGTTTGAGTCATTTATTGAGTTTTATTTTAAAAAAGGGATTTTGCATGTTTCGATTGAGCCAGGGGAATTGAAATAGTTTCAATTAGAGATCTAGGAATGAATGAGATGAGACAATGAACTGAAAAAATTTGTAATAGTTTCCACAACAATTATTGTTTATTATGCTTTTTCAAGAGTATGAAGTTTAACGAATATAGAGTAATGAATAGATGAAATATGTATTTATGTGCATGATAAGAAAGATTTGCATAATCATCAATTTCAGTACAAGACTGACCAAGATATTGATTTCTTTTTTAGTCAAATTTTATTATTATTATTATTATTTAGCTGTAAAAATCTTTCTGGTTTTCTGAATTTTAGGGGATGAGTAAAGCATAGCATTTCAGGAACAACTAAGACGTGTGGGGCTTGTAACTGGACTTTCTAGTGGACAAACTCTAACAACAAACCATGTTTATCACATGTCTGTACTCTGTTTTCCTCTTTCGTATGTGTTGTGTTCTTAAGAATTTAAGGATGAGCAAATGAAAATCTAGGAATTTTGTTTAATCATGTGGTTTGATTTCAGTTATGTGGTCTTTTTAAGTTTTTTTGTGTTTTTTTTTCTATTTATGTTATTGGTTACTCCACCTAAAGAAACTAAGCAATAAAAAAACATTTTTATAAATTTTATTAGAGATTTATGTGTTTTATAGTATTTTCTTAGGGCAATAAATCACAGGGCATGTCCAATATAGATTTATGGCCACTCTCTTCACAAAGTATATTGCTATGCATATCACCAAACAATTATATTCATAAATATAAGTTTTTATTCACATACCTTTCTTAATTATTTTCCAATAAATCTTCAAGAAAGAATACCTAAATGCATAGAAAAAAAATGAGATTAACAACTTAAATATTCAATACTAAAAAGTAAAAAAAAAATGGAGATAATGTACTATTGGATTGATATAAATATATATTTAAATGATATTCAATTTTAATTAATATATATGCCCATGATGGATGATTATAATTTAGATGCACTTTTTAATAGTGAAATATGGTAGAGAATTCGAACCTGTTTTCCAATAGTACCTCCTATCTATATCACCATTTAAGCATTGGACGAGCTCCTTCTATATCGCAATAGAACCCAATAACATGATAAAATCTCATTATTTTGCATACATGTAAACTTAAGAAACGTAAAAAAAAAAAAAAAAAAAGAATTAAGAGTAAATGACCTTTTTTTTGATGGAAAGAGTGAATGGGTTAAGAAACTTAATAGGAGTTATTTAGTATATATATCCATTTTTTTTCAATATGTAGAACGCATCTTTTAACAAATTCATATTTGAATTTCAAAATATTTATTTGTCAATTTTTAGTTAAATCTTGTTATTTCTAAGATTTGTGGTTATAGTTTCTGTTATCCAAAAAATTGGAGTTGATGACGTGGCAAGTAATCCCTGGACACGTGGCTGACGCCTGGAAGAGCTCTGCTAGTGTATCGACTAGAAGACGTATTAGAAGAAGTAAGCAGCCCAATCTTACTTGCGACCAGTCTGGTCGATGGTTCCGCATGCAATGTAATATTACTGTAAAGATCTTTGTAGATCCCGAATTTAACTCACACAATCTCCTGAATATCCGATTATTTATGAGAGAATATCGGCAACTAAATCATGTAATCCCCTTGAGCCAATAAATAGAAAAAGATAGCTCAAGGGAGGGGACTTTTGGCTTTTGAATTATTTAAGACTAGAGTAATTCTCCTTGGAATATTGTATTGTTCTTCAGAGGTTAGTGAAACTCATTGAACCCTTGTTCTTTGATCACTCATTTGATTCTTATATCAATAACAATCTGAGTGGACGTAGGTCATTACCAGATCCTGGGGCCGAACCACTATAAAATATCGTGTTCTTATTACTTTTTGTCATTCGATTCTTTTCAACGCATTAATTCACATCAAGCATATTCTGACTCCTTGTCAGTTGGCCAAAATCTGGGTCAACATTCTCGTACTTTCATTGAGAGCTTGATTTATCATTGTTGAGAAAATCAATGGCGAAAACTGCAAGGAAAGCTGGACAGGCGGCCGCCGCTGCGCCATCAAACCCACCTCCTCCTCCCCCTGCAAGAGTGGCGGAGGATGAGCCACATCTGGACTTTGAGGAGGAAGAGATGGATGATGCAACGCTGAAAAGTACCCTGGGGGCGTTGCAGGAAGAACTAGCTAATCTGAAAGCCAGTCAAGAGACTGCTGCCGAAGTTGTGGCGCGGCAGCAGCAGGAGATTGAACGGCAGCGCGCTGAATTAAGCGAAAGGCAGGCGGAGATGGACCGCTGCTAGAGTGAAGCCATGGCAGCCCTCGAGGCAGCCTTGCAACTGGCAAGGAATCAGGTCGCACCTGTCTTGCAGCCTGACCAACCTGTCAATGGGCCACCCCAGAGGGGTCCTAATCCTAGCCCACCAATCCAGCCTTCGAGTCCGCAAAGGCCCGAGCAGCCTCAGGTGCCCCATGACGATGCCCCACTGGACCCTGAGGCGCAGCCACCATCCCAAGCTGGTCGTGGTAATCCCCCACAGGAGAGGCAGGATAGGGCCGAGCATCAGCCTCGTAGTCCTAGACGCCGTAGGGGCGATGAGCCAAACCTACCGAACAGAGGTCAGAACCCTCCTGGTAACAGGAGGGACTCAGAGTTAGGCTCTGCGGTCCGGGGTCCCCCACGACATTATAATGCACGGGGACACAACGACCAGCGCAGGCCGCCCTCTAACGCTCGGGACGTTTAAGCCAGGGATGGAAATCGAGGGAACAGTCAATCCCACCATAGCCAATCGAGGTTCAGGGATGGCCATGGGTATAATGAGGACGACTCAGGCAAGGGAAATGCTGGTAGGAGGAATGAAGAAAGAGGTAGAGGCGGGAGCCAGGTACCTCAAGATGACCAACCCAATAGACGGGATGCTGGGGGGCAGCCCAGGCAAAATAATGTCTTCAAACGGCTCGGGGGTAGCGAGCAGCGGAGAAGAGACGAGGATTTGCGAGACGTACTCAACGATCGCCGCGAGTGGCATGGCGAGAACGTCCCCCCAGCAACAGAGGCCACAGCAATTCCTGCCGCTGTACAGGCCCAGATAGATGCCCTCAACCAGGCAGTGCAATAGCTGTTCGGGGGAAGGACATCTTATATCGACCACGATAGGAGGAAATGCACTCTTTTCGTACAGAGGATAGCTAATGCAGAAACTCCAAGCAAGTTCAAAATGCCAACGCTTCCAAACTTTGACGGGTACGGAGACCCGGTATCTCATGTCAATAAATTTGAGATACAGATGGATATTCAGAAAGTGTTCGAAGACGCTCGGTGCAGGATCTTCCCTGCAATACTTTCTGAAGCCGCGCAGGAATGGTTTTTTAAGTTCCCGCCTGCAAGCATAGTTTCCTGGGAAATGTTTGTAAGGGAGTTTTATGGACAGTTCTATGCAGGTCGTGTGCATCCGACCGAAGCAAACCAGCTGGTTGAAATTCGCTAGCAGGATGGAGAATCAGTGAAGGACTACATCCAGCACTTTATGCGAGCAGCAGCTGGAGCAAAAACGGTGGGAGATGAAGGCAAAATGATGGCCATAACCGCAGGGGTTAGGCGTCGCTCCCCTCTCTGGAAAAGCCTTCGAAAGGAAGGAGTAAGAACTACCCAGGAATTCCTGGACCGAGCTGATCGTTACATCAAGCTCGAAGATGCCATTGCCGATGATGGAAAGCCTTCTGGCAAGGATAAGAAAGCAGCTGAGCTCGCCAAAGCCGCCAATGGGTCCAAACCTAAAGGCAACGGGAACGGCAACGGCAATGGCAAGAATGGTGGAAAATGGCCGTATAACGAGCCTTCCACCTCCGACAATAAACGAGCGAAGGGTAACCGTTATGAACCTCGGTTCACTAACTACATTGCCCTCGTTGAGTCTCGGGGAGAGTTTTATCAAGCCACAAGCTCTAGTGTGCCTTATAAAAAACCTGGCCCCATTCGAAAGGATATTTCGAAGAGGGACACTACCAAGTTCTGTCGTTACCATAACGACTACAGACATGACACCAACGAATGCAACCAGCTGAAAGACGAAATTGAGTTCCTTATTAGACAAGGACACTTGAGGAGATACGTGCGGGCCTCGGGAAATTCCCAACGAGAAGCTCCGGTAGCAACGAGAAGGCTCCCACGCGCCAACGCTCGCCACCCTTACAGCCTGCCCCCGTGACTGGCACACTCTTAACCATCTTTGGAGGCCCGCACCTTGCGGGAAATAGCGGAAAGGCCAGGGAACGATATGCTCGGACCTTGCGCCACGACCAGGACATCGAGATGATGACTGTTGAGGACCGTGCACCAAAAAAGGCTCGGTCAGACGAAGGCGAAATAACCTTCACTGATGACGATGCCCAACACGTCCGGTTCCCACATTTCGATCCGCTGGTCGTGGACATCCAAATGGCCAACATGATGGTAAAAAGAGTGCTGGTCGATACAGGAAGTTCGGTAAATATCCTGTATAAGTCTACACTGGAACGCATGAAACTGTCAGTCAAGGACTTGGAGCCTTGCAACCAAATGATATACGGCTTCTCTGGAGAAGGACTCGCCCCCGCCGGATTGATCAAACTACCAGTGATGACAGGTACAGCGCCTGCAACAAGGACATTACTCGCCACTTTTGTAGTGGTGGATTGTCCTTCGGCGTACAATGCCGTCATTGGGAGGCCTATACTAGTTGATCTACAGGCCGTCATCTCTATGTGGCACTTGGCCATGAAGTTCCCAACAGACACAGGGGTAGGACGCGTGTTAGGGAACCAGAGGGAAGCCAGGGAGTGCTACAACGCCTCAATCACAAAGGCAAAGAACGGAATGCCGAAGAGCACTGCCTCAGATAGGTTGCAGATGGCGGTTGATACACAAGCCTAATCCGGTGATGGAGTCACCAAATAGGGTGTTGCCCAAAGTGAGGATAGAGATCTAGATCCTCGCTTTGGGGATTTTGAAGAAAACGTTGGACCCGTCGAGGACCTGGAAGAGGTCCAACTCGACGAAAAAGACCCGACCAGAGTCGTAAAGGTCGGGAAGAACATAGAGCCCACCACGAAGCACGCACTGGTGGAATTTTTGCGGAAGAACCAGGAGGTTTTTGCCTGGTCGCACAAAGACATGGCTGGGATAGATCCTACAGTTATCAGCCATGTTCTGAATATAGACAAGACCTTTCCACCTGTGCAACAAAAGAGAAGGCTGCTCGATAAGGATAGATCGCGAGCCTTAAAAGAGGAAGTTGAAAGACTAAAGGAGAATGGGTTCATCAGGGTGGCATTTTATCCATCGTGGGTCTCCAATCCAGTGCTGGTTCCCAAGCCTAACGGAAAGTGGCGGACCTGCGTGGATTTTATAGACCTCAATAAAGCCTGCCCAAAAGACTGCTTCCCACTCCCAAGAATCGACCAGCTGGTTGATGCAACTGCAGGGCACGAGATCCTCTCGTTCGTGGATGCATATTCGGGCTACAACCAGATTAGCATGCACCCCCCTGACGAGGATAACACCAACTTTCGGATCGATACGGGCTTATACTGTTACAAAGTAATGCCCTTCGGACTGAAAAACTCAGGTGCTACTTACCAACGGCTAGTCAACCACATGTTTAAGGAGCTGATCGGAGTAAACATGGAGGTATACGTGGACGACATGCTGGTAAAGTCTAAAAAGGCAGAAGGACATGTAAGGGATTTACCAGAGTTCTTTGATGTATTGAACAAATGCCAAATGAAGTTAAATCCCTTGAAATGTTCCTTCGGAGTTGGATCAGGGAAGTTTTTGGGGTTCATTGTAAATTCAAGAGGAATCGAGGCCAACCTTGCAAGATAATGGCCCTGATCGACATGAAATCGCCAGAAAGGATCAAAGATGTACAAAGTTTAACCGGGAGAATCGCAGCCCTAAGTAGATTTATTTCGAAATCAACAGACAAGTGCGTCCCTTTTTTCAATCTACTTAGGGGAAATAAGAAGTTTGAATGGACAGGAGACTGCGAGCAAGCATTCCAGGCCTTGAAAACTCATATGGCATAGCCTCCCATCTTATCAAAGCCAATCGAAGGAGAAACTTTGTTTATTTACCTAGCAATTACTGAAGTTGCTGCTAGCGCGGTGCTGGTGCGAAAGGACGAAGGCGTGCAGAAAGCAGTCTACTATGTTAGCAAGAGACTGATCGGGGCAGAATTGAGATATCCACCAATTGAAAGGTTAGCATATTGCTTAATCCTAGCCTCTAGAAAGCTACGCCCCTACTTTCAAACCCATCCTATCATAGTTTTAACTGACCAGGCCCTTCGGAAAGTCCTCCAAAAACCAGAAGCGGCTGGACGATTATTAAAATGGGCAGTCGAACTAGGGCAGTTTGATATAACCTATTCATCGCGATCAACGATAAAGGGACAAGTCTTGGCCGACCTTATTACAGAATTCACCGAACTCCCAGACAGCGAACAGTGCGAACAACCTAAAGCGCCTGAGCCTCAAGAAAAAGCTCCTTCGTGGAAGTTATTCACGGATGGGTCGTCCAACGAATCCCATGCTGGAGCGGGAGTGATATTGATAATGCCGGAAGGGCATCGATTTCACTGCGCCATCAAGTTCGACTTCACCGCGTCAAATAATGAAGCCGAATACGAAGCGCTCCTCGCTGGGTTGAGAATGGCGAAATATCTGAGTATAAAGACGCTTGATATTTACAGTGACTCACAGCTGGTCGTAAACCAAGTTCTAGGAGAATACCAAGCGCGAGGTTTAAAAATGGTAGCCTACTTAAATAAAATGAAGGACCTGCTAGCCCAGTTCACAGAGTACACCCTCCAGCAAATACCACGGGATCAGAATTCAAACGCAGATGCCTTAGCAAAACTTGCGAGCGCAAAAGATGCTGACACTTTGAACATTGTGCCAGTAGAAAGGCTAAGTGAGCCAAGCATACAAGCGGTCGAGACCAATATGGAGATTCGAATGGAGGATACATGGATGGCACCTTACTTGGAGTATCTGACGAACGGTGTGCTACCAGCAGATAGAAACAAAGCCAGAACTCTACAAAGGCGAGCCGCTAGATACATATTGGTCGATGGTGTTATGTACCGAAGAGGATATTCAATGCCATTACTCAGATGCGTTACACCAGAAAAAGCTAAGGAACTCATGAAAGAGGTGCATGAAGGCTTCTGCGTGGATCACGCTGGGGAGCAGAGTTTGGCAAAGAAGATTCTAAGGCAAGGCTACTTCTGGCCAACTGTGAACGAGGATTCGATGGAGTTTGTACGAAGATGCGATAAATGTCAAAGGTTCTCCAAGATCCCACGAGCAGCTCCAAACGAATTAAAACAGATGCAAAGCCCGTGGCCTTTTGCAGTATGGGGGATAGATTTGATTGGATCCCTTCCTACAGGGAAAGGCGGAGTAAAGTACGCAGTCGTGGCAGTTGATTACTTCACCAAATGGGCCGAGGCTGAACCACTCGCCACCATAACTACCAAGAAAGTTCTTGACTTTGTCATCAAGAACATTGTTTGCCGCTATGGTTTGCCCCGAAAGATAGTTTCAGACAACGGAACCCAATTTGACAGTGACTTATTCACCGACTTCTGCGAAAGACATGGAATTATTAAAAGCTTTTCTTCAGTTGCGCATCCCCAAGCAAACGGGCAGGTCGAAGCCGTGAACAAAACTCTTAAAGATACCTTGATGAAAAGACTTGAAGATGCTAAAGGAGCATGGCCGGAGCAGCTACCTGAAGTCCTCTGGTTGTATAGAACATCTCACTGAACAGCGACAGGTCATACCCCATTTTCCCTAGCTTACGGATATGAGGCTATGTTACCTGTCGAGTTAGATCCCCCCTCACATCGACGCATAACATACAACCAGGACCAGAACAGCCAACTGATAATGGAATCCCTAGACTCAATTGATGAGATACGGGAGAAGGCCCAACTCCGAGTTGCTGCATACCAGCAAAAAGTCGCCCGGTACTTTAACTCCAAAGTTAAAGAAAGAAAATTCAACGTCGGAGGCTTGGTGCTACGACGAGTTTTCTTAAACACCCACGACCCCACTGCGGGAGTACTCGGACCTAATTAGGAAGGACCTTACCAAATTGAAGAAGTCCTTCATCCGGGCACCTACAAACTTGCACGCCTAAACGGAGATCTCGTTCCACGTTATTGGAATGGAGAACACCTGCGCAAGTATTATCAGTAAACAGTCCTTTTTAAAGGGCTGGCTTGTATTAAATTTTACTTTTTACAAGTTTTGCAAAGAGGGTTAGCAACGTTGTATGACTAATCGCTCGTATATGTAAGATTCTATTTTAGAATCACTCGTAAAGACATGTTTAGTCCATTTTTAATACGAGATTATAAGGGACTGTGTGCAGCCAGTCATTCTTGCCAACCATTGTGAATTTATATTTACAAGTATTTGTTCATTACGTGTGTTGTTTTGCTGTATTACAAGTATTATTTTTACACACGAACATGAATGTTCGGACAGGTCATGGTCAAGGGAAGTGACCAAGGACCTAAGGCTCCTCGATCGCTTGGGGAGCATATAAGGCACATCGATAGCAAAGCATACCATGAGGTACGTAAACACATGAACAAAATGAGCGAAAGCATGCTAAGGTACTTAGAGTATTTTTCAAATTTTATATTTTGTTAAATCAAGCCAAAGTACTATGCTAAGTTCGCTCATACGAACAAATGTTATAATAAATGAAAATGTTATAGCATCATGATGCAATCTTTTACACCGCAAGCATCACTACTTGGATGTAACTGTTCAAATAAAAGGAAAAGTTTGCTACCCATGCAGCAAATTAAAAAAAAAAAAAAGGGTATTGTCTTTACATCACGACCCGTAGGTCGTGTAATCAAAAGAAAGAAAAAATAATAATAAAAAAAGCTCAAGAGGCATTGGGAGCAGGAGGGTCTTTATCAGCATTCTGGTTGGCAGCATCCTCAGCAACTCCTTCTTCCTCTACGCCAGCAATGCTTGGGGAAGCAGGGACCCTGGCTCTTGCCTCCTCTTCAGCCAGTTGAGCAGTGCAGCGAGCAAGCTCGGCAGTCCTAACATATTATGAAAGATAGCTGAAGTCAGCGCCCTGATTATGTTTCCAGAAGTTGTAAAAACACCGGAGCGTCGTCCTCTTATATCTTTCCAGATTTTTAGAGTTGTCAAGCCTCAGCTGCTCCCCTTGGCCCTCAAGAGTAGCGATGGCCTCGTCCTTGGACTTAAGCACCTTACCCAGTCTCTTGACTTTGCGATACTGGACTCGGCTGGCCTCCTGATACTCCTCCCTCTGCTTTATTATAGCAGTCTTCGAAGCTTCAGCCTCCGATAGCTTGGTCACCGCGACATCCCTCTGCTGAACCATCGCCTCCAACTCCTTTGCGTGCCTGGCCTCTGCAGTCGAAAGTTCCTTGGCCGCTTTCACCTGGTGCCTCTCGATAGCCTTTGCCCGAGCCTGTTCGATGGTGGCTTAGGTGCGGGTACGAGCAGCAGTTGCAGACAGCAAAGCCTGAGGACAGAAAATAAAGTTAGAACCTGTTGCAAAGAATAATAGACTAAGGCCTAAGAGATAAAGAGGCACTTACGCTGGCTATTTCGTTCAAAGTCCTGTTCAGAATTTGGTCGACAGCCATACTCTTTGCCTCAACCAGTGCATTTTTGACGCGGTCGTTCTTCGCGATGTGCGCGAGGCGATCTTTGGCTGCTCGTAAGGCATGGCTCGAGAGTTTGGCCCCAAGAGTTTATTCCCGCTTGTTTTGTTCCCTGGTGGGCGCAGCCGGAGGGTTTGACGGGGCAGGAGGAGTCTGCTTCTCAGCAGGAGCCAGAGGATGAGCAGAAGTTTGCCCAGTTGGCACGTCCTTGGGAGGGTCTTCTGTTCGACTCTTTTTGGCGGGTCCTGGCTGGTTTCGCCGTTGTGTCTCCTTGACGATTTTCGCCGGAGCTGGGGAACTTCCTCTTCCTCCTTAGCCTGGTATAGGTCGAAGACGTTGGGAGTGGCCATATCTGCACACAAGTAAAAACATGCAAGGGGTAAAGATAAAGGCAAATGAAGACTCTTTATCAAAATAGAAAAGAAGGTCACAAAGTAATACCTGAGCTACAACTACTGGTCGCTATACTATTGACTCTATTAGTCACACACTCACTATCTGGCACGAAAAAGTCTGGCCCTAGATTTGGAGTATATGTAAAGTTGCCCTCCCCGTCAAACAAATGACAGGGAATTGGCAAGTTATTTAAAAGAAAAATAACTTTACCGTTCTCATCAGAGGATTCCCCCAAGTCCACAACCGGCTCTTTGGCCTTTTGTTTCCCTTTGCCTTGGGGAGCAGAAGGCCTTTCTGTGGAAGGATTGCCCGTGGGCTCCCTGATTGTAACCCACGTCGGCCTCCTTCGAGGAGGGGACGCAGGAGGTTGCTGCTCGGGAACCCCCTCGGCAGTGGCATCGGCTACCACGGGTCCTCTTGTTTCATGGTGAGGAGCCAGGAGGCCAGACAGCCTCAGGTTTTTATCAGTGACCAGGGACTTAACGCTTTTTTCCGCGTCCGTCATCCTGGCCAGTGCATTGGACCTCAACACCATGTTTGGTGTTGGGGTCGGACGTAACCATGGGCCTGAAAGACAAAGTATAGTTTGAGAAGAATAAAGGGAGACTCTTTGATTAAAAGTATCGACCAGTAAAAGACAACACTTATCTCCTCGAGCGAAGGCCAGGTTGTTGCTGGTTATGTCCGGAGTAAGGAAGTACTCCTTACTGTACTGCCCCACGTTGGATATATGCGTAGTGTCACTCAGGAACGCCCGGTTTGTCTCCTGGTGACAAAGATGGAAGAAACCCGTCCCATATTGTTGCGGGTTGGATTTAAGGTTGAAAAGATAATTGACCTCGTGAGGGGTAGGTTCATGCCATTTTTTAAGTTTGTACAAGATATAGAGTGCGGCCAGCATTCTATATCTGTTTGGAGTAATTTGGAAGGGGGCGACATCGAAATAATTAGCCACCCCTTGATAAAAAGGATGTAGAGGGAGGAAAACCCCTGCCTCTATGTGATACCGAGACCAAGCGCTGTATATACCTCCGGGGAGGTTAGCCCTTTGGTCTGCTGCAGGAATTCTAATGGTAACCCCTGTGAGAGGATACTTCCTGAAATAGTTAGCAACCATCCGAGGGGTCACTACGCTGGTCGGGGAGATATACCACTCGACATCAGGCAGATTCTGATGGTGAGGGCGGGCTCTAATTTGGATGTTAGGGTCAGGAACAGGATTGTCTTGACCGCTGGTCGAGGGAATCCTAGCCTGCGAATTAGGCTAGGCAGGAGGGTTTGGACTATCGTCGGATTCAGGTCTTTTCTTGCCTACAGATTTGGAATGGGCCATTTGAGATGGAGAAGGACAGGGTCTGGAAGAGGAACGTGAGAAGGGAATCTCGTGGATTCGGTCAGTCGGTTGTTCTTCGCCTTCGAGCAGCTGGGCGAGAAGATCGTTGTCGATGGGCCGTTCACCTCCCCACAAATCTGGAATCAAAGTCTGCAAACAGAGGAATGGGGAGGTGAGGATAGAGAATTTTTAAAGGCTTTTTAGAATGGCGCTGGTCGAGTATAAAAGTCAAGCTTTTATACAACAACATTCTAACAAAAAGCTAAATCTTTCCACACGAACAGTTTGAGAAACGAATCAAAGGATGATAGTAAAAAGTTTTTCAAAAAAGCTTTTTCAACTCCCCTTAGGGCGGGAAAAACCTATTTTCCAACTAGCCTAAAGATCGAAATTTTACTTCTATTTTATGTCCTAAAAGTATGATCCCGACTATTAAACTAACTCGTAACCTTTTTTCACCTACAAGACATTCTACTCACAAGCATCTCAAACCAGAAGCAGATGAACTCAAAAGTCAGCATACTGAAGCATGCAATATGAAAAATTGAAACATAAAGATTCGAAGACTTACCAGAAAGAAGATCGTTGAGAATGGTAAAAAAGTCTTCGGGAGTCAGGGAACTCTGGGACTGAGTCTTGAAAATGCAGAAAAACGGTCTCCGGAGAAGATTAAAGCTCTGGTTTTTAGGGTTTCTTGAGAAGGCAATGGCGTGCGTAAAAAGAAAAGGGGAAGTTTGGAGATGTTATATAAGTTTGTCTGTGGCATAAAAAAGGTGTAATCATCAGTTTCCCTTTTTCGATGTATGGGGAAGCGGAATAGCCGTCGAATTATTACTGGGGAACCGAAAAGTCATGATTAGACAGGGGTAGGTTACTTTTTCCAAGAACACACGAAGGGTTCTGACATGTAAGGCGAGGTTACTGAAGGGTCGTTCGCTCAAAAAGTTTATTTATTGCTCGTGATAAATAAATTTGGGGGGCAAATGTTATCCAAAAAATTGGAGTTGATGACGTGGCAAGTAATCCATGGACACGTGGCTGACGCCTGGAAGAGCTCTGCTAGTGTATCGACCAGAAGACGTATTAGAAGCAGTAAGCGGCCCAGTCTTACCTGCGACCAGTCTGGTCGATGGTTCCACATGCAATGTAATATTACTGTAAAGATCTTTGTAGATCCCGAATTTAACTCACACAATCTCCTGAATATCCGATTATTTAGGAGAGAATATCGGCAACTAAATCATGTAATCCCCCTTGAGCCTATAAATAGAAAAAGATAGCTCAAGGGAGGGGACTTTTGGCTTTTGAATTATTTGAGACTAGAGTAATTCTCCTTGGAATATTGTATTGTTCTTGAGAGGTTAGTGAAACTCATTGAACCCTTGTTCTTTGATCACTCCTTTGATTCTTATATCAATAACAATCTGAGTGGACGTAGGTCATTACCAGATCATGGGGCCGAACCACTATAAAATATCGTGTTCTTATTACTTTTTGTTATTCGATTTTTTTCAACGCATTAATTCACATCAAGCATATTCTGACTCCGTGTCAGTTGGCCAAAATCTGGGTCAACAGTTTCTTAGATATGATTTAAAAAATTTAAATTAAAATTTCAATTTTTTTTTTAAAATTCTATAATTATTTTTGGTTATTTCCTAGATGTGTGCTAATACATTTATATTTTCTAATAAATTTATTGCTATTTCCAGAATTTCTGCATATAATTATCTTTAGTACTTTTTTTATTTTCAAAAGACATACGACATATATTTTTCACTAATATATTTTAGGTGTTATATTATATTTTTTAAAGATTTATCAATACATATAATAATTATAGTTTTGATGAGTAATTAAATCACTCCACACATTAGATATAACTTCTATCTCACTTTACAAGTTTTTCGCCATCTCATCATTTACTTCTATACGGATTGAATCTTATGATTCTTATCATCTCACGAATTGCTCCAAGATCTATCCAAACATCTACAAAATTTTACTCGGATGCTACAATTGCAAAAGAACAAGAACCTGGACACTTTGTATAGAGGTATCTTCACATTATCCTTTAATTTCCTGCTATTTTTTTCAGTGAAATATTGAATGCTTATTTCTTTGTTTCAAGGATTCAGTGCTTGGAGAACGAAGGGATTTAGTGGCTAAAGAAAGGTGTGAGGGGAGCCTTAGACAATTAGGGTTAGAGATCTTACAACTATAAATTTATTGCAATTCAGTTCAAGTTGTTCATTGATTGGTTTTCTACTATGTAAATGTATGTGTATTGATTGATGTCCTTCTCTATGTTGCTCAGCTATCCCCATACATTGCATTCTATTTATGAGTTTGGCTCCTTTTTTTAGTTACTGTCTAGAAATGCTTATAGCAGCCATAAACATTCTTAATGTTATATGTATATATATATATATCCTTGATTTGAATGACGTTTTTAAAATTTGGAACCATATTTTGACAAAATGTTAACTTGCACTAACGTAAGATATCATATATGTATGGCTCTATGTTTAGATATCTACATAAAGTAGAATAGTTTCAAAATATGATATGTTAGGATTTGTTGCAGAATTATATATATATATATAGATAGCCATTGGTCATTTTAGTGTTGCAGTATATAATTATGAGTTCCATGCTATGCTTCTTTGAAAAGTTATATAACTCTATGATCAATAATGAAACTAACAATTACCATAAGAAACTTGAACTAGAAACCAATTTGACATGACATTTTTCCCCACAAGGTTCGTAAACCTACTTCATTTCGCGAAAAACTTCTTCAACAGCGGCGGTATGCCTTTCAACCTTAATCTTACTATTTTTTTTCATCAATTTTAGCGTAGATGCTTGATATTTGTCTATTTTCAGGTTTTTGGTAGTAAAAATGGTTAGGATTTGGTCGAAAAATTGTCTATTTTCACTGTATTTTTGGGCATACATTGTGTTCTTCAGCTTCAAAATAGGTAATGATCTATATATCTTTGTTTGTATAGTTTTTTGTTTTTTTTTTCATCATTATTTTTAGAGTTTAAATTTGTGTGAAATAGACAAATAGAAATCAAAATTTTGAGAGGTTTTTCATAAATCATTAATTTGGTTGCTGAATTTTTTTTCTTCAGATTTTTCGGTGACAAAACCTGATTTTTTTTTCTTCAGGTTTTCTTTGTATGCAGCTAGATAGATCTCGAAAAAACACCAAAGTTAAAAAAAAAAACAACAAAAACGGACAACTGAGCACAAAGTTATGCTTCGTCAAAGTTTTGAAAAATTACAATACTTTTCTCTGTGGTTTTTTCAATAAAACCGCGGAAAAAAGTCTTTCTTTCTCAGCGGTTGTTTTAAAAAAAACCGCGGAGAAAAGTACATCTTTCTCTGCAGTTGACTAATTACAACCGCAGAGAAAGATGTTCTTTCTCCGCGATTGGCATACCACTTTTCTCTGCGGTCGAATACACTGCGTTTTTTAGTACTCTCGAAAACCGCAGTGTATTAAGTAAAAAAACCGCAGAGAAAAACATTTTTTGTAGTAGTGTAAATAGTGGAAACCAAGTTCTTTCCACTTCCTTCTTAGCTCTAATGACATGTTTATTCTCTTATTAGTAGAATGTTATTTTGCCCTTCTAAATATACTTATTGTCATGAGTTTTAGGCCCTTTCCAGTAACTTTGATCTTGTAGACTACTAGTTGAGAATTTATGAAAGTTGAATATTACTTGGCTCATTGTGGTAGTATTTTAAATATATTGGTATTGTTGGATTGAGTTGAAATGGCTAACGACTGATTGACCTTCTACTCAAGTTTTATTTATGTGAGCTATTCATTGTATGCACAATAATAACTTCACATTGTCCTTTATTTTTCTTCAGGCAGCATGTTGAGAGATAATGAAATTCAATGTCCCCAAGCCTTGAGTGTTTGTCCTTTATTTTTCTTTATGCTTTATATCAATTGGATGTTGCAATTCTCTATATTTGTCCACAAAATTTTATTTTTTAGAATTCTAAATGCTTGCGATGTATTTTCAAGAATGATTGTTCTTGGAACTAAAAACAACAATAAAATGAAAAGAGCCTTTGAGAGGGAGCATGAAATGGACGTGTTCAAATATTGTTGCCAATTTCTTTATATATGTAAATATGAACTAAAAGTACAATTTTTGATGTCATGTGTAGATGCCAACTTCTCTATATATGTAAATATGATCTAAAAGTACAATTTTTGATGTCATGTGGAGATTTCTGTATGTGGTTAGTTTTTGTATTATGCTTTATATTGATTTTGTACCAAACATTTTATTTAGTTTATATTTGGTCTATCTATTTTATAAAAATTAATTTTGATATTTTATTAATGTTTTTTTTTTAATATTATAATAAAAAATAGAATTGATAAAATAAATAAATTAAAAAAATAATAAAATATGAAATAAAATTATATATTTTACAAAAAAAAATCATTTAATTTATTATTAATTTTTCTACCAAATTTTAGTAGCAAAATGATCAAATTTTTAAGTACAAAACAAATAATTTAGTACCAATTTTTTTATTGTTTGCTACCAAATTGTGGTAGTAAAATAATTTTGCTGGATTGAAAATAAAATTAATTTTAATGACAAATTCTTTTGCTACCAATTTAAATGCAATTAGCTACCAAATTATAGTAGCAAAAAAAAAAAAAAACTCTAGTTGTTTCATAAAGTAGTGTTTAAGCTACTAGATTAAATATTTTTTGCTACTAAAAAATTAGTATCAAATAAGAATAATTAGCTACAACATTTTTTGGTAGCAAGAAATCTTTAGCGACGGGGTTTTAGCTACGAATCAGCTACCAAAAAATTTTGGTAGCAAAAGGGTATTAGCTACCAAAAAGACATAATCTGTTGCCGATTTTTTAGTAGCTAAAACACTTTTTTTTTGTAGTGCGCAACTGGTTCTTTTTTTTTTCATATTTATTTTATTTTTCAGATCTAGCTGTAACCAGTTACCTTCATGATTCATTCCGTTTAGTTTTTCATATCAGTTTTTTTTTTCAAATCTCACTAAGTAACCAGTTACAACTCAGTTGATATTTTGATAATGATACATTACTAAAAAAAATCAAAATTATTTTTATATTTGTAACTAGTTACAATAACACCACTTAGAAAATAAATATGATTTTATTGTTATAACCAGTTATCACACATCACTAAAAATTTGACAATGACACATGATTACTATCACAAAAAAAATCAAAATTATTTTAATAGTGATAACCAGTTACTGCAGATAAAATGTTGATTGAAGAAGAAAAAAAATAGAAGAAAAGAGAATAAAAAGTATGGTGATGAAGGTATCAAAAAAAATTTCTTCAAAGAATTATGTAAAAAATATATTTTATGAAATATGAATGATAAAAAATAATACCAATAGATTAAAATTATAAAAATAATCTCAAAACATATAAAAAATAACTACTAAAATATGGTATACAAATAAAATTTTATAAATATATGGGGAAAAAACTCCCACAAAAATGTAAACAAAAAAAAAATATGCCATAAAAAACTTAAGGAAAAAAAACTACCATATTTTTAAAAGTTTAAGAAAAAAATATCATATTTGGTGTAATTTCCACTTTTTATTCCACCATGTTTTCTTCAATCTTTAGTACAAAGTTATATTAAAGAGGATATTACAATAAATATGCGATTTTTTTTTTTCAACTTTAAAAAATATGGCAATTTTTTTTCTTAAGTTTCTTATGGCATATTTATTTTTTTTTACATTTTTATGGGAGTTTTTCTCAAATGTTTGTAATATTTTATTTGTATACCATATTTTAATTTTATACAGTTTTAGTAGCTAGTTTTAATATGTTTTAAGGTTATTTTTATAATTTTAATCTATTTGTAATATTTTTTATCATTCATATTTTATTTACATTAATTTAAGAAAAACAAAAATCGAAACCTTCTTCACCATGTTTTCTATTCACATTTCTTCTTCTTCTTCTTTTCTTCCATTTTTTATCTTCTTCAACATTTTTTCCACAGTAACTAGTTACCATTATCAAAACAATTTAGATATTTTTTATGTGGTAGTAATCGTATGCCACTGTCAAATTTTTTAGTGATTTGTGGTAACCGATTCCCACTATCAAAATTATTTTTATTTTTTATGTGATGTGGTGGGAACTGGTTACAACTATAAAAATAATTTGATTTATTTAGTAATGTACCACTATCAAATACAAACTGAATTTTAATTGGTTACTTAGTCAGATCTAGAAAAAAAGTTATGAAAAAAATAAACTAAATTGATTGTGATGGTAACTGGTTAAAACTGGTTTTGAAAAAAAAAAAATTCTAAAAAAAAGGAAAAAATCAAGAAAAAAAATCAAATCCAAACAAAAAAAATATAATCTAAACTGATCATAATCGTAACTAGTTATAGCTAAGCTTAAAAAAAATTTCAGATATGAAAAAAAAGGAACCAGTCCCAATGATACTTGGTTACTTAGTTACATGTGAAAAGAAAATCATATCTAAAAAAATTAAATTGATCGTTATCGTAACTGGTTAAATCTAATTCTGAAAAAAGATCAAATTTAAATAAAAAGAAATAGTCGTCATAATACCTGGTTACTTAAATAGATCTGAAAATAAAAGTCAGATTTGGACAAAAACATAAACAAATTATAATGGTAATTGGTTACAGTTAGGGCTACAAGAAAAAAAAAAAAGATCTAAAGTGTAAAATCATATATAAAATGCATAATCAGATGCGAAAAAGATGAAGAACAAAAAGAATAACATTAAAAGAAGAAGAAGAACCAAAGGGGGTGGAGTTGCATTGTCACCTAGGGTGGGAGGCTGCGTTGTCGGCGAAGGATGGAGGTGGTGTTGCCGACCGAGGGCTGAGAAGAAGGAACCAAATGGGAAGGAGAGAGTGAGAAATGATAAATAAAGAGAGATGTATAAGAGAGTGTATGAGAATTTTGTGTAAAAACATGATAATCTATTATATATATATATATATATATATATTCTATAGAATTCTCACGTTTTAAACTTTTTTTTCTTAAAAATTTATCATATTTTATGATATTTATTTTTTATCCATAAAAATAGAAATTCACTTATTATTTCTTATATTTATGTAAACTTCTTTACATTAAATTAAATATTTTTAACTTAAATAATAGTTTTTTCATTTGAAATCATGAAAATAAAAAAATATAAAAATGTTTTACCTAATTAACACTTTATAATATACATTTTTACACACTAGTGAACGAGTCAAGCCCAAGAATCACGGGGTGACCTTATTTAATGGAATTCAAATTGTAAACAACCCTCTGTAAATGGAGGAGGGCTTACGATACAGGTACACATAACAATTCTGGCATACCGAAACTCTACCATTTTGTCATCTTAGAAGAATCAAAGTGTTATCAAGTAATACAATTGACTCATGGACATAAAATATCTTTCTTATATCCAAACCATGTAAAAACTCATATTAATCTACTGTTTTTGTCATTGGCCAAAATTGTGTTCAACAATCTTATAAAATGATTGTAAAAGGCCTATCTTGGTCAATGTTACACAAATATCTAACTCAAACCCCACCTTATGAGATATGAGTGACGTACAGACACAAGTAGGGGGAATTTTTTAGATTCTGGAGAATAAAGAAATATTACAAAAGAAGATGACCTTAATTCTAGTTCCATCAAAACCAACGCGTCTAAATAAGGAGAGGAAGGAGAAGAGTGAAATCATAGATTCACATAGCTAGGAGAGATGGGAAAAGAGGCCAAGAAGCAGTAATGGCCAAGCTAGATTCTCATTGTATGAATATATATATATATATATACATATTGTCCCTTAGCTTGTAGAAACCATTTATATGGAAAATAAGGACAAACTATTTTGAAGAGAGCCATACAAGATCAACACCCCCATGGAGGCCTTAAACAAGAACAAGCACACAACCATGGAATGCAAAAGCTTAGACAACCAAATCCAAGCAATATTTATGAGAAGATGGGGTCTATCTTAACAAAGCACCAAAAGGAGTATCGGAGGCTCAAACCCCCAGAACCTAAGTGCAGACGTAAGTATCTTGGCAGAAGGAATTGGTCAATAGACCCTTGAGATCATGAAAGAGTATAGCCAATGATAGCCCAAGAAAATTATACCAAATTTGAAAGAAAAAAAAAAGCAGAATAAAGGGTAAAGAGGTTACAGGCCATGGGAAAAATAGTAAATTATATATCATGAAAGGATAAATGATTGCATGCACTATTATCACATTCACGAAAGCAAACTTGGTTAAAGTAAACTTGCCTCGTGATGACATGTTGCAATAGTAGAACATTTCCAATTGGTGGAAGGAGGAAGTCATGTACATATTTAAAAAACAAATGGGATTTGAACGCGTCTAACTTGAGGCCATCTACTATCTTGGTTCTAGCCTTCAGTAGTGAAAGATGATTATGGAGAAAAGAATGTTGGATGTTAATTTTATTGTGATTGAATCTCCTTCGAGTTATATTCCTATCATGAAGTTTCGACTCTCCACCAAGTGATGAGGTGGCAGTCCCTGGATGGTTCATACACAATAAATATAAATGTTTGCAAAAAGTACGTAAGTTAAGAAATATTGCGCAATGATGAAGTGGATCCTAGCAGCCAATGATGAATAAGAGCCTAGACAAAATTAATAATCAAATAATAAAATACCAGTCTACATAAAGGTCATAGAAGAAAAAAATAGAAGAACCACAGACAACATTAGACAAGTTAGAAGAAATGGTTTTGGAACACGCATCATAGAAAAAAAGTGTTGGTAAATGTCCAATTACCCAAAGAATATAAAGTGAAACTAGTGATTTTCCTCATAAAAGCACGATACGTTTGCGACATTCTAGGGGTAGACCTGAGTGGGGTAGACTTGAGTGTGTGACTCACAAGCTCAATATATACATCCTCATTTTTTGCCTGTAAAGAAAAAGCAGAGGCGATCTCCTCATGAAACGAACCAGATGATAAGTGAATGAAGAGGTAGATCAAATCTTGAAGATAAGAGTTATAGAATAAAAATGGTAGCGTACAATCTAGATTATTGCAAATCCAGTTGTGGTGCCCAAGTAGAATGGTAAGGAGTGTCGAAAGGATAGCTAACCACTCCTGAAAATAGATCAGACAATTAATGCCAAACTAGTTATGGACGAATGAGCTTCTTCGATGCTTATTTAGAGTACAATCTGATCTCTATGGGAGAGGAAGATCAAATACATATAGCATTCACCATAGAAGGATGACTCTACTACTATATAAAGTGATGTTCTTTGGGCTAAAGAATGCAAGAGCAACATTCAAAAAATGATAAATAAAATCTTTCGATCTATCTTGGTTTCTCTTTAGCAACTTTATCTTACATATGTCAATGTGAAAAAATCAATACAACCAGATGTTAACATAAGAATCTCATTAATAATGTGGTCGATCGAGTCTACATGCTCGACTATAGAGAGTATGCTTGAGCGAGAAAAATAAGACAATAATATTAATAGTGGTTTCACCTTTTTATTGGTAATGATCTATGTTCACTCATTGTTACCATCCTCCCTCCCAATTTTCTATGAATTAAGTAAGAGGTAAGCTAACAACAATTTGGTGTTCCCTAACATTGCGCATAATATCCCTACAAATTCGAAGATGCAGATTATATAGGTAAAATATCTAAAATATTTTTATTATGCAAATCACATGGGCATGGAATGGACTATCACATAGGTAGTCCAATTATGCTCGAACAGGTCTTAGTGTGGGAGCGGTGATCTATAGTCGATCTGTATACGGGGTATAACATTGATACTCTTGGTAGGATAGAATACATTGTGCTTTTAAATATCGTAAAATTGGTAAAAACATACTCTATAAGTTTAGACACTCAGTTCTAGAATAACATGTTAATAATGGGCAAAACAGTCTCAATCTTTGGTTATTACTCTTGGTTAGAGTTTTCCCATTTTGAGACTGTTTATCTATTCTCTTTCCAGAATTTTCATTTGTCTGCCTTTTCTCTTACAGACCCTTGTGTATGTAGTTCTAGTTTTCACATGCAATATCATTTGGTTTAGTAGTAAAAGATTGCCGCCCCACTTGTATAATTATCAATAAATAATGAGCCAACTCACTTCTAAAGTTGTACGAGAAAGTTTAATAAAAGCAATCCACGTAGATAGCTAGCTTAGCTTTACCCATAAAAAATTAATAAACTTGTTCATTAGAACTGAAAAGCGTTAAAGAACTTTGCTTTTCTTTTTCTTTTTCTCTTTACTGTTGGGTGTAAAGCAACATAGTTGGATTAAACATATTTTGGGTAATTAAACAAAGGTTAAGCTTATCTACATTCCTTAATAATAATTAATAAGTACTAACTTTTGTCCCTCTAACCTTTCCATGGGACAAAAGAAAAATTAATTCAAAATTAACATGAATCAAGACCAAGCGATAAATTTTAGAATATTAATAATAAACAATCAGCCAGAAAATTGAATTGGTTACCAAGCTTAGTGGGAATAAGCTATGTTATCCCAATATCCCAACAAAATTATATTGATACCAATTCTTGAATCAATTGTGATTTGTACTCAAAGATCGAGTCAATCTTAACTATGTATACTTATACATATAAATATTTATATATTTAAGTTTTTTTATATATTCAATGGCTTAGGTGGGACGAAGATAACTTCAAACTAGCTGGACTTTAGTAAGCAAGCATCACTATTTATTTACTATAAAACTTTTGTACAAACATGTGAACCAAATCCTCTGTTTTAAGAACCGCAAGAATAAACACTCAATAAGCAATGTCATGCTTAGCTTTAATGAAGATTATTTTAATGTATGTGTGGCGGAGGATCTTAAAGGATATATGTACGTATATTTGCTTGGCTTTTCAACCTGTAAAGTAAAAATCTTTCATGGATACATTGTAAGATTTTGTGATAGGTTGCAGTTTCCACTACAAAGGCATTATAGCTTATAGAATCTTTTTCTGATGGATTCTCATCTCAACTTGTGATTAAACTATATAAAATATTGATTTGGATACAAATATTTGCCAAAAGTCTTGAACTTGATCGCGCCAAATTGGCTAAAGCTAGCTAGAAGCAAATTTGATTTATGTATCAAATTGTATAGGTAAAAATTGATGATACTTGGATAAAATTAGGTTTATAAGTCGTTTAGAAAAATAACACTATAAATTTGATTCCAAATACATATAAAACAAATCTTTAATTGAAACACAATAATGTTGTCTATTATTAAAACTCTTCTCTTAGCATGTGTTAGTCGACTCATGGCAACAACAAGCATGTGCCAAGCAAGTTGATATACAAAACTAAACAAGTGTTTAAGTGACAACTCATCACAGAGTTATATGTTTGGTAAATTATAATTTGAAAGTTGTGACATACAAAAATAATATTATAGAATTTAATAAATTATATAATTAAAGTAGTTTATCAATATAAAATTACTAAAAAAATATTTTAAAATATCTAAGAAATATAAAATAATAAAATTATATTTTAGAACAAAATATAAAATATTTTATATGTATAATTTTACACCCAGATTTCGAGAATAGAAATCTTGATCTCGAAATTCAAGTTTGTAAGGTGTGAGCTCGAAGTAAGCACAGTCATCATATGATCCACCAGTCAGACAGTTTCACTGTAAAATGACGACCTCGTGAGCTCGAGCAGTATGTAGCATCGAAGATGATCCGAACTTATGAGTTAGGTTCGTAGTTCATAATAACAAGGGTTCAACACTTGTATAAATTTCTTGAATGCATCTCTCGCTTTCAGAGAAGATGTTTCGAGCTCGAGGGCTGTAAGCTCGAAGGTGACGATTTCGTCAATGGTTATTTTGTGGGAGAATAGGCGAAGTAAGATGACAAGCTCGTAATAGGCAAACAGTCTCGAAGGCACACGGGTCTAGTGTCTAAGCTCGACGATTCTATGTGAATGTATTTATTGTTATAAATCCCCTATGTTTGAGGGATCTGATGTAATTTGTTACTCAATCCCACAGTTTATCGGATGTTACCACGTACGTTGTAAATAATGCATTTATTGGCATTATATTATTTGATTTACAGAATATCTTCCCGAAATATGTGGGAAGCAATTCTGAAACCCTCTCTATAAATAGAGAAGGGTAATTCATTTGTAGAGGACCTAAATATTGAGATTTGGAGAGAAAACTCTGGGCAATTGTTCTCTAAAAGTTTCCAGAAAACTCCAAAGAACTAATAATATAGACTCGTGGACTAGGCAGATTTTAATTGCTAAACCACGTAAAAACGTTGTAAATAATGCATTTATTGGCATTATATTATTTGATTTACAGAATATCTTCCCGAAATATGTGGGAAACAATTTTGAAACCCTCTCTATAAATAGAGAAGGATAATTCATTTGTAGAGGACCGAAATATTGAGATTTGGAGAGAAAACTCTGGGCAATTGTTCTCTGAAAGTTTCCAGAAAACTCCAAAGAACTAATAATATAGACTCGTGGACTAGGCAAATTTTAATTGCTAAACCACGTAAAAAGATCTCGTTTTCATTCTTTTTATTCATTTCATATGGTATATTTTTATTTAATTGCCCTCCTTTCTTAAGTTGATGAAAAACGACGTCAACAGTTTGGTGCTTTTCTTGAGAATTATTAAACGGAAATGTGAGCCTGTTTAGTTAGAGAGCTTCTTGGATCAGCAATGGCCGCGACAAGCAACCCCAATATACCCAAGGAGAAAATTCCTCATGATGAGGAGTACTCGTGACAGCCTAGAAAGCAGCCTATGGTTGATCCCGATCTCGACGAAAGGAGTGACTCATCCAACTCTCGGGGACAAACCTGCCCCCAGGGCTGACGAGGACATGTATTATAATCCCGAGAGATATGTTCCAATTGTGGAACTTGAGAATCGCCAACTGCGCAAATAGTTGGCAGAAGCTACAAAATGCAATGAAGAGCTAGCCAAACTAGCTCCTAAAGCATAGGTGCCTCCACGTGACGCTTAGGCCCCACCTCGTAGGCCTAGGGGACGCCCTCGTAAGAATACGGCCGCCAGGAGGGCGGAACAAGCACCGCCACCAACATCCCATCCTGTTCAGCCGAGACCCCAGAGGGACAACCAGGCTGAGGCTACTGCCAACCCAACTACAGAAGCATAAACGGGAATGGGGAATAACCGAGCTCCCTTAGTGACTCGGACCTCAAATCCTGGTGCTACGCAGAGCGTCCCGGAACCTGACCGGGAAAATTCGAGACCATCTAGGCCCCACAATGGGAGGTAGCCACCATCTCCCATACACCCACCATCGCCAATAAGGCATCCTTCGCCAGTCCAAGGGGTTCCGTGACCTGTCCACCAAGATAGGGATCGACGGGCTGGGCGCAGACAACGAAATGGAGGAGAAGTTGCCCGAGATCGCAGCGCTCCTCAACCTAAGAGAAGCCAAATGTCACTATCACAAACTTCTGAGACAAGGAGGCCATCAGGAAACCCATCTCGTAATAACTAAGCAACGAGCTATGTAAGTGAAAGCTCGGATTACACGAGGTGCGTGAGCATATACAACATAGAACCAAGAAATGCTGGGAATTGAGGAGATCATTGTGATCTACGAGAACACTTAAACCATAATTGGGAACGTGATAATCCCCCGAAACCAGATCTGCGAGATCATCTAAACGGCCGCAAGCAACCGATTTACAATCCTGCATCGAGACAGGGAGCTGGAGTTGTTATCAACGATAACCAGCCTCCCTCAGGTCTAGGTCGGGCCTCCCGTAGATCCAATCCAAGAAAGGATTGAATAGTTGGAGAGGGCGTTCAGGCTCTTGCAGAACGAGTGTAGCCGGGAGAGGGATGAAGAACTCGAGCCATTTGCCCCGCATATCTCCAACACTCCCTTTCCTCAAGGGTTTAGGATTCCTCATGTCCCTCCATTTGACAGAATTTCAGATCCCTATAGCCATATGAGCACTTTCAACACAATTATGCGAGCCAGTAATGTGGGCTACAAGCTCAGGTGTATGCTGTTCCCAACCACTCTCACAGGACTAGCAAAAAACTGGTTTGGAAAGTTCAAAAGACATCTGATCGAATCCTGGGATTAATTGTGAAAAGATTTCAAGAAACAATTTAAAGCTATTGTAATTCCGTACTTCCTTAGAGCCGTTACTAAGTGAGTTTAAAAAGTGCAATTAACTCGCTAATCGAGGTTTTAAGACAAAAGTGTAATTAAACCATAAATAGAGTCTTATACTTTGAAAATAATTCCATTCATTGAAAATCATAAAGCATTTAACATTTAGGATCCCAAAATATTGTTTAAAAATATTTACAACTCAAAAATATAACTAAAGTCGGCTAAACAACAAAATTTAGGTTTAGTCTAATCATCTCCCAAAAATACTCCTGGCCGTGGCAGCCAGGCAGGCCAAACATGTACGCGCCGCCTCACGCTCTTCGTACTCATGGTTGGTCGACTTTCCCCTTGCCCTTACCTGCACCATAGAGCACCCGTGAGCCGAAGCCTAGCAAGAAAACTCACACAAGCAGATAACATGTGCATTTCTATCATTTAGCATACAAATAAACCGCCAATGGGCTAAACATATATGGCCATGCCGTCCCAGGAACTTTACCAGGCCCTGGGTTCCCGGTCTCACCATGAGGATATCCCAGGTATCCTATAGGGTTTCGCCCTGGCAACTTGCACTTCGTGTGCTAAACGCTGCTCCCGGCCCCTTGCCGTTCTCAGTCTTCGCTGTTCTTGGCCTTCGCCATTCCCGGCCTTCGCCGTTCCCTGCTCTTGCCGTTCATTCACATATATGCACACATAGCATAATTAAACAAATACTTAAACATGCATAAGCGCAATCAATGGGGCTATGCCCTACAACACAATCATATAGGGCCTCGCCCTGCTCTACGGGTACAGCAGTTTTCTTACCTGTGTCCCGAGCTTTCCAAGCACCGATGTCCGGAGCACAGTCCCCTAGGCCGGGCCTCGCTGAAACCCTAGTCACAACGCATCAACAATATCCATCCATCAAGTTCTAACCCATTAAACAACTTTTGATCATATTTCTAGTCTCCGGGACCTTAAATTCTATCAATCCGGGTGATAAAATTCATCCTGAGCCTAAAACCTCTTTAAAGCCCAACATTCTGAACTAGGGCCACGACCTAACCCCTGAAGGGCCGCAGCATGCCTCAAAATAGAGGCAAAACACCTCCCTGGAAGGAGACACGAGCCGCGACAAGCTTAGCCAAGCGCCGTGGCGTGCCTTAAGATCAGAGGCCTCCCTAGGCCTCGCGTGCACATGGGCCGCAGCATGCCCCTCCTAGGGTCGCAGCTTAACCTGCAAACCCAGAAAACTAGCCTTTCTTTCAAGTTCTTTCCCGAGCTTAATCCCATTTCTCATACCCCAAACTTTAGCCAACCCCAGAATTAAGTCTAGAATTCATATCCATATGGCCTAAACATCCCAACAAACTCACAAACTAATTCTTACACTCATAAACATACAAAACCAATCTTGAGCACCAATCCATGCATGCCTAAGTTCTAGCATTCAAACCAGCAGAATTTTTGCTTGTTCATCAAATTAAAAGCTTACCTTTGAGCTTGATTAAATCCCTGAATTACTCATCTAAGTTCCAGCTTCTAGCTCCCAAAGTCCAGTTCTGAATTCCTCCCTTGATCCCAAAGAAAATTAGCTCCCTTCTCCCTTCTTCCCCTAGCTACTTTTTCCCTCTAGAGCTTCCAAAGACAATTTAGATAAATCCTAAGTGAGGAAAACATGAAACACTTTACCTCTGCCAATTCTAGTTATCTTAAAGCCAAATTCCCTTTTTGCCCCTTAAACCTATCCCTAACCCTTAAGTAATCCCAAGGGCAATTTAGTCATTTTCCAAATCCCGTTAAGTCCCCGAGGGAAAAATAATAAACTCCCCCAATATTCCCTCCTAAACATTCTAACCGCAAATATATCTCCAAATATTTATTCCCATAACCCGATAACCCCATAAAACGTCCAATACCTGAAATACCCCTCGACTCGTCCCGAGTCGAGTATTCGACCCTGTTGTGACTTTCAAGCTAACCGCTCCCTAGGACTGTCTCAGATCGCACAACACAAATTATCACAAATATATCACAATATTCACATTTATTACATTTATGCTTTCGGCGAGCTAAAATTACAAACGTGCCCCTAATAACCAAACGGGGCCCACATGCATATTTAATTCACCCAAACATGTATTTCTAATCATATATTCAGTAAATTCACACATTTAGACAATAAATCACTTATTGCCCTCCAGGCATACTAATAAAGGCCCTAAGCATTATTAGAAAATTTGGGATGCTATAGCTATGGTAGGCATTAGGCCCTAGGCTTCAGCCTTAACTAATGTTCGCAGCAACCAAACGAGTCACTAAAAGGTTACCTCACAAGGTTTAACCTAGAGGTGGCTCGAGCTCGAGATGTCGATGATAGTGGTCATTTAATGAGAGTTCGAGCTGGTATAATACCATGAAGTCCTCTCTGGAAAGACTTACAAAGGAAACATGTCAGGTCTTTAACCGAGTTCAATCGAAGAGCCCAGAGGTTTGCTAATGTAGAGGAGTCAAGGTCAGCACTGAATATGACCTCCCAGCCCGTAACTACAACAACAAACACAAACTCTGCTTCGACCTCGGCGGATCCCACAACTTCAAAACACCCCGGGGACAACCCTTCCAAGAGAAAGAAGAATGACGGGAATAACCCTGAGGCGGATGGAGGAAAGAAGAAGAAAGGGAAAAGATACATCTCCGAAGAAAAAGTGTCTACCGAGCTCAATGAGTCTCGGGAGAATATCTACCTGGCTAATGAAAACCAGGTCCCATTCAGACAACCTGACCCAATGAGGAATCAAAAAGCAAAGAGAGATTCTAGTAAGTACTGTAGATTTCACCAGGACATCGGGCATACAGCCGATGAATGTCGACAGTTAAAAGACGAGATCGAATGATTGATCTCGAGGGGTTATTTCGGGCAATACGTAAGAAACCGAAATCCCAACCAGGCTTCTACTAGCCAAAGGGTAGAGGTTGCACCGCCTGCCCAAAACAGTAACTCCCGAGCTCAGGAGGATGAGCGAACCCCTCAGATTGATGGAGAAGATGTAATAACCATCTTGGGAGGACCCCATATCGCAGGATCAGGCAAGAATGCCCAAAAAGGTGTGTAAATGAGCTTAAATCTGGTGACGGTTCTCCTTACGAACCCAAACCAAGAGCTTTGAAATAACAAAGGGTTGAAACTCAACCCATAACCTTCACTGAAGAAGACGCATCTCATGTATAGTTTCCCCATAATGACCGTCAGGTCATAACCCTCAAGCTCGCGAACAAGAGGGTACACCGAGTCTTGATTGATAACGGGAGCTCGGTGAATATCCTCTATAAATCCACTCTAGAAAAGATGGGACTCGCACTTCGTGACCTAAATGCCTGTGCAAACACACTGTATGGTTTTTCAAGAGAAGGGATTGCCTGTATGGGATCCATTGAATTCGCTGTGACCTTGGGAGACTATCCAGTCTTTGTAACCAAGATGATGGAGTTCGTCGTGGTGGATCTTCCATCTGCCTACAATGTACTGCTCGGGTGACCCACCCTAGTTGGGCTGGGGGCAGTATCATCTGTTAGGAATTTGGCCATCAAGTTCCTAACTTCTAGTGGCGTCGGGACTTTGAAAGGGGACCATCTTGCGGGAAGGGAATGTTATAACATCTCTGTTAGGAGGAAGAAACAAACAAGTGCACATGCACTTGTCATAATTCAGAACAAGGACGGGACGATCTTCGAGATAGATGAAGAAATCGACCCCAGAATAGAGTAAAGGACTGACCTCGAGCACCTAGAAGAGCTCAAAGAGATCAAGCTCGAAGAAGTCGATCCCACAAAAATTGTGAAGGTGGGTAAAAATCTTTCTGAAAAAGCGAAGTAGCGATTAATTTGCTTCTTAAAAGAGAACCAGGATATCATCGCATGGTCGCATTTGGACATGGTAGGAATAAGTCCAAATGTGATAAGTCATGCACTTAATATTGACAAGAGCTTCCCCCCAAAGCAGCAAAAGCAAAGACTCCTAGACGATGATAGAAAGAAAGCCCTAAAGGAAGAAGTCGACAGGTTAAAGGAAAATCAGTTCATACGAGATGCCTTCAATCCTGATTGGATCGCCAATCTAGTGTTGGTCCTGAAACCCAATGGAATGTGGCGAACCTGTATCGACTACTCCGACCTCAACAAGGCATGCCCCAAGGATTGTTTTCCCTTACCTCGAATCGATCAGCTCGTAGATGCCACGGCTAGACACGACCTCATGTCGTTCCTAGACGCCTATTCTGGATATAACTAGATCGCCATGCACACACCAGACCAAGAGCATACGAGCTTTGTAACCGATAAAGGACTATACTGCTACAATGTTATGCCTTTCGAGCTTAAAAACGCTGGAGCGACACACCAAAGACTTCTGAACAAAATGTTCTCTGAGTAGATAGGTAATAACATGGAAGTCTATGTTGATGACATGCTAGTCAAGTCTAAACATAACGATAACCATGTGGATGACCTCGAGGAATGCTTTGCTGTATTACGAAAATATGACATGAAACTCAACCCACAAAAATGCTCTTTCAGAGTATCTTCGAGAAAGTTTGTAGGTTTTATAGTAAATGCGCGAGGGATAGAGGTTAATCTTGACAAGATCCAAGAATTGATTGATATGCCCTCACCTTGAAAGGATAAAGATGTCCAGATTTTAACTAGACGAATGGTGGCATTAAGTAGGTTTGTTTCAAAATCTACAGGGCGTTGTCTTCCATTCTTCAACCTTTTGAGAGGAGGCAAAAAGTTTGAGTGGACAGAAGAATGCGAGCTCGCATTCCAAGATTTAAAGAAGCATCTCGCAGAGCCTCCGATCTTGTCGAAACCTATCACAGGAGAAGTCTTATACTTGTATCTCGCTACTACCGAGCACGCCATTAGTGTTGTACTCGTCTGAGAAGACAAGAAGGTACAAAACCAGTATATTACGTCAGCAAAAGGTTACTGGGGGCAGAATCGAGATACCCATTAATGGAAAGATTGTCTCTCAGCCTGATCCACTCATCTCGAAAGCTCCGACCTTACTTCCAAGCACACCTTATCCATGTGTTGACTGACCAACCACTGCGGCAAGTTTTGTCCAAACTAGAGGCCTCGGGTAGATTGATAAAATGGGCAGTCGAACTCGGACAATTCGAAATCACTTATCGAGAACGACCATAAGGGGACAAGCCCTGGAAAATTTCATTGTAGAATGTACAGGAGTATCTGACGACGAGGTTGTAACCCCGGCCCGCGAGCTGTGGAAACTTTATGTCGACGGATCTTCCAATGAAATGGATCGGGGGCAGGAATCATACTAATCACTCCAACAGGAAGTTGTTTTCATTCCACCTTGAGGTTCAGCTTCGAATTGTCCAATAACGAGGCTGAATACGAAGCATTATTGGCAGGACTTCGAATAGCCAAGGAACTCAAGGCAAAAGCAATATACTGCTATAGTGATTCGCAGTTAGTGGTCAACCAAATTTTAGGGGAATATCAAGCTCGTGGCATAAAGATGGCTGCGTATTTAGAAAAATCCAGGGCTGCACTCGGACATTTCGAGTTCTACGCCATATAGCAGGTTTCTCGAGAACAAAATTCAAATGCAGACGCCTTAGCCAGGCTCGCTAGGACCAACGAGACCGACACACTGAACGTGATCCCAATAGAATTTCTATCGACCCCCAGTATTAGCGAGCCTGAAGAGGAAGACGTAAGCATGATTGACTCCGAACCAACCTGGATGACCCCAATAGTTGATTACCTCGAAATCGACATTCTCCCAGCAGAACGGAATGAGGCTTAGAAATTGATGTATTAGATTCTGAGGTACACTATTGTGGAAGGAAGGTTGTATCGAAGTGGATATTCTATGCCACTACTCTGATGTGTGACTCCACTTGAGGTAAAGAAAATACTAGACGAAATTCATGAAGGATTTTGTGGAGACCACACTAGGGGACATAGTCTATCGAAAAAAGTTATAAGACAAGGATACTTTAGGCCCACTGTCAAAGCAGATGCATTTGAATATGTCAAGAGAAGTGATAAATGCCAATGATTCACCTCAATTCCGCGAGCTCCGCCATGCGAGCTAACCATGATGACCTCCCCATGGCCATTTGCGGTATGGGGAATCGATCTCATAGGCTCGCTACCGACCGACAAAGGTGGAGTAAAGTATGATGTGGTCGCAAGTTGATTATTTTACAAAATGGACTGAGGCCGAACACCTGGCAACAATTACCTCGAAAAAAGTTCTAGGCTTTGTGGTAAAAAGCATCATCTGCCGATATGGAATGCCTAGAAAAATAGTGTAAGATAACGACACCCAATTTGACAGTGAATTATTTACCCATTTTTGTGAAAAAAATGAAATAATAAAAAGCTTCTCCTCCATTTCCCATCCCCAAGCAAATGGCCAAGTCGAAACATTCAATAAAACCCTTAAGAGCTCCCTGAAAAAAGGTTGGAGGAGGCTAAAGGAAAATGGCCCGAGGAGTTACCCAAGGTTTTATGGGCTTATCGAACTACAGCTCGCACTTCCAAAAGGCATACCCCTTTTTCCCTGGCATATGGATGTGAGGCCATGTTACCAATTGAGGTTGAAATACCCACAATTCGAAGCCATGCTTGCGATCAAGCCTTGAACCAATCCCATCTCGAAGAAAGTCTGCACCTTATTGAAGAACATTGAGATGAAGCTCAATTGAAGAATGCGGCATATCAGCAGAGAGCTACCTGATACTTCAATAAAAAGGTTTGGGATAGAAAGTTCGGATTGGGAGACTTGGTATTAAGACGTGTATTCCTAGCTACAAGGGACCCGCCTGTTGTGGTACTTGGACCTAACTGGGATTGACCTTACCAAATCGAGTCCATTATTCGGCCTGGAGTATATAAATTGGCTAGATTAAACGGAGAATTGGTAGCACGAGTATGGAATTGCAAACATCTACGACCTTACTATCAATAGTGTAGGAATGATGTTTCATTATAACCAAGCATGTTTATTTTTACAAAATTCTTATTAATAAAATGTTCGATTTTGATCATAAATCATTTTCTTCATTAAACGTTGTATTTTTTTGCAAACTCTCTTAATTCAATAACCTATGGTCACACTCATAGAATATTAAGGGGGCATCAGTGGTATACAATAATACCATAAGTTTGAAAAAATAAATAACATAAAAATGTCTGGATGGTTAACCCGACATGAAAATGTTGTATACACAAAAACTAGCAAAAATGTATGGATCATTAACCTGACATAGAGGTTATAAGTGTATACGCGAATCAAAGCAATCTGGATATAACCAGATACGCGAACTAAGATGATCTGGACGTAACCAGATTATTGAAAAATAATAAAAGTGTCTGGATACAACCAGATACACGAGCTAAGATGATTTGGACGTAACCAGATTATTTATATATATAAGTGTTTGAATATGCTAGATACACAATCTAAAATGACCTAGATATAACAAGATTACCAAAATTACAAGTTTATGGATTACAAACCAAACACGACCTAAATAGGTTTGGAACAAACCAGCTAAAACTAATCGGCAAAAGTTGGAACATAAATAAACCTACTTCGAGCTAAGTCGAAATCGAGGCTAGAATATTTTGCAAAAAGATAGTTTCGACCTCACAACCTTACAGAGCTACTCGAGGAAGAGGAAAAGTGACTAGAAAAGCAAGATATAACTAAACTACCTATCTTACATTCCATATATGCACTTTCGAGTGCATGGTAAAAGTCAGGTCCGACCTTGACAAATAACGAGATCGGACATGGATACATCGAGAAAATTGTGCATAAATGCATTGGAACTCGAGCTTAAATCGAACAGATGTTTTTATGAATCAACAAACATAAAGGCAACCAATTATTATAAGATGCTCAAAATATTTCGACCTAGAAATGTGAAACAAAAATATTAATGTAAAAGTCGAGCATAAAATTAAAGATATTAAATGTGAAAGTTTGAACAAACAAAAAATAGCTCTTATACGAGCTGTAAATTGTTTTTGCCCCGAGGGCATAAAAAAAAGAAAAGTATTACAAAAATATTCTTGGGACGTAGCCCGTAGCCTCGCCTCTAAGAAGCAGGAGCATCCCCCCCCCCCCCGCCCCCGGCGGCATCCGACTTCTCCTTAGCTTTTTCGGCCTCCTCCTCCTCAGTTTCCTCCTTTTCAAGTCGAGCTTTCCACCTCGCCAGGAACTCATCTTCGAGAGAATCAAGAAAGCTCGTGTCAAGATCAGTGTTATTGGTCCAGATACAGTACATGACCATATCAACCGCGTGATATTTCTTGTGCTTAAATTCCTTGAGGAGGCGAGCCTTTTCACCCTCGATGATGTCGAAGGTGGCCTTTTTATCCTCCTCGAGCTTGGCATTTATCCCCTCAAGCTCCTTGATTCTTGAGTTCTTCTCCTCAAGCTCCTTGATTTTCGAGTTCTTCTCCTCAAGCTTAGCCTCCAACCTTGACTTGGTAACTTTAAGCTCATCTACGAGCTTGAGCTGGAGATTCTTCGACTTTTGAGCATAAGACATGCTCGAATAGACTTCATTGTTCAGCTTATAGTTCATCTGAGCAAATGCCGCAAGATCCTACACACAAAAAAATTTGGTTAGAAGATATACGAAGTAAAACCTAAACAAATAATAACAAAGTAAGAGAAAATTACCGAGGAGATGAGCCGGTACCCTTGTCATAAAGGGCATTGGAGTCTCGCGAGATGGATAGGAACTGCCACTGAGGAGCCCCAAGTTTGCTAAAGCTTTGACCCACTCAAGACAGAACGTCCGAACCAAAGATGGCTCCGTGGGTCCCTACATCGTTGTCGATAACATACTCATTAGAATGAGTCGAAATCGAAAACAAACATTCCTAAGTGGGAACAAATCCCTTTGGGGCCGACGTGGTTTTTTTAGGGGCTTGGATGGCAGGAGGCAGGGGAAGAGTGACTTCAGCAGGTACCCCGACCTTGGGGTCTGCAGCAGCAACATGGCTCAAGCCCTGGGAGTCTGGAGGAGGAGGAGTCGTCTCAGTCTATTTCGGGACCTTAGAGGGTCATCCATCCTTCTGTGATGCCCTCAGGCGTTTGCTTTGTTTGGCTCTTGAATGGTGATTGAGCATGCTATCGAGGTCAGAGTCCATATCGCCTGCATAAATGAGTCACACATTAGTTAACAAGCTCAAAAGTACTAAAAAGAAACCAAGATTCAAGTGACAAGAAACCTAACTGGAACTTTCCCCTGAGCTTGAGGTCAACGACCAAGTAATCCCCCTATCTTCAGAGGAGGCTGAGGGAGTCCCTTCCCTATATGTGGAAGTTAACCTCGAAAGGTCTCTGTAGTCATTTGTCCCGTATTGAATGGCTACCGCATCCCAAACTTCATTTAAACTATACATAGTTTGGTATCTCCCTAGCCAACTATCAAATCTATGAACTCTCTCGTCTACCCAAGACCATACATGGAAATTATCCTTGGAGTCTGGAAATAGGATCAGGGTGTTGGGTTTATGTTTAAGTAGGGAAGGAGACCACAAGACTGAGCTGAGGATGACTTTACCTCTATCACTCAAGCTCGAAGCCTCATCGTTTGCTTCGTTTCCCGAGCATGGACTCTTGTTGTGATGAATTAGGGAGCTGACCCTCGAGCTAGTTGACCTCTTCCTCAGAGGAAGCTTATCAGTGGGGAGTGGTATGTGCTCCCGCATGGTATATTTGCGGTAGGCGACGTCGTCCGTGGGAGAGAGAGCCCGTGCCATACGGTAGCTAGAGCAAAGTTGTCTTGTGCTCCCTCATCATGTCCGTGGGAGTGGGACGGAGATAGTTGGCTAAAGGAGTGGATACATGTCAATTAGTTCAAGCCTAAACATTAGTCGAGAAAGAAGAGAAAGGAGGATATGTACTTACGAATCCGTTGGAACGAATAGAATTTTGAAATAGCAAGGCCATCTATCCAGAAGAAGGCCAGCTTGAAGTTGGGGAATGGTTGGGAATGTCTTCAAAGATTTTCTTCTCCTTGGGATAGCTCGATAAATAGTCAAAACCATCTCCTCCCCAAGCTCGAGAGGGGTTGCTTTTCAGACATTAGAGATACATGATCTCTCTTAGCGAAGGTCCTTCCCACTTTAATTCATGGTATAGTGACCTCAGGACTGACAAGACCCTGTATAAATTGGTCTGGAGTTGGAAGGGCGTGAGCCCAACAAAATCCAGAAAATCCTTAAAAAAGGATTTCAAGGGCAGTAGAGCCCATGCCTTCATATGTCTCGTAACTGCAGGCCATGAGCTTAAGTTTATTATCGGGACGACCATCCCTCAGGGCGTAGCAGCTCCGTTCATTTGGAGTAAGAGCTCGACACCTCAGCGAACCGGACAGTCCTAAGACGTGGCGAGTAAGGATGTCAGAGATTTGTCCCAATGAAGTAACTGAGCTCCAGTAATTCTCGGCCTCGAAGAATTCCTCCCTGGAGGTAGGAATGGCAGCAGGTTGCGAGGTGGATGGACGGTTTGATGAATCTTCCATCAAAGAGAAAGTAAGATCACCAGGCTTGTAAGCGACGGTTACTTTGAGCGTGGGGTCGAGAGGGATAGGTCTGAGCTCGGGGTTTGGGTTTGGAAAGACAGCGACCCGAAGTTTCCTCCTTTTTCTTTCCTCGACCTCGTCGATCTGATGATGGAAGTGGGCTCGAATATCTTCTTACTCGCACCTCACTTTGTGTTTGTGAATTAACCGCTGGTTTCGCGTGAAGGGTGATTCTAGACTTGGAGTTGTTGGAGAATAAAGAATTGCGAGCACTGACCCCCACCGTTTCTCAAAATTCTATGACATCTAGCAAGAAAGAAAAGGGTGAGGGCAATGCATACAAGAAATCAGAGTAAAATTTTATGTGACTCGAGCTCGAAGGCTTGAAATCATGGAGTAAGCTCGATTGAGACTGAAGTTTCAAAAGAACGGGTCGAATTCAAGAAAGAAACTCGAACTATTGTAAGGTTCGTGCTTTGAGCGTGTATTCGACGCGAGGGAAGGAAAGTGTGGATTCATTTGAAGAATCCCGAATTTTCAGGGGAAAAGTTGACGGTTACTCAAAAAGGTGATAATTTTGGGAAACGTGCGATTTAAACGTGACATATCATCTATAGTCTAAATAAAAAAAAGGGGGAGGAAAAGAAACATTTGTGCTTTTTGCACTAAAATCTGGGTTTTAAACCCACGATTTCAGAAAATTTTGAATCCAGATTTTATACAGTATCAGCTAAACAATGTGGCTAAGATTACTAATTGTTATAAAATCCTTATGAAACTAGTGAAAAACTAGTAAATATGCTCAGGATGCAAAAGAAACATAAAAATGTATGAAGAAATAAAAGTACGAGGATCAAGAATAGAGACTTACACACAGAGGCTTGTGGATACAATGAAATCAACGACTGGAGGAGCGGTTGCAAGAATGATCTCACGGAGTTGAAAAGGCAAAGGTTGTTTCATCTTCTCGGTTTAGAGAACATCCAAAAAGGAAAAAAGAATTTTTGGCACTGGGTTTTTCTTTTTCTCTTAAACTTAGAATGTGAAAGTGAAGAGGAGGAAGATGATACAGTTATATATATATGTGTCCCAAAAGGAGGTCAAGGGTCGAGCTAATCTAGGATTTTGGCTGGATTTGGTATTTAATTAGACGGTCAGGTGCAAATGTAACAATGGCGGCAAAAAGCTGAAACGTGAAAGGACGTGGGTGTATTGAAAAAGTACTCAAGTACTTTGATTGAGCAACCCATGGCTGACGCGTGTCCACACTCGAGTGTGGCAGGTAGCTCAATTTTTGAAAGTGACAGCTCAAAAGTTTCCTTCTCATAGGATTCGAACTGATACTTTTGAGGGGGAAAATGTTACACCTAGATTTCGAGAATGGAAATCTTGATCTTGAAATTTAGGTTCATAAGGTATGAGCTCGAAGTAAGCACAATCATCATATGATCCACCAGTTAGACAGTTTCGCTATAAAATGACGACCTTGTGAGCTTGAGCAGTATGTAGCCTCTAAGATGATCCATGCTTATGAGTTAGGCTCGCAGTTCTTAATAACAAGGGTTCAACACTTGTATACATTTCTTGAATGCATCTCTTGCTTTCAAACAAGATGTTTGGAGCTCGAGGGCTATAAGCTCGAAGGTGACGACTTCGTCAATGGTTATTTTGTGGGAGCATAGGTGAAGTAGGATGACAAGCTCGTAATAGGAAAACAGTCTCGAAGGTGCACGGGTCTGGTGTCTAAGCTCGTCGATTCTATGTGAATGTATTTATTGTTATAAATCCCCTATGTTTAAGGGATCTGATGTAATTTGTTGCTCAATCTCACATTTTATGGGATGTTACTGCATACGTAGTAAATAATGCATTTATTGGCATTATATTATTTGATTTACAAAATATGTTCCCGAAATATGTGGGAAGCAATTCTGAAACCCTCTCTATAAATAGAGAAGGATAATTCATTTGTAGAGGACCGAAATATTGAGTTTTGGAGAGAAAACTCTGGGCAATTGTTCTCTAAAAGTTTCCAAGAAACTCCAAAGAACTAATAATATAGACTCGTGGACTAAACAGATTTTAACTGCTGAACCACGTAAAAAGATCTTGTTTTCATTCTTTTTATTCATTTTCTCTTGTATATTTTTGTTTAATTGCTCTCATTTATTAAGTTGATGAAAAACGACGTCAACATATATATTTATTATAATTTAATTTTTATTTATTTAAAAAAAATATTTTGAACAATATTTATAACAAATAAGTAAATACATAAAATTTAAATAAAACAACTTAGTGCACGAATCTAGAGACATGAATGAGAATCTAAATACTTTTGCATATTTGGTACTATGTTTGAATTTTTTTGAACCAGGAAACTAAACTTCAGTGAGTTTAACTTTTCTTGATCCTGAGTTCAAGTAAAAACCCACTTGTAGAAATTGTTTTCAGATGCTTGGGAATGTGAAACACTCCAAAATTATTATTAAAATAAAAATTTCTTAAATCATTATATTTTTAATAAATGATTTATTTTATATTTGAAACTTATGATACAAAAACAAATATACACAAACTATAAAATGATAAATAATATTTGTTTATTTGACAAAATTGATATGTAAAGTCTTTATATCATTAGTTTAGTTTAAAATAATAAATGAAATACTATTAAAAACAAAATAAGGGTATTGCTATGTTTTTTAAAATTATACTTTATTTTAGTATTTAATAACTATTTTTTAAATCTTGTTAAAATTTATTTCAGGAGTAAAATTATTTATAAATTATAATTTAAGAAAAAATTTAGTAATTTTTAAAAAAATGTCATGTGCTAGTTATGATTATATTATAGATTATTTTGATAAAAGTATATTATTATATTTTTTAAAAAAGATGAGAAATTGACATATTACTATGCACAATCAAATACATAAATTACTTTTCTAAGAAATCATTTATAAGATTCCAAAGTTTAACCAAACACAGTAATGTAAGTTTCATGACTATCAAATCACCTCTTTGACTTTCCCAGTAATGTAAAAATTGTGAATTTCTCATACTGTAACGCCCTAATTTCTCATAGATTACTGAGAACACAGCGTTGGGACGTAATCGTAAATATTGCTCTTTTATTGAATAAAAACTTGAAAATAAATATATGGATCCATGGTTTTAAAAAAATAAAATAATTCTCATTAACATACAAAAATGAGCAACATTTAAATAAAAATAAAAAAAAACATTTTTTAAGAAAAATAGGCCTGCATGATCTTCCTCGACTATATGGTCCCCACGAGTACATCATGAAGCTCTTAGGTCCCACTCATCACCGACCTTTCTATCCTTAATTTCCTGAAATAACAACATCATAAGGAGTGAGCTTCTATGCCCAGTAAGGAAAATACAAACAAGGGTTAGTCATATAATCAAACATAACATAAATTCACAAAAGTCATTCCAACATAAACCTCTAGATCATATCACAACTTAAGTCATAATTCTAAATCATAATTGTAATGCCCCGGAATTCCCAAATGTGGTTTAATGGCTGGATTAGTAGGTCGGGAGGGCCATAACTGTTTAATTATGCCATTAAATGATAATATGCATGTTTATGTGAATTATATTATAATGTTATATGCATGCATGTGGGTCCACATTTGATTATTAGGGTGTTTTGGTAATTTGGTCCATTGAGGGCATATTTGTATATTTGGGTTCATATTGTGATCTGTGAATGAGATCCCATTATTATGGAGATATATTCGAGCTATTCGGCATGAGACGGTCTTATATTATGAATTAGCGGTTTTGTCATAACGAGGGTCTTTTATTGGGATATTGAGTAATCAGAATGTTATTTGATGATAAATTGGGAGTTATTGAGATCAGGAGGAAATTCTGGGAGTTTTGACTATAATGTTCTCGGAGGTGTTTTCGGGACCCCGAGCACTAGGTTTTATTTGAGGTTACTTAAGCTTGAAGTAGCTTTTCAAATAGAACCGTACGTTAGAAAACCTCTCGTTCTTTTCTCGTTAGTTCATTTTACCATTCGAAGCATTTTAGAAAAAATCTTGAGTTCTAGGAGTTGGAATCAAGCGAGGATCGAGGCATAGCGATCCTAGGAAAGATTAGAAGCTTCTTGATCGAAGGATTTGACGAGAAACAACCCAATCAATGGTAATCTAAGATTTATGTTTTGAGTTTTTAGAATTTCGAAGCTTAGAATTGGATTTTGTGAATTGTTGAGTTTTTGGTTTGTTTGAGCCTTGGGATTTGATGGTTTTGGATCATTGGGAAGCTTGGGAACTTTGATTTGATGATTTGGAAGTGTTTAGGTATGTTTTTGGGAGGTTTTTAATGAAGGAAAACGAGTTTGGGGATGGTTCTGGGTTGGGGGCCGCGGCCCTGTTCTTGGGTGTCGCGACCCTAGCTCGAAGAATCTGGTGGAGCAAGTTTTGCCTTGCTGGGTGCCGCAGCCCTAGGTGTAGGGCGCCGCAACCCTTGCTCCTGGAGTGGCTGGGGGCCACGGCCCAAGGTGTTAGGGCCGTAGCCCTTGGTCAGGTTTCAACGCCTTTGAGCGTTTTGACCTCGGGAACTTGGTTTTAGGCCTTGGGAGTGTTCCTACTACCTGGATTAGTGGGGATTGATGTCCCAGAGGCTAGATCTTGGTTTGGGAACCTTTGTTGTTCAATTTATTGATGGTATCCTATATTTGGTTATGATTAGGTGAATGATAAAGGACTAAAAGTCAAATCATTCTCAAGGGTCGTTCTTTTATTCATTCTCGCTCGAATCAGAGGTAAGAAAATTGCACCCCGTGTATATGACATGCATGATTGTTGTTAAGGCATGTTGGTTGATAAATGTGGACATTGATTGCATATTAAATGCTAGCGAATGTTGTTTACTTGTGTATGGCACTGACTAGTTAGGGACGGCACTGGTCGCGTATTACTTACCTAAGAGTCAGAAACGACATAAGCATCCTGAACGCACGGCCGAATGAAGATTAGATCTAATCAATATCAGCGTTGAATGACTCTAAGGAATTAATGCTGGACCGACCCTATGGTCAATGAATCTTATAAGCGCTTGGCTAGTCTAAAACTAGTTACTCAGAGCCAAGGCCTAAGGCCTAGATGACTGCTTGTCACATGGCTAGGGAACAGAGTTCCATAATTATGACTCTAGAGTCATGAGGAAGGTTATGTTGGTGACTAGTCATCATGCACCTATCCTGTTTAAGTTAGTGAAAGGTTCACTTATCTGTTAAGCCCTGGTGACCCTATCGTCACATGGCTAAAGAGAGCTGTACCCACCCTAGTGACTTTTGCGACTGTCTCTTACTTGTTTTGGACTCAAAGTCCTGAATGATTATTATGATCATTGTTGATATTATATCATGCTATATTGTGTTTTCTTGCTGGGCCTTGGCTCATGGGTGCTATGTGGTGCAGGTAAAGGGAAAGAAAAGCTCACCTAGCCCTGAGTGGAGAGCTTAGGTGGTGTTGTGTACATATGCGGCCGCTTGACCACCACGGCCAAGGAGTTCTCAGAGGAACTAGAGGGTTTACCCTATTTTTGCCGCTTAGGTCGGCGGGTTTGTAAATTTGAAACAGTAATGACCATTTTGAGTTATAAATAACTTGTAAATGTTTTTATGGGCCCATGAACAGTTTTATGTATTTAATAAAATATATCAGTTCTATATTATTGGTTTTCCACCTTAGCCTGTTAATAACACTTAGAAGCACATTTTTAACCAAAGGACTCGGGTAGCGAGTCAAATTTTTCGTTCACCGTTCACCGTAACTGTTCTGGGGTAATGAGGGCGTTACAATAATCTAAGTCATAAATCATATATCGTACTCTAAGTCATAAGTCATAGGTCATAATTCATAATTCGTAAATCATAGATCATAAATCATAAGTCATAAATCATAATCATAACTATAATAACAAGTCAGATATAATAAAAAGATAAGTGTTTATACAAGGGTGGCTATTAAGCCCCAGACAAAAGTCCGTCATACACCGGACATAGGTCCGTCATAAAGTTTTGGCAACCGAGCCTACCGGACATAGTCCGTCATACATCATTGGAGACCTTAGGTCCAGACACACTTACCCCTTTATTGTATCTGAAATGTTAGATCATACAAACATAAACTATATCATAATACTAAACTACCTAATTTTCCTTACCAAAAAGCAGAATATTGGAGACAAGAGCGGAATTGAAACTCCTAAAACCAAACATAAAGAATGGCGAGTTTCTAAAGAAAAGAGATTAAAAGAAAACTAAACCATCAAAGAAGAAACTTACTGAGAAGAACCTTAAATTAAAGAACTTAAACACCTAACCATCAAAACCATAAACAGAAGTTAGGATCTGAAAGAAACTTACGGAAAACTAAGGAATCATAAAGAATAGAACTTATGAATAGTATTACCTTGGATAAACTAGAACTGTTCTACACCTCGATATCAAAATCACACTATATCTCACTACCTAAGTGTTTATAAAGCTTAAGATGATAAAGCTTTTATCCCAAAACCCTAGTGTTTCTCTCAAGAATAATCTAAGAAGCTTGGAGGCTCTAAATTATGCATGAAGAATGAATAAAATGGCTGAGTGAAGGGTCCTATTTATAGAGTTCAAGGAGTGAAAATTGAATAGTGTTCAACTGCTCGGTATGTTCAAGCAGTGTTCAACTGCTCAAATATTTTCCATATATTCTATGTGTTTCTAGAGTAATTAATTACTCGAACAGATTCAATCAAGTAGCAAGTGACCAAGGATCTTTCAACCCTCGATCACTTGGGGGCACATGGGGTATACTGGTATATAATTTAACACAGGCAATAAGAGCACGAGTTAAGATATCTGTTTTTAGGCTGACTTGTAAATTTTTGAAGTCAAAAAAGGGCATTAAGCTAACTTGTTTGACAAGGCATAAGTAACTTGGAATTTTTCAAAATTTCAAGTTAGAAGCAAATATTCGTGTGACAATAAAAATTATGCTCATAAAATGTTAGAGCAATAAGAGTGTGACAAAGTATGCTTAGTAGGGACTTATGAAATGTCTAGAATTTCTAAGTCAGAAAACTAAGTACTCATGCAAAAATATAAGGCATACATCATAGTGACTTTACTATTCACAAAAAACTTATGTTTTAAATCTAAAAAGACTTAGATTGTTTCAAGTTAGCAAAGAAAAGTAAAGTATAAATGCCAACAGCCGGCTGTACGAGAAAAATATCAAAGCTACTAAGCAGCAATTGTCTTCACAAAAGTATAAGAAAAAAGAGTAAACTATTGGCCAGGTACAAAGTTTAGTTGGTCAGGTGCAAAGTTTTCCTGGTTGGGAGGGCAGATACAACTTCCCTACTCTGCTGAGCATGTATCACTGGTCGAGTAGGAAACTCTGTTGTTGGATAGGAAGCTCTCAGGTCAGCTAAGAGTGTCTACTGGTCGGGTAAACTAGTCCCTGGCTAGTCAACACCATTGTCGATATCCAGGACCTCCTCTGGTCGGAGTGATAGAGCAAGAGAGGCATGCACAATGTCAGCTGGAAGAGCTACCTCCTCTGCGGCCTTGGCTTCGCATTTGGCGAGTTCATCGGCCTTGGCTTCTTCAGAGAGAAATTCAAGGTTGACAGGCTTGTTGAACTTCCCAATCTGATAGAAGCAGTTGAAGCAGATTTCTTCATAACGAGCAAGATCAGTTTCCTTCTCCTATTTCAGCTCTTCATTCTCTTGAGTCTTCTTCTTCAGCTGGTCGAACAATGTCTTATTGGCCTGGAATTTCTTGTTGTTCTCATCAACCAACTCCATCAACGATCTATCTCAGTCAACAATTGTTTTCTCAGCCTGCTTAGTCTTTTCTTGGAGATCTTTCTCAGACTTAGTCAGACTTTCAATCTTTGCCTGGGCTTCCACCAATTGATCATTCAAGATCTTGACCAGCTCCTTATAGTCAACTGCTAGGCGTTGAGCATGACTAACAGTGACGAGTCCCTGGAGTAAACCAAATAGGAAATTAGTGCAAAGCAAAAAAAAAAATATATATATATATATATAGTGCCCTTTGAAAAAAATTTCTCTGAGAGGAAAAATAAAATTTCCCTAGATAAAGACATTCATTCTTTTTGGAAATAATAGTAATTTTGTGAGATTCAAACAAGTTGTTTTGAGTGTCGAATGGTGTTCGGAGGAATAAGGCCTAAGATGGGGTGTCCGAGTGATTCGGGTGTGTGTTTGAGGGGTTGTACAATGACCCCAAGCAGTTGAGGTACATGTCCGAGCGGCTAGAGAAGTTGCGTGTCTGAGCGGCTCGAAGAGCACGCTGAGGGGATGCACGTTTAAGGGGATGCGTGTCCATGGAACTGGCGTATCCGAGGGGATGCGCACGCGCTAGGCTGGGCATCTGAAGAGCTGCGCGCCCGAGGGGCTGGGTGTCCGAATAGTCATGCATCCGAGGAGCAGCGTGTGTGCTCGGCTGGGTATCCGTGGAGCTGGTGCGTCTGAGGAGCTCTGCGTCTGAGAGGCTAGGCGTGTCTGAGAGACTGCCATGTTCGAGGACTAGCATGACCAAGGAGTTGGGAGCATGCTCGAGGAGTGGTGTCTGAGGAATGGTCCGAGAGGCTGGCATGTCTGAGGAGTAGCATGACTGAGGAGCTGGGAGCATGCCCGAGGAGTGTTGTTCGAGGAGCAAGGACATGCGTCCAGGCAGTAGGAAACAAAACACCCAAAGGCCACCAGCTAAGAAATTATTTGGGTCCCGAAGACCAAGAAGGAATCCGATCGGTTAGGAATGGTAAAAGAAACAAGTTTGATGGGCTAAAGGGTATGGAGAATCGCGTGATGTATAAACATATTTTCTTAATCTTGGACTGTGCAAATAAGATCAAGAAGGGAACTTCAAGGGTTTCAAAATGTTTCAAGAAAACATCAAAGTTCATACAAACCCATGAACCCGAAAGTGTGATGGAAGATGGGAAACTGATTACTACCATTTTCATGGACTGGAAAGTTCAATCATGGGTTTACTTGAAAAGGTAGGAGAATATAGAAGGTCATTTTTGGAATTTTAAGACACAATAATTATTAAATTTACTGCGGATCCTTACAAGGAGTTAGAAGAAAAGTTTATCATATGAGAAAATCATATAATAAATTTGGGGGGCAAATGTTATCCCCAAAATTTCGTTCAATGACGTGGCAATCAGATGGACAAGTGGCAGGGCATGGTCAATAAATGACAAATTAATAGTCAATAAATGTGTTATTTAAAGAGGTGAAAAGGTTGAGAATTGACTTGAGGAGTTGTGATATTACTAGTCAGGAATAAGTTTAGCCGACCGGCGTTGTGCCATGCCCAACTAGTGGTGTGATTTTTCATGCCCGAACGATGCCATGCCATGCCCGACCAGCATTGTGCCATGCCCGACCGGTGGTGTGCCATACCTGACCAGTGGTGTGATTTTCCATGCCTGACCGGTGGTGTGCCATGCCCGACCGGTGGTTTGCCATGCTCGACCAGTAGTGTTATTTGCCATGCTCGGCCGGTGGTGTGCCATGCCCAACCGGTGGTGTTCCATGCCAGAATAGTAGTGTGATTTAACCAACCGGTGAGTTGTCTTGGCCGACCAATCACTTCAGGGATGGATTTGGTTGGCCGATAGATCAGAATCTTAGAAGTTACTGTCTAGTGACTCTTCAGTAAAGCCTCAGTAACAGCTTCAACCCGAATCATTTGCAACTTTCACGGGAATCTCTCAGATATCCGAGCATAATAGCTATATTGTTGTAATTTGAATTTATTTATATTTTATTAATTAAAGTTGGCTGGAACAACCAAGGTCCCCGTCAACGGGATATTTCTCATGTACGATCCATGAGCCTATAAATAAATGGCTCATGGCATCATTTAGGGGGATCCGATCTTTTTTAGACTAAAAGAACTCTCTAGTTTTGAGACTTTCGGGCCGTTACTTGGGGCATTCTGGGAGCATTTTTTGAGAATTTAGATAGAGAAACAATGTACTTTTCTACTTATACTTGAGAAACTAAGTTGACTAAGGTTCATCTGATCTTAAGTATAGGCTACATTTATCACAACTCTAAGTGGATTAGGCTATTACCAACAAATTGGGGCTGAACCACTATAAAAATTACTTGTGTTATTTATTTTCTATTCAAGGTTTATTGTCGTTTTTGCGTCTACTCGCAGTTGGCCAAAATCGTGGTCAACATTAAGGTTAAAAAAATTTGGTCAAAGAACTGTTGACTTTTATTTGAAAAAAATCCAAATATTTATGTGATCCCAAAATATTGCAACCAAATTTATAAGAAGGTGAATATACATCAAACGTTACATATAGCCGGCCTAAGCGGCAAAAATAAGGCCACAACCCTAGTTCCTCTGAGATATCCCTGGCCGTGGTGGTCGAGTAGCCGCATATGTATATGCTGCCACCGAAGCTCTCCAACTCATGGTTGGTCAAGTTTTCCTTTCCCCTTACTTGCACCACAAAGCACCCGTGAGCCAAGGCTCAGCAAGAAAACTCAACATGTGCATAAACAGAAAATATAAACTTCTAGATACTTATCTAGCTTGCCCAGCTATAATAAAAACCTACATAAACAGTCATTCAGTTACGAACAAGTGGTCATTGGACAAATTAAGAGCTGCTGCCCTGAACAGTTGGCCATAGAGCCAACCTCGAGTCCTATGCCCCAGCTACGTGACCTTAGAGTCACCTGGGGCCCTTACCCTTAGCTCAGAGTTACTAGCCATAGAGCTAGCCAACCCCTTGGTTTACCAACGACCATAGAGTCGGCCAACGTAATAGTACGTTGCTGATTTAGGCCTAAGCCTTTTGACCAATGCGCAACGCACTATTGCCGTCCTTGACTAATAAGTCAAGCCCTAATTCAGGATTAGAAACCCAATACCGAAACAGATATGGACAGACATATCCCAACAATATACGCACGTATGCATGTTAATTACATAACACCATCGAATAATAATTCTCACAATACTAATCATACATATTTAACAGGGCCTCATGCCCTAACCATCGAATTCATACAACAATCATAAAGCACTTAAGCAAATATCATTTAACATGTGAAAAGATAGCTTAAATATAATTGTCCTCGGGGCTCAAGCCCTAGTCTTGATAATTGAACACAGTCGGGCCAAGCCCTAACCACATATAACACATATTGGGTGCATTTTTCTTGCCTCAGGTCCAAATAAAGTGTAAATAAGAACGACCCTCGAGCACGATCCCGATTCCGAGCCCCTAGTGATAACCTAGTCACAACCATAATATAGGATTCCATAAAAAACAAGCAAATAAAGGCTTTCAAACTGAGTCGATCCCAAGCCCTAAGGATGAGGTTCCCATTTTAAAAATATTCCTAAGGCGAAAAAATGCCTAGGTGGGCCGCAACCTGACCCTAAGGGTCGCGGCGCGCCCTCCTACCCGAAAGCCTCCCCCTCTGACAAATAGGCGCAGGCCGCAACTTCCCCTTGAGGGTTGCAGTGCACCTCCCAGATAGAGACCTCCTAAGGCCCTGGGTTTAAGCTAAGTCGCGACCCCTCAAGAAAAAGGTCGCGACTTGGCTCCATGAACCCAAATTTTTCACACTTTTCAGTAGCAAAATCAATCCAAACTAACCCAATTTCACCCCAAAACCATAATTCAATCCCCACAACACCCAACAAAAATCTAGTCTTAGAACTCATCAAAACACCAAGCCAATTCTCAAGCTTAAAGGTTTAAGCACACTTCAAAACAGCCAAGTAAAACACATAATTTCAATGGCCAAAAACATAATCTAAAGCTTACCACAAATGAAGATTAATCCCACAAGCTGCAACATAACTAACTCCCTAAGTTTATACTTCAATTCTCCAAGTTTCAGCTGAAAATTTGCTTAATTCTTCAAAGGTTTGCTTAGGAAAGTTTTTTTGGGAAACTTATACATGATCTTTATTTATTTTCATGTAGATCTAATATTAAACAAGTTAATATGAGAAAACTTAGAACGTGTTTCTAAAATTGATTTCAAAGAGAAATAATGATAAGACTACTTACATTATATGCAGTGGAATGAATGAGTCATTCCTTCAGTTTCTCTAACCCTTGTATCCTTTCTGTCGCAGAATATTACCAAGAAACTGAATCGATCTTCAATTTTCTTCACAGCCTTCCAAAGTATCATTGGAATCACCTAGACTAGAGCGGGCAATTCTCAACACATGAGATAGATATAGAGAGAAGAAGAATAGAAGAAAAAAATTGAGGCTTAGAAAGGACTTATGTTTAGAGAGAATCTAAAACTATCAGAAACTTGTGTTTCAACTTGTGATTTCAACTCTCTCTTAGAACTCTATTTATAGACTCAATTCGATCATTTATTTAATTAAAAATTAATAAAATAATAGCCAATAATCAACCCTAGGTCGAAATTATCATGGACTTTAGGCCTCTGAAATTTCCCATTTGATTATAAGCCAATTGGACTACAAATCAAGGCATGTATTATTTTTTATTGATTTAATTAATTAAATAATTATTCAAATCCTTTATCAAATTAATTATATATAATTTGAACCTTGATTAAACTTATTTATTAATTTAGATACAATTTATCTTAATTAATAAATCTGTCATAATTTTCCTTTTCTTCTCTAAATTACATAACTTTGTGAAACTATCCAAAATTTACCTAGTCAACTTGGATAATTCTAATTGATAATTAAATCAATTACTTGAGACTATCTAGATGATTTTATCCAAGGAATAGTGGGGACCATGGGCCTATGCAATCAAGCTCCAATAAGTTATCATAAATCTAACAAATAAATTTACTAACTTATTAATTCCTCGTGACTCCACTAAAGACTCAGAATTGCACTAATTGTCACAACCATAATTGTCACTCAATCCTCTATAGACGTTCTGCAATGAGATGGGACGAAAATACCGTTTTACCCCCCATTGTATTTCATCCTTAAAACACTTAGTTCCTTGTAAAGGATATTTCAGTAAACTAATATTAAAAACTGAAATGAGATCTCTATCATTTAGCACCTTGAACCAAACTAAAACGAAACCATCATTTCACTTCTTCATCATAAGCTATGGATGTTCATATCTATGATTAACACTCCCACTCAATTATACTACGGAGTTCCCAAGATGTAAGTATGAACGAGTCTGTAGGGTAAGCTGGTAACGAACAAGTCAAAGAACTCAAATAATCCAATAAGTTAGAATACTAATTACTTAGAATTGAGATTGAATTGACCTATGGTCAACTATATGATATGACTAGAATAGATAATAACGGTATGTTTACTGATCCTATCAACTATCAATATCGGTCTAGTCTGATGTAACAAATACATCTGATCTTATCTACTTTGCTAATGTTCTGGAAATAACATAGCACTACAATGTGTAAGTAGATCATATCGTAGATTGGCAAGTCAGTGTAAATCCTGTGCACTAACTAATCTTAGGACTAACTTATTTTGAACATATAATCATATTTATATTCTACTATGATTACATCATTATAAATACGATTAGCTATATGCTCGGGATTTAACAGAATTTTATATTAAACAAATAATCATGAAAATAAAACATGTGAGCAAAGTGATTGACCAAGTCAAAAAATGATTTCTATTCTTTTATTGATAGTAAATGAGATTACAAAGAAATTGATTTTTAATTAGGGCATAAAACCCTAACAAACTCCCACTTGCACTAATTGAAACTAATATCTTGATTCTACTAATCCCATTTCCTTGATACGCTTGTCAAATGTAACTTCTGCTAGTGTCTTTGTAAATGGATCCGCAAGATTGTCTTCAGATGCAATCTTCATATCCTTCACATCTCCCTTGGCCACATATTCTCGAATAATGTGATACTTCATTTCTATATTGTCACAAAACAACACAAGCGGTTTATCCATTTCTGGAATAAAATCAAGATCCAAATAGAACTTCTTTAGCCAGAATATTTCCTTAGCTGCTTTTGACGCGACGATGTACTCAGCCTCCATGGTGGAACCTGAGATTGTAGACTGCTTTATGCTTCTCCATATCATAGCTCCACCCCTAAGACTAAACACCATTCCAGAAGTAGACTTCCTGTCATCGACATCAGTCTGAAAATATAAACCTGTGTAGCCTACAAGGTTCTTGTAGACTAGCATATAATCCCTAGTCCGTCTTAAATACTTTAGGATATGCTTAAGTGCTATCCAATGTTCCGGTCCTGGGTTTGACTGATACTTGCTCACTACTCCCACTGCATAGCAGATATCTGATCTAGTACACAACATAGCATACATCAGATTTCCAACTACAGATGCGTAAGAAACTTTTCTCATTGCATCTTCCTCTTCAGGAGTCTGGGGAGACTGCTTCTTTGAAAGATGAATTAAATGGTGGGACAGTAAAAGTCCTTTCTTGGACTTTGTCATTGAGAAACGTTCAAGCACTTTATCTATGTAAGCTGCTTGAGAGAGAGGTAAGAGTCTGTTCTCTCTATCCCTGATGATCTGGATACCTATAACATAACTTACTTCACCCAAATCCTTCATCTGGAATTGAGTGCTCATCCAATTCTTCACATTTGATAATTTCTTAACATTGTTTCCAATGAGTAAGATATCATCTACATAAAGAACCAGGAATACCACTATTTGATTTGCCTTCAGTTGGTAAACACAAGGCTTATCAATATTATGTTCAAAGCCATAGGATTTGATTATTTCATCAAACCTAAGATTATAGGAACGAGAAGCTTACTTAAGTCCATAAATGGAACTATTTAACTTGCAAACTTTTCCTTCTTGTCCAGCTACTTTAAATCCTTCTGGCTGATCCATATAAATGACATCATCAAGCTTTCCATTAAGAAAAGTTGTATTGACATCCATCTACCAGATCTCATAGTTGAGAGCGGCTGCTATTGATAGGAGGATGCGTATGGACTTGAGCATGCATATCGGACTAAAAGTTTCCTCATAGTCCATGCCTTTTATTTGGGTATGACCCTTTGCATCTAATCGAGCTTTATAAGTCTCGATATTTCCATCAACACCTCGTTTCTTCTTGTAGATCCACTTGCAACCAATGGCCCTAAAGTCACTACGTGCTTCCACAAGAGCCCAGACGGAATTTGAGTACATGGACTCCATTTCCTGTTTCATGGCTTTGAGCCATAGTTCCTTTTCAGGGCTATCCATTATCTGTTTGAAAGACAACGAATCATCATCACTAATGTTACCAACAACCATATTGGTTTCACCATCCAAACCATAGCGAATAGGGTTCCTAGAAACCCTCCCACTACGATGAGGCTCCGTGACTGTTTGCTGAGGAACAGTGGTACTATCTTCATTTAAATCGACAAGCGTTGGTTGGACATGAAGAGTGGGAATTTCATCATCAGCACGCGTTGATGACGATGGAACATTTGTTGGAGTCAATTCTTTAACCATCTCCTCTAAAACTACTTCGCTGCGTGGTTTGAAGTTTTGGACATAGTCATTTTCCAGAAAAGTAGCATTCGTAGAAGTAACCACTTTTTGTTTTTTTTCTTTTCTGAATGACTATAGAAAAGTCCACCCCGAGTACCTTTAGGATAGCCAACACATATGCAAACTTCAGTTCACTCGCATATCTAGCTTTCCTTTCTTTTTCCACAGGACGTGGGCGGGACACCCCAGATTCTATAATGGCGTAAAATATTTTCACAACCATTACAATGTTCTAAAGGTGTTTTGGGGATTGATTTAGACGACACAACATTGAGAATGTCATTCGCGGTTTCAATTGCATGTCCCCAGAACAATGTTGGTAGAGTCGAGTAACTAAGCATGCATCTAACCATTTCCAATAAAGTTTTGTTCCGGCGTTCCGCTACACCATTTTGTTGCAGAGTACCTGGGATAGTAAGTTGTGATAAAATCCCAAGTTCAGTTAAATGATCTTGGAACTGCATATCCAAATATTCTACATCCCTATCAGATCGCAAGATCAATAACGTTTTACCTAATTGGTTCTGAGCCATCGCTAGGAATAACTGAAACTTTGAAAATGTTTCTGATTTCCTATGCATTAGGTAAAGACAAGAGTATATAGAGTACTCATCTATGAAAGTGACGAAATACTCAAAACTACCCTTGGCTTGTACATTCAAAGGTCCACAAACATCTTAATGCACAAGTCCAAGTGGTTCTTTGGCCCTATCACCCTTTGCAGAGAATGGATGCTTGGTCAGTTTGCCTTCTAGACAAGATTCACAGATAGGTAATTCACCTAAGGCGAGTTCCCTCAAAGGCCCGTCCTTTGTAAGTCTTTGAATCCTATCATAGCCAATGTGACCTAGTCACAAGTTCCACAAATACATCATATTATCGTTATCGGTATTTTGATGTTTATTGGTCCTAGGTTTAGCTACTTTGAATTAATCATTGTTAAGAGGGAGGGGTTTGTTAGGTCGCAGAATATAAAGCCCGTTTTCCAAACATGCAATACACAATTGTGATCCATTGAAGGAAATAGATATATTAGAGCTTGTGAAAGTCATAACAAATCGTTCTAATTGCAACATGGAAACTGAAATTAAATTTCTACTAAAATCCGGAATAAAAAATACATCATTTAAAATAAAAAAATTATTTTCGAACTTCAGATGAGCTCTTCCTCTAGCTTGGACAGCAATAAAACACTCTGTTCCCAACTCTAAGCTTTAAGCTGCATTCGTCCACTTCCTCCCACGATTCAAGAAGCTATAAAGAGTTACAAACATGGTTAGTAGATCTAGAATCAATAATCCAAACGAATTTATCATTCTCTAAAACACATGTTTCTATGATAAATGAACTATAATCATTACCTTTGTTCTTCGCTGCTAGAAACTTCGGGCAATCTTATTTCCAATGCCTCTTCTCTTTGCAGTGAAAGCACTTATTTTTATCCTTAGGCATCTGTGCGTTTGGTTGTGCACTTGTCTTTGCAGCCATTGCAGGCTTGGGGTTGCTGTTTTGTCCACCTTTCCTCTTATTTCCAGCTTTCGAAGATGAAGTTGGGTTAGTTTCAGCCTTAGCTGGATTAGCAGCAACAATAGTAGTCATATTTTCTCCTCCCATACTAGGTTCACCCATGATAGGCTCAAAAATCAGAAGCTCGTTCATTAGATGCATGAGACCATAGTTGAGTTGATCACGAACGTGCGGACACGGTGCCATTCGAGCATTCATGGTGTCATCACGTATGTGCGGAGACAGTGCTATCAAAGCATTTACGGTTGCATCAAGAACGTGTGGAGACAATGCTTGTTCTGGGGATTCCTCAATCATGACGAACTCAGAGTTGTCACCAATCAACTCTATGTTGATATTCTGCTTCCAATTAATGAAGTTTTCTCTAGTGAGTTTCTCCATCGAAAGTTCTGAAAGGATGAGAGTAGACAAAAACACTACTTAATTTAAAACTACAAATTATCAATAAAATAGAAATCAATCACATTTGCTAAATAAAACTCATATTCACACAAATTTCAAGAAATAACACAACATATACCAAAAATATGTAAGATATGAGAAAAAAAATAACAAAATGATCATATCTCTATTTCTTTAGGTTTTTAACTAATCTATGATATCATTGTCCTGGTTGGCGAGAGTCAAAAATACCACTAGTTAAATAAAGTTGTAAACTTATTTAATAATGGACACCATTATTAACAACCTACTATTCGATCAAAATAAGAAAAAAAAATCTCTTATTTTATGAGCTAGACCCAAGGTTTCAATAATTACAGATTTAATCCTAGTAGTCACCGTAGGGGCGAGTCTAGTATAATTTGACCTATAATTATCTATCTTTCGAAATCTAACCATGTCAAAATAACTAATGAACACCTTTCGTAGGGGGACGAATAAAGCGTCTCTAGGCCCCATTAAGTTATTGACTTTGTTAAACCAACGGTGGAGATCGAATATAATTCTCAAAATAAGCTCATTATAAAATTAAAAATAGTATTTTTATTATTTATTTTTAGAAAATTAATGACTATGGTTTACCAAAAAATTGAAAAAATTAGAATTTTTAAAACCAAAGTCCTATAATTTCCTATTAATTCTAAATTGTCACATTGAAAAAAATTCAATTAATTTAGAAATAATTTGTTACTAATTAATATTTAGGTTCAACTAATATAATGAACCTATACAATAAAGTCTAACTCAGGTAAATGAGCCTTAACAATTAGACTTGTATGGAGGAGGGCTGGGTCCAGTATGTCGTTCCCACTACAAAGGCCCCCAATATTTCATACAAGGTCCAAAAGACAAGAATTTAAACCTTCGTTTTATTAATTGTTATTAATTGATTAGGTCCACAATAATCATGCAAAACAAATGAACCTTCACAAGTGGAATCACCCACAAGAGAGGAATTTAAACTTTACATTTTCTAATGAGCCCAAATAAAACCTATCATTTTATGAATATTTTATTTGGCAAAATCCATATATCTAACAAACATATGGGCAACTATATGCATCTAAGCCCAATTGCAAAAATACTACATATAGTGCAAACAGACATGTTATAATTGGATGGGTCTAATCATGTTACTATATGAGCAAGTCTATGAATTTATGCAAAAAAACTAATATTTATTTCATTTGCTAAAATACCACAATTAATTTTCTAGAAATTATCGAAAAATTCGAATCAATTAAATTTTTACAAAAAATAAGTCAATTTAAATGAAATTTATCAACAATTAACAATAGTTAATTTAAATTTCATTTATCAACAATCAACTTGGTTTAGGTTAATTTGAAAGAAATTATCAATTTAATTTAAATAGGATTTATCAACAATTAACCAAAGTTAATTTAAATCCCATTTATTAAAAAAAATATATTATTAATTGGTTGAAAAAATATTTTAACTGTTTTTAAAAAATATCTTGTGTTGTGACAACAATAAACTAATATTTTAACCATTAAAAAAAATATTAATAGTTATAACAACCTTAAAATATCTTAAAACAGTTAAACAAATTCAAATATCTATGAAAATATCTAACTAACAAATTTCAAATATTAAAAACAATAGAATAAACAAATATTTATATTTTAAAATAAAGATTTAATAAAAATATCAAGTATTTAAAAGAAAATATCTTAAATATCTCATATCTTAATTCTAATATTTTAATATATTAAAAGATTTAAAATTAAGTTGTTAGTCTATTTTTAAATTTGAATTTGAATATTTGTAGAAAATATCTAATTATTTAAATCTAAACCAACAAAAATATCTTATTTTAAAAAACATTTCTAAATGTAAAAACAAATCTGATATTTTTGGCTATGGTTATAATTAATCAATTTTCACAATTTTTATTTTCTTTAATTTTAAAAAAATTCTGGATGAACAGTACTTGTTAAGGGTATTGTTCATCGTGCTGGTGGCTGGCGTTGCGCGCAGGCGCGTAGGCGGTCGTGTGCGTGCGATGCGCGCAGTGGCAGTGTGGAGCGCGCGTAGGGGGATGCGCGAGTTGGTGCGCGCAAGCAATGGCAGCCATGCCAAAATTTTCCAGAATTTTTTTTTTTGCAATTTTTCAAACCAAAACTATTTTCTAAATAATTTTTAACATGTTTTACTAAAAATAAAGCATATATAAAAATTAATGGAATAGAAAACACAACAAAATAACCTAAAATTGCTAATAATCACATAAAAACAATATGCTTCATAAAAACATAAAATTCCATCTAATTATTCAAACACATCAAATAATTCAATTTTTAACATGTTCATGCACGAAACTAAAGATGACCAAAGGCTCTGAGGCCAGTTGTTGGGAAACTTAAACAGTTAATATGAGACAACCTAGAACATGTAGATCTAATATTAAACAAGTTAATATGAGACAACCTAGAACATGTTTCTAAAATTGAATTCAAAGAGAAATACTGATAAGAATACTTACATTCTATGCAGTGGAATGAATGAGTCATTCCTTTAGTTTCTCTAACCCTTGTATCCTTTCTGTCGCAGAGTATTACTAAGAAACTGAACCAATCTTAAATTTTCTTCACAGCCTTCCAAAATATCTTTGGAATCACCTAGTCTAGAGTGGAAAATTCTCAACACATGAGATAGATATAGAGAGAAGAATAATAGAAGAGAAAAATTGAGGCTAAGAAATGACTTATGTTTAGAGAGAATCTAAAACCTATCAGAAACTTGTGTTTCAACTTGTGATTTCAACTCTTTCTTAGCACTTCTTTTATAGACTTAATTAGGTCATTTATTTAATTAAAAAATCAATAAAATAATAGCCAATAATCAGTCCTAGGTCTAAATTATCATCGGCTTTAGGCCCGTGAAATTTCCCATTTGATTATAAGCCCGTTGGACATAAAATCAAGGCATGTATTATTTTCTATTGATTTAATTAATTAAATAATTATACAAATCCTTTATAAAATTAATTATTTATAATTTGAACCTTGATTTAAACGTATTTATTAATTTAGATACCAATTTATCTTAATTAATAAATCTGCCCTAATTTCTCTTTTCTTCTCTAAATTACATAACTCTTTGAAGCTGTCCAAAATTGACCTGATCAACTTTGATAATTCTAATTGATAATTAAATCAATTAATTGAGACTATCTAGATGGTTTTATCCAAGGTACAGTGGGGACCATGGGCATATGCAATCAAGCTCCAATAAGTTATCATAGGTCTAACAAATAAATTTACTAACTTATTAATTCCTCGTAACTGCACAAAAGACTCAGAATTGCACTCTTGAATTCATAGAACCCTCTATAACAAATATAGATACGCTATTAATTATCCATTGTTACAACCATAATTGTCACTCAATCCTCTATAGATGGTCTACAATGAGATGGGACTAAAGAATCGTTGTACCCCTCCTTGTATTTTATCCTTAAAACACTTAGTTCCTCGTAAATGATATTTCAGTAAATTAATATTAATTACTAAAATGAGATATCTATCATTTAGCACCTTGAACCAAACTAAAAGGAAACCATCAATTAACTTCTTCATCAGAAGCTATAGATGTTCATATCTATGATTAACACTCCCACTCAATTATACTACCGAGTTCCCAAGATGTAAGTATGGGCTAGTCCGTAGGGTAAGCTGGTAACGAACAAGTCAAAGAACTCAAATAATACAATCAGTTCGCATACTAATCACTCAGAATTGAGATTGAATTAACATATGGTCAACTATATTATAGGACTAGAATAGATAATAACGATATGTTTACTTATCCTATCAACTGTCAATATCGGTCCAGTCCGATGCAACAAATACATCCGATCTTATCTACTTTGCTAATGTTATGGAAAGAACATAACACTACAAGGTGTAAGTAGATCATATCATAGATTGGAAAGTCAGTGTAAATCCTGTGCACTGACTAATCGAAGAACAAACTTATTTTGAACATATAATCCTATTTATATTCCACTGTGATTACATCACTATAAATACGATTAGCTATATGCTCGGGATTTAACATAATTTTATATTAAACAAATAATCATGAAAATAAAACATGTGAGCAAAGTGATTGACCAAGTCAAAAAATGATTTCTATTCTTTTATTGATAATAAATTAGATTACAATGAAATTTTGTTTTAATTAGGGCATAAAACCCTAACTAGTTTAGAGAGGAAGAGAGTGAGGTGAGAGAGAAAGAGTAGGTTAGTGTCTAAGTGTTTTGTGTTTTGTCTTTTATTTCCTAAGGTAAAATGGCTTAAGCTAATCTCGAGGCTCGGGGTACCAAAAACGTCCCCGAGGGAAAAATGGTCAAATTTCCCAATATTCCCTCCTAAACTCACTAACTTCTAATATATCTCCAATTATTCATTTCCATTACCTGATAACCCAATTAAATGCCTCATACCCAATATACCCCTTGATCCTCATAACTCAGTACATGAGTTCCATCAGACATATACTTCCTCAACATGGAAATATGGAATATGTTAGGCACACTAGAAGTGCAATATGAAATATGGAAATATGGAATATGGTAGTATGAGATTCATAAAAAATCTCTTGTCTGACCCCGACATCCATCGGAACACAAATTTGATCCTTGCATTTCAATAAGCCCACACTTGACACCGAATAATCCTTAGCTACTCCAGCTAGGATGTCTCTTCTAATCTTCCCCATCTGTGGGTCATCTAACTACTTCTCCTTGATTCTCTCCAAGAGAGTAGATTGTAAAGTGATATTGGCTAACTGGCCCACCACTAACTCAATCCCTGCTCTAGTCATGTCATCAGCCAATTTCCTTGATATCTACCTGGCACTATATAGCTGTCCCTGACCCTTCAGGCTTAAGGCATCTGCTACCACGTTGGCTTTCCCCGGGTGATAGAGGATCTCACAATCATAGTCCTTTACCAACTCTAACCAACGGCTTTGCCTCATGTTCAGATCCTTCAAGGTGAAGAAGTAATTTAAACTCTTGTGATCAGTGTATATCTCACACTTCTCACCATACAAGTAGCGTCGCCATACCTTCAATGCAAAAACTACCGCTGCAAGCTCTAAGTTATGTGTGGGATATCTTTGCTCATATTCCTTCAACTGACGTGATGCATAAGCAATCACCTTCCCTGTGTGCATAAGTACACAACCCAGACCTTCTCTCGAATCGTCACAGTAAACTACAAACTTGTCTCGATCTGTAGAAAGGCTCAAAACTGGAGCGGTGATCAAACTCTTCTTGAGCTTCTTATAGCTGTCTTCACACTTGTCTGACCAAACAAATATCTGATTCTTGTGAGTTAACTCTGTCAGTGATGACACAACCTTGGAGAATCCTTCCACAAAACGTCTATAATACCCCACCAATCCTAAGAAACTCCTGATCTCTGAAGCATTCTTCAGTCTTGGCCAATCTCTGACTACCTTAATCTTCACTAGATCAACCTTAATTCCATCCTTACTGACTATGTGACCTAACAAAGTCACCTGTGGCAACCAAAACTCACATTTCTTGAACTTTGCATATAGCCTTTGTTCTCTAAACCTCTGCAGTACCAATAAAGACGATCACAAATTGGTCTAGGTAGTTTTTGAACACCCTATTCATGAAATCCATAAATGCTGCCGGGGCATTAGTCAGCCCAAATGACATCACCAAAAACTCATAATGCCCGTACCTGGTGAGAAATGTTGTCTTCAGTATATCCTCTTCTCTGATCCTCAGCTGTTGATAACCAGATTGAATATCTATCTTAGAGAACACCGTTCTACCCTACAACTCATCAATCCTTGGCAGAGGATATCTGTTCTTGATAGTCAACTTGTTCAGTTCTATATAGTAGATACACATCCTTAGATAACCATCCCTTTTCCTCACAAAGAGGACCAGTGCGCCCCATGATGAGAAACTGGGCCTAATAAAATCCAAGTCCAGCAACTCCTATAGTTGAACCTTTGGTTCCTTTAGCTCAGCTGGAGCCATTCTGTATGGTACCCTAGACACTGGCTCTATCCCTGGCACCAATATAATTACAAACCCATTCTCCCTGTGTGGAGGTAACCCTGGTAGATCCTCTAGAAACACGTCCAGAAACACACAGACTGATCGAGTCTATTCTGGTCCCACTGGCATGACCTAGGTGGTATCCACCATACTAGCTAAGAACCATATGCATCCTCCCTGCAATAGGTCTCTAACTCTAGGTACAGATATAATAGGTATATAGGGTCCATGCACAATGCCAACGAAAACAAAGGGTTCCTCACCCTCCGGCTCAAAGGTTACCATCTTCTTCTTGTAGTCTATCATTGCCCCATACTTCTCTAACCAATCCATACCCAGAATTATGTCAAAATTGGTCATCTCTAGCTCCACCAAGTCAACTGATAACTCCCTGCCATCAACTATAACTAGTAGTGATCTAACCCATCTCTTGGAAACCACTAACTTCCCAGTAGGCAACATCGTACCAAACCCCACAGGACAAATGTAACATGGTCTACACAATCAATCTATAACCCTACTAGCAACAAAAGAGTGTGTATCACCTGAATAAATAAAAAAATATAGAAGGTTCAAACACTAGAAAGCTAGCTTGTAACTATCGAGGGACTAGCCTCGACCTCTGCCTAGGTCAAAGTGAACACCCAAGTTGGCGTCAGGCTATGCACTTTCTTCGGCTCCTCCTCTCTGGCTTTCCGAAAGTCTTTGTTCAGATGCCCCACACTACCACAAACAAAGCAGGCATTCGCCCGACATTCCCCAATATGATGCCTCCTGCACCTAGCACACTCTGGGAATGCCCTCCATGTCTCACCGCCACTCTGGCGGCCCATCTGTATGCCACGTGGCCTCCTATATGATCCTGGAGTAGAAGCTGTGTCTAGAGTCTTCCTCTTCTGATCACTGGGGCCTCTGCCCCTATCAAAACCAATAAATGGAGGTCCCGACCTCCTAGAATCCCTTCTGGCTACATTGTCATGCCAGATCTTGTTCTCTACACTCTCAATTGCAAGCGCCTTCTCCATAGCCTGTGCATAGGTTGTCACTCCTGACATAGTAGTAATACGAACATGTCAGGCTATCATAGGTTGTAGCCCATGAAGAAACCTCTCTCTTCTAGTCCCATCAGTGGGCACCAGATCCCCGGAAAACTTTACCAACCTGTCGAACTTCAGGGCGTAATCAGTCACTATCACGTTACCCTGAAGTAATTTGCTGAACTCCCCAGCCTTCGCAGCTTTAACTGTGTCATTATATATTTCTCATTGAACATGAAACTGAACACTTCCCATTCCATAGTGGTCATTTCTCTAGTCTAGGATACCACCTCCCACAATATTCGGGCATCCTCCCGAAAGATATAAGTGGCGCAAGCCACTCTGTCGTTACCACCTACCCTCATAAAATCTAGGATGGTGGTTATCATTTTCATCCACTGCTCAGCCTTCAGGAACCCTTAAACCTTGGCAGCTCTGATACCGAGATAACAACAAGTTCAAGCAGGGAACCTACTGCCCGAGGTACTGACAATAATACAGCCAGAGGGTACCAGCTATCGTACAGCCCCAGGTAGGGGAAGATAGGTGGGAGCCTCTGTATGAGAGGTTCAGGAAGCAACACCCTCCAGTCTTTAAGGTGGTTCATATCCACGAAAGGCTAAGTAGTGGATGACCATGATAACCACCATCTTGGATTTTATAAGGGTATGTGGTAATGAGAGAGTGGCTTGCGCCACTTGTATGCTTCAGGAGGATGCCTGAATATGGTGAGAAGTGTGAGATATACACTGATCACAATAGTTTAAAATACTTCTTCACCCAGAAGGATTTGAACATGAGGCAAAGATGTTGGTTAGAGCTGGTAAAGGACTATGATTGTGAGATCCTCTATCACCCTAGGAAAGCCAACGTGGTAGCAGATGCCTTAAGCCGGAGGGTCCATGACAACTATATAGTGCCAGACAGATATCGAGGAAATTGGCTGATGACATGACTAGAGTAGGGATTGAGTTAGTGGTGGGCCAGTTAGCCAATATCACTTTACAATCTACTCTCTTGGAGAGAATCAATGAGAAGCAGTTAGATGACCCAAAGACGGGGCAGATTAGAAAAGACGTTCTAGCTGGAGTTGCTAAGGACTATTCAGTGTCAGGTGTGGGCTTATTGAAATACAAGGATTGGATTTGCATTCTGATGGATGCCAGGGTTAGAGGAGAGATTTTGGATGAATCTTATACTACCCCTTATTCTCTACATCCGGGCACCATGAAGATGTACCAGAATATGAAAGCATTATATTGGTGGCCTAGAATGAAGAGGGATGTGAATGAGTATGTGGCAAGGTACCTGACTTGTCAGTAGGTCAAGGCTAAGCATCAGAGGCGGGCAGGGTTGTTACAACCTCTGGATATCTCTGAGTGGAAGTAAGAGGATATCACGATGGATTTAGTGGTAGGGTTGCCAAGGATAGTGGGCCAGCATTATTCTATTTGGGTCATCGTGGATCGAGACACAAAATAAACTCACTTTCTACAAGTGAGGATGAATTACATAGTTGACCAGTATGCAGATTTCTATGTGAGAGAGATAGTTCGCCTTCAAGGGACTCCGAGGTCTATCATTTTTGATAGGGACACTATTTTTACTTCCAAGTTTTGGAGAAGTTTGATGAGAGCGATGGGTACACAATTGAAGTTCAGCACAAATTATCATCCTCAGACTGAAGGTTAGTCTGAAATGACTTTCTAGATATTGGAGGACATGACAAGAGCATGTATGTTGGACTTTGAAGGGTGCTATAGTAAATATTTGCCTTTGATAGAATTTTCCTATAACAACAGCTACATGTCTACCATTGGGGTAGCACCTTATGAGATGTTTTATGATAGAAAGTGCAGATCGCCCATTCATTGGGATGAGATGGGTGAGAGGAATTACGTAGGTCCAGATGTAGTTCAGAGGACCACTGAGGCTATCGAGAAAATTAGAGCTCGGATGCTCATATCTCAGAGTTGACAGAAGAGTTATTTAGACCTAAGGCAAAGGAACGTAGAGTTCCAAGTGGGAGATTATGTCTTCCTTAGGGTTTCACCTCTGAGAGGGGTGAGGAGATTAGGAAAGAAGGGCAAGTTGAGCCCTAGGTTTGTGGGACCGTTTGAGATCCTAGAGTGGATCGGGTAGGTGGCCTATAGGTTGGTCTTGCCCCTGCACTGTCTAGTGTGCATAACGTATTCCATATTTCCATGCTGATGAAGTATTTGTCTGATGGAACTCATGTACTGAGTTATGTGGATCTGGAATTGGAGGCAGACTTGTCCTATGACAAGGTCCTGAGGAACAAGACTATACCCTTAATTAAAGTATTATGGAGCAACAACATAGTCGAGGAAGCGACTTGGTAACTGGAGGCAGATATGCACACTCAGTATCCCGAGCTATTCAGCTAAAATTGAGAGGACGGAATTTCTGTAAGAAGGGGATAGTTGTAACGTCCCAAAATTACCTAATAAGGCGTAGGGCCTTGATTAGGGGGCCAGGATGGAAATATATGGAATTATATGCTTAAGTGTTATATTTAATTGTAATTATGTGGATTATGTGATAATATGGCTAGTTATGCATGTTTAGAGATATTAAATATGCATGTGGGCCCGCTTCTTATTGGAAGGGGAATTATGATAATTTGGCCTGTTGCGGGCATAATTATATATTTATGTGCATATATGTGATATATGTTTGAGACCACATTATTTTGTGGGTTTATTTGGGTTACTCGGCCTAAGGCGATCCTAGGGAGCACGTTAGCGGGAAAGTCACAATAGGACCCAATACTCGACTCGAGGCAATTCAAGGGGTATTTTGGGTATTAGGAATTTAATTGGGTTATCAGGAAATGGAGATGAATAGTTGGAGATATATTAGGAGTTAGTGAGTTTAGGAGGGAATATTGGGGAATTTGACCATTTTGCCATCGGGGACGTTTTTGGTACCCCGAGCCTCAGGATTAGCTTAAGTCATTTAACCTTAGGAAACTAAAGACAAAAACAAAAAACACTTAGATACTAACCAACTCTTTCTCTCTCACCTCACTCTCTTCCTCTCTAAACTTACCTAAGCAAACCTTTGAAGAATTAAGCAAATTTCCAGCTGAAACTAGGAGAATTGAAGCCTAAACTTGGGGAGTTAGCTCTGTTGCAGCTTGTGGGATTAATCTTCAGTTGAGGTTATCGCTAGGGGCTCGGAACCAGGATCGTGCTCGAGGGTCATTCTTATTTATGCTTTATTTGGACCTGAGGTAAGAAATCTACACCCAATACGTGTTATATGTGGTTAGGGCTTGGCCCGAATGTTGTCAATTATCATGACTAGGGCTTAGGACCCGAGGACAATTATATTTAAGCTATCGCTTTACATGTTGGATGATACTTGCTTAAGTGCTTTATGATTATTTTATGAATTCTATGGTTTAGGCATGAGGCCCCGTTAAATATGTATGACTAGTATTATGAAAATGATTATTCGAAGGTGTTATGTAGTTAACATGTATACGTGTGTATTTTGTTGGGATATGTCTATCCATATTGCTGATCATGATTTTGGCCAACTGCGAGTAGACGTAAAAAACTATGATAAACCTTGAATAGAAGATAAATGACACAAGTTATTTTATAGTGGTTCAACCCCAATTCATTGGTAATAGCCTAATCCACTTAGAGTTGTAATATATTTGGCCTACACTTGAGATTAGATGAACCTGAGTCAACTGAGTTTCTCAAGTGCAAGTGAAAAGATACAATGTTTCTCTCTCTAAACTTTCAGTAAAATACTCCCAGAATCAGATCCCCCTCAATAATTCCATGAGCCATTTATTTATTGGCTAATGGATCGTACATGAAAAATATCTCGCTTTGACGGGGGCCTTGATTGTTTTAACAACTTTAATTAATGAATAATAAACAAATTACATCAATATAGTTATTATTCCGGGATGTTTTAGATATTCCCATGGCAACTGCGAATGATTCGGGTTGTTACTGAGGCCTGACCGAAGAGTCACCTAGATGATAACTTTTGAGATAGCTGGTTGACTAAGACAATGCCAAAAACACCATCGGTCGGCATGGGCAAAGAACATCAATAGCTAGCATGGAACATTCTGGTCGGCAAGGGACATTCTAGTCAGAATGGGCAAAGGGTTGGGCATGGAACACACTGGTTGGCTAAGGCAAACACACCTCTGGTCGGCCATGTTTCATCCCTGGTTAGGCATGACACATTTCGGGTCTCAACCTTTCTCATTTCCTTAGTCAACACATTGATAAGAGTGTATTATCAACTGACACTATCTGTCCAATTGCCATATCATTAAATATAAATATTTGGGGATAACATTTGCCTCCCAAGTTTATTATACGATTATCTCATATGATAAACTTTTCCTACTCACAAGGATCCACAGTAAATTTAACAATTACTGTGTCTCTAAATTCTCAAAATAACCTTTGACATTCTCCCGCCTTTTTTTTTTAAATAATAAAACATCTCAGTCATGAAAATTGAAGTTACTTGCTTTAAATTGTGGGAGAGAGAATACCAAGGGTTTTTATGTGAGTGGGGGAGTCTCATTTCTCCTCCTTTAAATTTACCCACAGATTGGTCAAAACTCCACGATCAAAAAACAAAATTCCTTTACTTCTTCTTGGCCGAACCCTCCTCATTCTTCCAAGGTGTGCCAACTTCCTCAAGCAAATTCAAGTTTTTTCAAGGAATCAACGGCTCTTCAATACATTTGGGTAAGCTTCCCCTTGTTCATCTTTATATTTAAGCTTTGTAAACTTTAAAAAATTTACACAAAGACTTGTCTAAAAAGCTCAATGCCGAAAGCCCATTGTGAAACACATTCTTGGATTTTTTCATGATGAATCTTGGTAGGATAAAGACTTTGTGGCTAATATAGTGTAGTTTAGGCTTTGGGTTAGCCAATTTTTCTTTCAATTTCATGAAATTTTGCAAGAAAAATGATTTCCCACTACACATTTTAACTCTTGGTTTATGGGTTTAAGATGAACATATGAAATTCCTATGAGACTTGTTGAACTCTTAGAATTCCGCTTTTTAATCATGCTTGCATAGTCTAAGATTAGGAAAATATGTTTATGGACCATACTCCTTAACCTCTATCACATCAACCCGTGACCTTAATTACCCCTAGCCGATCGGACACTTATTTGGTCTTCGGGACCAAAAAATTTATGGGTGCTTAGTTTCTTGCTCCTGGGATGCCCGCCTTGCTCCTCGGGAATGACCTCTACGTTTGGGGCACATAATCTCCTTGGATAGCAGCCCTCGACATGCTGGCTCCTCGGGATCAAGGCAAACCTCCTCGAATGCGCGCCTCCCTTGGCGCGCCTGGCTTTCCGGATGCGCACCTATCAGCTCCTCGGATACACGGCAAGCAGCTCCTCGGACACACCTGCAGAAGCTCCTCAGATGCGCGCCTAGCTTCTTAGACATGTGCATATCTCCTCGGACACCTCACTCCTTGGACGAATGCCACAGCCGCTCAGATGCGTGCCCCCTCGAAGTGCTTGGCTCCTCGGACACGTGTAGAGCTCCTCGGACACCTGGCTCTCCTAGTCCCTTGGATATGCAGCATAACCACTCGGGCATGCATATCATTTGCTCGGATAGATGGCATAGCCACTCGGGGGCATGCATTTCAACTGCTCGGGCATGCCTAAACCTTATGCTCCGAATACTTCATTTAAATCTCTCAATAGTATTATTACTTCCCTAAATGTTTTTCTTTGGGGAAAAATGAATCCTCTTCTCAAAGAAATTATTTTCGCAGTGCATATATATATATTTTCATTCATTCTCTGTTTGGCTTACTCACCTCCCCTTATTTTTTGTAGATGAATTACTTCGGCTATAGGGGAGGTGACAACCAGAAAGATTCTGACACCTCAGCTCCCGCTGCAAGGGACACTCTATCGAACAGTGATTCTTCCTCCAAATCTCCCAGCAGAAGAACTCCTGAGGGCCATCTTCGTCGTCTTAAGAACATCCTCCCGTAGTCGGCTTTGTATCTTCTTCACGAAGACCAGTTTCTTAAGCAGCAACACCAACACTAACCAATGAGGGTGAAGAAATCTAATCGGCTCCCTCAAGAACAAGATCCTCAAGTTGCTCGTAGAGCAACACAAAAGGGTGTAGACAGCGCACCCCATGTGGGAGAAAATTTACTAGGAGAAGCCAAAACTGAAGCCTCTTGAAGATCTGTGCAAGCTCGAAAAACTGGAAAATCTAGGAGAAAAGATACCCAAACATTCGCCACAGAAATTCAATAGATTGCAACACGCAGGCTGAGGAACAAAGAAAATGCTACGCCTTCCTGGTTTGTAGCTAAATTGTCTAAGCTACACTCTAAAATGTTCCATAGGTATATTGAGGCTTTGGGTTTGGAAGGAGTGAATGTGACATGCCCACGCCCAAACCAAAGAGCCAATAATTCTGGTGGAGCCTATTGCGCCTGGTCTAAGTATCATAGATATGCATGATCTATAATCCCTTTTGCATCCTTTCTTCAAATGAATAGTAGATTATTTAAATGTGTCCCACTTTCATATTGCTCCGAATGGGATACAAGCCTAGTCTTCTCTATACATTCTCTACCACTTCCAGGGTTAGAACCTACCTAGTCCCATGAGGTACATTATTTGTTTGATTTTAGGACTAACCCCAGCCATAAGAACACAGGTTTTTTCCACCTCTTTCATAGGAAAAAATGGGTTAAGTACCTCCATGGTCTAGCCCATAAATCAAACCCTGGGAAGTATTATACAGAATACTTCCTTACTGTAGACATTAAAGCCAATCAGGGAAATGCATGCTTGAGCAGAAGAACTTGCCAACATGCCTCTAGATGAAAAGGACGTCGAACAGTTAGTCTCCTCAGAAAATCTCTGAATAGTGTGATTGTTATCGAACAGTCAAGATATTGCTGTGGGTAGCACAACTAATGAAATAGAAACAACTGGTTAGTCCAATGTCGATACCGAAGTAGTGACCGACCAGTTTTCTCTTGTTCCATCCCCTCATCCAAGTGGTGCCCTTATTAGAGAGCCTCCTTGTGAACACCCTCGCCGACCCACCTTCCCTGTCAGGCCAGGCAAAGGTAAAAGTATCGAGTCCGATAGAGGGGACATCTCATTGTCGGAGGATGAAGACGAGTTTCTTAACGAAATTCTGAACTCAGGTTTTGCTGATAGTAATCATAATTGGATTTTGTGATGAATATGCAGCGTTTTACTTTTCACATGTGTTCACTTGTTGCCTCTACTAACTCACTTTGTGCTTTTCTTTTATGTAGATCCAACTATGTTTAAGCAATTCAACACCCCCGCTCAAAAGAGGAAGACAGGAGAAGGTAGCAGCTCAACTCCTCCAAGCAAGGCTATAAAGACCATGCCACACATCTAGGGGAATCCATCCGACCAGCCAGTCGTACGTTTGGCTCCTTCATCACTTCCCCTTTATACTAGTCTACAAACTACTTAGCCAACTTGCTTAAGTGAACCTCTTCACGTTGTTTGTGAATACGACAAAGAGTTATTGGACCATACTCTTCACCATGCAACTACAACTCAGACATTTGAGACTTTACCCTGACAGAGTGTCAAAGTCATCCTCCATAAAGGCCTTGCTCAGATTATGAGTGTAAGTATCTTATCAGAAACATTTACCTTCTCATTGACCATTCTTATTTTAATATGTTTTGGTTATTTATTTCAGGGTCTTGTCACTGTCCGTCATGCCCAACGTTGAGCAATTGACTATAAGGAGTTGATCAAAGTCTTGAATGATCAATTGGTAGAAACCCAAGCTAAGATTGAAACTTTAACCACATCTAAAGAGGATCTTCAATCCAAGGTCGAGCAGGCAGAGAAGACCATTGCAGAGTGGGATGGATCTGTAAGAGAGTTGGCCGATGAGAATAAGAAACAAATCCAAACCAACAAGATGTTGACTGATCAGTTGGAGAAAATGACTTGCGAGAATGAGGAGCTGAAATGAGAAAAAGAAGCTGATCTTACTCGCTATGAGGACATTTGTTTCAAATGTTTCTTCCAGATATGGAAGTTGAACAAGCCCCTCAACCTCGACTTTCTCTCAGAGGAGGCCAGGGTAGAAGAGCTTGCCAAATGCGAGGGAAAGGCCGCTGAGGAGGCAACCAATCTAGCTGAGGTCTTGCATGCTTCTCCTGCTTTATCATTCTGACCGGAGGATATCCCTAGTGCTGAGGACGGTGTTCATAAACTTGGCAGAAGTTTACTAGACCAGTGACCGTGCTTTAGTCGACCAGATAGTCTCTTATCCGACCAGTAGAAACTTATCTCTAGCCAACAATTTACTTATTTTACTTATACTTTTGCAAAGGGACTTTAGTATGCAGTAGTTATCATATTTTGCTCGTACAACCGAGCTGTTGGCATTTATACTTTACTTTTCTTTGCTAACTTGAAACATTCTAAATTATTTTAGGCTTAAAACATTATAAATTTTTTGTGAATAGTAAAGTCACTCAGATATATGCCTTATATTTTCGCATGAGTACTTAGTTTTCTAACTTAGAATATCTAGTCATTTCATAAGTCCCTACTAAGTATACTTTCTTACACTCTTATTGCTCTAACATTTTATGAGCTTAATGTTTTATTTCAAACGAATATTTGCTTTTAACTTGGTGGTATTTGAAAATATGCCAAGTTACTTAAGCTTTGATAAACAAGTTAGCTTAATGGCCCTTTTTGACTTCAAAAACTTACAAGTCAGCCTAAAAACAAATATCTTACTTTGTGCTCTCATTGCATGTGTTGAATTAATTACCAGTACACCCTATGTGCCCCCCAAGTGATCGAGGGTTGTAAGATCCTTGGTCACTTGCTACTTGACCAGATCTGTTCGAGCAATTACTACGCATGAAACACATTGAATATAAAGAAAACATCCAAGCAGTTGAACACTGTTTGAACATACTGAGTAGTTGAACATTGCCTGATTTTATCGATCAGTTAAACACTGTTCGAGAAATTTAACACATATGCATATTTGTAGCAAGAATCGACCATGCTGCGCATAGTCTCTTTTATTACTCAAACAAACAAAAATTGTTTAAAAACAAACGACTGGTCAGCAAATAACCATGTCATAAACTGTGGATGCTCAAAATTACATGATTGTAAAAGGTCCAAGGCACATGCTAAGGTCCCATAAACGCCTAAATACGTGCCTGAGCCGCAAGACCCTCGGGCCACCGTCGTCTTGCAATTGCCTACTCTAGGTGCATCCAGCGAGGCCACGTCTTGCAGGGCGCCTCGCTGGGTAAAGCCCCTGCCTCACGCCTCTTATCGGCGCACCAAGCGAGGCCACGTCTTGCGTGTCACAACCGCATGCATTCAGCGAGGCCATGTCTCGCGCGGGGGTGTCTCGCGAGGCCCCTGCCTCGTGCCTCATCTTGGTGCACCCAGTGAGGCCACCTCTCACGCGTCACAGCCGCATGCATCTAATGAGGCCACATCTCACGAGGCCCCTACCTTGCTCCTCCTCTTGGGACACCTAGCGAGGCCACGTCTTGCGCGGGGGCGTCTCGCGCGGGGGCGTCTCGCGAGGTCCCTGCCTCGTGCCTCCTCTCAGCGCACCTAGTGAGGCCATGTCTCGCACGTCACAGCCACATGCATCTAGCGAGGCCACGTCTCGCGAGGACCCTACCTTGCGCCTCCTCTCGGTGCACCCAGCGAGGCCACGTCTCGCACGTCACAGCCGCATGCATCCAGCGAGGCCACATCTTGCGTTGGGCATCTTGCAAGGCCCCTACCTCACGCCTCCTCTCGGCGCACCTAGTGAGGCCACGTCTCACGCATCACAGCCGCATGCATCCAGCAAGGCCCCATCTCGCACAGGAGTGTCTCGCGAGGCCCCTGCCTCGCACCTCCTCTCGGCGCACCCAGCCTCGTCTCACCACAGCCGCGCCACTAGGGTCGCACACACATTGGGCACCACTCCTACCGTGAGTCTAACAAGAGGTAAGATTAAGGACCTCTCTAACACACCATTAAGGAAGAATTGGGGAAGCTTCATAGTGATTCACACAAAGTGAGAAGAAGTACGGACACTAAGCTTATGCCAGACAAGTAATGGGAGTACTAGGAGAGAGGACATGGCCTGTATGCTTCTAACCAGATGTCAGAGCCGACACCTTCACCAGCACCACTACGCCTGGAGCCACTCCTTTGACACTTGTACTAAATACGTAGTGGAAACATCCCCATAGAACTTGACCATGTGCTGGAGCCAACACCACTACCCCTGAGACCACTCTCCTGACAATGTACTTGTGTATCATCTGGTCCTCTGGACCACAATGTATCAGAGGCCATTAGAGCCCACTATAAAGGGAACCCCACTTCCACATGGAAGGGGGTTGGAAAAAACACTATAGCTGGACACAAAAGAGAAATACAAGTTCTTTTCCCCGTTTTTCTTCTGGAACTATTTTCTAAGTTTCTGTTTAGATTTTTGAAGTTCTTCATTCATAAGCACTACACTTTGATTTTTCTAACTTGACATAGTTGACGAGTTCTCACCGTCAACATAAACATACTTAAATAACAAGTAAAACACTTGAATCTAAGCTACCACTATAAAAGTGGTATTTATTGATAATACTTCCTAAGGTGCTCGCCATTCCAGTAGTTTCTAATCAGTTCACCATTCAGCCTAGAAAGTCTGTAAGTGCTTGGTGGCAAAATTTGCTCGATCTGATATGGCCCTTCCCAATTTGCTCCTAGCACTCCAGCTCCTAAGTCTTTGATGAACACTCTTCTGAGAACCGAATCTCCAACCTAGAACTTTCGATCTTTAACTTTGGAGTTAAAATAACGAGCCACCTTTTGTTGATGAGCAGCAACCCTTATGCTCGCCCTTTCTCGCCTTTCCTCAATAAAATCCAAAGATTCAGCCAATAATTGATTGTTTTCTTCCTGTTTGTAAGTGCTTATTCGACGGGATGGAGGGTCGATCTCAATTGGTATCATAGCTTCATAACCACATGCCAAGGAACTTCCGGTTACGCTTCCGCCCAACACCCTTTTGCTTGTTCGAGTCGTTTCTTAAGGGTGTCTTTTAATGTTTTATTCACAACTTCCACCTGCCCATTTGTTTGTGGGCGAGCCACCGAGGAGAATCTCTTCGTAATACCATGCCTAGCACAAAAATTAGTAAATAGATCACTATCAAATTGTGTACCATTGTTAGATACTATCTTTTTCGGCAGTCCATAGCGACATATTATATTCTTCACCACATAATCTAACACTTTCTTTGACGTGATTGTGGCTAATGGTTCAGCTTCAATCCACTTAGTAAATTATCCACAACAACAACTGTGAACTGCACTCTTCCTTCCCTTTAGGTAGCCTTCCGATCAGATCAATGCCCCATACTGCAAAAAGCCAGGGACTCTGCATTTGTTTTAAAATATTTGGAGGTGCCCTGGGTATCTTACAAAATATCTGACACTTATCACATTTCTTCACATATTCCATGGAGTCCTCACTCATTGTAGGCAAGAAAAATCCTTGACGCAAAATCTTTTTATAGAGACTTTGCCCCCCAGCATGATCTCCGCAAAATCCCTCATATACTTCGGCTAATAGGTTCTTCGACTGGTCAAGTGTCACACACCTTAGCAGTGGCATAGAGTACGCTCTTCTATATAGCACCCCCTCCATCATGACATACCGACCAGCCTGTCTCATCATCCTCTTGGCGTCATTGCGGTTCTCTGGTAAAGTCCCTGGCTCGTGGTACATGATGATGGGTGTCATCCAAGTGTTAGCCATAGTAATTGGCATTGCTTCCTACTCGGTAATACTTGGACTTGCTAGGTATTCAACTGGTACTACATTCAAAGTGTCAGCATCCTTCGCACTGGCTAATTTTGCCAAGGCGTCTGCATTGGAGTTCTACTCTGGTGGCACTAACTTGATCGTGTACTCTTCAAATTATGCTAACAAGTCCTTAGCTTTATTTAAGTATGCCGCCATATGCAAACCTTTCGCCTGATATTCTCCCAAAATTTGGTAAACCACCAGCTGAGAATCACTATTAACTTCGATTGATTGGGCATGTACATCTCCAGCCAATCGTAGTCCTACTAACAGGGCTTCATATTCTGCCTCATTATTGGAGGCATTGAATCCAAATCTTAACACGCAATGAATTCGATGTTGCTCTGGTGTGATTAATATAAGTCCGGTCCCTACAAGATGTTCATTCGAAGATCCCTCCACATAAAGTTGCCAGCTAGGGAAAACCTTTCTCTGCTCAGCTACATTTTCTGTTTCATCGGGAACATTTGGAATTCCGGTGCATTCGGCAATGAAGTCTGCTATAGCCTTCCCTTTGATGGCTGATTGGGGTTGATACTTGATCTCGAATTGGCCTAATTCGATAGCCCATTTAAGTAAATGACCAGAGGTCTCTAGCTTCTGTAATACCTGGCGCAAGCGCTGGTCGGTAAGCACCTTTATGGGATGTGCCTGGAAGTATGGTTGTAATTTATGAGATGCAAGCACCAAACAATATGCTAGCTTCTCGATCATAGGGTACCTTGAATCTGCTCCTACCAACCGTTTGCTGACGTAGTAGATCAGATGTTGCACTTTATCTTCCTCTCGAATTAGAGCAGCATTGACATCATGCTCCGTGACTGCCAAATAAATGAGAAGGTCCTGAGGCTGAGCCAAATTTCTTTTTACGTCTTTGAATGCTTGCTCGTATTCTTCTGTCCAGTCAAACTTCTTACTTCCTTTTAGTAGGTTAAAAAACGGGACACACTTGTCTGTTGATTTGGAAACAAATCTATTTAGAGCAGCAATCGTCCTAGTCAAGCTCTATACATCTTTGGTTCTGGTTGGAGACTTCATTTCCATGAGTGCTTTAATCTTCCCAGGATTGGCTTCTATCCCTCGCAAGTTAACTATAAATCCTAGAAACTTTCTAGAACTTACTCCAAACGAGCATTTGAGGGGGTTTAGCTTCATGTAGTACTTTCTAAGTACTGCAAAGAGTTCCTTCAGATCTCGTACATGCCCTTCAACTTCATTTGACTTGACCAACATATCATATACGTACACTTCCATGTTTTTGCTGATTAAGTTGCAGAACAGTCCATTCACCAAACACTGGTAGGTGGCCCCTGCATTCTCAAGCCAAATGGCATAACCTTATAACAATACAATCCTACGTCTGTTCGAAAGCTGGTATGCTCCTCGTCGGGAGGGTGCATACTTATTTGATTATACCCCGAGTAAGCCTCCATAAAGGACAAAGTTTCATGACTAGAAGTTGTGTCAACCAACTGGTCTATCCTCAGCAAGGGAAAACAGTCCTTGGAACATGCTTTATTCAGATCGGTGAAGTCCACATAGATCCTCCACTTCCCATTGCACTTGGGTACTAATACTGGGTTAGAAACCCAGGCGGGGTAAAAAGCCTCCTCTATGAACCCGTTTTCCTTCAGTCGCTCGACTTATTCTTTTAGAGCCTTCGCTCGTTCCTTGTCAAGCAACCTTCTCTTCTGCAACACTGCTGGGTAGTTTTCATCCATGTTGAGCATGTGGCTGATCATAGTTGGTGAGATATCCACCATATTCTTGTGAGACCAGGCGAAGGCATCTTGATTTCTTCGCAAAAATTGTACCAGTTGTGCTCTCACCTCCAACTTTAACTTCTTTCCAACTTTGACCACTCTGGTCGGTTCCTTTTCATCTATTGGGACCTCCTCTAAGTCCTCCATTGGTCCTACTTCACTCTCCAAATCCCCAAAGAGAGGATCAATGTCCATTCCCTCGCTTTGGGCAACACCCTATTTGGTGACTTCATCACCAGTTGGGGCCTGTTGCTCATTGAAACCAAGAGTACTTTCTTGGTTGGTAGCTTTTAAAACTTTCTCCTAGTCGGCTAAATTCACAATGCTATGTTGGTCGATATCCATCTCATCTACTAATTCTTCTCTATCTACACACACAATCATATTATTCTCCTTGGCTCTCTTTCGTTCCTTAACTACCGAAGCATTATAACATTCTTTAGCTTCTCTTTGGTCTCCCCGGACACAGCCTAGTCCTGCACTGGTCAGGAATTTCATGGAAAGGTGCCATATGGACATTGTCGCATGTAATGCCGTTAGTAGTGGTCAACCAATCACCACATTGTAAGCCGACGAACAATCTACTTTCAAAAACTCCGTCATGACTGTCGCATCCCTAGGAGCGTCTCCTGTTGTGACTGGTAATTTAATTGTTTCAGCCGGTGACAATCCTTCTCTAGTAAATCCGTAAATAACTTGAGAGCATGGATTCAAGACATTGATGGATAGTTTCATCTTTTTGAAAGGCGACTTGTAAATAATATCCACAGGACTTCCCGTGTCAACCAGACATCTCTTCACCTTCATGTTTGCAATTTGGACTGTAATAACGAGCGGGTCATTATGAGGATACCTTAAATGCCAGTCATCATCCTCAGTAAAAGTGAGAGACTCACTTTCGTACTGTAGATTCTTTGGAGACCGCTCCTCTACAATCATGACCTATGATGTTGATGTTGCATCCAACTCATGTCAAAGTGTCCGGGCATATTTTTCCCTTCCCTTATTACTATCCCCAGCCAAATGTGGTCCCCCGCATATAGTGTCTAAAGTGAAGTCCACAGGCTCGGGTTGCAAGGGTGGAGACCGTTGTCGCTTGAACCCAGGATTGTTGTTGCTTCCTTCTCCTTGGGTTTTCTCTGTTCGATACTTTTTTAACTTTCCCGACCAGAGAAGAAACTCTATCTCATCCTTGAGATGATTGCATTCATTTGTGTCGTGACCATAGTCTCCATGGAAATGGCAAAACTTATTCATGTCTCTTTTACTCATCTCCTTCCTGATGGGTAGGGGTTTCCGGTAGGGAACCTCTTCATGACTTGCGAGATATATTTCTGCCTGGCTGGTCGAAAGAGTGGTGTAATTAGTGAATCGAGGATCATACTTGGTCGGCTTATCGTTCGGACCCGACTTAGCCTTCTTTTCTTCATGGCGGTCAGACCCGTTATTCCCATGTTTCTTTCCACCATTTTGACCATTTCCTCCATTCTTAGGAGGATCAGTTGATCCGCCCGGATTTTTTATGCCTTTCTCCTCTTTCTGAATCACGTCATAAAATTTCATATACTTGTCTGCTCGGTCAAGAAATTGTTGGAGTGTTGAAATTGGATTATGATGTACATTATCCCACAAAGGGCTCTGGCAAGTTATCCCAGAGGATATGGCAACCATCTTCCCCTCGTCTCCGACAGTAGTTGCTTGGTTGGCCTCTCTCATGAATCTCTGTGTATAATTCTTTAGAGATTCATCCTTTCCTTGTTTGATATTAGCCATGTGGTTAGCATAAACTGGAGGAGTCTGAGCAGCACTAAATTGTCTACAGAATTCCTTCCTGAAAGTTTCCCAAGAGGTAATGGAATTCGGCTTGAATTTCCAATACCATTCCTCGGCAATATCAGACAATGTAGTAGGGAAAACTCTACAACGATCATCGTCACTTACCCCGAGCAGCTCCATTTGGTCTTCAAATTTCCCAACATGACTTATGGGATCTGGCTTTTCTATATATACTAGCAGCACCAGTGCTTTATACTTTGCCAGTGGTTGGGCTGCTCTGATTCGGGCACAAAACGAATTGCCACTTCTGTTGTCTACCGCATCCATTCCAAAAGGTTGTTTTGGTAAACCTTGAATTGCAACCGTTAGCGCATCAAGCTAGTCTTGGATGGCTTAGGCGAATGTAGGGGTCTCAAGGTCTTGACCGCCTAGTCGGGCATTTCTATCTGGTGCACAATCGTCAAGTATTTCTACTTGACTGGCAGGGCAGTTCAGATCTCGCCCTTCGACCAGGACGGTCCTTCTCTTGTCACTGATAACACTCCTTAGATCCTTCCGGGAAGTGCTTCCTCCTAACCGATCAAACACTGTGCTCTTAGATTTTTCAAAAGGCATATTGCGAGGGACTAGCTCTCTCCCACTACGCTGCTGGCTGGGATGTATCAGAGGCTTTTTGGTACGTCCCGGACAGTCTTTTCCTCCTTGTGAGCTGTTGCCTTCTTTGTCCTTTGACCAATCAGTGTGATGACTATCTGCCTCATCACGACCACGTCCATCTTTAAACTGCAAACTCCTCTTATCTCGAGGAGTCCTGGTTTGATCCTGCCTGGGTGGAGTCTTCTTACTGCCCGACCAGTGACTTCTTGATCGGTGGCTCCTGGAGGGAGTTCTAGAGTTCTCCCTATGTGTCTAGGCAGTTCCGGAGCGGACCCCATCATCCTCCTGACCAGAGGGATTATTCCTATCTCTGCCCGGTAACCAAGAATTGGCTCTGCCAGTGGTCCTTCGACCTGCATTATTATTCCTTGCTCCCTGTGTGGTTGCTCCTCGTGCTGTGGTCTGGGCATTGACCTGGGTTAGCTGAGTGGCAGCTTCTAGAGCAAGTGCAGCCTCACAATGTCATCGGTCAGCCTCCTCCTATCGTCGCCTAATCTCTTCACTCCTGGCATCCATCTCTTGTTTTTGCTGCTCGAATGTAGCCTTCTGCCTGGCCATTTCCTCGGCGAAAGACTTCTGCCAAGCATTGAATTGCATCATCTCCTCTTGGAAAACACCTATTGCTTCCTGGAGTTGTTCAACTTCTGGAGTGGTCTCCTCGAGAAAGACCCTGGGCTCAGCCTCTGGGTTCTGAGGTCCAGGACCTTTTGCTCTAGCAGGCTCTTTTGACATACTTGGTTTTTTGGAGGCCATACTGGTATTCCTGGGAGCCATATTGGTAGGGTAGCAGTGTATTTCTTCTATTCAGGCTCTCAATGAAAGCACCAAAAATGTTGACCACGATTTTGGCAAACTGCGAGTAGACGAAAAAAAACTATGATAAACCTTGAATAGAAGATAAATGACACAAGTAATTTTATAGTGGTTCAACCCCAATTCGTTGGTAATAGCCTAATCCACTTAGAGTTGTAATATATTTGGCCTACACTTGAGATCAGATGAACCTAAGTCAATTGATTTTCTCAAGTGCAAGTGAAAAGATACAATGTTTCTCTCTCTAAACTTTCAGTAAAATACTCCCAAAATTAGATCCCCCTCAATAATTCCATGAGCCATTTATTTATAGGCTCATGGATCGTACATGAAAAATATCTCGCTTTGACGGGGTCCTTGATTGTTTCAACATCATTAATTAATGAATAATAAACAAATTACATCAATATAGCTATTATTCAGGGATATCTTAGATATTCCCGCGGCAGTTGCGAATGATTTGGCTTGAAGCTGTTACTGAGGCCTTACTGAAGAGTCACCTAGATGATAACTTCTGAGATAACTGGTCGGCTAAGACAACGCCAAACACACCACCAGTCAGCATGGGCAAAGAACATCACTAGCTGGCATGGAACATTCTGGTCGGTAGGGGACATTCTAGTCGGCATGGGCAAAGGGTTAGGCATGGAACACACTGGTCGGCTAAGGCAAACACACCTCTGGTCGGCCATGTTTCTTCCCTGGTCAGGCATGACACATATCTGGTCTCAACCTTTCTCATTTCCTTAATCAACACATTGATAAGAGTGTGTTATCAACAGACACGTGTCTATCCATTTGCCATGTCATTAAATATAAATATTTGGGGATAACACATATCTGTTTCAGTATTGAGGTTTCTATTCCATGATCAGGGCTTGACTTTTTAGTCAAGGACGGCAATAGAGCGTTGAGCATTGGTCGAAAGGCTTAGGCCTAAATCAGCAATGTACTATTACGTTGGCCGACTCTATGGTCATTGGTAAACCAAGGGGTTGGGCTAGCTCAATGGCTAGTTACTCAGAGCTAAGGGCGAGGACCCTAGGTGACTCCATGGTCACGTAGCTAGGGCATAGGCCCCGGGGTTGGCTCTATGGCCAACTGTTCAGGGCTGCGGTCCGTAATTGGTCCAATGACCACCTGTTCGTAATTGAATGATTGTTTATGTTGGTTATTATTATAGCTGGGCAAGCTAGATAAGTATCTAGAAGTTTATATTTTCTGTTTATGCACATGTTGAGTGTTGACTGCGTTTTTGGCCAACGACGTGAGAACGTCAAAAACGACAAACCTTCAAGAGAATTCGAACGACACTGACAGTTTAATAAAGAAAATAAAGAACACACACAATTTTTATAGTGGTTCAGCCCCAATCAGTTGGTAATAGCCTAATCCACTTAGAGATTTGATTATTTTATCTACACTCAAGATCAGATGAACCAGTGTCAACTGAGTTTCTTCAGTGTAAATTCTCAGAATACAAAAGAGTTGTTTCCCAAGAAAACGCACTTTCTCTCTCTAGAAAACTCTGACCCAAAAATTCAAATTGCCAAAAGTCCTTTTCTGATCCCATCAACCCTCTATTTATAGGCTTGGGATCAGAAACTGATATCCCCCTAGGATCGGGATAGTTTATTATTCGTATTATATTTAAATTACAAGAAATATTCAAAATACAACATAATCCTCAATTTGAGCGAAGAATGAGAGATTCCCGCGTATGCCCAGTCCGATTCTTGCTGAAGCCGTTTCTGGGAATTTGACGCAGTCTGGTCTATTTGGTTGATTAATATCATCTTCTGGTCGAACACATGCATGTTGGATACATACAAGAGCAGGTCGGACATATGCATGCCATTTCTCTATTTGGACAACCATGCACTTGCTGGGCATATGCATAAGGACCAGACCTTTGTCTCTCCTCGGACATGCGTCCGACCACGCCCTTAGACTGCTCCTCGGACCAAAGTCCGACCATACTCCTTGGACTGCTCCTCGGACCAAAGTCCGACCACACTCCTTGGACTGCTCCTCGGACCAAAGTCCGACCACACCTTGGGCTCTCCTCGGACCAAAGTCCGACCACACCCTTGGGCTCTCCTCGAACCAAAGTCCGACCACATCCTTGGGCTCTCCTCAGACCAAAGTCCGACCACACCCTTGGGCTCTCCTCGGACCAAAGTCTGATCACATTCTTGGGCTCTCCTTGGACCAAAGTCTGACCATGCCCTTGGACTCCTCCTCGGATCAAAGTCTGATCATGCCTTTGGACTGCTCCTCGTACCAAAGTCCGATTAGTCCTTTGGATTGCTTCTCAGAACATAGTCCGACCAGTCACTTGGCTTGGACGTGACACCTCTCATGCAGTCAAAACTCTTCATTGATGTACTGGGCTGCTGCTAAGCCAGATCACCCAACTATTCCTTGCCACTTGTCATTTCTATCGCCACGTCATCATTTTCAAATTTTTGGGGATAACATTTTCCCCCCAAGTTTATTATATGATACCTCACATAATAAAATTTTTTCCTTCACAATTGACGGCATTATAAAAAATAATTGTTCATCTTCCTGCCATGCAGCAGACCACAACTTACAGACCACGATCACTGCAAATAACTGTCCATGATCGTGGAGAGAAAAAATAGCCCAGGAATACCAAGGGTTCAAAAATAAGTGATAACTCCCACTTTTTTTCCTTTAAATAACCCCTACACTTACACATTCTTCTTTACACAAGAAAATCACATTTTAAAAACCCTTCTCTTTCTTTCTTCTCTCTTGGCCGAAACCCCTTGTCTTCTCCTTCCTTTGGCCGAATCTTCAAGGGACTTCAAGGGAAGCTCTCCATTTCTTCAAGCAATCTCCAAGCAAGTCAAAGGTTCTCCAAAGTTGAGTAAGTATTCTTCTCCATGCCTTTACATTGTTGTTATTTTTTCAAAAAATTTCATGAAAAAACCATGTTGTGGCCGAAACCCCATTGAGAGCTTTTTTCTTGAATTTGTTCATGAATCTCATAAGAATGCTTGTATAATGTGTTGGGTGGCTGTTTTGAGGATGTTTGTATTATGGGTAACCCCACATTACTCTCAATTTCATAGGAATTTCAAGAAAAATAGGTCAATTTGGTATAAACCATGATTATGGGTTTTGGGGTTTTTGATAGCATAGAGGGTTTCAAGAACATGAAAAACTTTTCAACTTCCCTATTTTGATCTTGTGTTTGTATGTTTGGATGAAGAAACATGTTTATGCTAGTGAATATAGAACATTGCTCTTTCAAATTGGGTCTTGTTTTCGGCTCAAGGAAAATAGTGGAACTTTTTGTTGAGATTTTGGGTATGAAAAATGGGTAAGTTTAGGGATATGGCCAATCGGCCATTATTTTTCTGGGCAAACATGTGGTCCGATCGGACCACATGTGCACTCCTCAGACCTCATAGGCGCTCTTCGAATTGTGTGGAACCCATCTCCTCGGACCCTTGATGTCTGATCGGAGTCTTTGGGCTATTGACGCTAACCCCTTGGGTGCACTCGGCTCGGATGCAGACGGATAGCACCACGCCAAGCTTGGTTCGCTCGGACCAAACTCGCACGTCTCCTCCTCGGTCACATGGTATCCGATCGGATACCTCATGACTCTTTACACACGCTGGCCAAGCGTCTCCTCGGACACGCCCTTAGCCCAAGCTCACACCTGGATGCATGCGGCTGGGGCACGCTTCTCCTCGGGCCTTTGGTGTCCGGCCGGACACACACGCCTAGCCCTTGCACGCGCCTCATCGGATGCACAAGCTCACTAGGCACAATTCTAAGACCAATCATGGCATTCTTCATGCTATATTTTTTAAACATTTCTTAGGAACCTTTAAGCACTAAAAATCTTTTTTCCATGCATGCTATACTTTTTCCACTTAGATAAATTTTTCTAAGTGTAAAATTTTTTTTTGTTCTTGTTGAATTTTATCTGTATGGTTACTCACCTCCCCATTTTTTATTAATTTTTGTAGATGAATCACTCTAATTATAGGGGAGGTGACAACCATACGGACTCTGATACATCTATCCCCCAGTCAATTGAGACTCCTCTAAACAGCGATTCCTCATCAAAATCGTCCACCAGTTGTACTCCAGAGGACCGCCTTCGTCGCTTCAAGCGGATCCTTCCCCGCTCAGCCCTATATTTCCTCCACGAGGAAAACTTTCTTCAATAAGCTTCACAGTCGACGATGAGGGTGAAGAAATCAAATAGACTTCCCCAGGACCAAGATCCACAAGTTTCCCACAGAGCGGTGCAGAAGGTGGTGGAATGCAGTGATGCCCGCACTGCAACTCCTTCAGGATCACCCTCTCAGAAGTTCGCCACCGTGATGCAGAACTTGGCCATTCAAAATCCACGGAAGGGAGAGAAGAAGAACCTTCCTGGTTCATTGCCCAGCCTTCAAAACTTAATCCCAGGTCGTTCCACAAACACATCGAGGCTTTGGGTTTGAGTGGGGTGAACGTGATATGCCCGGGCCTTCATCAGAGAGCCAATAGGCCCAATGGAGCATACTGCGCCTGGTCCAGGCATCATATCCACGCAGGAGCGACACTTCCATTACACCCCTATTTCCGGTCTATAGCGGATTATTTCAATGTCTCCCCATTCCAGATCGCACCGAATGTGATCCAGGCATTGTTCGCGTTGTACATTCTCTACTTTCTGCAAGGTTGGGACGAGCCCACCCCTCATGAGGTACGCTATTTGTTCGACTTCAGGACTAACCCCACCCACAGGAACACGGGCTTCTTTCACCTCTATCACAGGCAAAAGGGGATTACATACCTTAGCGGTATCGCCCACAAGTCGAACCCCGGGAAATATAACAGGGAACATTTCCTCACATCAGATATCAAGGCCAACAACTTGGCCTTTACACATGCGGGTCCGTTCCAGCGACCCTTGCCTACTGAAGGGATGTTCAATCGAGCGGAGGCGTTGGCTAGTATGAGTACCGAGGAGAAAGACGTGGAAAGATTGGTCACTGGAGACTACCTCTAGATGGTGGGCCTGATACCGTGTGACCAAAATGTGGCGGTGGAAAGTACCACTGGGGAGAACAACATGACTGATCAGTCCAATGCAGGCACGGAGGTAGTGACTGACCAGTTTTCTCCTGAACCCTCCCCGCTTTCTCATAGACCTGGCGACCTTGTCATTAGGGAGCCTCAGCCTGAGCCTCAGCACAGATCTGCTATTCCTGATCGGTCCGGGAAAGGAAAAGCCATCCAGATTGAGAGAGAACTTAGCTCATCTTCGGATGACAAGGATGACTTCATTGATCAGATTCTCAACTCAGGTCTAGTAGTCATAGGAATATGTTTAATAACTTGGTGATTCAAGACTAATAAAATTGTAGTAGTAATATACTTATCTACATTTTATTATATATATATTTTTTCTAACGAATCTCATGTTTTCCTCTTTTGCAGACTCAGAGATGTTCAGACATTGCATCATTCCTCCTACTCCAAAAAGGAAGTCTGGCGAAGGAAGTGGTCTAACTCCCCCGAGGAAGGTCCCGAGGGCAGTACCACCGAGCCAGGGGAGACAACCTGAGGGGTCAGTTACGATCCCGCAGTTGACCCCTTCGTCACTTCCCCCATCAGCGAGCCTGACTCTCCCAGGCCCACCTGGCCCAAGCGAGGTACTCCGAGCTGCTAACACCAAACTCAGGGGGGCAGCTGATCAGACCCTCCATGATACATCAACGATTCAAGGCTTTGAATCTTTTCCTTGACTCAGTGTTGATGTTGTCCTAGATAGAGGGATCGCTCAGCTGACAAATGTAAGTACTCTACCACAAGATAGATTGCTACTTACGTTAATGCTTTGTAGTAACTTTTTGTTTTTCATGCAGACGCTTATGACCTTCTGTCACGCCCAGCAGCGATCGATCGATTACAAGGAGTTGATCAAGGTCCTAAATGATCAACTCGTGGAGGCTCGAGCGAAAACGGACGCTCTTCAGTCCAAGATGGAGCAGGCGGAGAAGACTGTGACTGAGCAAAAGGAGTCTCTCAAGGGGTTGGCTGATGGGAATAATCAGCTAACCCAAGCCAACAAATCCTTAACTGATCGGCTAGACGGACTGACTCGTGAGAACGAGGGCTTAGCTCGCGAGAACGAGGGACTGATTAGCGAGAATGAAGAGCTGAAGCAAGAGAAGGAGGCTGATCTAACCCGCTACGAGGAGACCTACTTCAACTGCTTCTACCAGGTGTGGAAGCTAAATAAACCCCTCAAGCTCGAATTTTTGACCGATGAGATCCAGGCAGAGGAGCTCGCCAAATGTGAGGCCAGGGCTGCTGAGGAAGCTGCTAATCCTACTGGTCCTGCACCTGCCTCCTCTACACTATCATTCCGAGCGAGAGGAGCAGCTGAAGTCGAGGAGGGGGTTGATCAGCCTACCAGAGCAGCACCCCAGTGACTCCTCATCCTACTAGAGAGCTCCTGCATGACCAGTTGTAGTCCTACCAGTTTTTATCATAGTTTGCTTTATTTTTTATACTTTTGCTCGTATGATTGAGCTATTTGGCACTTGCACTTTACTTTTCTTTTTTGGCTAGCTTGAAACTTTTAAGTCTTTTTTTCATTTAAGACATTACAAGTTTATTGTGAATAGTAAAGTTTCTATATGCCTTAAACTTTCACATGAGTATTTAGTTTTCTAACTTAGAAATTCTAGACATTTCATAAGTCCATACTAAATATACTTCCTCATGCTCTTATTGCTCTAACATTTTATGAGCATAACTCTTATTATCACACGAATATCTGTTTCTAACTTAAAATTTTAAAAATTCCAAGTTACTTAAGCTTTGTCAAACAAGTTAGCTTAATGGCCTTTTTAGACTTTCAAATTTACAAGTCAGCCCAAAAACAGATATCTTTGCTCATGCTCTTATTGCCTGTGTTGAAGTGCACACCAGTATACTCTATGTGCCCCCCAAGTGATTGAGGGTTGAAAAATCCTTGATCACTTGCTACTTGACCGAATTTGTCCGAGCAGTCACTACTCGTGAAACACATAGAATATACAATCATATTTCAGCAGTTAACCACTACAAAAACATGCAATTATTTAAATGTTGGTCATTCATCTCTTGATACCGACCAGTTGAACACTGTCCGGTATATACGTATATTTAGTTTTAGAAGACCTGTTTTGTTTAAATCATAATGACAGTTGAACACTGCCAAGCAAGAATAATCAACACATATGCAAAATTTGTAGCAAGATTCGACCACGCTGTGCGTGATCTCTTTTATTACTCGTAATAATAAATGACAAAACGTGTCTAACAACGAGTTTCAAACAAAATAACATTGTTCAAAATAACTTGACTGGTTAGCAAATAGCCAGTTCACAAACAAAAAACTTAAATAACAAGTTAAGCACTTGATACAAAGCTACTACTCTGTAAGCAGTATTTATTGATAATATTTCTTCAAGTGCTCGCCGTTCCAGTAATTCCTGATCAGCTCTCCATTTAACCGAGCCAGCTTGTAGGTGCCGAGTGGCAAGACTTGCTCAATTTGATATGGTCCTTCCCAGTTTGGTCCTAGCACACCAGCTGCTGGGTCTCTGACAAACACCTTTCTGAGGACCAAATCTCCGACCTGGAACTTTCGATCTCGGACTTTAGAATTGAAGTAGCGCGCCACTTTTTGCTGGTGAGTAGCAACTCTCAGGTTTGCCTCCTCTCTTCTCTCCTCGTGGAAGTCCAAGGATTCGTTCAAAAATTGATGATTCTCCTCTTGGTTGTACATGGTCCTTCTATGAGATGGTGGGTCTATCTCCACAGGTATCATGGCTTCATACCCATATGCCAAAGAAAATGGGGTATGTCCAGTTGCTGTCCGAGCAGTAGTCCTATATGACCGAAGGACTTCTGGTAATTCTTCCGCCCAAGCACCCTTAGCTCACTCTAAGCGCTTTTTCAGAGTGTCCTTCAGTGTCTTGTTTACCGCTTCAACCTGCCCATTGGCTTGTGGATGGGCTACTGAGGAGAAATTTTTTGTAATGCCATGCCGAGTGCAAAAATCGGTAAATATGTCGCTGTCAAATTGGGTGCCGTTGTCAGACACTATCTTCTTAGGCAGACCATAGCGACATATTATGTTCTTAACCACAAAGTCCAACACTTTCTTCGATGTGATCGTGGCTAATGGTTCGGCCTCAGTCCACTTAGTGAAATAATCTACTGCAAACACTGCAAACTGTACTCCTCCTTTCCCTTTGGGCAACTTCCCGATCAGATCAATCCCCCACACTGCAAAAGGTCATGGACTTTGCATTTGCTTCAAGACATTTGGGGGCGCTCTGGAAGTTTAGAAAATCTTTGTCATTTGTCACACCTCTTCACATATTCCATAGAGTCCTCGTTCATGGTAGGCCAGAAAAATCCTTGTCGCAAGATCTTTTTGGATAGACTCTGCCCCCCAGTATGATCTCCACAGAACCCTTCATGCACTTCAGCTAATAAATTCTTTGACTAGTCGGGTGTTATGCACCTAAGTAGAGGTAAGGAATACCCTCTTCTATACAACACCCCATCCATCATGGTGTACCTAGCAGCTTTCCTCGTAATCTTCCTTGCTTCATTACACTCATCCGGGAGGGTCCCTTGCTCAAGATAAGTGATGATGGGAGTCATCCAGGTGTCAGCTATCGTGATCGGCATGGCCTCTCACTACAAGAAAAAACAGTATTCATAACACTTAAAAACTGCTAACCGGGACTATTGATAGCACTTCTGAAAATGCTAACACAGCCCATGTTATTAAAAGTCCAGTCTTTTCTATAACAGTTTTTGAATGTTATGTTCGGTGTTATCTTAAACTATTCAATAACACATTTTTAGGTGCTATAATATTCAAATAATAACATTTAGATAGAGTTTTTGATTATAAATTTGAAGTTTAATCTTGTACTTTTTTCATAACACTTTTCAACTGTTACATTTGATTATTTTAATAACATTTTTAGTTTGTTATATTATATAAACCATAACGATTTTTAACGCTTATAATATGTTTCTAAATCATAACATATTAAGGTTTTTTATTGTGATAATGGTACTTCTAAGTTTTTTTTTTAATTAAAAGATTTTCATTATTGTATTTTGATAAAAAAAATATAAAAATTAATCATAAAATATAATTCTCAATAGATTGATAAACCATAAGTATTACATTAAACAATAACTAATTCAAACTCTGAATGTGTCTATTTCATGAGATCTTAGTTCTAACTTAAGTTTGAAAGCATAACATAATAAAGTTTTATAATCTTGAACATTTTTTACTTCAAAAATGAAAAACAAAAAATTACAAGATACACAAGTAAACCATGCATGAAACTTGCTCCATCCTTCAATTCATCATCCTTTGTGCACTTGTCTTTGTTGTGAGTCCATTTGTTGTGCACTTGTCATATACCTGTTTCCCTTTCTTCCACAGGTCCATATGTAATCCTATTTGCAATAAAGCCAGTTGTAGTCCACAAAAGGCCTATTGCTATCAAGCTTATGTTAAGCTCCGTCTTTAGAGCACTGTAAGCTCTAGTCACATCTACACACCTGTAATATTCGAGTGTAATAATGGAATCACACCAGCAATTACTTAAAGTGGTAATTCTAGGGCTTTTATAAAAAAAAAAACAGAACCAAATTGCCTTGTATTAATTAAAAATGCATGAAAGTTGTAATTCTAGGTTTCTATGTTGGAAGTAATGAAATTATAAGATTTTATCAGTCAATCCAAGTATAGGTGTCAGTGTGTGCCTATGCATGTGTGTAATCGGTCACTTGATATATTATGTCACTGCACAATATAGTATCTGATAAAACTTGAAGATTAGAACTTATTAAAGTGGCAGCTATAGTCATCCATGTTGCATTAATGAAATTATTAGCTCTTATTAAATATATCTGTATTATACTTTCAAAAGCATCAATCAAGCAATCAAAGAATATGTCCTATTATCTGATAGAAGTGTCAAACATAAGCATGAAAAATCATAGACAACCTATGACTTCAATACAGTAATGTGTATAAAAAGGAAGAATGAAAAGGCTAATAAAAGCAGACATTACATTCTATGATATCCCTTTGGGTTTGGTTGACAAGTCCTGAAAGTGATCTAAACTTAAAACAACACATATGGATTGATCTAATGCATCTAGTGCCATCTAACACTTTCTTAAAGATCATAAATCTATAAATATAAAAACATATATCCTACTAAACAAACAGTAAGTTACATGATTTACCTGAGAATTTAAAGAGGAAAGAATATTGAAGTCGCTGTACTGGCCAGACGATTCCCTCAATAACTTTTTCACACCAGTAGAAACCTCCTGTCAAGATAAACTAAAACTTAATATACTTAAACAATTAAACTCTATAAGAATGCTGCAAGAAAATCCCAAACAAAAATACTAGTTTCTAGTTACCAAATAGAGATTAACAATTTTCAAATAAATATGAATTACAATATAGAGAGCAAACATTATTTACATTCAATCCTAATGCCTTGTTTCCTTCATCCAAGTCTTCCAACTTTTTTAATCTTTCACGCTCCAACTTTAGTGCAGCTTCTGCAGCTTTAGTAATGTCACCTACCACCAATAGCCCCTTTCACGCATCAGATAACAGAAAAATTCTTAAAAGAGTACAGAGAACATGAATAAACTGAAAAAAACAGAGGGGAATACAGTGGAGTGTCAAAAATGAACTATTGCCAAAACCTAGCTGATCTTTGTGAAAACTAGGGCTAAACTAGATTTTTAGATAAAAGGGCAAATGATTATATTTATAGATCAGTACAAGGTTGCTATATTTGCCTGGTAGCCAAATTACCTGCTGATGCTGAATTGATTGGTTTTTCAAATTCAGATTCCTTGGTTTTGGCTTTAGTTTGCAATCATAAAGCTTCCTTCTGAACAGCAGCCTGGCTTGACGCTTCATTGGCCTCCCTTTCAGCAGCCTCTTTTGTTTCTCTTCTCTGAGCTTCCATTGCAGCCCTATTTGCTTCTTCAACTCTGAGTTTTGCTTGCATCAGAAAATACTTTTATTACTAACAACAGCATAAAACCAAGATAATATACCAAAGCGCATTAAGATTATATCAGAAGAATATGTGAGAATAATAGAGGACTGTGACAACCATCTTTAGACATCTACCAAAAGAAATGAATAATCTGGGCAAAGTCAACAAACCTCAGCTTCTGCTTTGGCTTTTTCTTGGCGGATTTTTTCTTCCAGGAGAGCTTTCTCTTTTCTTTTGGCCCCTTCATAAGCCACATCACTTCTTATTTTCCTTTCTTCTATCTGGGACCTGAGTTCATGGTCCCTTTGGATAGCAGTCAAGTGATTATCAAGTGCTTCGACACTACAGATGATGACCCAAAAATTAGAAAACAGAAAGTCCAAATCTGACTAAACAATAAAAAAGAAGGAGATGAGAAATCATTAAAATTCCAGGGAAAAGAAATATCAAAAGCGTGAGCACTTCAATGAGGGGAGGCAAAAAAAACAATACAGCATTATTAACAAAGGAATTGCAGTCTTACATTTTTCTTCCATCAAGTATGGATGAATTTCAAGTGCTGACTCATTCTTAGAGTCGTCATCATCACTAAGAGATAAATCAAGAAAATACAAAGTATTAATAGAAACTAGCGAGATCTCTAACAATCAATGCGATATCACATACCATAGAAATATCATAGAAGTCTGTCATGAATACACAACAGCTGAATAAAGCTTTTGATGACAGAATAGGGATGCAAAACTTGAATTGATAAATGGAATATAAGTAAAGGAAAACAATCAAGGCCAGTTAAATGCATACCTAACAACCATATACTTCACACTAGTTAAAACAGAACATTTCACAAATGACAAATATGGAATAGAATATAGAAATAAGTTGAGACAACTACAGTTATATAAATATATATATAGAGAGAGAGAGAAAGAGACCTTTTCTGAACTATGAGGCCTTGAAAGTGAGTATCAAAATATGAAATTCCAGAGCTTAACTGGTCAGAATCCATTGATGCTTCTGCTGCTTCAGCAACGCCCAAAAGCTTTAAACACTCATTCCAACACTCAGCACCCCTCCATAGAAGCTTAGCTGCAAGACCATAATACCCAACATCATTAACATCTTACATGAACACCCTATTACATTAACTGCGAATTGTCTAAGAATTTGGCCAACTAGAACTAAATAAGTTAATCACAAATTTAAATGTTGTATTTATCTTTCCTGAAACTTCATAGAAAAAACTAAAAATACTATTCAATGAAAAATATAAACCTAAACTTCAGTTTTTCCTTAAAAGTACTGTATTTGAGACTTAAAACCCATTATCATCTCTATCAAGCCATAAATCCAGATAAACAGAAGAAAAAAACAAAACTGTATTATTTTTCTTCAAACTCATGAGTTATTTTAATATATAATAATTATTATAAAAAATAATCAAAGATGATGCCTAAGAATAAAAAATCGTCATTACCCTTTTAGATAAGTGGGGATGTAATCAAAATAAACCATTTTCTTCACGGCAACGGTACCCTAGTCGCATTGAAGTCCCCGCTGTTACAACACCATCCCCACAGTCCCACCTCCATGCTAACATCTGCAACAACAGAGAAAGAAAGAGAGAGAATGAGATCGTGGGTGAGAGGGAAAGAACTAAATCTGGAGACACAAACATATGTACATATATCCTTGTATATATATAATACCCATACATGAAATAAATACATCAAAATAGAACAACATCAGAGTAGAAAGAACTAAGAAAACTTAAGAAAAAATAGGACAGAAATGGCAAAATAGACAATGAGAGTCACTAAGGAAGGACAAGTGACTAGCATAACAACCAAATAATAATCGCACCACACTTAATTCATAGTGACTGCTCTTTAAAAGTTCTATGCATCTGCCTTTATATAATATGCAATGTCCTAATGGGAATTTATATTTGGAAAGACAACCAAAGAAAAAAAGTTACTTTTTGTAAACAAAAGTAGACCCTACAAACAAACAAAATTAACATAAAACAGATGAAAATATTGAATACACCATAACAGATGGAAATACTCATCACAAGCTAAAATGACATGGTGAAAACGTATAAGAAATCAAACTATAGAATCATGCCTTGTGTAGTCATGATAGCAACAAAAAGGATTATGCCAACAGGTTGCACCTTAAAAAAATGCCAAGCTTGATCACTGGTTAGAAGAGATACATACCATCGAGCCTACACCTCTCCTTGCCAAGCCCTGCCACCATCAACATCATCATTAGAGAAAATTAAGGTAGTCTCTTTGATTGATTTCCTAACCTATAAATAAGAGACCAAAAATTGAATGAAAGTTAATAGAAGAATTAATAAAAAAAATCATCAAATAGCTATATATGAAGATAAAACTCCAAAGTAAATTAGATAAAATATAATCACGTGTGAAGACCTGTTGCCATTTTTTCCTTTCTGTTTTATGTGCATCTGGTTGTTTTTTATGCTCTGTATTCTGAATTAGTTTTCTATTTCTATTGTTGCTCTTTCCAACTGCTTAGAAAGACCTTAAGGTATTAGTTGATTAATATATACATAAATAAAGAAACCCATGTAAGAAAGCTCAAATACCTTGAACCTGAATATTAATCAAAGAAACTTCCAACATTGAATGTTGCTTTATGCATTTTAATTTCTCATTAAGACCTGGCTAAAAGCATTGAAGCAATCAATACAAAATATTATATTACCACTGTGTCAAAAAGCAATCAGTTGAATATTTATATTAGATGAAATTAGCGCATAAATGATCAACTCTTAATAATGGACCCATTCTAAAGATACTTTCATCTTTTACCAAAACATTGATAAGTGCTTATAGTAACTCTTAAAAAAACCATATTAATTATCAAAAGCATCAAACAAAGAAGCCTAAATAATATAAATATGCATATAGAAATAGACATGTTCTGTAAAATTATTACTAGGCAGCCACAGAAAAGTCTTCTCCCCATCAATTGTAGGAAGCTTGCTTTTCCCTTTAGTCTTCACCACAGCTGCCATATGACTGCTGCCCTTCTGAAACTCGTTTAATATATCGTACAGTGGCATATCGGCAGGAACTCTGAGTATACAACATACAAATCAACACTGGATACTCTGACTGAATGTATTTTCTGAAAAATAAAAAATTAGTAATTGAAGAGTTAAGCAAACCGTGGTGTTCTCCGGATGGAAATGACACTGACTGGAGTCTTTGTTTCAGGTGGTACAGTAAGAAGACTTTTCACCTAACAATAAGCAGAATTGAACAAGTTAAAGAGCAGAGTACAAAGTATGTTGCCCGCTGTTAGTTCCTTTGATAAGTCAAATTTAAAATGCATCTAGTATACAAACATCTTCTAAACATTCACATTCTACTATTCTAGCACCCACCAGAAGCAGTCCAATAACATTCTTCGGATTCCCAGAATAGACAGGAACTCGACTATGCCCCTGAGCAAGAACTTTTCCCATAGCCTCCCTGTGTTATTGAATAAAAGGAGGAGAAAAATGAGAAATACAGTAAAAAAATATAATTTTTTTCTGCAACAAACTTCTGCTAAGAAAACAGAAAATAACTGTACGACGAGAAAACACATTGAGCTGTCATGTGATTCAAACATTCCTAACATTTCAATCGCAGCATAAGACATGTTTCAGTAAAACATGGGTCACGCCATTATGATATGCTAGAGCACTGTATGCGAAAATAAAAATAAAATGTACAAACTATCCTCAGTGAAACTTTATGTAAAAAGGTGACAGAACTATTGACATGCCAGCAACTAATTGGGATAGTGTTCCTAAGATGATAGGCTAGGAGCCTAGGACTGATATCACAGCTAAAATATCCTTCTTTTAACACAATCCATCACTACAACAACAACAAAACTTTCTATATTTTCTTCTTTTATAAAAAAATAGTTTCTAAGGTCGAGTGACTGAATCTTTGAAAATCAGCTAAAAACAGCATGTAAACAAAAATTGTGAAAACTAGTAAAATCCAATTGACAGAAAGAAATAACAATGAATTCATGACCAAAACTCACCAGTCCAACTTTGAATTGACATCTAAGGAAAACGTTGATTCAATGGGTGTCATAGCCTCCTCAGCTGTCTGTTTTTTAAGATTTAAAAAAAATTAATAATAGAAAGAAAGTAAGATGCTAATTTTCTAATCATGACACATTATTGCAAGCTTACTATCATATTCAAGTTACAATTTCAGTATGAGCATAAAGAGTGAAATCATTATACATCAAAATGAAACTATAATGACAAGAAAAGTTTCAGAATGCTCTTTAAACCAAAAGATAAGATGACTGGGGAGTAAAGTAAAAAAATCCAAACAACTTTAAAACAGAATATTGAATAAGCGAGCTCGAGAGAGAGAAAGATTTAGCATGAGCACAGAGTTTCAAATAGCTATACTTCAAAATGAAATTACAATTAAAAAAAATAAGTTTTAGCCTCTTTGGTATAGTTCTAAAGACTCAGAGTGAGAGAGAAGTAGAAGAAGTAAAATAAACTTTCATATTCACCTGGATTTACGTCCACCTCATATAATAGTTGGATATAATACTATCACTGGCATACATGCAAATTAGAAGGAAATGAATGTAAGGAATAATGATATTTCTGTTAAGACCTTACCTTCTCAGTTAAATCTAGTGCCCCACTTATAATTATTGTCTCATCATGTGTAAGCTCACCACCCTTGCCGGCCTATTATGACAAGATAAGGAAATCAGAATTAATGCCAAGATATATCTATGGTAGATGATAGCAATAGTTCGTATTTTCAACTTGTAAAGCTATTCCTTAAGTTAAAGAGCATATTAATTATCCTCAACAACTTTACTTTACCTCTTGGTTGTGGATGGAGACAAGGACTTTTAACTGAGCTCGCCTAAATAAAGCTTCATTATGTCCTAATACCCAATCCAAAATCTGCATTGTGTATATCTCAAGTCAAAAAATAGATATAAATCCCTTATAATCTGATATCATTAAGAATCCATCGTTTTGCAACCAGATTCCACAGTTTTGCTTTACATTTATGATTTATTTTTAACCACTGAAAAAATACTTAAATTCAATGACTAAAACACCAGTTTAAAATAATATAGATTAGAGGGTTGATAAATGCAAATTCCAAGTTCACATTTAAATGTTTAAACATCAACTTTCCATTGGAGATTGTACCTTTCCAATTGGGTAGCAAATTATCATCAAAATCCGAACAAGCCAAACAGATGAGTCTTATCCTTGCCAAGGGTATCCCTAGGCGAGTACAAAACTTGGAGCGTCGAATGCGCTGTGATTTCAAAAGAAAGATGCACATGATGACTTAGAGAAACTGAAGACTCAAACAAAAGTTGATAGAAAAAGATACAAAGGTTAGTGTGTAGATTAGATGTCTCAACCACAGCTAATTTTTATTCAGAAATGGAAATGGATTTTGGCCGCATTATAACCCTTTAATTCACTTCGAATACAAAATAATTATGTTTTCATTGTGGCAATGTACTTTCTAAATTATGCTAGTCTTGCTAGATATCATTCTGATTGACCCCATGTAGGGATCCTCAATTCAATAGCCATAACAATAGGTAGAGAAACATAGAGACATTGAGGGTCAAAAAAAATGGAAAATAGGCCAATCTGATAAGTGTTGTTTAATTAAACATATTGATGAGAACATACTAGTACAAAAGAACGATGAGGTATTTGCATGACCTCAACTCTCCCTAAGGCAATAGTTAAATTATTTATCATGATGCTCCCTCATTTTTCTAACTTGCCTATGTATACTACTCAATTACTTTATTCTAGCTCATCCACTACCCCTCACTACAACAACCTATATACTATCAATATCATATTCACTGTTGCAGTCTCCTGCTTTGTGCCAGGATAAATAATCAAGTCCGTTTGTACCTTGAGATAAGAGCTCAATTGAACAAATTTAACATTGTTTGAAGGTTGTGTTGTGGGGACTTGGCTTCTGAAGTGAGTGTGGTAATCCTAACAAATCAAATATCTTGGGGCTAGTAGTTCAAAAAGTGTAAAAACTTAGATGGGCGGGAACCAGTGGGTCATCATAGAGGGGGAGACTTACCTTGATACAATTTGTACTAACTTCTATCCCCATTTATTTCTTCTCTAAAGACCTAGCAAGGTTAATTCCTTTCTGTAAAGTTCAATACAAACATAGCATTGATGGGTAAATAACTTTGGCAAAATTCTCTCTGTGACAGGTAACCAACAGGGCATCAAGTATGGCATTCAAATTAACAAGTAGAATGTGAATATGGCTGTTAGAGGTCCTTTATGAAGCCCATGCTATTCCTCTTATTCTCCCAAAGTTTCTCTTTCTTTCTAAGTTGGAAGTGGGAAATGTGTTTAGAGTTAGGTTATGGGAAGTTTAATGGAGGGGCTTTTCTCCTTTTAAAATCTCTTTCCCTGGTATTTTCTTATCTTGGGGTGATAATATTTCTAAACTTTCTATGTAACACTACTGAGTTTTCCTCATTGTTAAATCTTCTTGAGGGGTTTCAGTTGAGAGTTAAATTAGATGGTAAAAGGGTATGGTCATTGACTCGTCACCTATTGTCTGGATTTTTAAGCCTTCCCTGGGAATTTGGAAGTCTGTGGCACTCAGTAAGGTCAAAACATATTGCTCATGTGATAAGTTTTTTTTTTTGCTGGAGACTTGTGTGATAAGGTTTAAACCTGGGATAGGTTGCAAAACAAATGTCCTCTTCTGGCTTTAAGTTAAAATTTCAGCATCCTATGTGAAAGGTTAATACATAGATCAATTGTTCATGCATTGTTCTATGGCTCTGAGACTTTGGTTCTAGTTAGTCAAAGGAGCTACCAGAGAAGGGTGTTGCAGGGATTCCTGATTTTGGCCATGTACTAGGAGCTTTGTTGGAGTTGGCAAAAAGATCTTGTGTTTTTGTAGTCAAGGTTTTCTGAGAAAGAGAGAGAGAGAGAGAACATTTACAGTTGTCTCTCTGTTTTTTTTTTTAAATACCAAATGTAGTGTAATTAAAACAATTTGGTTTAAGTTTTTTTATTTTATTTTCTTGTAGCTAGGTGAAAATCCATAGTCCTTAGCCAAGTTCTTTGCCTCTTTTCTAAAAAATATTTTTAGCTCCTAATAAACATAGGTACATAAGCACGAACATGTGCACGCATATACATACATAAAAGTAACATGTAAGTTTAAGAAATTTAAACACCATAACAAAAGCTACATATTTACCTGTGAAATAAAGATACTAAAGGTCAAATCACGAAACATTAAAATCAATCGCATACCAACATTTCGGATTGGGAAGTATAACTTTGCAAGACAAGTATCCTTCAGGCAAAGCAACTCCTCTTTGTTCAAGATATGATTCAAGAATTGAAGAATGTTTTCTAGTCTCCTCCACCTAAAAATAAACAATATGAAAGAAACAAGTTGAAGACCAAAATCTAGACAAAAATACTTGGAATCTGTAGATTTGGTTATGCATGCATATCCATGACATTACTTGATACGTATACATCATTTATTTCCCCATTTGAATCATTACTTTTGCTTTTGCTGACAAATACCATGAGTATCACATAAACAACCAAGTAAAGTGAACAACAAACTAAACTAAACCAAAGACAGCAATAAGCAAAGGAATTTGATATATAAAAGTACTGGAATTAAAAAGCTCCATTCAGAAAGCATTGATTTAGTTAACAGCAAATTGAGTTGAAGTAGACATCTTTGACCCTTCTTCTATTATGTTGAGCTAGTTAACAGAGTAGTAGTACAAGGTTATATAATGAGAGTATCGTAGTTGCACTGTTGAGAACAAAAAGATGAGGTTTTTATTTATAATTTATAATTTTGGGAAAGAAATTTGCATACCCTTTGGTGAGGAGAACCAGATCGATGTTCTGTCGAGTGCCGGTGTCAGCATCGGGAATCCGAAGGCCGACATAGGCCTTCCCACCATAAAGCTTTTCAAGTCTGCAAACAAAAACCCAGAAACAGCAAATTGAAAAGGAAGGGAATTGGTGTTCGAATTGTTGTATATATACATACATATATATATTTACAGAGAGAGAAAGAGAAGTACTGATTGGCGACAGAGAAGAGGGCATTGGAATCGGAGGTCTCGACCTATCGTCATCGTAGAAGAAGCGCTTGAAGACTTTGTAAAGGATGAGACCGCACAATATCTTGCTGAGAGAGAAAGATAGAGCATGAGAGAGAAACAGAGGAGGCATAGGGTTATTAGGGATTCTTTTGCTTTTGCCTTTCATTTGTCGCCTAAGTGTATAATTTACCGCCTAATAAATTTTTTAGTCCTGTCAAACAATAGCGTTTTTTAAAATATGTTATATTTTAATGTAATATATGGGCATAATTGTTGTAGTGTCTTGTTCATCAATGCTCGGCTCTGCCAAGTATTCTACCGGTACTATATTCAAAGTTTCGGCATCTTTTGCACTAGCTAACTTTGCTAGAGAATCTGCATTAGAGTTTTGCTCTCGTGGTACTAGCTTGATGGTATACTCCTCGAACTGTGCTAACAGATCTTTGGTTTTGTTTAAGTATGCCACCATGCGTAGGCCCCTTGCCTGGTACTCCCCCAAGACTTGGTAGAGCACCAATTGGGAATCGCTATTTACTTCCACCGATCGGGCACATACATCTCTAGCCAGTCGCAAGCCTGCTAGGAGGGCTTCATACTCCGCCTCATTGTTAGAAGCATTGAATCTGAATCTCAGTGCACAATGAATTCAGTGCTTCTCTGGTGTGACCAATATAATTCCAGCTCCTGAATGATGCTCATTCGACGACCCATCAACAAAAAGTTGCCAAGTAGGAAGTTCTTCTTTCTGCACAGTAACACTCTCTTGCTGGTCGGGAACATCAGTGATTTCGGTACATTCAGCGATGAAATCTGCCAAAGCTTGACCCTTAATAGCAGTCCTCGGCTGGTACTTGATTTCGAATTGGCCTAACTCAACTGGCCATTTAAGTAGCCGACCAGACGACTCCAGCTTTTGTAAGACTTGGCGTAGAGGTTGGTCAGTAAGGACCTTAATGGGCTGTGCTTGGAAGTATGGCCGCAATTTTCGTGATGCAAGTACCAAGCAGTAAGCCAACTTCTCGATCACGGGATACTGGGACTCTGCTCTTATCAATCGCTTGCTAACATAATACACCGGGTGCTGCACTCTATCCTCTTCTCGTACTAAGGAAGCACTAACAGCATGCTCCGTGACTGCTAGGTATAAAAAGAGGTCTTCTCCATCAACTGGCTTAGAAAGGACAGGAGGTTGGGCCAAATGCTCCTTTATGGCCTGGAAAGCTTGTTTAAATTCTTCCATCCACTCAAACTTCTTGCCTCCTCTAAGCAGGTTAAAAAACGGGACGCACTTGTTCGTTGATTTCGAAACGAACCTGCTTAGAGCTGCAATCCGCCTAGTCAAGCTTTCTACATCCTTTATTCTAGCTGGAGACTTCATTTCTATGAGAGCTTTTATCTTTTCTGGGTTTGCCTCTATTCCTCGGGAATTCACAATAAACCCAAGAAATTTTCCAGAACCCACTCCAAATGAGCACTTGAGGGGGTTTAACTTCATGCTGTACTTTCTCAGTATTGCGAAGCACTCCTCTAAGTCTCGCACGTGCCCTTCAGCTTCCTTTGACTTCACCAGCATATCATCTACGTACACCTCCATGCTCTTGCCGATTAAGTCACAAAACATACCATTCACCAAGCGTTGATAGGTAGCCCCTGCATTCTCCAGTCCGAAGGGCATGACCCTATAGCAGTATAGTCCTATATCTGTTCGAAAGCTGGTATGCTCTTCATTAGGAGGATGCATGCTGATCTGGTTGTACCTTGAATATGCATCCATGAAGGACAATGTCTCATGACCAGAGGTTGCATCTACCAACTGGTCTATTCTTGGTAGAGGAAAGCAATCCTTTGGGCATGCTTTGTTCAGATCAGTAAAATCTACACAAGTCCTCCACTTTCCATTGGGTTTGGGCACCAATACTGGGTTTGAAACCCAGGCAGGGTAGTATGCTTCCCTGATAAACCCATTCTCCTTTAACCGCCTACTTCCTCCTTAAGAGCTTTTGCTCGATCCTTGTCAAGCAATCTCCTCTTCTGCTGTACTGCTGGATAGCTTTCATCCACGTTGAGCACGTGGCTGATCACAGTTGGTGAGATACCCACCATATCTTTGTGAGACCAGGCGAAGACATCTTGATTCCTTCGTAAGAATTCTATCAGCTGTGCTCTCACCTCTGCTTTCAACTTTTTTCCAATTTTGACCCCTCTCGTCGGGTCATCCGCATCTATGAGGACCTCCTCTAACTCCTCGGACGGTCCCACATCACTTTCATAATCCCCAAAGCAAGGATCAAAGTCTCTTCCCTCGCTTTGGGCAGCGCCCTATTTGGTGACTTCATCACCGGATGGGGTCTTCTGCTCTTTTAAACCAAGAGTGCTCTCTTGGCCAAACTCCTCTAACATCTCTTCATCGGTTACAACTGCAAGACTCTGGTCGACATCCATCTCATCCACCTCCTCTCTCTCAACACATGCAATCATGTTGCTCTCCTTGGCCCCCTTCTTTGCCTTAGCTACCGAGGCATTATAGCATTCCCTAGCCTCCCTTTGGTGTCCTTGGACACAGCCTATGCCAGCACTGGTCGAGAACTTCATGGAAAGGTGCCAGATTGAAACTAATGCATGTAAATTTGTGAGCAGTGGTCGACCAATAACCACATTGTAGGCGCACGGGCAGTCAACAATCAAGAACTCGGTCATTATGGTTTCATGCTTGGGAGCTTCCCCCGTCGTGACTGGCAACTTGATTGTCCCAGCTGGTGACAATCCTTCTCCAGTAAACCCATAAATGACTTGAGAGCACGGCTTCGAGTCATTGAAAGATAGCTTCATCTTCTCAAAGGATGCTTATGAATAATGTTTACAGAGCTCCTTGTGTCGACCAGACATCTCTTCACCTTCATATTAGAAATTTGGACTGTCACAATAAGAGGGTCATTGTGAGGATACCTCACGTGTTGAGCATCTTCATCAGTGAAAGTGAGGGACTCACTTTCATGTCTTGGGTTCTTCGGTGGTCGCTCCTCCACTGTCATGACTTCGGAGGTGGATGCCGCATCCAATTCATGACGAAGGGTGCGAGCATACCTCTCCCTCGCCTTGTTGCTATCTCCAGCGAGATGTGGTCCTCCACATATAGTATCTAGTGTGAAGTCCACAGGTTCAGGTTGCAAAGGTGGAGACCATTGCCTCTTGAACCCAGGATTGTTGTTGCTCCCCTTTCCTTGGGTCTTCTCTGCTCGATACTTTTTTAGCTTCCCTGACCGGAGGAGAAATTCTATCTCATCTTTGAGATGATTACACTCATTCGTGTCATGACCATAGTCTCCATGGAAGCGACAGAACTTGTTCATATCTCTCTTACTCATCTCCTTCTTGATTGGTGGGGGTTTCCTGTAAGGGACCTCTTGATGACTGGCCAAATAGATCTCTGCTCGGCTTGTCGACAGAGTGGTGTAGTTGGTGAATCGAGGTTCATACTTAGTTGGCTTGTCGTTTGGTCCCGACTTAGCCTTCTTCTCATTGTGGCGGTCAGACCCGTTAGTCCCACGTTTCTTACCACCACCTTGATCATGTCCGCCATTTTTGGGGGGATCACTCGACCCACTTGGTTTGTTCAACCCATTCTCTCCCTTCTCAATCGCATCATCCAACTTCATGTATTTGTCCGCCCGGTCTAAAAACTGTTGTAAAGTTGAAATTGGATGGCGATGGATGTTGTCCCACAAAGGACTCCGGTAGATAATGCCGGAAGAAATTGCCACCATCTTTCCTTCATCTCCAACCGCATTAGCTCGGTTAGCTTCTCTCATGAACCTTTGTATGTAGTTCTTGAGAGACTCATCTTTCCCTTGTTTTATATCTGCCAAGTGATTGGCATAAACAGGAGGGGTTCGAGCAGCACTAAACTGCCTGCAAAACTCCTTTCTAAAACTCTCCCAAGAAGTGAGGGAGTTAGGTTTGAACTTCCAATACCACTCTTGGGCAGTGTAGGACAATGTGGTGGGGAAGACTCTACAGCGATAGTCATCACTCACTCCGAGCAGCTCCATCTGATCTTCGAACTTCCCAACATGTCTAATCGGGTCTGCCTTTTCTATATAAACTGGCAGTACCGGTGCTTTATATTTTGCTGGTGGTTGAGCTGCTCTAATCCGAGCACAGAAAGGGCTACCACTCCTGTGGTCCATTGGATCAATCGCTGGTCGTTTTGACAGACTCTGAACTGCTGTTGTCAAAGCATCAAGCTGGGCTTGGATGCCTGGGGCCACTGCTTGGGACTCACTTTCGGGACCGCCTGGTCGGGTGTTCCTATCCGGCAAACCATCATCGAGTATTTCTACTCGACTGGTAGGACGGATTGGCTCTTGCCCTTCGACCGAGACGGTCCTCCTTCTATCATCAATGACGTCCCTCAGGTCCTTCTGAGCAGTGTGCTTTCCTAACCGATCGAACACCGTACTCCGAGTCTTCTCGGATGGTTTGCTGGGTGGAACGTGCTCCTTGCCACTGCGATGGTTGGGATGCCGTGGTGGTCTTCCTGTCTGGGCTGGTGGATCCTCTCCTCCTCGATGGTTATTATTATTCTTCTCCTTAGAATGGTTAGTGTGATGACTGTCAGCTTCATCACGCCCATGCCCATCTTTGAAGTGGGAAGTCTCATTACCACGAGGAGCTTTATTGTGCTCCTGCTCAGGAGGTGTTTTCTTGCTGCCTGACTTGTGACTCCCTGACCTGGAAGTCTCTGATCGGTGGCTCCTTGAGGGGGTTTTGGAGTTCCCTTTTTGAGTTGAGGCAGTACGCGATCGGACTCCATCCTCCTCATGACCAGGTGGGTTACTACCACCTCTGCCTGGTCTATCAGTTTTCTTACGACCAGCTTCTGTGGTCCTTGCCCCTGTGGTGGCTGCCACCCCAGGTGCAACCTGGGCATTGGCTCGGGTCAGCTGCGTAGCTGCCTCCAGAGCGAGTGCAGCTTCGCGCTGTCGCCTGTCGGCCTCCTCCTGATGTCGACGGATCTCCTCACTCCTAGCGTCCATCTCCCGTTTCTGCTGCTCGAATGCAGCATTCTGCCTAGCCATTTCCTCAGTGAACGCCTCCTGCCTGGCGTTGAACTGAGCCATCTCCTCCTGGAAGGCACTCATGGCTTCCTGGAGCTCTTCAACTTCTGGTGCCACATCCTCGAGCACGACTCTGGGCTCAGTTTCACGATCTTGAATGCTAGGACCCTCTAATCTAGCATGCTCTTTAAAGGAGCTCGTCTTCTTGGAGGCTGCATTGGTGTTCTTAGGCGCCATATTGCTTCAAGGACCATCTGTTCTTCTCTTCAGGCTCTCAATGAAAGCACCAAAATGTTGACCGCATTTTTGGCCAACGACGTGAGAACGTCAAAAACGACAAACCTTCAAGAGAATTCGAACGACACAGACAGTTTAATAAAGAAAATAAAGAACACACGCAATTTTTATAGTGGTTCAGCCCCAATCAGTTGGTAATAGCCTAATCCACTTAGAGATTTGATTATTTTATCTACACTCAAGATCAGATGAACCAGTGTCAACTAAGTTTCTTCCTTGTAAATTCTCAGAATACAAAAGAGTTCTCTCTCAAGAAAACGCACTTTCTCTCTCTAGAAAACTCTAACCCAAAAAATTCAAATTGCCAAAAGTCCTTTTCTGATCCCATCAACCCTCTATTTATAGGCTTGGGATCAGAAACTGATATCCCCCTAGGATCAGGATAGTTTATTATTCGTATTATATTTAAATTACAAGAAATATTCAAAATACAACAGAATCCTCAATTTGAGCGAAGAATGAGAGATTCCCGCGTATGCCCAGTCTGATTCTTGCTGAAGCCGTTTCTGGGAATTCGACGCAGTCTGGTCTATTTGGTTGATTAATATCGTCTTCTGGTCGAACACATGCATGTTGGATACATACAAGTGCAGGTCGGACATATGCATGCCATTTCTCTATTTGGATAACCATGCACTTGTTGGACATATGCATAAGGACCAGACCTTTGTCTCTCCTCGGACATGTGTCCGACCACGCCCTTAGACTGCTCCTCGGACCAAAGTCCGACCACACTCCTTGGACTGCTCCTCGGACCAAAGTCCGACCACACTCCTTGGACTGCTCCTCGGACCAAAGTCCGACCACACCTTAGGCTCTCCTCGGACCAAAGTCCGACCACACCCTTGGGCTCTCCTCGGACCAATGTCCGACCACACCCTTGGGCTCTCATCGGACCAAAGTCCGACCACACCCTTGGGCTCTCCTCGGACCCAAGTCCGATCACATCCTTGGGCTCTCCTCGGACCAAAGTCCGACCATGCCCTTGGACTCCTCCTCGGATCAAAGTCCGATCATGCCTTTGGACTGCTCCTCGGACCAAAGTCTGATTAGTCCTTTGGACTGCTCCTCGGACCAAAGTCCGACCAGTCACTTGGCTTGGACGTGACACCTCTCATGTAGTCAAAACTCTTCATTGATGTATTGGGCTGCTGCTAAGCCAGATCACCCAACTATTCCTTGCCACTTGTCATTTCTATCGCCACGTCATCATTTTCAAATTTTTGGGGATAACATTGAGTTTTCGTGCTGAGTCTTGGCTCACGGGTGCTGATGAAGGTAAGGGAAAAGGAAAGCTTGACTAGCCATGAGTCGGAGAGCTTCAATGGCGGTGTATACATATGCGGCTGCTCGACCTCCACGATCGAGGATATCTCTGAGGAACTAGGGTTGTAGCCCTATTTTTTCTGCTTAGGCTGGTTGAATGTAACTTTTGATGTATATTCACCTTCCTAAAAGTTTGGTTGTAATATGTTGGGATCCCATGTCTATATGAGACTTTTTAAATAAAAGTCAATGGTTATTTTGATAAAAAAATTTAACTCTAACCCTTGACATTAACCTTAGTTACACATTTTAACCCAAATGACTTAGTTAGTAAGTATGACACAATTTAAAGTACACATTGTAATGATCTTGGATTAGGAGGACGTTACAACTTTACTTTATACTTTGTACTTTAAATTATGTCAGACTTGCTAACCAAGTCATTTGGTTTAAAAATGTGTAACTACGGTTAATGTCAAGGGTTAGGGTTAAGATATTTGGTCAAAAGAACTGTTGACTTTTAGTTGAAAAGATTCATACCGTCATGGGATCCCAAATATTACAATTAAACTTTTAAAAAGGTGTGTATACATTAAAAGTTACATTCAGCCAGCCTCAGCAGCAAAAACAGGGCTACAATCCTAGTTCCTCTAAGATATCCCCGACTGTGGTGGTCGAGCAGTGGCATATGTACACGTCGCCACCGAAGCTCTCCAACTCATGGCTGGTCAAGTTTTCCCTTCCCCTTACCTGTACCACAAAGAACCTGTGAGCCAAGGCTCAACAAGAAAACTCAACATGGTCATAAACAGAAAATATAAACCTCTAGATACCCATCTAACATATCCAACAATATTAACCTACATAAACCATCATTTTGTTACAACACAAGTAGTCTTTGGACCAACTTGGGGCCGCTGCCCTAAACAATTGGCTTTATAGCCAACCCCGGGGCCTATGCCCTATCTATGTGACCATAGACTCACCTGGGGCCCTTGCCCTTAGCTCTAAACAATTAATCATAGAGCTAGCCCAACCCCTTGGTTTACCATCGACCATAGAGTCGACCAACATAATAGTACGTTGCTGGTTTAGGCCTAAGCCTTTCGACCAACGCGCTATTGTCGTCCTTGACTAATAAGTCAAGCCCTGATCCAGGATTACATACCTCATCCTAGAAACATAAATGGATAGGCATATCCCAACAAAATACACACATATGCATGTTAATCACATAACACCATCGAATAATCAACCTTACAATGCTAATCATACCTATTCACGGGGCCTCATGCCCTAACCAAAGAGTTAATACCACAAACATGAAGTACTTAAACAAGTATCATCCAACATGTAAAACAATAACTTAAATATAGATGTCCTAGGGGCCCAAGCCCTAGTCATGACAACTGATAACAGTCGGGCCAAGCCCTAATCACATATAATACGTAAATAAGAACGACCTTCAAGCACGATCCCAGTTTCGAGCCCCTAGCGTTAACCTAGTCATAACCATAATATAGGATTCCATCAATATTGAGAAAATAAAGGCTTCTGGACCGAGTCCTAGCCTCCGAACCTCGAGTTCCAATAAACCAGGTAGTGGAATCAATCCCGAGCCCTAAGGAAAAGGTTACCATTTTAAAAAGCTTCCCAAGGCCAAAAATTCCCATGGGGACCACGACCTGGCCCTGAGGGTCGTAGTGCGGCCCTCCAATCAGAGAGCCTCCCCCTCTGCCAGGGACGCAGGCCCCAGACAAAGACCTCCCAAGGCCCTGGGTTCAGGCTCAGTCGCGGCCCCTCAAGTACACAGCCGCGACTTGGCCCCTCGAACCAAAAAATTTCATACTTTTCAATAGCCAAACCCAATCCAAATTAACCCAAACTCACCCTAAAACCATAATTAAATTACCACAATAGTTCTAACACCTTCCCAGCAACAAAACCCAACAACAAAACAGCCTTACAACTCATCAAAACACCAAGCCAATTTTCAAGCTTAAAGGTTCAAAAACACTCTCTAAAACATCCTAGCAAACACATAATTCTAATGGAAAAATCATGGTCTAGAGCTTACCTCAACCGATGATTAATTCAACAAGCTGCAATAGAACCAATTCCCCAAGTTTAGGCTTCAATTCTTGTGTTTCTAGCCCAAAATCCTCCTTAGTTCTTCAATGACTAGCCTAGGAAATCTTATAGAGGACGAGAGTGAGGTGAGAGAGAAACAATAGGTTAGTGTTTAAGTGTTTTGTGTTTTGTCTTTAGTTTCCTAAGTTTAAATGACTTAAGCTAATCCCAAGGCTCGGGGTACCAAAAATGTCTCCGAGGACAAAATGGTCAAATTCCCTCGTATTCCCTCCTAAACTCACTAACTCCAAATATATCACCAATTATTCATTTCCATTACTCGATAACCCAATTAAATGCCTAATACCCAAAATGCCCCTCGACTCGCCCTGAGTCGGGTATTGAGTCCTGTTGTGACTTTCTTGCTAACTTGCTCCCTAGGATCGCCTCGTGCTGAGTAACTCACATAAACCCACATAATAATGTGGTCTCACACATGTAACACATAATATGCAATTATGCCCACAACAGGCCAAATAATCAGAATTGACCTTCTAAAAAGAGATGGACCCACATGCATATTTAATATCTTTAAACATGCACAACTAGTCATATTATCACATAATCCACGTAATTACAATTAAATATAACAATTAAGCACATAATTCCATATATTTCTATCACGGCCCCCTAATCAAGGCCCTAAGCCTTATTAGGTAATTTTGGGACGTTACATATGCTCTGTTCCCGGTACTAGTTCGATTGTGAAATCAATTTCCCGGTTAGGGGGTAAACCTGGTAAGTCATCAAGAAATATCTCTAGAAATTCCTTTACAATGCGGACGTCTCCAACCTTTAATGGTTTTTTCAGTGCAACATCTGTGACGCTTGCTAAGAATGTGTGACATCCTTTCTCTATCATCCTTTGGGCCTTGAGGGATGAGATAAGCGGTGTCCGTAGACCTGAAACCTTGCCCATAAAACATAGTTTTTGACCCTCAAAGGTTTTGAACATCACTTGCTTGCGTTGACAGTCGATTGTTGTGCCATGTCGTGCTAGCCAGTCCATGCCCAATATTATGTCAAAATGATTGATCTCTAGCTCTATCAAGTCTCCTTCTACTTTCGTGCCCTCGACTTTGATCAATACTCCTCGTACTATTCGTGATGATAAAATGATTTGCCCGAAGATAGTTCTGTAACAAACCAATTTCTAAATGTTTCACAAGGTTTATCTAGTTACCCTATCATTCCTAACGAGATGTACGAGTATGTAGCTTTCGGAAACACTCGTAGATTGGCTCCATGTACTGAGCTGGATAGGGTGCAAAATTTTCCATTGGCCTTCCCCCGTATGGATATCCTCCATTCTGCTATGGCTAAAGTGCTTGAGCTACTGGTTGAGCCTGGGGCTGAGGTTGTCGTTGTTTCTACAGTAGTTCTTCTACTTGTCATCGTAACCGGATAACTTCAGCGTCGTTGTCAACTGGAGCTGGTGCATTTCTATTCGCAACAGCAATGGCAACATGTCTTCTCCTTCTTCAGACTGGAGGGGTCTCTAGTGTCACGTTGGTGGTGCTGGGGGCATTTCCCTTAGTGCATGCAAACCTTTGGGGCGACATCTTCGACAGAGTTCTAACAGTTGAGAGAAACATGCTAGAACTTTCCCTAATAGTTTCTAAGGCAAACACTGAGTCTAAGCAAACATAACTCAGACCTACTAGTTATGATTTCTTATGAAAATTTATGTAAGTCATCTTTATAACTTAGGGTGTGTTTCTATACTCTTAAACTATTAGGCCATCTTTATTATTTTCCAAGTCTGTTTCTAACCACCCTATATGACTTAATTCTCAGGCTCGAAACTTGTACATTTTCCAAAGTTAACCATATTGAGGGAGGGCTGGGATCACTAAACTCATTCCCACTACTATGACCCTCTAAACTCTCAATATCGACCCTCACCGAATTCAGCTATTATTTATTGAATTTATTCTAAATTAATTATGATTTCAAAAATTATTAAAATTTCATACATACAATTCAAAAATAATAACAACTTTATTCATTAGGAATTTATTTTCACTTATTACAATAATAATTGAAAATACATCAAGAAACAATACTAATAATAACTAGGGTAAATTTTCTAAAAATTAGGATCTTCTACATCTGAACCTTGATCTAGAATATCATCAGTTATTTTCTCATAATCACTCAATATCATAAGCCTCCAATCTACTACGGGGAATATTTATTAGGATATTATTCTTTTGTTCATTGGTGAATTGAATCTCAAACCTATAGGTAAACCTAAGTATAAAAAAATAATATCTAATGTCTACTAGTAAGTTATCCTCATTATCTAGAGCTTCCCGTAATTCTTTCAAATTTGAAACTACAAATGGCATATTTCCAAAATGCCTAATTTCTAGGACATATTGATCCATGACTCTCATCATAATAATTTTCCTAGTGATTTGAAGATGAGTTATCTCCTTGTGAAATCTAACCAGTCTTTGAGTGATTCGTTCTAGCACACCTATTGTATCCTTTGGCTCCCTAATCCTTTTTAATGCCTTAATGGCCCAGATATCTTGATAAGTCATAGCTCCATTCATTTTGACTGAAAACATATTAACCAAAATGTTAGTTTCAACATAAGCATAATATTCATAACATAAACAGTTACATTGGTCGTTAGATCCTAGAGCTTTTGCGTGTGTGTCAAAGAGAACTTTATGCATATGAACCCTGGCTCTGATGGCAACTGTAAAGACCCGACTAATTTAAAGACCTCAAACCTTTAAAACTTCTAAGACATAATTACTATCTTTTGGATATATACATAAAATAATCAAAATTCATTATTAATACATAGAAAATCCAAAAGTAAAATAGAATACGGGATCCCATTGTTTATACATAAAGTAATAAAGAAAACAAACCCTTTATTTAAATATTCAAAGTACTAAGTGCAGAAATCATAAAGACATAATTAAAAGACTCAAAATATCAAAGTCATCCTCGATCAATCCCATTGGTCCATTCCTTTAGTTCCTCGCCCAATACACATGCCAAAGCCACCTTGGATCACTCCCCGCCTTCCATGTTCATTTTCTTGCACAATCTAAATTAAAAGGAATGAGTCTAATGCTTAGTAAGGAAAAACTACTAAAACATAAATCGTAAAACATAAAACATATAAATAGACTTCAATATTAATGGTCATTAACTCATTATCATAGTATGTGATAAAAACCGCTATAGTCCTCTTAACTACTATTTTAGAGGTAGGTTTAGATACAACTATAGTCTACGATAACAATAAAAATATTGGGATTTTCTATCTAAGCAACCATATTTCCCAAGAGACTAAAGCCATAAAAGAAACATACAAAGACATAACATGTAAAATCTAACTTATTTTTCTTACCAAAATCGAAATTTTGGAGACAAGTGCGGGATCGAAAACTCCTAAAACCAAATATTAAAACCATAAGTTTCCTATAGAAAAGAAAATGAAAATAATTTCTAAACCATTGGAATAAAGACTTACTGAAAACCTTAAGTTTAAAGAAATCGAGTTCCTAACCAAAAGCCATTATAATGAGTTAGAATTTGAATTAAAAGAAAAGAATAAGAAGAATAGAAATAGACTAGACCTGAGGATTAAGAGTACCTTAAATGGCTAGAGCTATGATCTATACCTCAAACACCAAATCACACTATAACTTACTTCCCAAGTGTTTAGAAAAGCTTAGATTTGAAAGTTTTAACCCCAAAACCCTAGTGTTTCTCTTTAGAACGAAAATAGCAGCTTGGAGGCTCTAAAAAGTGTTTGAAAGATGATGCACTTGGCTGAGTGAAGGTTTCTATTTATATAGTTCAAGGAGTGAAACTAACTCCCATTAAAATGAATAAATAAATGAATGAAAATGGTATGTTTTGCTCAACAAATGATCAAAATCATTCAAGAACAAGTACAAGTTGTTGAAGATTGATTCTAGCTTTGAATTTCATGGAATTTCAAAATGGCTCATGGAGCCGATATATCGTCCCTTATAGGCGATATATCGCATGCCCTGTTTTCCCGAGGGTCGGTGGTTTCGTTCATGCAAAGTAGACGTATTTTTCCGTATTAGCATAGGCGATATATATGCTTACGCTTATGTACTAAACCACGTTTTTGAACATTTTAAGCACACTTGAAGCTGTTTAATCCACTTTGACTAAGTAATACGAGATCCTAGCATCTCAGGGAAGGTTCTAGACTTCCTAGGCTTATCTTTGATTATTCTATTAATCTAAAATCTTTAAATCATTAATAAATATACACGTGACATACGTCACATTCTTAGTTATTCTATTTAAATCTTAGGCTATAATAAATACTATTTCTAGGACCAACTTCAATAATTAAACCTTGTGATAAAATTAATATTTCTAAACTATAGGCTAAACTTATAAAATCCATAACTAGCTCTACGAGTTTCCAAATAATTCGCTGCTTGGACCAATATCAGGAAAACTAAAATACTGCGCCATAAGATAATTATATCTAACTAAGTAAAATTCTGAGGCACTATATGTCATAAGTTTGTGAGGAAAAAACGCTAATTATTCATTTAATTATTAGTGTCCCTACAATTGAGTTTGTGAGAAAATCCAAATTTATCTATTTGCAACTCCTACGAACCTTCCTCCAACATAAGGTGATCAAACAAACTCCTCAATTTCCACATTGTTTTTGGAGTGAATTAGTGGACCAAACCAATTAAGTATTCTTTGTTAATGAAATAGTGGACGACCCATTTATCATAACTACATATTAATAACCAACCACATATACGTGAAACAACAAAGAAAAGCACTCTAAAAACAGCAGCCAATTACACTGTTTTTCAAACTCGTGGAAGAAGAGTCGTTTATGAAAATCTAGCTTTTCAAAGATTCTAAGAGACTCTTTTATTAATCAATCAAATCCTTCCACAGCCCCACTCAATCTTACATTGATTCACTTCATATTCAACATAGCATTATAAAAATGCAACTAAGATATAGCTAGGGAAATAGAGGGAATATCCATTTGGATTGTTTTCTTATAATATAGATAAATTTAATCCTCCAAATATGTTATATCCACTAGTTAAAAAAGTAATGATTTAGACTATATATACCTCTCAACCCAACACTACTCAACATCAAAAACAAAAACCACTTCTCCTTCTCTCAAACTCAAACTCAAAATCTCTCTCTCTGAATCTCTATTCCTTACTTTTAGAAAAACTAATTATAATGAGCAATCATCAAATATCTTCTTCTCTTAGTCTAGAGCTGAAAATCATTGAAGCAAAAAGTGTAGAATCAAAACCAAGAGGTGACCTATTCGTGAGATGTTATCTTCCAGTAGGAAGCAGCAAAGGTAAAGTTGGGATCAATACTAAAGAAATCCCCACCAAAAACGACCACGTTTGGAATGAAACTTTCTCCTTGGAGTGCTCTGGAACTGGGGAGAGCTCTATGGACATCACCAAACTGATCAAGCAAGAGAAGTTGGTTTTCGAACTGAGGTGGAGAAACAGAGTGCCAATTCTTGGGACAAGTACCTTTGGGGGTTCAAAACTCTTGGGCAGTGCTGAGATTGCATGGAAAGATGTTACTGAGTCACCAAACATGGTCTTAGACAAGTGGGTAACTATGGCTCATTCAAGTGGTGAGCTTAAACCAGCAAAATTGAAGGTGCAGATCAGTGTGATAGTTTTCACTAAGGAGCATATATTGGAGAAAAAGAACAGCTCGGAGAAGTGTGGGTGTAAGGATAGTCATCATCATAATCATTCTCTATACGCATGTGATGAATATTATGATGTTCTTGCTCTGACTGCTGCTTTAGAGGCTCTCTAGGATCAAAATTATTGACCTTATTAGATTTGAAAAATTGATTTGTTAATTTGGGTTTTCGTTGGATGGAGCTAACAATTTTTGTTTGGAATACAATATTTGTAACATAAGTTCTTGTTTATTTTAATGATATATATATATATATGGGGCTAATCATTAGTTTTGTTCTTACTATTGTTTTTCTCACAAAATCTTTTTGAGTATGGTTAACTAGCACCACAAACGTGGGGTTGATAACTAAGTAAATTTCACTTGGTGATTAGTATGTGTTATCCACTAGAGAAAATGAAAGTCAAGAGAAACCACTTTACAACTCAAACCCACAAACTCCCAGATCTCTTATTACAATACTTATTGAAAGATCTGAGAATTCATTTCATGATTGCGGTAAGAATATTTATGACTACGTTTTCTTATCATACAAAGAAAATCTCTGGGAAGAAATTCTCATAAAAAATAACAATCTAATTAACTGTAACATATCAGTTACTAAATAAAATGTAACCTAACTAGTTTCACATCTTGTATTAATCACGGCACGACTGTAGGCTAAACTCATGTAATTTGGGTTTAAGGGAAATTGTACGCTTGTTTATACATGGAACATAGAAAAGAAAATTTTTGTTTGGAATCAAACAAAAAATAATAGAAATTTTATTTAGAAAAAATAAGATATATATTTATTTTAACTTTAAAATTTGTTTAGCTCTTTTACAAATTAATTAGACAGTTGAGAAGTGAAATTCAACACCCCCACCCCCACCAAAAAAAAAACAAGGAAAATCTACAAAAATACACTAAAAGTTAAAAAATATATAAAAAATACAATGCATTACAAAAATACGAAATTTTTGAATAAGAACACAGATGAGCAAAAGTGTAAATACGGAGTGACAAAATTGTAAATAAAAGTGGTAAAATATAATTTTTTGTGATCAACGTATACAAACTTGTAAATATCAGTTACAAAATTGTAAATATCTCTTACATGTTTGTAAATAATATTTACAAAAATCAGTTATAGAATTGTAGATTTTTTTTTAGTAGATAAAACTTACAAACAAATTCGTAACTAAATTTTTATTTTTGTAACAATAGTTTACAAATCTAGTTTTACAACTAAGAAAGATATTTTTGTAACTAACATTTACGAAAATATTTTATAGTTAAGAAAGCATAACCAAAATATACATAAAAATATTATACTTCTCTATATTGTTACAATATTGTACAAAAAATGACATGAATCATCATATTTATGCTATACAACTAAAAAATATAAACTTAAGATATTCATTATTTATAAAACACTTTATTGAATATATATATATATATATATTTATTTATATGGGAATGACAGTTAGAGAGTGGTGAAATACAATATTTTTTTTAAACAAGTTTTATATTTTTGTAACAGTAGTTTACAAAACTAATTTCACAACCAAAAAGTTTATTTTTGTAACTCACATTTACATAAATATTTTTAAATTTATTTAGCATGATTGTTACAAATATTTACAAAACTAATTTTTAGAAGAATATATTTATATATATATATATGTTACACTCAAATTTCGAGAATAGAAATTATGGTCTCAGAAGACAAGCTCGTTAAATGTAGACTCGAAATAAGCAAGTGTGCCACGTCATCAGCATTTATGCGGATTGGGTTTGACAGTCTCGCTCGGTAATAAGATGACAACGATGGAATTGTCAGGAAGGTTCAAGCCTGGGCATTGCGAGGATGAGGCTAATCAAAATGATGAGCTCGTGGCGTTGGTCAACCTCGAAAGTATGTAAGTTAAATGTTCGAGATCGGTAATTGCAAGGTCGATAATCTAGTTTAAATACAGTTACTATATGAAAATCCCTATTTCTCGAGGATTTGTTGTAATCTGATAATGAATCCCGATTATCATGAGATATTATGTAATTAATGCATTTATTTGTATTTATTTAAAATTTTAATTATAACTTCCTGAAATAAGGGGGAATATATTTTGTAAATCAGTCTATAAATAGACTGGAGAAATTCATTTGTAAAGAGGCTGAATTTGGTACTGGGAATACTCTGCGAAAATTTCTTTCTAAAAGCTTTGAGAGAATTCCATAATTCAATAATATTGTCTCGTGAACTAGGCAGATTTTAACTGCTGAACTACGTAAAATATCGTGTGTTTTCATTGAGTTTCTTAATTTTGTGTTTAGTGCTCTTCTATTCTAAGTTGACAAAAAACGGCGTCAACAATTTAGTGCTTTCATTGAGAGCATTAAGCAATACGTTAGACTGTTTAATCAGAAACCTCCTGAATCATCAATGGCCGCTGCGAACAACCCCAGCATTGGTGGGCGAACATTGCCTCAAATACCAGAGAAGAAAACTCCTCGCGCTAAAGACTACCCATGTCGTCCTGGAAAGCAGCCCATGGCTAACCCGGGCCCTGAAGAAAGAAGTGATTTCTCCGATTCCCAGGGGCCGCCTACTCTCAGGCCTGATGAGGATTTATACTATAATCTAGAAAGATATGTTCCTATTGTGGAACTGGAGAATCGCCAACTGCGCAAACCATTGGCAGAAGCAACAAGGTGCAACGAAGAACTGGCCAGACAGGCTGCTGAGGCCCAGGCACCACCTCGGTGACCAAGAGGACGTCCCCGAGGGAGCACGGCTGCTAGGAGAGCTGAACAAGGGACCCAGCAGGCTCAGACGAGGCCCCGGAGAAACACTTGGGCTAAACCTACTTACAACCTAACTGTAGAGCTATCAATAGGGACTGGGAATAACCAAGCTCCTCCAGTAGCTCGGAATTTGAATCCTGAGACAGTAAGGAACAACTTGGAGCCTTTCTGGGCCAATTCAGGACCATCTAGGCCCAACAATGAGAGGCAGCCACCGTATCCCATAAGACATCCACCATCTCCCATAAGACACCTCTCACTAGTCCAAGAGGCCCCACGACCTGCACCACAGAGGCCGTCTTGAAGTGGCAGTCGAGATGGAAACTATCATACCAGACCCGGACAGAGGCATGGGAGGGAGGCTACTCGAGAATACAGAGCTCCCCAACCTTCGAGAAGCTAGGTTTCAATATCACAAGCGTCTTGGGTGAGGAGGCCAGCGGGTGACCCACATCGTCATCACCGGGCCTCACAGCCGGAAAAGACTGTAAGCTTCGTAAGCGGGAGCTCAGATTATACCCGGTCCGTAACTATATAAAATACTGAGCCTAGAAATACTAGGAATTGGGGGAATCATCCTGACCTTCAGGTTCACCTGAAACATAATCGGGGGCAAGCTAATCCCACGAACCCAGATTTGCGAGACCATTTGAACGGTCCAAAACAGTCGGCGTATGGAAATTAGAATAACCCTATGCCGGGACAAGGAGCTGGAGTTTTGACAAACAATAACCAGCTCCCTCAAGTTCACGCTCGACCCCCAGTAGATCCAGTCCAGGAGAGAATTGACAAGTTGGAAAGGGTGTTCAGGCTCTTGCAAGATGAGTGAAGCAGAGATAGGGATGAAGAGTCCAATGAGGAGCTTGAGCATTTTGCCCCACATATCTAAAATACCCCATTTCTGCAAAGGTTTAGGATACCCCACGTAGCATCATTTGAAGAGTCACCTGAGCAACTTCAATACTATCATGCGAGCTAGCAATGTTGGCTATGAGCTCCAATGCATGTTGTTTCCAGCTACTCTTACAAGATTAGCAAAAAATTGGTTCGAGAAATTTAGAAGACATTCGTTCTCGTCTTGGGATCAGTTAGCAAAGGAGTTTAAGAAACAATTCAAAGCTATGGTTGGCATCACGCCCGAAACCTCGGCCTTGACTAATGTTCGACAACAGTAAGGGGAGCCACTGAAAAGTTACGTTACGAGGTTTAATATAGAATGGCTCGAGCCCAAAATGTCGATGATAGTGGCCACTTAATGGCTGTCAGAGCTAGCATACTACCAGGGAGTCCCCTTTGGGAAGATTTGCAAAGAAAACCCATAAGGTCGTTAACCGAGTTCAATCGGAGGGCCCAGAGGTTTGTCAATGTAGAAGAGGCGAGGTCGGCATTAAACTGACCTCCCAGCCAGTAACTACAATGACAAACGTTAACTTAGCCTTGACCTCGGTGGCCCCATAAACGTCAAAATCCTCTGGGGATAACCATTCTAAAAGGAAGAAAAAGTGAAGGGAATAACCCCGAGGTTGATGGTGGGAAAAAGAAGAAGGGAGACAAGTATTTCTCCATCTACACAGTGTATACCGAGCTCAATGACATTCGGGAAAAATATTTCTTGCCAATGATAATGAGGTCCCATTCAGGCGACCTGACCCAATGAGGAATCAGAAGGAAAAAAGGGAGTCCAATAAATACTGTAGATTCCACATAGATATCGAATACACAACTGATGAGTGTCGACAACTGAAGGACGAGATGGAAGGATTGATCTCGAGGAGATATTTCAGACAGTATGTAAGAAACCAAAATTCCAATCATGCCTCAACAAATCAAAGGGCAGCAACTGCACAACCTACCCAACAGAATTACTCCTGAGTACGGGAGGATGAGCGACCTCCTCCAATTGATGGAGAAGATGTAGTAACCATCTCGGGGGGACCTCATATTGTAGGATCCGGAAGAAACGCCCAAAAGAGATATCTTAACGAGCTAAACACTGGAGATGGTTCTCCCTACGCACTCGAACCACGAGCTCCAAAGCAGCAAAAGGTAGAAACTCAACCCATCACGTTTACTGAAGAGGCGCGTTATACGTCCAGTTTCCTCATAATGACCCCCTGGTCATCACTCTTCAGTTCGAGAACAGAAGGGTGCGCAGGGTCCTGATTAATAATGGGAGTTTTGTGAATATCCTTTACAAGGTCACTCTAAAAGAGATGGAACTCACGCTTCGCTATTTGAAAGCATGTGCAACAACATTGTACGAATTTTTAGGAGAAGGGATTGCCTGTACAGGATCCATCGAACTCCCTGTGACCTTCGGAGAATATCCAGTCTCGATAACCAAGATGATGGAGTTCGTTGTGGTGGATTCCCTGTCGGCCAACAACATACTGCTCGGGAGACCTGCCCTGATTAGGCTGGGGGCAATGTCATCTGTCAGGCATCTGGCCATTAAGTTCCCAACTTCTAGTGCCATCGGGACATTGTAGGGAGACCAGCTCGCAGGAAGGGAATGCTGCAACATTTCCATGAGAGGAAAGAATCAAACAAGTGCCCAGAAACTTGTGGTTATTTAGGGGATGGACAGATCCATCTTTGAGATAGAAAAGGAGATCGACCCTGAAGTAGAAGAAAGGGTCAATCTCGAACCACTGGAGGAGATTGAAAAAGTGGATCTCGATGAAAACAATGCCACGAAGGCGGTAAAAATGGATAAGAACCTTTCTGAAAGGGCAAGAAAGCAATTAATTTGCTTCTTGAAAGAAAACCAGGATGTGTTCGCATGGTTGCACTCGGACATGGTATGAAATAGTTTGAATGTCATAAGCCATGCACTAAACATTGATAAGAGCTTTCCCCCGAAGCAGAATAAACAAAGGCTCCTAGACAATGACAGAAAGAAGGCCATCAAAGAAGAGGTCGAAAGGTTAAAAGCAAATCGTTTCATACGGGATTCTTTTTATCGTGATTGGATTGCCAATTTAGTGTTGGTCCCAAAACCCAATGAAAAATGGCGAACCTGTATCGACTATTCTGATCTTAACAAGGCATGCTCTAAATACTGCTTCCCCTTACCTTAGATAGACCAGCTCGTAGATGCCACTGCAGGTCATGACATCATGTCGTTCATGGATGTTTATTCTGGATATAACCAGATTGCCATGCATGCGCTGGACCAAGAACATACGAGCTTTGTAAGTGATAAAGAATTGTATTGCTACAACGTCATGGCTTTCGGGCTCAAAAATGTTGGAGCCACATACCAAAGGCTGTTAAATAAGATGTTTGCTGAACAAATAGGGAATAACATGGAAGTTTATGTGGACGATATGCTGGTCAAATCTAAACATAACAATAAGCATGTGGATGATCTCGCTGAATGTTTTCCTGTACTTCGGAAATACAACATGAAAGTTAACCCACAAAAATGCTCGTTCGGAGTATCTTTTGGAAAGTTCTTTGGATTTATAGTAAACACACGGGGAATAGAGGTTAATCTAGACAAGATTAAGGCATTGATAGACATGCCCTCACCTAAAAAACATAAGGATGTCCAGAGCCTAACTAGACTTATGGCGGTCTTAAGTAGGTTTATCTCGAAATCTACAGGCCGGTGCCTCCCATTCTTTAACCTTTTAAGAGGGGGAAAAAGTTTGAATGGTTTAAAGAGTGTGAACTCGCGTTTCAAGACCTTAAGAAACACCTTGCCGAACCACTGATCTTGTCTAAATCTATTACATGAGAGATTTTGTACTTATACCTTGCTACAACCGAGCACGCCATTAGTGCAGTACTAGTACGGGAGGATAAGAAAATACAAAAACTTGTATACTACGTCAGCAAAAGATTATTGGGGGTAGAATTGAGATACCCATTAATGGAAAAACTGGCTCTGAGCTTGATGCACGCATCTCGAAAGCTCCTACCCTACTTCCAAGCACTTCCTATTCATGTGTTAATCGACCAGCCACTGCGACAAGTTTTGTCCAAACCCGAAGCGTCCAGAAGACTGTTGAAGTGGCTATCGAACTCGAACTCGAACAGTTGAACTCAAAGGATAGGCTCTGCCAGACTTTATTGTCAAATGCACTGGATCTCCAATGACGAAGTTGTAACCCCAGCTCGCGAGCTGTGGAAAATTTACGTTGATGGATCCTCTAACGAGAATGGATTGGGGGCAGGCATCATATTAATTACCTCAACAGGAAATCATTTCTACTCGACTCTAAGGTTTGGCTTGGAAGCATCAAACAACGAGGCTGAATATGAGGTGTTACTAGCAAGACTTCGAAGCAAAGGCTATACATTGCTATAGTGACTTGCAGCTGGTTGTTAACTAATTCCTGGGCAAGTATCAGGCTTGCAGTATAAAAATGGCTGCCTACCTAGAGAAAGTAAAAGCAGCACTCGGACAGTTTGAGTTGTACGCTATAGAGAAAATCCCCCGGGAGCAGAATTCAAATGCAGACACATTAGTCAGGCTTGCCACAACTAATGAGGCTGATACACTAAATGTAGTCCCAGTAGAGTTTCTACCTACCCTGAGTATTAATGAGCCTGACGAAGCAGAAGTATGCATGATTGACTCACAACCAACCTAGATGACCCCAATAGTAGACTACCTCGAAACTGACTGTCTCACAGACTGGAACGAGGCTAGAAAGCTAATGTATCAAATTCCAAGATACACTATTGTGGAAGGAAAGTTGTATAGAAGAGGGTACTCTATGCTATTACTTTGATGTGTAACCCCACCTGAGGCAAAAAAGATATTGGAAGAAATCCATGAAGGGTTTTGTTGAGATCGCACTTGGGGCATAGTTTATCGAAAAAGGTGATAAGGCAAGGGTACTTCTGGCCCACAGTCAAGGCGGACTCATTTGAATATGTCAAATGATGTGATAAATGTCAACATTTTTCCTCAATTCCAGGAGCTCCACCCACCGAGCTCACCATGATGAGCTCCCCATGGCCATTCGCAGTATGGGGAATTGACCTAATAGGCTTCTTGCCAAGTGGAAAAGGTGGAGTAAGGTATGTTGTGGTTGCAGTTGACTATTTTACAAAATGGACTGAAGTCGAACCCTTGGCCACTATTACCTCGAAGAAAGTCCTAGATTTCTTAGTAAAAAATATCATCTGCAGATATGGGGTGCCTAGAAATATAGTATCAGATAATGGGATCCAGTTTGACAGTGATCTGTTTACACATTTCTGCGAAAAAAACAGGATAATAAAAAGTTTCTCCTCTATGGCCCATCCCCAGTCAAACGGCCAGGTCGAAGCAATCAATAAGACTTTAAAAAGTTCCATGAAGAAACGACTAGAAGAGACGGAGGGGAAATGGCCCGAGGAGTTGCCTCAAGTCTTGTAGGCTTATAGAATCACAACACGAACTTCAACGGGGCATACTCCTTTCTCCCTAGCTTATGGATGCGAGGCCATGTTACTAATTGAGGTCGAAATCCCAAAAATATGGCGCAATTCGTATAATCAGGCCTTGAACCAATCTCACCTCGAAAAAAGTCTAGACCTCATTGAAGAAAGACGAGATGAAGCCCAATTGAAAAATGATGCATCCCAGCAACGAGCTACTATGTATTTTTAACAAGAGGGTTCAAGATAGAAAATTCGGATTGGGAGACCTGGTGCTAAGGCGCGTATTTTTAGCCACACGAGACCTGTCTGCTAGAGTACTTGGACCTAACTGGGAAGGGCCTTACCAGATCGAGTCTATTATTAGACCTGGAGTGTATAAGCTGGTGAGGCTGAACGGAGAATTGGTTCCGCGAGCTTGGAATGGTGAACATCTACGACCTTATTATCAGTAATGTGAGAATGATTTTTTAATTGTAACCAAGCAATTGCTTTATTTTTTATTTTTTTTCTTCTTAATTTCGTTCAAAGAGTTGTATTTTCTTTTTAGTGTTGTATTTTTTTTTGCAAACCCTCATAATTGAATAACCTACGATCACACTCATAGGATATTAAGTGGTACACATTCATACCATAGGTTTGAAAAAATATAACATAAAGAAAAAAAAAAGTAATGTCTGGATTATTAACCCGACATGAAAATTTATAAGTGTATGGATTACAAACCAAACACTCGAGCTAAAAATGTCTGGATTATTAACCCAACATGAAAATGTATAAGTGTATGGTTAGAAACCAACATGACTGACATGAAAATTTATAAGTGTATGGATTACAAACCAAACACGCGAGCTAAATAAGTTTGGAACAAACCAACAAAACCTAACTGACAGTAATGTTATCCAATAAATTAGCATTGGTGACGTGGCAATTAATCTCTTGACACGTGGCTGATACCTGGAAGCGTCTGCTAGAGTATCGACCAGGAGACAAAGTAGAAGCAGGGCAAGACTGTATTACCCGCGACCAGTCTGGTCGGTAGTTCCGCATACAAGGCAACATTTATGGGAAGATCTTTATGAATCCCGAAATTATCTCATACAATCTTCTGGATACCCGATTATTCAGGAAAGAATATCTGTAACAATCTCTTATAACCCTCCTTGAGCCTATAAATAGCAAGAGATAGCTCAAAGGAGGGGGGTTCACTCACTTTTTAGTCATTAAAAAATATAGTAATTTTCCAAGTAAATTTGTATCCTTCTTGAGAAGAAGGTGAAACTCATTGAACCCTAGTTCCTTGATCATCCTTCTGATTTTACAGCAATATTATTCTAAGTGGACGTAGGTCATTACCAGATCCTAGGGCCAAACCACTATAAATTACTGTGTTTTCTTTACTTTTGTCATTGCGTTCTTCTCCACACATCCGTCCATATCAATCACGTTTTGACTCCGTGTCAGTTGGCCAAATCTTGGGTCAACATTCTGGTTCTTTCATTGAGAGATTGATTTGTTGCTGTTAAGAAAACCAATGGCGAAAGCAGGAAGGAAAACTGGGTAGGCAACTGTCACTGCACCGTCGAACCCACCACCTCCTCCTTCCCCTGCAAGCATGGCGGAAGATGAGCCGCAACTAGATTTTGAAGAGGAGGAAATGGACGATGCGACGCTGAAGAGCACCCTGGGCGCGTTGCAGGAAGAATTGGTGAGTCTGAGAGCCAATCAAGAGACTGCCGCAGAAGTTATGGCGTGGCAACAGCAGGAGATTGATCGACAGCGTGCGGAATTGAGCGAGAGACAGGCGGAGGTGGATCGTCGCTAGACTGAAGCCATGGCCGCCCTCGAAGCAGCCTTGCTGTTGGCTAGAAATCAGGCCGCACCTGCCTCGCAGCCTGACCTACCCACGAATGGTCCACCCCAGAAGGGTCCCAATCCTAGCCCACCAGTTCAGCCTTCAAGTCCGCAAAGGCCCGAGCAGCCTCAGACGCCCCATGACGATGTCCCGTTGGACCCTGAGACAAATCCACCATCCCAAGCTGCTCGGGGTAATCCCCCGCAGCAAAGGTAGAATAGGACCGAGCGTCAGCCTCGTAGTCCTAGGCGCCATGAGAATGACAGGCCAAACCAAGAGAACAGAGGTCACTACCCTCCTGGTAATAGGAGGGACTCGGAGCTAGGGTCTGCGGTACGTGGACCCCCACGGCATAACGATGCACGGGGACACCGCGACCAGCGCAGGCCACCCTCTAACGCTCGGGGCGTTTCTGCCAGAGACGGGAATAGAGGGAACAGTCAGTCTCACCACAGCCAATCAAGATTCAGAGATGGCCATGGGTACAATGAGGCCGACTCAGGCAAGGGAAATGCTGGCGGGAGGAATGGAGAAAGAGGTAAAGGCAGGAGCCAAATACCTCAAGGTGACCAGCCAAATACCTCAAGGTGACAAGCCAAATAGACAAGATGCTGGGGGGCAGCCCAGACAAAATAATGTCTTCAACCGGATCGGAGGTAGCGAGTAGCAAAGAAGAGAAGAAGACCTGAGAGATGTACTCAACGATCGTCGAGAAAGGCACGGTGAGAACATCCCCCCAGCCGCAGAGGCCACCGCAATTCCTGCCGCAGTGCAAGCTCAGATATACGCACTCAATCAAGCAGTGCAGTAGCTGGTTGGAGGAAGAACTTCCTATATCGACCACGACAGGAGAAAGGGTACTCCTTTCGTCTAGAGGATAGCTAACGCCGAAACACCCAGCAAGTTCGAAATGCCTACGCTTCCGAACTTTGATGGATATGGGGACCCAGTCTCGCATGTGAATAAATTTGAGATTCAGATGGACATTCAGAAAGTGTCCGAAGACGCTCGGTGCAGGATCTTCCCTGCAACACTTTCTGAAGCGGCGCAGGAGTGGTTCTTTAAGTTCCCCCCTGCAAGCATAGTTTCTTGGGAAATGTTCGTAAGGGAGCTCTACGGACAGTTCTATGCGGGTCGTGTGCACCCAACCGAAGCAAACCAGCTGGTCGAGATTCGCTAGCAGGACGGAGAGTCAGTGAAGGATTACGTCCAACGCTTTATGCGAGCGGCAGCTGGAGCAAAAACAGTAGGAGACGAAGGCAAGATGATGGCCATTACCGCAGGGGTAAAGCGTTGCTCTCCCCTCTGGAAAAGTCTCCGAAAGGAAGGAGTTAAAACAACCCAGGAGTTTCTGGACCGAGCTGATCGATACATCAAGCTCGAGGAAGCCATTGCTGATGATGGAAAACCCTCAAACAAGGGTAAGAAGGCCGCCGAACCTGCCAAAGCCGCCCATGGTTCCAAACCTAATGGCAACGACAAAGGCCACGGAAACAGCAACAGTAATGGCAAAAATGGTGGGAAACGGCCGTATAACGAGCCTTCCACCTCCGACAACAAACGAGCCAAGGGTAATAGTTATGAACCTAGGTTCACTAACTACACTGCCCTCGTCGAGTCTCGGGGAGAGGTTTATCAGGCCACAAGCTCTAGTGTGCCTTACAAGAAACCGGGACCCATTCGAAAAGACATTTCGAAAAGAGACACCACCAAGTTCTGTCGTTACCATAACGACTACGGACACGACACTAACGAATGCAACCAGTTAAAAGACGAAATCGAGTTCCTTATTAGACAAGGACACTTGAGAAGATACGTACGGGCCTCGGGAACTTCCCAACGAGAGGCTCCAGGTGGAAACGAGCAGGCGTCTACACGCCAACGCTCGCCCCCATTACAGCCTGCCCCCGTGGCCAGAACACTCTTAACCATCTGTGGAGGCCCGCACCTCGTGGGAAATAGCGGAAAGGCCAGAGAACGATACGCTCGAACTCTATGTCACGACCAGGACATCGAGATGATGACTGTGGAGGACCGTGCACAGAAAAAGGCTCGCTCAGAGAAGGGTGAGATAACCTTCTCTGATAGCGACTCCCAACACGTCCGGTTCCCACATTCCGATCTGCTGGTCGTGGACATCCAAATGGCCAATATGATGGTAAAAAGGGTACTGGTCGATATAGGAAGTTCAGTGAACATCCTGTATAAATCAACACTGGAGCGTATGAAGTTGTCCGTAAAAGACTTGGAGCCCTGCAATCAAACCATATATGACTTCTCTGAAGAAGGACTCGCCCCTGCCGGAATGATCAAGCTTCCAGTAACGACGGGTACGGCGCCCGCAACAAGGACATTACTCACCACTTTTGTAGTGGTTGATTGCCCTTCGGCATACAACGCCGTTATTGGAAGGCCCATACTAGTTGATCTACGGGCTGTCATCTCTATGTGGCACCTAGCCATGAAGTTCCCGACGGACGCGGGGGTAGGACGCGTCTTAGGAAACCAAAGGGAAGCCAGGGAGTGCTACAACGCCTCGATCACAAAGGCAAAAAGTGGGACATCGGGGAGCACTACCCCAGATCAATTGCAGATGGCAATAGACACGCAAGCCCAATCCGGTGGTGAAGTCACCAAATAGGGTGTTGCCCAAAGTGAGGATGGAGATTTGGATCCTCTCTTTGGGGATTTTGAAGAAAATGTTGGACCCGTCGAGGACCTGGAGGAGGTCCAACTCGACAAAAAAGACCCGACCAGAGTCGTAAAGGTTGGGAAGAACATAGAGCCTACTATAAAGCAAGCACTGGTGGAATTCTTGCAAAAGAACCAAGAGGTTTTCGCCTGGACGCACAAAGACATGGTTGGAATAGATCCTGCAGTAATCAGCCATGTCCTAAACATAGATAAAACCTTTCCACCCGTGCAACAAAAAGAGACGGCTGCTCGATAAAGAAAGATCAAGGGCCTTGAAAGAAGAAGTCGAAAGGCTCAAGGAGAACGGGTTTATCAGGGTAGCGTTTTATCCGTCGTGGGTCTCCAATCCAGTGCTGGTCCCCAAGCCTAACGGCAAATGGCGGACCTGTGTGGATTTTACGGACCTCAATAAAGCCTGCCCGAAGGACTGCTTCCCGCTCCCAAGAATCGACCAGCTAGTCGATGCGACTGCAGGACATGAGATCCTCTCGTTCATGGATGCATATTCAAGCTACAACCAGATCAGCATGCATCCCCCTGACGAGGATCACACCAGCTTTCAGACCGATACGGGCTTGTACTGTTACAAGGTAATGCCCTTCGGACTGAAAAACGCAGGTGCGACTTACCAACGGCTAGTAAACCACATGTTTAAGGAGCTGATCGGTGTAAACATGGAAGTATATGTGGATGACATGCTGGTAAAGTCTAAGAAGGCAGAAGGACATGTGAGGGATCTACAAGAGTTCTTCAATGTGCTAAGCAAATACCGGATGAAGTTGAATCCCCTCAAGTGTTCCTTTGGAGTCGGATCAGGGAAGTTTTTGGGTTTTATAGTAAATTCAAGAGGAATCGAGGCCAACCCCGACAAGATAAGAGCCCTGATCGACATGAAGTCGCCAGAGAAGATTAAGGATGTACAGAGTTTAACTGGGAGGATCGCAGCTCTGAGTAGATTTATCTCGAAATCAACTGACAAGTGCGTCCCATTCTTCAATCTACTCAGGGGGAATAAGAAGTTTGAATGGACGGGAGACTGCGAACAAGCATTCCAGGGCTTAAAAACTCATATGGCACAACCTCCCATCTTATCAAAACCAATCGAAGGGGAAACTTTGTATATCTATCTGGCGATTACCGAAGTTGCTGCTAGTGCGGTACTAGTACGGGAGGAAGAAGGCGTACAGAAAGCAGTATATTATGTCAGCAAAAGGTTGATCGGTGCAGAATTAAGATATCCACCAATCGAAAGATTAGCATATTGCTTAATTCTGGCCTCCAGGAAGTTGCGTCCTTACTTCCAAGCCCATCCTATCATGGTTCTAACCGACCAGCCCCTTCGGCAGGTCCTCCAAAAACCTGAGGCGGCTGGAAGATTATTGAAATGGGCAATTGAATTAGGACAGTTCGATGTAACTTATTCGCCACGGGCAGCAATAAAAGGACAAGTTTTGGCCGATCTTGTCGCGGAGTTCACCGAACTCCCAGGCAGTGAACAGGGCGAACAGCCTGAAGCGCCCATGCCTCAAGACAAAACTCCTTCGTGGAAGCTATTCACGGATGGTTCATCCAATGAATCCCACGCTGGAGCGGGAGTGATATTGATAACGCCGGAAGGGCATCGATTTCACTGCGCGATCAGGTTCGACTTTGCAGCATCAAACAATGAAGCGGAATACGAAGCGCTCCTAGCTGGATTGAGAATGGCCAAAGATATGGACATAAAGACGCTTGATATTTACAGTGACTCTCAGCTAGTCATGAATCAAATCCTAGGAGAATATCAAGCGCGAGGATTGAAGATGATGGCCTACCTGAATAAAACGAAGGATTTGCTAGCCCAGTTTACAAAGTGCACCCTCCAGCAAATCCCGCGAGACCAGAATTCGAATGCAGACGCCTTAGCTAAACTCACGAGCGCGAAGGACGCTGACACTTTGAATATTGTACCAGTGGAAAGATTGAGCAAGCCAAGTATACAAGCAACTGAGTCCAGTATGGAAATTCGAATGGAAGATACATGGATGGTGCCTTACTTGGATTATCTTTCAAATGGCGCCCTACCAACAGATAGAAATAAAGCCAGGACTTTGCAAAGGCGAGCCGCTAGGTACATACTGGTCGATGGCGTTATGTATCGAAGAGGATATTCGATGCCACTGCTCAGGTGCGTTACACCAGAAAAAGCTAAGGAGCTCATGAGGGAGGTGCATGAAGGCATCTGCGGAGATCATGCTGGGGGGCAGAGTTTGGCAAAAAAGATTCTAAGACAAGGTTACTTCTGGCCAACAATGAACGAGGATTCAATGGAGTATGTACAAAGATGCGACAAATGTCAGAGGTTCTCCAAGATCCCACGAGCAGCTCCGAATGAACTAAAACAGATGCAGAGCCCATGGCCCTTTGCAGTTTGGGGGATAGATTTGATTGGATCCCTTCCAACAGGGAAATGAGGAGTAAAGTACGCAGTTGTGGCAGTCGATTACTTCACAAAATGGGCCGAAGCTGAACCACTCGCAACCATCACGGCCAAAAAATTTCTCGACTTTGTTATCAAGAACATTGTATGCCGGTATGGATTGCCCAGGAAGATAGTTTCAGACAACGGGACCCAATTTGACAGTGATTTATTCACCGATTTCTGCGAAAGGCATGGAGTCATTAAAAGTTTTTCTTCAGTCGCACATCCCCAAGCGAACGGGCAAGTCGAAGCCGTGAACAAAACTCTTAAGGACACCCTGAAGAAAAGACTTGAAGAAGCCAAAGGAGCGTGGCCAGAACAACTGCCTGAAGTCCTCTGGTCGTATAGAACATCCCACCGAACAGCAATAGGGCATACCCCATTTTCCCTAGCCAACGGATATGAAGCCATGCTACCTGTCGAGTTAGATCCCCCCTCACATCAGCGTTTGACTTACGACCAGGACGTAAACAGCCAGCTGATGATGGAGTCCCTAGACTCGATCGACGAGATGCGAGAAAAATCTCAACTCCGAGTTGCTGCCTACCAGCAAAAAGTCGCCCGGTACTTTAACTCCAAAGTTAAAGAAAGAAAATTCAACGTTGGAGATCTGGTGCTATGACGGGTTTTCTTAAATACCCGCGACCCCACTGCTGGAGTGCTCGGACTTAACTGGGAAGGACCTTACCAGATTGAAGAAGTCCTTGACCCAGGCACCTACAAACTTGCACGCTTAAACGGAGATCTCGTTCCGCGCTATTGGAATGGAGAACACCTGCGCAAGTATTATCAATGAACAACCCTTCTTAAAGGACTGGCTTGTTTAAATTTCTCTTTTTAATTTTTACAAGTTTTGCAAAGTGGGTTAGCCACGCTGTATGGCTAACTGCTCGTATATGTAAGATTCTATTTCAGAATCACTCGTAAAGACATGTTTAGTCCATTTCTAATACGAGATTATAAGGGACTGTGCTCAGCCAGTCATTCTTGCCAACCTTTGTGAATTTATATTTACAAGTATTTGTTCATTACGTGTGTTGTTTTGCTGTATTACAAGTATCAGTTTTACTACGAACAGGAACGTTCAAGCAGGTTATGGTCAAGGCAAGTGACCAAGGACCTAAAGCTCCTCGATCACTTGGGGGGCATATAAGGCACATCGATAGCAAAGCATACTTCTCAAGGTATGTAAACACATGAACAAAATAAGTGAAAGCATGCTACAGTACTTAGAGTATTTTTCAAAAATTGTATTTGTTAAATCATGGCAAAGTACTATGCTAAGTTCGGTCATACGGACAAATGTTATAAATATTATAACATCAAGATTTAAGCTTGGGTGTAACTGTTCAATGTAAAAAGATTTGCTGCCCGTACAACAAAGTTTAAAAAAGAAACTACTGTCTTTACATCACGACCCTTGGGTCGTATATCCAAAAAAGAAGAAAAAACAAATGAGAAGAATTCAAGAGGCATTCGGGGCTGGAGGATCCTGGGCAGCATCCTGGTTAGTCACGTCCTCAACAACATCTTCTTCTTCCAAACCAGCGACACTTGGAGTGGCAGGGGTTGCGGCTCTTGCCTCCTCTTCGGCCAGTTGGGCGGCACATCGGGCCAGCTCCGCAGTTCTGACTTCCTCTGAAAGATAGCTAAAGTCAGCACCCTGATTGTGTTTCCAGAAATTGTAGAAACATCGGAGTGTTGTCCTCTTGTACTTTTCCAGATTCTTGGAGTTGTCAAGCTCCAACTGCTTCACTTTGCCCTCAAGGGAGAGAATAGCCTTATCCTTGGTCTTGAGTACCTCCCCCAGATGTTTGATTTCGCAGAGATGGGTTTTGTTGAACTCCCGGTACTCTTGCCTCAACTTGACCGCTGTTTCCTTCGCAGCTTCAGCCTCGAACAGCTTAGTCACCGCTGCATCCCTCTCTCGGATCACTGCCTCCAACTCCTTAGCATGCTTAGCCTCAGCAGCCGAAAGCTCCTCGGCGGCTTTCACCTGAAACCTCTCGATGGCTTTTGCCTCGGCCTGCTCAAGGTAAGCCTGGGCTCGGGTACGGGCAGTAATGGTAGAGAGTAAGGCCTGTGCACAAAGAAAAAGGAGTTAGAACTTATCACGAGGAATAAAAAACTAAAGACTCGGAGGATAAAGAAACACTTACGCTGGAGATTTCGTTCAAAGCCCTGTTCATGATCTGGTCGACTGGCAGCTCTTCAGCTTGAACCATTGCGGCCCTAACACGCTCGCCTTTACCAATGCGATCGAGGCGGTCCCTGGCGGATCGGATGGCACGGCTCATGAGTCTGGCCCCATGAGCCTCTTCACGAGAAAGATGCTCCCTGGCAGGCGCAGCTGGAGGATTCGGCCGAGCAGGAGTAGTTTGCTGTTCAGAAGGAGCTGGAGGAGGAGTAGGAGTTTGCCCAGTCGGCGCAGGACTTTGCCCAGTAGGCGTACCCTGAGGGGGATCTTCTGGTCGACCCTTCTTGGCTGGAGGGCCTTGACTGGATTCACCAGTTCTCTTCTTAGGCTTCCATTGGAGTTGAGGAACTTCCTCTTCCTCCTCAGCCTGGTACATGTCAAAAATGTTGGGAGTTGACATATTTGCATAAAGATAAATGTAGCAAGTTCATAAAAAAGAGGCAGGTGAGAGTAAGTTAGACAATTGAAAGGAGGTAACAAAGTAAATACCCGAGCTACAACTACTGGTCGCTACACTACTGACTCTATTAGTCATATACTCATTATCTGGCATGAAGAAGTCTGATCCTAAGTTTGGAGCATATGTAAAGTTACCATCCCCGTCAAACAAGTGACAGGGAATCGGTAAACCATTTAAAAGCGAAATAACTTTACCATTCTCCCAAGTCAACAATGGGTTCTTTGGCCTTTTCTTTCCCCTTGCCTTGGGGAGCAGAAGGCCTTTCTGCGGAAGGGCTACCCGTGGGTTCCCTGATTGTAACTCCTGTTGGCCTCCTCCTAGGAGGAGGCACAGGAGGTTGCTGCTCGGGAACCCCCTCGGCAGTGGCATCGCCCACCACGGGCCCTCTATTTTCATGGCGAGGAGCCAGGAGGCCAAACGACCTCAAGTTCTTTTCGAGTGTCAGGGTCTTGACACATTTTGCTGCATCAGACATCCTGGCCAAAGTGTTAGACCTCGACACCATGCTTGGTGTTGGGGTCGGACGTAACCAAGGGCCTGAAAAACAGATTAAGTTTAAGAAAAGATGAAAGGAAACACTTTATGTTAAAGCATCGACCAGACGAAGACAAATTTATACCTCCTCTCGCAAAGGCCAAGTTGTCACTGGTTATGTCCGGAGTAAAGAAGTACTCCTTGTTGTAGTGCCCCACGTTTGATATATGGGTTGTACCGCTCAAGAACGTCCGGCCGGTCTCCTGGTGGCAGAAGTGGAAAAAGCCCATCCCGTTGTGCTGTGGGTTGGACTTGAGGTAAAAAAGATAGTTGACCTCGTGAGGAGAAGGTTCTGGCCATTTGTTAAGTTTGTACAGGACATAGAGTGCGGCCAGAATTCTGTATCCATTTGGGGTTATTTGGAAGGGAGCGACGCCGAAATAATTGGCCACCCCCACAAAGAAAGGATGAAGAGGGAGATAAGCTCCCGCCTCAATGTGATACCGGGACCAGGCACTGTTCGCCCCTCCTGGACGGTTAGCCCTCTGGTCCGCGGTGGGACGTGTAATGGTTACCCCCGTGAGGGGGAATTTCCTGAAGCAGTTAGCAACCATTTGGATGGTCACTGAACTGGCTGGGGGAGTATACCACTCGACATCAGGCGGATTCCGATGACGAGGATGAGCCCTAGTTTGGATATTAGGGTCAGGAACAAGATTTTCTCAACCACTGGTCGAGGGAGCCCTAGCCTGCGAATCAGGCTGGCAGGGGGAGTAGTGTTGCTTTCAGACTCGGGCCTTTTCTTGCCAAAAGACTTGGAGCGGGCCATTGGAGAGGAAGGATGTGGTCTGGAAGAGGGTCGCGAGAAAGGAATCTCGTGGACACGTACAGCTGGTTGTTCTTCCCCCTCGAGTAGCTGGGCAAGGAGGTCTTCGTCGATGGGTCTTTCACCTCCCCACAAATCTGGCATTAAAGTCTGCAAACAGAAGAATGGGGAGGTGAGGAAATAGAATTCTAAAAAGCTTGATAGAATAACGCTGGTCGAGTATAAAAGTTAGGCTTTTATACAACAGCATCCTATCAAAAAACTAGTTTTTCTATACGAACAGTTTGAAAAGTGGATCAAAGGGTGAAAGTAAAAAGTTTTTATGTAAAAGCTTTTTCAACTCCCCTTAGGGCGGGAAAAATTTATTTTTCAACTGGCTTAAAAATCGAAATGTTACTTCGGTTTTATGTCCTAAAAAGCTTGATCCTAGGCTTTTAAACTAACTCGTAACTCTACTACGCCTACAAAACATTCTGCCTATAAGCATTTTAAACCAGAAACAGAAAGACTCAAACAGTATACCACCAGAAGCATGCATCACGAGAAATTAGAAGCATGGGGTTTCGAAAACTCACCAAGAAAAGTGATCGTGAATGCGGAAGAAAGGTCTTCGGAGATTAAAGAGTCTGCGGTCTGAGTCTTGGAAGTGCAGGAAAACGGTCTCCGGAGATGATGAAAGCTTCGGTTTTTAGGGTTTTCTACAAAGATAATGGCGTGCGTAAAAAGAAGGAAGAGGCTTCGACGGTCTTATATAAGTTTGTCTCCGACATTAAAAAAGTGTAATCATTATTTTTCCTTTTTCAAGGTATGGGGGAACGTGATGGCCGTCGAAATCGTTTCTGGGGAACTGAAAAGGCATGATTAGACAGAAGTGGGTTGCTTTTCTCGAGAGCACACGAAGGGTTCTGACACGTCAGGAAGGGTTACCGAAGAGTCGTTCGTTCAAAGTTTATTTACTGTTCGTAGTAAATAAACTTTGGGGGGCAAATGTTATCCAATAAATTAGCATTGGTGACGTGGCAATTAATCTCTTGACACGTGGCTGATACCTGGAAGCGTCTGCTAGAGTATCGACCAGGAGACACAGTAGAAGTAGGGCAAGATTGTATTACCCGCGACCAGTCTGGTCGGTAGTTCCACATACAAGGCACCATTTATGGGAAGATCTTTATGAATCCCGAAATTATCTCATACAATCTTCTGGATACCCGATTATTCAGGGAAGAATATCTGTAACAATCTCTTATAACCCTCCTTGAGCCTATAAATAGCAAGAGATAGCTCAAAGGAGGGGGGTTCACTCACTTTTTAGTCATTCAAAAATATAGTAATTTTCCAAGTAAATTTGTATCCTTCTTGAGAAGAAGGTGAAAATCATTGAACCCTGGTTCCTTGATCATCCTTCTGATTTTATAGCAATATTATTCTAAGTGGACGTAGGTCATTACCAGATCCTGGGGCCGAACCACTATAAATTACTGTGTTTTCTTTACTTTTGTCATTGCGTTCTTCTCCACACATCCGTCCATATCAATCACGTTTTGACTCCATGTCAGTTGGCCAAATCTTGGGTCAACAAGTAAAAAAATTGGAATTCTAGATAAACCAACTGAAACTAAGTCGACTTTGGGGCTGGGAAATTTTGCAAATAAGTTTCGACCTTGCAACCTTGAGAACATACTCGAGGATGAGGAAAAGTGACTAGAAAAGAAAAATATAACTAAACTACTAAGATTACATGCCAATTAAGTACTTTTAAGTGCATGGTAAAAGTAAGGTTCGACCTTGACGTTAACAAAGTCGAACATAGATACTTTGAATAAACTTTGCATGAATGCATTGAAATTTGAACTTAAATCCAATAGATGTATTTGTACGAATAAACAAATATGAAAGTAAGTCCTTAATATTGGCAGGCTCGAAGTATTTTGATCTAGAAATATAGGGCATAATATTAAGGCAAAAAGTTAAAGGAAAAATCAAGTGCATAGAGATTTTCGATCTAGAAAATTATTTGAAAAAAAATTGATAGTTATAAATTGATAGCTCAAAATCGAGATATAAAATTGTCTTTGCCTCAAGGGCATAAAAAAACTAATAAAAGTAATTACAAAAATAGCAATGGGTCGTAGCCCATAAATCTTGGCCTCAAGATTTAGATGTTTCTCCAACTGTAGCCCCCGAGCTCTCTGCTGCTTCCTTGGCCTTGAGCATGGCCTCCTCCTCCTTGAGCCGAGCCTGCCACTAGGCGAAAAATTCGGCCTCCAGGTTGTCTAAGAAGCTAGTATCGAGGTCGGAATAGTTTACCCAAATTCGATACATCGCAAATACGGGCTTTCTCGCCTTCAATTACCTCGAAGGTCGCCTTCTTTTCCTCCTCCAACTTGGCATTCAGTTCTTGAATTTCCTTGATCTTGGAGTCCTTCTCCTTGATCTCGGAATTCTTAGCCTCGACCTCCTTCAAGGTCACCACCAGCGCCGATTCGAGGTCAGACACCTTCTGGGAAAATTCCAAGGAAACCTCCATCTTCGACTCAAGCCCAAACACCTTCAGAATGGTCGCATTCCTTGTTGCCACCTCCAGCTTTGCTGCTTTGAGTTCGTTTGCAAGCTTCAGCTGGGCATCTCTGGCTTCTTATGAAAGTGCCCTGCTCGCGGTTACCTCGTTGTTCAGCATGAAGTTGTGTTGAACAAATGAAGCAAATGCCTATACAAAAAAATAAACACGAGTTATTAAAGGTATAGTATAGGGTAGTACAGTACAAGAGGGTCAAAGTAAGAATGACTAACCGAGGAGATGAGCTTGCCACCCTTGTCAAAGATGGTGTTGGCATCACGGTAGGAGGTTAGAAACTCCCATTGTGGGGCACCGAGGCTGTTGAGACTTTGACCAACGCAGGTCAAGATGTTCAAGCCCAGATTGACTCCATGCAACCCTGCTGCATTGTCAAGCACAAACTTTGGAACGTGGGGTGAAATCATCCAGAAACGTTCCCATGCAGGAGCTTGTTTCTTCTGGGATGCAGGGGCTTGCTAGGATGATCTGACAACAAGAGGAGGCAGGGTGGTGGTAGGTGCCACTAGCTCGATATTAGCATTTTCTCCGACCTCGAGAGTGGGTTCGGCAACCTATCCTAAATTCAGAGTAACTCAGACTGGAGGAGCCACCTCAGGCCTTTTAGGCATCTTGGACGGGCGATCACCCCTTTGGGACGCTCGTTGGTGCTTGCTCGCCTTTGCGGCCATGGGATGGTTGAACACGTTGTCTAGGTCCGAGTCCATATCATCTGAAAAACATAAAGGTCATACTTTAGTGATCGAGCAAGAGTTACTAAAGGAAATGAGACTTAAGGATAACAGAAACCTAACTGATACTCTCGATTGAGCTTGAACTCGGGGACCAGGAAATTCCCCCATCTTCTGAAGACACCGGAGTGTAACGCCCTGGATAACCAAGACCGTTACACTGTGTGTTTAAAATAGTGCAAGACTTGCTAATCAAGTCATTTAAATAAAGTGTGAATTCAATGTCATCAACGGATTAGGAATAAAAGATTTTGGTCACAAACAGGCTATTTTCATTAAAAATGACAGTTTAATACATGGAAACTCAAAACAGGGTTTAGACGTCTTAGTTACAGAAAATTCCAAGAGTTACAAATAATTCAAGCCACTCTAATGGCAAAATACACATTTTAGGTTTCCGTCCCTGTACAATTCCTCGACCGTGGCGGCCGAGCAGCTGACAATGTACACCTCGCCCCCAGAGCTCTCCAACTCATGGTTGACTCAGCCTGCCCTTGCCTTTACCCGCACCACGTAGCACCCGTGAGCCGAGGCCCAGCAAGAAAGCATGATATCATAGCATTACCAACATAATTAAACAAATATTCCATAATGTACAACCAGGAATTCAGCAATTCAAAACATTTATCCAATCAATGATAACACTCAATAGATTAACAGTTTATCACCCAGACAGTCAACCAATCTTATCTATAACACAATATTCACGTTCATAATCAACAAATGATCACATCCATCAAATAATATTCAGGGTCGGCGCCCTTAGTCGCACCCTCTATTAAACACAGTGTCTTCGGCTCACTTGGGCCGCCCCCAGTGTAATACTCACTGACTCCGGCCAGCTTAACCGAGCTCAGTGATAAATAAGCTGCCTCAGCTACCAGTGGCCGAGCCGCGCCCTGTGCGCAAATATTGATTCCGACACCCTTAGGCCGGTTATCGCATGTCCCATGGCATAATAATACCATCTCATGACATGATATACAAATATAGGGAGCTCTTAGTCCCATCCTGTCAACATGGTTAATCACATTCACATAACAATGCGTACAAACATAGGGAACACTTAGTCCCAACCTAGCCACATAATCAGGTGCAGCTTTCTTACCTTTCGATTCGCTAGCTTTGATCACTTGACTCCTTGAGCACGATCCCTCTCGAGCCCTAGCGCTCACCTAAACACAATCATAGGTCAAAGTCATCACCAAACTCAAGTCCAAAACCTAGCCTCGGGACCAATCCCAAGCCCCCGGGAAGTTCTAGTTTCACCAAACAATGTGGTGGAATCAAACCCCAAACCCTTGGTCAAAAACCCTTGCAAATAACCCTAAAATCCCTTTATGAAAACAGGGCAGCGCTACAGCGCTCTTAGGAGGGTGCTACAACGCTACAAACAGAAGCAAAAATCCCCTCAGCATGCATGGCCTAGCACTACAGTGCCCAAAGGCTAGCGCTGTAGCGCTAGCCACAGACAGGCCAACTCCAAATTTCTCTTCCTGCGATTTCCTCGAACCAAACTCAACCAAAACTTCTCCAAACCTTTGCCAACCTCAAAAACAACCTTATGAACATACTCCACTCATCCCAAGCACCCCAAAAACTCAAAACCCAATCACATGCATCTCAAATCCCAAAATTCACCATAGCTGTCCCTAAGCTCAGAAACTCAGCAAAACCAGTCAAAACATCAGAGTTAGAGGCTTAGAATTCATACCTTTAATGGAGTTTCGATTTCAAGACAGCCTCTACACCTCCTTAACTTGCTCTTCCTCACCCTTTGGGCTGAATTCCCTAAAGTTCCCATCAAACTCAGCTTATGCACCATAGTTCAAAAACCAAAACCAGAAACTGAAGAAACTATAGAACCTTACCTCAAGTGTTAGGGTGTTCCTGCTAAACCTCTCCCAATTCTCCAATCCTAGCTTAGGATTCTTGATGCTTTGCCTAACCCAGCTCTCCTCTGAGCTTTGCTCCAAGAAAACCCCTGAAAAGTGGTGAGAGAACCACAAACCGACCCAAGAGAATACAACTCTGTTTTCCCTTCCTTTTCTCTTTTCTTTCTTTTCCTTCTTTCCTTTCTTTCAGACTTCTATTACTTTCTACAATTCCCACTAACATAAAGCCTCAGCATATCTATCCCTTGCAAGCTAAATGACCTTAATGCCCTCCCTATTAAGTCTAAACCCTTTAATCCACTTAGGGGCATTTTAGTCATTTTACCCAATTCCCGCTAAATCCTCGAGTGTCTCTAACATTTCCCGCTTAATTCCCGATACCTAACTAATCTCCAATTATATTCCTCGATGTTAAAAATAGACTCCAATATACTCACTAAATTCCCATTTATACCCCTAGGCTCACCCCGAGCCGGGTATAAATCCCCGCCATGACTTTTTCGCTAATCTGCTCACTAGGATCGTCTTGAGTCACAGATCACAGATATATCCACAAAATAATGTGGTCCCAACATTAGCCTACCAATATACACACAAGTACACAATTACGCTCTCAATGAGCCAAATTACCAAAATACCCTCACAGCAGAGTATATAGCCCCATGCATGCCTTTATCATCATACAATAATATGACCCACATAATCATGCATATAATCATATAATAGCACAGTAAATCAATTATGGCCCTTTCGGCCTCCTAATCAAGGTCCTAAACCCTATTAGGAAATTTGGGTCGTTACAACTATCCCCTCCTTACAGAAATTTCGTCCTCAAAATTTTATCTAAACTGCCGGAATATGAATTCCACACAACTGATTCCAGTTACCTAGGTCATTCCTCGACCCTACCATTTCTGGAGCATTACCTTACCCCAAGGTATAATCCTGTTTCCTCAAAACCTTATTCTTTCTATCTCATAACTGAACTGGTCACTCCACATGGAATAACTTCTTCTTAAACTGCAGATTCCTATCAATCAACACATGAGTTTTTCCAACCCATGTCCTCAACATGGAGTATAGAATACACCGTGTAAAGCTAACAGTGCCCAAACTGTGATCAACTTAAAAACAACCTCACTGATCCTTTCCCAGATCCATACAGCCTTAATACCTTGGGGTCCAACTAGCTCTTCACCCCTTTATCTTTGGTGACACCCTAAGGAAGATACCATCTTCTACTTGAAACTCCATACTCCTGTTTCCCAATTTAGTAAAGCTTTTCCGTTTACTTTGAAAAGTGAGTTTCCATGCTCTAACCTTTTAATAATCCCAATGATCCCCTGAACTACCTCCGGATCCAAATACAACATCTCACTTATCTCATTCCAACGAATGGATGACATACAATCCTTATTATTCTCAATTTTATCAAGTGTTCTTCCAATAACTGGGCAACTCTCTTTCCCTCTGATTTACCATCAGTCTGAAAATAATAAAATTCATCAGATTCCGATTATCTACTCATCACCTTCCTTAATTCTCCCAAGACCTGAGAGTAAAATAAAGTCCTCACTCAATGAATTTAATCCCTCAATTCCATGGAGGCTTACTATCCATCTCGCTTAGAGTTCTGAATACTGGTCAGCTGTAAAAATTATCCTTACTGATAAAAGCAAGTTCTCCCCAGATGCTGGTTCATAATGACCCAACCGTCTTGGCAGCCTCTTTACGATACCTATCACGATATTTCCTTATTCCCATTATAACATACTCAAAGGCTGCAATGCCTATCACGATCTGCTATCAGGTTAAGAATTTTGGTCCTCATTCATTATATTCCTCTCCACCTAGGCCTCCAATACAAAACCTTCAAATTATGGTACCTTTTTCCTAATGTCTCGATGAAAAGACAAAGAGAGTAGTACGAGATTCATCCAGAATTTCCATGTAATTACGGTGCCCATCAGAGTCCAGATTTGATCCTTATATCACGATAAAATTATACATAACACTGTAAAATCCTCAGCTAACTCAATTAAGACTTGCTTTTAATTCCTTTCATCAGGGATTTCCTTAACTGTCTTTCTTGATCCTTCATGGGATAATAATTCCAAGTATAAACTGGCTATCAAGCCCACTAGAAACTCCACCCTAGTTTCAGTCGGATCCTTTAACCAACATCATGCATAGACCATCACTTTCCTCCTTTCTTGGAGTGTCATAACAACTCAGCAATTTATTCTAGTTTGTAAAAAAAAACGCAGAACTTGGCTCAAATATATGCACCACCGCGCTTGCCCAAGGAAACTCCTACCTCCAAGGCATTCTTTAACCTTGACAAAGTTCCAACCAAAATACATCATTGTGCCATCAATCAAGATAATCACAAATCTAATTCAAATAATCTTTTAATACCATTTTGACCTATTTCACAAAAACAATTTGGCATTGACCAAACCCTCAGCACATGACCCAGCATCTTTAGTGCCTTTATCTAATATAATAGCAATCTTCTGCCTATCCTCTTCTCTGATCTCCAAATGGGAATAACCAGATCAAAGATCCCTAACTGTCCCCGATCTCTAGCTGGTAATAACCAGATCAAAGACCCTTAACTATTCCTGATCTCTAGCTGGTAATAACCAGATCAAAGATCCTTCCTGAAGAGTATCATCCTATTCAACAATTGAGACTTTAATTCTCACAGCTTTGCTAAAACCGTTCAAAACAGTGTCTTAGATCTGATTCCATCACTGACACCAATCTTATCACCATTCCATCTCTTTACGAAGACGTACTCCTTGACAACTTTCTTCGAAACTTATCTGGAATCCCACAAACTAATCCAATCTGTCTGGTCCCACTGATACAACTCAAGTAGTGTTCATCATACTAGCTAAGGTTCTAATCTTTCCCCTGCAATAGATTTCCCACTCCAGGTACAAATGCTAACCACTGCAAGGATTTCCCCTTTTAAACTCAGTAGTTACTGCTCCTTTCTTACAACCCATCACTGTTTCCCACACTTGACCAATTCTTCATATTCAAAGTCCTTACATTGTAACTGTCTTCAAGGATACTTCAAATAGTAGCTGCTGTATTCATCGGTCTTAGTGTGGTTTTGATCAAATCTCTTCGTACCTGGTCTCTTCCCTTCCTGTAGCTTAACCTTGAATACCTTTGAAGAATGAATTTGATACCCTTTGAAACCTTACCTCTGACCCTGCTGCTTCAGTCGTGATATCATCAGTATAGTAGTCGTTCACGTTCTACCTCTAGCTGGGGAGTAGTTTACCTTATCACCAGTGAATCTGAATACAACCCATCCATGTCATTTCTCTATTCTCTGCCTGTCATACTTGCCCATGTCGTTGAAGTACCAAGCGATTAGGAATCCTTACTGTTAATACATCACACCCCTCTCGGTACAAGTAATAATTCCTGAGATGTCTCTTTCCTTGAATCCTTATCTAGTAATAACCAGATCGATGACCAACTCCTGAAGATATCATCTTGTCTTGTAACAAGGCATTTAAACTCTTCATCCCTAGCAGGAAATATCCACGAGTCCCACGACACAATATTATGCCCAATTCACTTGTAAGTCGCATCCTTTTTCAGGTGACTCAATAATTCCTTAAGCCAACCTAATATCATTCCCCATAGCATCGCTGATACCAAATCCTTCCATACCCAAGTTCCAAACTGTGCCCGAAAGCTGCATTCTCATCTACATCCTTACTGACTAATTTAATTCCCATTCAGTCTAATAAATATACTTCAAGAGATACTCATGACTGTCCAGGGTTGTCCCTTATATAACATGTTAACTTTCCTCAATAAATACTCATCTGAATCCTTCCTAATAGATGCACAGCACCAAATCCTTTCAGCTCTTTTTCCTAACCAAAGCAAAGGCTATCCAATCCACTGGTCACTTCTGAGAAACTAACCTTGGGCTCTAAATGAATAAAATATCCCAGTCTTCCACGTCTTGATGGCCAACCTGTAAACTGAACCCACTTCCTGTCCAAACCAGGAGCCATAAAACCACCAAAGGTTCTCATTCTTCCGATCACTGAGTAGCCACACTTACTAAATTTCCACGAACGAAAATATCATCACCTGTATTCCTTTCATCTTAGATAATGAGGCCCTCTCTCTACTGCCCAAGCACAGACAACCATCTCAGAGTTTAACTCACAAATGACTTATCATCTCCGGCTACATCCATTTGTACCATAACCCAAAGTGGATCGACCAACCCACCAAACTCGACAATATATACTACCGCTATCTTGCCACTTTCGACATCCTTTTGCCACAAATGCCTAGTACAACTACTCTGTCCCAATTTATCATTCTCATATCACTAAGAACGGGATTAGCAACACCCATTCATTAATCGATTCATGAATAAACCCAAACCTTCCTCGAAACTAGAGGATAATACTTCCATACAATAATTCTTGTCTGTTCATCCTCAGTAACCTGCCTTTTTCATCTATCCAATCCCTTTTATCAGACCCCACAGCCTGACTCATATATCAGCAAACATCTGCTGTGAATCTCAGGGGCAGGTGAAGGATTCAACCCCCAACTATCATCTTCTATCCTTATCAAAACCAAAACTGAGTCCAATTAACCATTCTCAACACATACACCCTGCATTAATCTGTCTTCACCAACTAAACCTCTCAGCCCTGACGTTTATACCCAAAACCATCTCACGGGCAGATCCAAATAATCATAACAATCAAACACACATAAAGCATATCAAACACCCATATTATGCATAAATTATCAAATTTCTTTATCACTAGATGCATTCTTACCTATTATGCCTTCCACACCGATAAACAGGTTTAGCATATAAGTTCAATTTAAACATATAATAACCCGCAATCCATATATCATCATTATCCATGTATTCATCCACATGCAGGAGCAATGCTAATCAGCATGCCTCACTATCATCACATAGCAGTTAAGGGCCAAGCCTTATCAGTATCTCATGCTCCCTATTAATCATACCAATTAATACACTCATATTTTATTCAAGCACTTAAGCATACAATTTCATGTATTCCACGACAAACCCTTGAGTCGAGCTTCTCTTTAGCGGCGAGTGTACATGTCCAACTAATCTTCAGGAACCCATAAACCCAGACGGCTCTGATACCAAGTTGTAACGCCCTGGATAACCAAGACCGTTACATTGTGCGTTTAAAATAGTGCAAGACTTGCTAATCAAGTCATTTAAACAAAGTGTGAATTCAATGTCATCAACGCATTAGGAATAAAAGATTTTGGTCACAAACAGGCTATTTTCATTAAAAATGACAGTTTAATACATGGAAACTCAAAACAGGGTTTAGACGTATTAGTTACAACAAATTCCAAGAGTTACAAATAATTCAAGCCACTCTAATGGAAAAATACACATTTTAGGTTTCCGTCCCTGTACAATTCCTCGACCGTGGCGGCCGAGCAGCTAACAATGTACACCTCGCCCCCAGAACTCTCCAACTCATGGTTGACTGCACCACGTAGCACCCGTGAGCCGAGGCCCAGCAAGAAAGCATGATATCATAGCAAAACCAACATCATAAAACAAATATTCCATAATGCACAACCAGGAATTCAGCAATTCAAAACATTTATCCAATCAATGATAACACTCAGTAGATTAACAGTTTATCACCCAGACAGTCGACCAATCTTATCTATAACACAATATTCACGTTCATAATCAACAAATTATCACATCCATCAAATAATATTCAGGGTCGGCGCCCTTAGTCGCACTCTCTATTAAACACACTGTCTTCGGCTCACTTGGGCCGCCCCTAGTGTAATACTCACTGACTCCGGCTAGCTTAACCGAGCTCAGTGATAAATAAGCTGCCTCAGCTACTAGTGGCTGAGCCGCGCCCTGTGCGCAAATATTGATTCTGACACCCTTAGGCCGGTTATCGCATGTCCCATGGCATAATAATACCATCTCATGACATGATATACAAATATAGGGAGCTCTTAGTCCCATTGTGTCCACATGGTTAATCACATTCACATAACAATGCGTACAAACATAGGGAACACTTAGTCCCAACCTAGCCACATAATCAGGTGCAGCTTTCTTACCTTTCGATTCTCTAGCTTTGATCACTTGACTCCTTGAGCACGATCCCTCTCAAGCCCTAGCGCTCACCTAAACACAATCATAGGTCAAAGTCATCACCAAACTCAAGTCCAAAACCTAGCCTCGGGACCAATCCCAAGCCCCCGGGAAGCTCTAGTTTCACCAAACAAGGTGGTGGAACCAAACCCAAACCCTTGGTAAAAAACCCTTGGAAATAATCCTAAAATCCCTTTATGAAAACATGGCAGCGCTACAGCGCTCTTAGGAGGGTGCTACAACGCTACAAACAGAAGCAAAAATCCCCTCAGCATGCATGGCCTAGCACTACAACACCCAAAGGCTAGCACTGTAGCGCTAGTCACAGACAGGCCAACTCCAAATTTCTCTTCCTGCGATTTCCTCGAACCAAACTCAACCAAAACTTCTCCAAAACTTTGCCAACCTCAAAAACAACCTTATGAACATACTCCACTCATCCCAAGCACCCCAAAAACTAAAAACCCAATCACATGCATCTCAAATCCCAAAATTCACCATAGCTGTCCCTAAGCTCAGTAACTCAGCAAAACCAGTCAAAACATCAGAGTTAGAGGCTTAGAATTCATACCTTTAATGGAGTTTCGATTTCAAGACAGCCTCTACACCTCCTTAACTTGCTCTTCCTCACCCTTTGGGCCCTAAAGTTCCCATGAAACTCAGCTTATGCACCATAGTTTAAAAACCAAAACCAGAAACTGAAGAAACTATAGAACCTTACCTCAAGTGTTAGGGTGTTCCTGCTAAACCTCTGCCAATTCTCCAATCCTAGCTTAGGATTCTTGATGCTTAGCCTAACCCAGCTCTCCTCTACGCTTTGCTCCAAGAAAACCCCAGAAAAGTGGTGAGAGAACCACAAACCGACCCAAGAGAATACAACTCTGTTTTCCCTTCCTTTTCTCTTTTCTTTCTTTTCCTTCTTTCCTTTCTTTCAGACTTCTATTACTTTCTACAATTCCCACTAACATAAAGCCTCAGCATATCTATCCCTTGCAAGCTAAATGACCTTAATGCCCTCCCTATTAAGTCTAAACCCTTTAATCCACTTAGGGGCATTTTAGTCATTTTACCCAATTCCCGCTAACTCCTCGAGTGTCTCTAACATTTCCCGCTTAATTCCCGATACCTAACTAATCTCCAATTATATTCCTCGATGTTAAAAATAGACTCCAATATACTCACTAAATTCCCATTTATACCCCTAGGCTCACCCCGAGCCGGGTATAAATCCCCGCCATGACTTTTTCGCTAATCTGCTCACTAGGATCGTCTTGAGTCACAGATCACAGATATATCCACATAATAATGTGGTCCCAACATTAGCCTACTAATATACACACAAGGACACAATTACGCTCTCAATGAGCCAAATTACCAAAATACCCTCACAGCAAAGTATATAGCCCCATGCATGCCTTTATCATCATATAATAATATGACCCACATAATCATGCATATAATCATATAATAGCACAGTAAATCAATTATGGCCCTTTCGGCCTCCTAATCAAGGTCCTAAACCTTATTAGGAAATTTGGTTCGTTACAGGGGGAGTCCCATCTCTATAGGTGGGAGATAGCCTTGAAAGGTCTCTATAAATGTTGGCTTCGTATTGAACGGCTACTCGATCCCAAACCTCGTTTAAACTATACATAGTTTGATACTGCCCTAACCAGGTATCGAACCTATGAACCCTAAGATCTACCCATCACCATACTAAGAAATTATTCCTGGGGTCCTTGGTGAGGACAATAACCTCGGGTTTGTGATTAAGCAAGGAAGGAGACCACATGGAGGAATCAAGCACAACTTTACCTCCATCACCCGAGCTCGATGAGGCTTCATCATGAGCTTCATTGCCTGAGACAGGCCCATCATGTCGGCTGTAAGCAGGGACATGAAACTGTGAGCTAGAAGATCTCTTCCTTGGGGGGGGGGGGGGTGGCGAGTTTATTAGTAGGGAGGGGCACGTGTTCCCACCATGAATATTTGTGATATGCCAAGTCATCCGTGGACTGGCCTTCTTCTAAAAGGCCGCATGCCTGGAGCTGGTCTACATGAAAGAGGTAGGATAAGGACCTTCAACCATAAGACTGTTGAAGTATGGCTGCCCTATGTTCTACCATTGTTTCTGATGGGGTGGGCAGTGGTAATTGGTTGCAGAAACAACTAAGTATCAATATTATGAGCCTAACTATTGAATGGAAAAAGGGACAAGTATGATGAAATACTTACAGATGCATTGGAAAGAATAATATCTGGAAGGAGCGAGACCGTCCGTCCAGAAAAGAGCTTGAAATTCAGAGGGTGATTTGCCATGTCCTCGAAAAGCTTTTTCTCCTCGGGTAGCTCAATAAGTAGTAAAGGTCATCCCCTCCACGAGCTTGAGAAGGGTTGCTCTTGAGACAAAACAGATATAATATCTCTTGTGGCGAAGGCCCTTCCCACTTTAGCTCGTGGTATAGTGACCCGAGGGCTGACAAAACCCTGAAGGAGTTTGTTTTGAGCTGGAATGGGGCGAGCTTGAAGAAATTCAAGAAGTTCTTGAAATATGACATTAGGGGAAGCAAAGTCCCCGCCCTCATGTGTTTGCGACTCCAGGCAGTGAGCTTGATTTTACAGCCGGGATTGCCATCTCCCAGGGCGAAACAGCTCCGTTCGTTTGAGGTCGCTGGCCGGGACATCAGGGTACCAGAGAGCCTATGGTCATGATACACCAACAGCTCGGAAATATGGCTGGTAGATGTGACTGAGGACCAGTAGTGCTCAGCCTCAAAAATATCCTCTTTCGAGGTGGGGACTGAAAAGCCTTGGGAGGTGGAAGGATGTGATGAAGAGTCTTTCATTAGAGAAAATGAGAGTACACCAGGCTTGAAGGCAACGGTGAATTTGAGCTTAAGGTCTAATGTAACAGGTCTGATCTCAGGGTCTGGATCCAAATAAACAACAACTCGGAGTATTCTTGTCTTTTTCTCGTCAACCTCGTCTATTTGGCGTCGAAAGCGGTCTCGAATATCTTTTTGCTTGAACCTTTCTCTGTGCTCGCGTATCAGTCGCTTGTTTCGGGTGAAGGGCGATTTAGGACTGGGATTTGATGAGAGGTAGGGATAGTAAGCTCGGGCCCCCACCAATTCTCATAGTACTGTGACATCTCACAAGAAAGAAAAGGGCGAGGGCCCAGTATATTGGAAATCACAAGGAAAGTATAATTTTGATAACTTGAGCTCGAAAGCTCGAGATAATGAAATTGCCACAATTGAGACTGAAGCCCCGAAAGGGAGAGATTAAACTCGAATGTGATCCTCGAACTATTGCAAAGTTCGGGCTTCAAGCGTGTACTCACGCAAGAGTGGGGAGGTTGATGCTAGGAATCCCGAATTTTCAGGAAAAAAGCCGGCGGTTACCCAGAAAGGTGATATTTTTGGGATTTGTACATTTAAAACGTTAAATAAAAAAAACCTTATTTCTTAAGCTACCCGAAACTCTCTCTCACCAGAAAAATCCCATTTTTACCCTAGAGAATTTGGGTCTAAAACAATGATTTTGATCACATTATAATATTTCAGATCGTAAGTTTGCTTAATATCAATCAAATAGCCTTTAAAACTAGTGAAAAACCAGTAAATATATCCCACAATTCAAAGGAAACACATAATATATATACCAAAGGAAGAGAGTCAAGAACAGAAACTTACGCAAAGTTCTCTGTGGATATAATGAGATTGTCGTCTGAAGGAGCGGTTGCAGGAAAGACTTCTCGGAGTCAAAAGTGCTGGAGTTATTTTGTTTCTTCGTTTTGGAGAATATGCAAAAAAGGAAAGCTCTGTTTCGTGTTTTTTCTCTCTAGATAATGAAATGAAGGTGAGGACGAAGAAGAAAAAGGGGTATATATATTTCGGAGGGAAGTCAAAAGTCAGACAAATCTTGGCCTTTGGTTTGATTTGGAGTTTGATCCAACGGATGGGGTATAAATGTGACATTGGCGGCAAAAAGGAGATATGAAAAGACATGGGCAGATGTAGGGAGTACTCAAGTACTCTGAGTGTGCAATTCTTGGATGATGCGTGTCCATATTCGAGTATGGTGGTGGCACGATTTTCAAAGTATAAGTTCAAAAGTTTCCTTCTCATAGGATTCGAACCCATAATTTTGAGGGGGCAAAATGTTACATCCAAATTTTGAGAATAGAAATTATGGTCTCATAAGACAGGCTAGTAAAATGTAAGCTTGAAATAAGCAAGTGTGTCACGTCTTCAACATTTACGCAGATTGGGTTTGACAGTCTCGCTCGGTATTAAGACGACGATGATGAAATTGTCAGGAAGGTTCGGGCCTGGGCATTTTGAGGATGAGGCTAATCAAAATGATGAGCTCATGATGTTGGTTGACCTTGAAAGTATGTAAGTTAAATGTTCGAGATCGGTAATCGCAAGGTCGATAATCTAGTTTAAATACGGTTATTGTTTGAAAATCCCTATTTCTTGGGGATTTGTTGTAATCTAATAATGAATCCCGATTATCATAGAATATTATGTAATTAATGCATTCATTTGTATTTATTTGAAATTTGAATTATAACTTCCCAAAATAAGGGGGAAGATATTTTGTAAACCAGTCTATAAATAGACTGGAGAAATTCATTTGTATAGAGGCTTAATTTGGTACTAGGAATACAATGCGAAAATTTCTTTCTAAAAGCTTTGAGAGAATTCCATCATTCAATAATATTGACTTGTGGACTAGGCAGGTTTAAACTGCTGAACCACGTAAAATATCATGTGTTTTTATTGATTTTCTTAATTTTGTGTTTAATACTTTTCTATTCTAAGTTGACGAAAAATGACATCAACAATATATATATATACTAAATAGATAATAACGTTTGTTTTTTTATTTAGTTATATCATGAGTATACAAATTTTAATAATTCACTATATTATTATTTTTTTCACAAATATAAAAAATATGTATAATGCATAAATAGATTATATATTCTTTATTTTGTTAAATATTATGTTTTAATGAATTTTTTTTTCTTCCAAAATATTCTTGAGATAAAAAAATTATTTAATTACTTTACTAAAAAATTCATTTTAATGATATTTCTATTCCCAATTTAATATATAATATAAAAAAAATTCTACCAGAAAATAATGTAGAGTTTATTTTTCAATGGTATAATTTATTATTAGTTTGAGACTTTTTTTTAAATATATAATATCAAAATTGTAATATTTGTATAATACAAATTAATATAATTAAAATAGTTTAAAATATAAGATCAAAATTGTATTGATTTGACAAAAAATATTAAAGTGATATATTTGACAAAAAAAAAACATGTTGGTTCAAAATTGCATATATATGGGTAGGGAGAAAAAAGCATTAGTGTACACATTTTATATATTTTTTTAATTTTCCCTATAAAACAATTTTTTTTTAAAATTACTGTGTACCATGTAATTTTTCCAAAAAATAAACATGGAATTTAAGAAAATAATTTCATCATTTTTTTTTTCATTGTCTACTCTTTTTGTGTGAGGCATTATTTGTTCCATATAGATTTTGACCACTCATTATATAGTGTTGAAATTATGTCATGGGTCGCCCACTTGATTCACTTCGTCAAGTTTTAGAGGTTGCTAGCTTGACCCACCTCACCATGTTTAAGGGGTCACCTGAGTGAGGACCTCGCCAACAGTACGCACCACGCCAACGATCTCCCAAAGCCAATAGTTTGCACCTAGCCAACGAGGCACATTGCACCAACGTTACACACATAGCCAATAGTTCATAACTCGACAATGAGGAGCAGCGTACCAACGGTGTGCACATCTCCAATAGTTCACACCTCCCCAATGATGCTCACTGCACCAATGGAGCCCATCGCGCTAACGAGTTGTACTGTTGGCACGGTGCGCACCTCGCTGAATATACACAAATCACAAATTACATGGAAATGTGACCCTCGTCTACTATAATGAATGACACTCTCATTGCTTTCCAAAGAGTTCCTCGCCACATCCAAAGAACTAGTCATCACCCACTTCAGGGTTGCCCACTCTAGTGTCGCCTAATTTCGTGATAACAAATAATATAGACGAATTTCATTACTCTATTTGGTGAATACAGAAACTTGAGATATTCCCATAACTTTCGCGGGTTAGCCGAATCGAATAAAAAAATTACACCGTCAACTCCTCCCATCTTTTCCACTATAAATATTGCAATGTAAATGATTGAGAGGAGAGATATTATTCACTCTTGTTAGAGCCAAATGTATAGAGTCACCCTTTAGTGTCAAGAACCTAGAAGTTGTGGTAACTAGTTTACCATGTGCCTAGCGGAAAGCACAGGGTGTTGGTGTTGGGGTTATATGCCCTAATTAAAACCCAAATTCTTTGTAATCTCATTTTATTATCCATAAAAGAATATAAATCACTTTTTCACTTGGTCAATCACTTTGCTCACATATTTTATTTTTATGATTATATGTTAAATATAAACTTCTATTAAATCCTGAGCATATAGCTAATCGTATTTATAGTGACGTAATCACAGTGGACTATAAATATGATTATATGTTCAAAATAAGTTAGTACTAAGATTAGTTAGTGCATGGGATTTACATTGACTTGCCAATCTATGATATGATCTACTTACGCATTGTACTGTTATGTTCTTTCCATAACATTAGCACAGTAGACAAGATCAGATGTATTTGTTACATTAGACTGGACCGATATTGACAATTGATATGATAAGTAAACATATCATTATTATCTATTCTAGTCATATCATAGGTCAATTCAATCTCAATTCTGAGTGGTTAGTAGTCTTTCTGATTGTATTATTTGAGTTCTTTGACTAGTTCGTTACCAGCTTACCTACGGACTAGCCCATACTTACATCTTGGGAACTCGGTAGTATAATTCAGTGGGATTGTTAATCATAGATATGAACATCTATAGCTTCTGATGAAGAAGTGAAATGATGGTTTCCTTTTAGTTTGGTTCAAGGTGCTAAATGATAGAGATCTCATTTCAGTAATTAAATTATTTTATTGAAATATCATTTACAAGGAACTAAGTGTTTTAAGGATAAAATACAATGAGGGGTAAAACAATATTTTAGTCCCATCTCATTATACACCGTTTATAGAGGATTGAGTGACAATTATGGTTGTAATAATGGATGATTAATATCATTTCTTTATTTGTTATAGAGTGTTCTATGAATTCAAGAGTGCAATTCTGAGTCTTTAGTGGAGTCACGAGGAATTAATAAGTTAGTAAATTTATTTGTTAGATTTATGATAACTTATTGGAGCTTGATATCATAGGACCATGGTCCCCACTGTACCTTGGATAAAATCATCTAGATAGTCTCAATTAATTGATTTAATTATCAATTAAAATTATCACAGTTGACTAGGTTAATTTTGGATAATTTCATAGAGTTATTAATTAGGAAAGATTTATTAATTAAGATAGCTGGTATCTAAATTAATAAATAAGGTTAAATCAAGGTTCAAATTATAAATAAGTAATTTGATAAATATATTAAATAATTATTTAATTAATTAAATCAATAGAAAATGATACAGGCCTTGATTTTAAGTCCAATGGGCTTATAATCAAATGGGAAATTTCACGGGCCTAAAGCCCATGATAATTTCAACCTAGGGCTGTTATTTGGCTATTATTTTATTGATTTTTGTAATTAAATAAATGACCTAATTGAGTGTATAAAAGAAGAGCTTAGAGAGAAGTCAAAACATAAGTTTAATCAGTGGTTTTCTGATAGTTTTAGATTCTCTCTAAACACAAGTCTTTTTCTAAGCCTCTTAGTTCTTTTCTCTTCGTCTCTCTGTTTCTAACTCATGTGTTGAGAATTTCTCACTCTAGTCTAGGTGATTCTAATGATACTTTGGAAGACTGTGAAGATAATAGAAGATCGGTTCAGTTTCTTGATAATACTCTGCGACAGAAAGGATAAAAGGGTTTGAGAAACTCAAGGAATAACTCATTTATTCCGCTGCGCATAATGTAAGTATTCTTATCATTATTTCTCTTTGAATTCAATTTTAGAAACATGTTCTAAGTTATCTCATATTAATTTATTTAATATTAGATCTACATGAAAATAAATAAAAATCTTGTAAAAGTTTCCAAACAACTGGCCTCACAACCTATGGTAATCTATATTTTCATGCATGAACATGTTAAAAATTAGATTATTTGATGTGTTTGAATAATTGGATGGTTTTCATGTTTTTAAGAAGCATATTGATTTTATGTGATTATGAGCAATTTTTATGTTATTTTGTTGTGTTTTCTATGCTATTATTTTGTATATATGCTTTATTTTGTGTAAAACATGTTAAAAATTAATTAGAAAATAATTTTGGTTTGAAAAATTGCTCAAAAAAAAATTTTTGGAAAAATTTTCCACTGGCTACCATGTGCGCGCACATGCCCGCATCTCCTCACCCGCGCGCGCACCTCCTCGCTAGCCAGTGCACCGCCGCACGCACGCCCCTTGCAGCCAGGCCATTCGGTGAACAGTACCCGAAACGGGTGCTGTTCATCCTTTTTTTTAGTTATTTATTTTTTTAAATTAAAGAAATTAAAATTGTGAAAATTAATTATTTATAATCAAAGACAAAAGTATCAGATTTGTTTTTGCATTTAAAAATGTTTTTTTAAAATAAAATATTTTTATTAGTTGAGATTTAAATAAGTATTTGTTTTCTACAAATATTCAAATTCAAATTTAGAAATAGACTAACAACTTCATTTTAATTCTTTTAATATATTAAAATATTAGAATTAAGATATCAGATATTTAAGATATTTTCTTTTAAATTCTTGAAATTTTATTAAATCTTTATTTGAAAATATAAATATCTGTTTATTCTATAGTTTTTTTTTATCAAGAAAAGGATAGTATATTGATCAACCAACAAGTACAAACAAAGGCCGGAGTAGATTACTCCCCCTCAATTACATATTAGAGAAAAACTTTAGCATTAACTTCTCTCTCAAATTCAGATTCTTCCTCATACAGCAAAAGTTAATAACTCTAGCCTGAATTGACTTCCTAATAAGATCATTAACTTGAGCTACTGAAGAGCAGCAACTATTCACCCAGCAATTGTTCCTATTTTGCCATAAGTAGTACACTGTAGCAGCCAAAATAGCTGACACAAACCGAGCCAGACCAACTGAATTAGGATATTCCAGCCAGCAATGCCACTCCTGAAATTGCCAAGGCCAAATAAGGTTTCCCAGCCACTTCTCAACTGCCTGAAGCACTTTCCTTGAAAAAAGACAGTAAAAAAAAAGATGAGCATGGCTCTCCATTTCAATATCACAAACCGGAATATTCTATAGTTTTTAATATTTAAATTATTTGAAATTTGTTAGTTAGATATTTGAATTTTTTTTAACTGTTTTAAGATATTTTAGGGTTGTTATAACTATTAATATTTTATTTATTTTAAAAATTGTTAAAATATTTGTTTATAGTTGTAACAACACAAGATATTTTTGAAAAACAGTTGAAATTTGATGGCACCGTCAATGCTCGTGATGGCACCGTAAATGTTTGGATAGCACCGAATCCGCACATACGTGATGACACCGTGAATACTGGAATAACACCGTGTATGTACGATCATGATCAACTCAACTATGGTCTGACGCAGCTCATGAACGAGCTTCAGATTTTTGAGTCTATCATGGGTGGACCTAGTAAAGGAGGATAAAATAAGACTACTGCTGTTGCTGATGATCCAGCTAAGGCTGAAGCTAACTAAGCTTCATCTTCGAAAGCTAGAAATAAGAGGAAATTTGGACAAAACAACAACCCCAAGCCTGCAAAGGATGCAAAGACGAGTGCACAAACAAATGCACAAACGCATAAGGAATAGAAAAAGAAAGGTAAAGCTAAGTGCTTTCATTGCAAAGAGAAGGGGCATTGGAAACGAGATTGCCCCAAGTTTCTAGCAGCGAAAAATCAAGGTAATGATTATAGTTGATTTATCTTAGAAACATGTGTTTTAGTTAATGATAAATCCATTTGGATTGTTGATTCTGGATCTACAACCCTATTTGCAACTCTTTACAGCTTCTTGAATCATGGGAGGAAGTGGACGAAGGCGGCTTAAAGCTTAGAGTTGGGAACGGAGCGTTCGTTACGGTCCAAGCTAGAGGAAGAGCTCACCTGAAGTTCAGAAATAAATATTTAATTTTGAAAGATGTATATTTTATTCCGGATTTTAGTAGAAATTTAATTTCAGTTTCCATGTTGCAATTAGAACAATTTGTTATGACTTTCACAATTTCTTATATATCTATTTCTTTCAATGGATCACAATTGTATATTGCATGTTTGGAAAATGGGCTTTATATTCTGTGACCTAACGAACCCCTTGCTCTTAACAATGATTTATTCAAAGTAGCTCAACCTAGGACCAATAAACCTCAAAATACCAATAATGATACTATGACGTATATATGGCACTTGAGACTAGGTCACATTAGCTATGATATGATTCAAAGACTTACAAAGGACGGACCATTGAGGGAACTCAACTTAGGTGAATTACCTGTCTATGAATCTTTTCTAGAAGGCAAACTGATCAAGCATCCATTCTTTGCAAAGGGTGATAGGGCCAAAGAATCCCTTGGACTTGTTCATTCAGATGTTTGTGGACCTTTGAATGTACAAGCCAGAGGTGGTTTTGAGTATTTCGTCACTTTCATTGACGATTACTCTAGATACTCATGTCTTTAACTAATGCATAGGAAATCAGAAAAAATTTCAAAGTTTCAGGAATTCCTACCAATGCCCTAATTAAAACCCAAATTCTTTCTCATCTCATTTTATTATCAATAAAAGAATCGAAATCACTTTTTGACTTGGTCAATCACTTTGCTCACATGTTTTATTTTCATGATTATTTGTTTAATATAAACTTATATTAAATCTCGAGTATATAGCTAATCGTATTTATAGTGACGTAATCACAGTGGAATATAAATATAATTATATGTTCAAAATAAGTTACTCCTAAGATTAGTCAATGCACAAGATTTACACTGACTTGCCAATCTACGATACGATCTACTTACACATTGTAGAGTTATGTTCTTTCCAGAACATTAGAAAAGTAGATAAGATCGGATGTTTTTGTTACATCGGACTAGGCCGATATTGACAGTTGATAGGATAAGTAAACATACTATTATTATCTATTCTACTCATATCATATAGTTGACCATAGGTCAATTAAATCTCAATTCTGAGTGGTTAGTATTCTAACTGAATGTATTATTTGAGTTATTTGACTTGTTCGTTACCAACTTACCCTACGGACTAGCCCATACTTACATCTTGGGAACTCGGTAATATAATTGAGTGGGAGTGTTAATCATAGATATGAACATCTATAGCTTCTGATGAAGAAGTGAGATGATTGTTTCATTTTAGTTTGTTTCAAGGTGCTAAATGATAGAGATCTCATTTCAGTAATTAAATTATTTTATTGAAATATCATTTACAAGAAACTAAGTGTTTTAAGGATAAAATACAATGAGAGGTAAAACAGTATTTTAGTATTATCTCATTGTAGACCGTCTATAGAGGATTGAGTGACAATTATGGTTGTAACAATGGATAATTAATATCGTATCTTTATTTGTTATAGAGCGTTCTATGAATTCAAGAGTGCAATTCTAAGTCTTTATTGGAGTCGTGAGGAATTAATAAGTTAGTAAATTTATTTGTTAGATTTATGATAACTTATTGGAGCTTGATTTCATAGGCCCATGGTTCCCACTGTACGTTGGATGAAATCATCTAGATAGTCTCAATTAATTGATTTAATTATCAATTAGAATTATGAAAGTTGATCTGGTCAATTTTGGATAGTTTCACAAAGTTATATAATTTAGAGAAGAAAAGAGAAATTAGGATACATTTATTAATTAAGATAAATTGGTATCTAAATTAATAAATAAGTTTAAATCAATGTTCAAATTATAAATAATTAATTTGATAAATTATTTAATTAATTAAATCAATAGAAAATAATACAGGCCTTGATTTTAAGTCCAATGGGCTTATAATCAAATGGGAAATTTTACGGGCCTAAAGCCCATGATAATTTCAACCTAGGGCTGTTAATTGACTATTATTTTATTGATTTTTGTAATTAAATAAATGACCTAATTGAGTCTATAAAAAGAGTGCTTATAGAGAAGTCAAAACATCAGTTTAATCACTGGTTTTCTGATAGTTTTAGATTCTCTCTAAACACAAGTCTTTTTCTAAGCCTCTCAGTTCTTTTCTCTTCTTCTCTCTGTATCTATCTCATGTGTTGAGAATTTCCTACTCTAGTCTAGGTGATTCCAAGGATACTTTGGAAGACTGTGAAGATAATAGAAAATCAGTTCAGTTTCTTGATAATACTATGCGACAGAAAGGATACAAGGGTTAGAGAAACTGAAGAAATGACTCATTCATTCCGCTGCGCATAATGTAAGTATTCTTATCATTATTTCTCTTTGAACTCAATTTTAGAAATATGTTCTAGGTTATCTCATATTAATTTGTTTAATATTAGATCTACATGAAAATAAATAAAGATCCTATAAAAGTTTCCCAACAGTTGGGCCCAGAGATTTAAAAAAAAAATTATTTAAATAAACTTTAATTAATAAAATCCATTAATATGAAATACATTAATCATAGAGAAATAAAAGATGAGGATTTACCTGTTGAAGAACTATCAAGAATCATCACTATCTTTTTGTATCTCCAACAAACATCCAATCCAAAGCAGTTCGTCAAAATACTCAGACCAAGATCCTCCAAGATATGTATCTACATCTTAAGACGTGTTTGGGCTCGTAGAGTAATGGTAGGGAAAAATTTCCCATTAACAAGATATCTCAACACTTAAGATCTTGGAATATTAGGTCTGAGACAGTTTTCAGGGATAGAAAAAATAATACGATCTATTTTCTTTATGTCAAAAGTCTTATAAAAACTAGTTCCATCTAATAAATTTTTAAAGGAATTAATTAAAAATTTGAAATTAAAAATTAAAAAATATTTATTAAATAATTAATTAAATAAAAAAATATTCAAGACCCATTCTTGGACTTAGTTACACACCAACTATAGTGCATGCATTGTAGTTGATATGTAACACATCTGTGATTTCAGGGATGTGTTCCAACTATTTTTTTTTTAATTATTATTTATTCAAAAATATATAAACCTGATAACTTATTTATCAAATTAATTAAATAATAAATATCATTTCATATTCAAATCTGAATTGAATTATCATAAATATCATTTTCACATTATTTAAATAAATAAAGCTAATTAACTAAAAATTAATTATCTTAAATATTTAAAGGCTATTTTTTGAAAATACCAAACTAATTTTTGAAAAATATAATTCATTAATTTATTAATTTTAAAAATTAATTTATCTCAATTACATATTTGACCATGAAGAACAAATTTCTTCAAAATATGTCATTTTTCTGATTTTTCCCAATTTTAACTCTTACCTTGAATAGTGTTGGTAGAGCCATCTCGGTGACCTATGGACTTATAATTTCAAGCTCCATTAAATGTATATTATTAATTAAAAATCTTTAATATAATAACCTTAATTTATTAATCTCAATATTTTTCCACTAAAAATATGAGATTACACTCTTGTAATTATAGACATTTATTTACTGAGTACTTTTAAATATATAAAAAGTGTCCATCGATTTAATCACTACATGCAATTCAATCCTCTATCAATGGTTCATAATAAAGTAGGAATTAATCATCGTTTCACCTCTTTAGTTATATCTTGTTTCCTTAAGTACCATTAACTTTACTAGTGAAGGTTAATTCATAAATTGATTTATGAATTTGAGCTCAATAACCTTTTAGTTCCAAAAGTCTACCCTTAAGAGAACCATTATTTAATTTCTCTTGAAAATGTATAAATTCCATATCAGTATTTTATTTCCCCATCATTTACAACAATGATTTCACATAACAAAAGTTTTCAACCTGATCATTCTCACAAACCATAGCGAGTGAATCAAAGATCTCATATGACATAAACAGGAGTTCATAATAACTTCAGGATTAAGATCAATTTGTATATGATCATCTTACTAATATGTTTAATTAATACTTATAAAGTAAATAGTATTAATAAATATTAATAACATATCGTGTCCCGATCATTTATAACCACTTTATACAAAGTACCTTCACTAAGATGTCCTACTACATCAGTAATCTGGATCTATATTACATGTATTTATAATACTAGTGAATCGCACTTACAATATTTAATCCAAAGATTCCACATAAGTTTGTTTTACTGCGAACTGTTTAAATTCGTTCCCTACAATCTTAATCATCTCGTACTGATACAAGAATGTAGTCACAATAACGAATTTGGGAATTTCCTGATATTCATATAATATTATTCTAACAATAATAATAAACAAACAATAAATGCTAAAATTCATTTCAATTATTTATTTCATAAAACATTGTTCAAAATATATGCTTAAAAATGGCACTAATCCCAACAATCTCCCACTTGCCCTAAAGAAAACAAGACTTATCCCTCATACCCATATTGCTAACATGATCTTTAAAAGACTTGGTAGACAAAGTCTTAGTAAAAGGATCGGCAAGGTTATGTTTCAAAGCTATCTTCATAACTGCTACATCTCCTCTATGAATAATATCCTTGATCAAGTGAAATTTCCTTTCAATATGCTTTCCCTTCTTGTGACTTCTTAATTCCTTTGAGTTAGCTACTGCCCCACTGTTGTCACAGTATAGGACAAGTGGATTATTCATATCTGGAACAATTTCCAGATTGAAATAGAACTTCTTTAGCCACACAACCTCCTTAGATGCTTCACAAGTCGTTATGTACTCGACTTCATTGGTAGAAACTGCGATACTGGTTTCTTTAATACTACGCCAGACACCAAGTGTTAACACTAATCCAGAAGTCGATTTCTGACTATCTCTGTCTATTTGAAAATCAGAATCAGTGTATCCAGTGGCCTTCATGTCACCACCTGAATATACAATCATATATTCTCTAGTTTTCTGAAGATACTTAAGAATATTCTTTACTGCAATCTAGTGACTCAATCCAGGATTGGATTGATAACGGCTGACTACCTCTACTGCATAATAAATGTCAGGTCCTGTACACAGCACGGAGTACATTAGACTACCTACCGCAGAGGCTTAGGGATACTATCTCATATCCTCTTCATCTTGAGGTGTTGTATGACACTACTCTTTAGAAAGGACAGTTCCATGATAGGTTAGCATATCACCATTCTTGGAATTTTGCATATTGAATCTCTCCAGTTCCTTATCTATATAAGTAGTTTGAGATAGAGCCAAAACTTTGTTTTGAAGATCCTGAAGGATCTTTATGCCTAAAACATAGTTTACATCTCCAAAATCTTTCATTTGGAATTGTTCAGCTAGCCATTTGTTTACTTTTGTCAATGTTCCCACGTCATTCCCAATCAGTAGGATGTCATCAACGTAATGAACCAGGAAAACCATGATGCCATCTTTGATTTGTTTGTAGACATAAGGCTCATCAAATATTTATTCAAAACCAAACGTTTTGATTGTGTCATCAAATCTTAGATTCCAAGATCTCGAAGCTTGTTTGAGTCCATAAATGGACCTAAGAAGCTTGCAAAAATTTTCCTCTTGACCTTTTACTATAAACCATTTTGGTCGAGACATATAAATGGTTTCATCAAGATAGCCATTTAGAAAACCTGTCTTAACATCCATTTTCCATATCTCATAATCCATGCAAGCAGCTATGGACAAGAGTATGCAGATGGATTTAAACATGGCTGGAAGACAAAAAGTTTCTTCATATTCTACTCATTCTCTCCGAGTGTAACCCTTGGCTACAAGCCTAGCTTTGAAAGTTTACACTTTCCCATTTTCTCCTCTTTTTCTCTTGAATATCCATTTGCAACCAATAGGTTTAACATTTTCAGAAAAATCTTCAAGACTCCATATGGAATTGGAATACATTGATTCCATTTCCATGTTCATGGCATCTTGCCATTTTTTTTATGTTAGAATCTTTCATTGCATCTTTGTATGTCAATGGATCATCTTTGTTTTTGTCAGACACAAACATCTAAACTTCATGTTCATAGCAAGTTGGCTGCCTAACAACCCTCCCACTACAACGAAGCTCTTTATTGTTCTGACTAGAACTTGTGATTTCCTCTTGTCATTGTTCATTGGAAACATTTGGTGATCTTATTACTTAATATGATATTATCTCCTCCAGTACAACCTTACTGTGAGGTTTGTGGTTGTTAATATAGTCATATTCAAGGAAAGTAGCATTTTTCGATACAAATGTTTTGATTTCTTCAGGAATATAAAATATACCACCTCTAGTCTCTTTAGAATATCACATAAACATGCACAATTCAGTGTGAGATTCCAGTTTTCTAGTCTTTCCTTTCAGCACGTGTGATGGAGAGCCCCAAATAAAAAAATGGTGTAAACTAGGTTTAGTACCATTCATTAATTCCAATGGTGTCTTCTTGTTAGACTTGGAAGGAACGACATTCACTATGTACAATGCACATTGAATGGCATAGCCCTAGAATGACAGTGGCAATGATGAGTAACTCATCATTGATCTAACCATGTCTAGTAACGTCCTGTTCCTTCTTTTAGAAAGACCATTTTGCTGTGGCATTCTTGATGCAGTCAGATGGGATTGAATTTCATGCTCACGTAGGTGGTCTTCGAATTCATAATCCATGTTCTCTCCTCCTCAATCAGATCGAAGAACTTTCAGTGATCTACCTAATTTCTTTTTAGCTTCAGCTTGGAATTCTTTAAACTTTCCAAAAGTTTCAAACTTCTTTTACATCAAATATAGGTAACCAAATCTATAATAATTGTCAGTGAAGGTGATTGATAACTCTTGGATAAAGAGTTCTTTCATGTGCTTTTGAACTTATAATTGTGGAAAAATCGTGGGTGATGTTAGTGTATTATTAGCTTTTGTAGCTAACTTTTGTGTTTTAATGATCTTAGTTAAGTTTAGTTATTTTTTGTAGTTTTTAATAGCTAATGGGTTCAAGACAATAGTTTAATGGATAGATATTTGTACAAAGAATGAACTAACATGTGAAACTATCTAAGTTGAATTTTGATTGCTGTATTAGCAGGTTTGCAGCAGCAAAGCATATTTTGCTGAAGCATTTTGATCAGGCTACTTTTGGACACCTAGGCATACTTGGAAAGTCAATGGATGAGCTAGAATAGTAGCTCATGTGTCAAGTACAGAAATCATGAGGCAAAAATTAGAAGCAAATGTCAAAGGGAAAGAAAAAGGAGACCCACGTATATACCAAAAAGAGGGGCAATATTGTACTTACATGACCAAATTGGGAAACCTAGATGTACTTAGAGAAGGGCTAGCCACATATTGAGGGAAGTCTGCCATTTTTGTAAAAGAAACAGCAAGAAAGAAAGGAGGAGAAACCAGAAATCAGCCAAGAAAGGAGGAGGATGAAAAAAGAAGCTCAAACATCACTTGGATTTGTTCTTTCTCCCATATCTAAACTTCATTTTATATTTTCTAAGTTGATTTCTGATCTCAATATTTATGGGTTGTATTGAATGTTGATTAATGTTCTTTAACTCAGCCATGAACTAATTTTTGTGTGGCTTGAATTGTTGATGAACCTATGTTATAGTGTAGTAAATTCTTGTGCCTTATTTTAGTGAAATCTCTCTTGTTCATTCAAGTGTGCTTATGGTTAATTTCTTATTGTTGTTTGGCTAGCAATGGCAAGATTGTTTAACTATGTTTAATGTTGGAAGGATTAAATATAATGGAGAGAACTTGGATGATACAAGTCATAATCTAGGTTAGGTTAGGTTATGTTAGTAAGTAACATAGGGATGTGTTATTTTCCTTGTGTAACTTTTGAGAATTGAACCTTGAATTTGCATTCATAAATTTGATTTGGCATAGGAATATGTTTAATTAGGTAAAAGAATTATGATCATAAAATTTCAGAAAATGTTTATGAATGTTTATGGAATTCTTGTAAACATGGGAGTTTTGCCAAAATATTGCTGCCGCAATCTGTTCAGGATAATTAACATAGGGGAATCAGTGATTCAAGTTCATTTTATAATCCACATATTTCTTTAAAATTTCTTTGTTTAGTTCAGTTTTAATTTCAGTATTTCCATCATTTTAATATTTTGTTTAGTTATAAATAACCCATTTGATTGTTAATACTTTTAAGTTGTTTAGTAATTATTTTGCCTATTTTTCTATTTTGTAATCCTTATGGAGACGATCTACTTACCACCATATTACTTGTGTGATTACGTGCACTTGCGTATTTAAAATCAAATATTATTTTTCACAACAGTGATGAAATATTCAAACCCTCCACTAGTTTGCACATTAAGTTGTCCACACACATCAATGTGTACGAGTTGGAGTGGTTCTATGACTCTTGAACCCTTTGTAGAGAAAGGTATTTTGGTCATTTTGTCTTCTAGACAAAATTCACAGACTAGAAGAGAACGAACAGTTAATTCTCTTAAATGTCCCTCTTTTGCTAGTCTGTTAATTCTATCCAAACCAATATGCCCAAATGTCACATTCCATAGATATGTTTCACTGTCGGAATCCATTTTTAGACATTTAATAGATCTTAGGTTTGCAACTTTCAACATTTTAGAGTTGTATATTGTAACGACCCTCAAAACATACAAAACCAAAATCATGTAGAAATTTAAACTTTTTACTTTTAACTCAATATATCTAAAATCCATATAAAAAAACTTTTAAAAATATCGTGTGCGCACACTTTTAGTTTAGCAAACAGAATTACAACTACTCTATTACGGAGTTATAGAAAAACAATTGTCATAAAACAAATAACAAGGTCCCTGATTTTTCATTTCAAAATGGTGTTCCACCAAAACCTCCCCAAGTTAGGCCACATGTACATACCTAGAAGCAGACTCTGGCGATCACTGCACTACTTTGCTTTTGGACTTACCTACAATATGAAACAACTAGGTAAGTGAAAGTAGTTAGTAAGAATAGCCTTGCACAAAAATATACTAAACCTAGTAACGGGTTGCCCTAAGGTAGGTATTACTACCGATCACTAGGGTATTGGATAAATCTCAACCCTATCATATAATTCTTAATAATAGTCCTAACATAAAAAAATCAAGCACATTGGTTGCGCCCAATAACCAATGTTCATACATGTAACACCCTAGATAGCCAAGACCGTTACACTGTGTGTTTATAAAGGTGCAAGACTTGTTAATCAAGTCATTGAGTTAGAAACGTGTTACCGAACTAGGGTTAAAAGATTTTGGTTACAAAAGTTACATTTCATATAATTTAACATTTTGTACATGGGATCCCAAAAAAAATAGAGTTTAAAAGACAGTTTACAAAAATTCCAGGTTATAAATATGTACTGGCCACTCTAAGGGCAAAACAGACATTTAGGCTTCTCTCGTCCTGTATCACTCCTCGACCGTGGTGACCAATCAGCTGACTATGTACATTCAGCCTCAAAGCTCTACAACTCAGGACTGGTCTACCTTGCCTTTGCCTTTGCCTTTACATGCACCACGTAGCACCCGTGAGCCAAGGCCCAGCAAGAAAACTATAATACAGAGTATAAACGATAAACTATAGTTAGATATTTCATGAATCATCAATTAGATACAAACAGGTCATATTGCTCATGTGAACAATGATATCGATTTACAAGCCAACAATCAGTTTAACATCAATAAACATTTCACACAATATCTAGGGTCGATGCCCTTAGGCCGCACCCTCTAAATAAGTCATTGTCTTCGGCTCACTTAGGTCGAGCCCAGTGTTCAACCCGCTGACTCTGGCTCGCTTAGGCCAAGCTCAGTGATTATTTGATTAACCTTAGCTACCAGTGGCTGAACCGCGTCCTGTACGCAAATATTGATTCCGGCAGTCTTAGGCCGTTTATCACATGTCCCCATGGCATAATACCATCTATGACATCATACAAATATAGGGAGCTCTTAGTCCCAACATATTCACATAACTAGGTGTAGTTTCAGATCTTTGATTATGTTAGCATTGATTAATAAAATCGAACTTCAAGCTCCATCCCGACCGAGCCCTAGCGTACACTTAGTCATAGCCATAAATTAAAACCATCACTAAACTTCAATTCCGTAACCTAACCTCGGGACCAATCCTGAGCCGTCGGGAAGCTCTAATTCCACCAAACGGGGTGGTGGAATTAAACCCCGAGCCCCTGGGCAAAAACCCTAAGAAAACACCCAAAAATCCACTTCTGGAAAAAGGGTAGCTCTACAACGCTACAAGTAGAGCCAAAATCCCCTAGGAAACCCAGGCCTAGCGCTGTAGCGCCCTAAGGCTAGCGCTACAGCGCTACTTACAGCAAACTCAGCACACTAAGTTTTCTCCTTCGAATGTCCCTGAGCCAAACCTCCCTAAAACTCCTCCAAACTTCAACCACACTTCAAAATAGACCTACCACCCTTTACACCTCATACCACACAACTCAACAACACCAAATTTGGCCACATGCACCATCAATCACAGAAAGACCATGTTTGATCTTGAAGCTCAAACACTCAACAGAAAAACCAGAACAACCTAGAAACTCAAGTGATTAAACCCAGAATTGTTACCTTTAATGTAGAATTCGACCCTAGGTTGCCCTTAGTATCCTTCCAGCCTTATGCTCCTCAATTCTTCAAGTTTAATACCTTGAATACCCTTCCAAAGTTCATGTTTAGAAATCCATTCCAACGAAACTCAAAAACTCAAGAATAACCTTTAAACCTAACCTTAATTGGGTGACTAACTCCTACTAAATCCTCTAGCTTTATCAAGGACCCTAGCCCCATGCTCCAACCCAAGCTTTCCTGAGTTAAAGCTTCAAAATTCCTCAAGAGATGGTGAAGAAAGAGGGAATAGAGTGAGAGAGAAAGGGGTTAGCTATGTGTCTTGTGTTTTCTTCTTTCTTCCTTCTTTTCTTTTCTTTCAGCTTCTACTACTCTCTAAACATTCCACTAAGTCCATAAAGGAAAAATAACCTTTATCTCTTTTAAAACAAATGACCATTTTGCCATCCCATTAAAACCTAAGCCTTTCAGTCATTCTAATGGCATTTTGGTCATTGCTCCCAATTCTCGCTAATTCCTCGAGTGTCCCTAATAATTACCGCTTATATCCCGTCACCTAACTAATCACCAATTATTTTCCTCAATGTCGAATAGTCTCCAATATATTTCCCAAATTCCCATAAATACCCCCAGGCTCCCCTGAACCGGGTATAAATCCCCTCCGTGACTTTTTCGCTAAACCGCTCACCAAGATCGCCTTGAGTCACAAGCTGCAAATATATCCACATAATAATGTGGTCTCAACAATTTATCGCAAATAATTACATTTATGCCCGCAACGGGCCAAAATTACGAATAAGCCTTTTTAATCTAATTAGGGCCTACATGCATACTAATACACATAATCATGCATCTCACATATCCAAATAATCATATAAGCATGCTTATCACATAATCATGCATTTAACTATTTAAATCACACATAATCTAGTTATGCCCTACCGGCACACTAATCAAGGCCCTTAAGCCCTATTAGTAATTTTTGGTCGCTACAATACATATCAAAACCACCTGCATTAAGAAAATCCTAGACATACAAGATATATAACCATATCCAAAATAAATACTCTGGTTGTTTCTAACAACCCAGTTCACACATATCACAATGACCTGCACTCAGAAAATTCCCAGAACATACAATATATCACTCATATCATAATATCATGCACTTAGAAGATTCAAGATATATTTAAAACACATTATGAATAAGTAATTAAATCATCAGCAAGGGATTCGGGCCTAAACCCAGTTCCAGCATTTATGTCCTGGCTCTAACCCGGATGATATCGCCCAATAACTCCTATGCGGTCGCAGTAGTAATCGGGCTATGTCGTATCCACAGAGAGGTAAAATACAAGTAAAAAGGAAGATTAGTAAATCAGAAATAATAAACTTTGAAATTATGTAACTTTGAAAAAGAATATAAACATTAAATAAACAAAATCGAGGAATTAAAATCAGAAAGAAAATATGGAAGGCATAAGTTTCATTCATGCAAACATATATATATTTTAATAAAATTGATTCATTATACTCAACTATAATTCTACACCATTAATTATAGTTGGAAAATATAAATAATAAAGCTCACCATAAAGTATGTTCTTTAATTAAATTATACTAACTTCTAATTTTAAAAACCTATCATATTATATACCTTAGAGCGACAAAATACCAATGGCAGAATGCAATAAAAAACATATAATATAACAAATATCCTAAATTAAATTAAAAGCCTAAATTACATAAGAAGAGCATGACTACACTTATGTAAAAGACACTAATAAATTTAGAATAAAAATTAGAAGAAAATAAATTTAATTGTAACAAATATATAGAAATGAAGAACAAAATAAAGAATCAATATATTAAAAATATAATGTGAAACATGAACTTCACTCTAGCCTTTCCACAAGAGAATTTAGCCTAAAATAGGCATTGTTTTCACTCACAAAAATGTAAAAGAAAAATAGGAAAAATAAGTGTTTTTCTCTCCAACTATACTCTCCTTCCACAATCTGATACTTTTTTACTCCATTTGATACTCTATTTATAGTGTAAATGGGACTCAAAAACGTGTAAAACCGTGTACAAAATAATGGGGAAAATGACTGCAAAATAGGTGCAAAGTGGGATAAGTGGGGACAAATACAACAGACATGTGGCCACGTGTCAAGCACCGATTGACTCAGCAAGGAGTACGTCAGGCGCGTGGGAGACAGTAGCTGATCGTGGCAGCTGACTGGTCGGGTGCGTGGGAAGCATGGAGTGACGAGTGGGACACGTGTCCTTCTGTGGTTGGCTCGACAGGCGGCTGTCAGGCGTGGCAGGTGCAGCTCGGCTCAGCTTTGGCTTGGCTTCGGCGCGGCTCGGCTGGAGTTGACGAATGGCAAGCTGCCATGTGGCAGTGTGGTGAGCAACCATTGCTTGGGCTTTGGCTATTTGGGCTTAATTTTGGGCCATTCGATCTTCAAAAATGCCATTTTCTTCATGATTTCTTCAATTTTAATTCTTTCTTTTCCTTTGTGTCAAAATACATTTTATTTCCAGAAAATTAAACACAAATTAAATTAAAATTAATATTTTCAAATATAAAATATATGACAATAAATTCATGAAAATATTAATTAAAACTTAATTAATTTTACACTTTTAAGACTAATAAAATGATATTTTTGAGCACTAATCACAACCCCCAACCAGCTTATTGCTAGTCTCTAGCAATTCAAGCGAAATGATAAATGTCAACATGATATATTTCCGGTCAAAAATTATAAAAGAACTTAAGTATTAACACAAAATGTCAGTAACAAGTCAACAAGAGTTGTCAAAATTACTTTGAATAAATCTAGAGTTGTGAGTGTGTGCACCAAACTTGTACCTTCTTACCGCAAACCATAGCACATAAAGCCTTCGAAATTATGCCAAGTAAAAGTCTCAACTCCATTATCCTCTCATGTAATTGAAAATATTTAAAGTTTAAGGGTTTCACTCATGGAGTTTGAAAAGAAGTAAGCACTCATCAAATGGGTATATATTTAGGACAAACTTTTAAATAATTATTGAAACGAATATAGGAAATAAACTATTTAGACAACCACCATAAAGAGTACCACAAAATCAGTTTTTCAGAATTTTAAGTTAAATAGACAATCTCTACATTTATTCTAAGAGCCATAAAATAAAACATGAAATTAATAAACACACTTTTTTTTTGGACACAAGAGACAACATAATTGAAAATGATAGAAATATTGCTCTTGTGTCTTTCTCCTTTTTTTTTTCTATTTTTTTTCTTCTTTTTTCTTTTCTCTTTTCTTCTTCTTCCTTTTTTTTTTTCATTTTCTTTTTCATGAACAACATAATAAAAGGCTCTCTAATAAGATTTTTCTATAGAAAATATTATCCTTAAAAAATCATCCATTCATACCACAATACCTTGTCCAAATAATTATAACCATTTCTAAGAATCAATAAAAATTAAAAAGTTGTTTTCTCAAGTCTCACTTCTCACACAAAAGAATGAATTACTTAAACATGGAAAATTTCTAAGCTAATATGTGCTAACAACCATCTTACCACAATGTTTGGCATGTGCATTAGGTAACTCTATAGAAACTCTTAGTAATATAGATAACAAAAATTGACTTAAAAGTAACATTTTGCAAGAATAAATAAGTAATTTAAAAAAATTTGACCATGAAAATATTAATATGACAAAAATCAACATGAATGTGCATGAATATGCTCACCACCCCCAACCAAAATCTGACAGTGTCCTCAATATCTCAAAAGATAATAAATGTAAAAGAGCAAGGAAATAGAACACCTGGATAGCGAGCGTCGAGTGATAGAGCGAATATTGATTCTCTAAAACATGAAAAACTGAAAACACAAAATGATAACAAATTAAATAAAATGACAAAAGAGAAATAAACAGAAAACAAACCTATGTACAAACAATTTGGAACACTACTCAGACTTGGTAAACCGATTCCACAAGAGTGACTTCTTCAGGCTGGGTCACCCTCTCTATGTAGTGTTTCAGTCGTTGGCCATTTACTTTGAATTCTCTCCCATCACTTGGGTCTATGACCTCAACAGCACCGTTGGGAAAGACAGATTTCACAACATATGGGCCAGTCCACCTTGATCTCAGCTTGCCAGGGTGGATATGCAGACGAAAGTCATAAAGATGCACTCGTTGGTTTGGCTCAAATTCTTTTCTTAGGATCTGCTTGTCATGGGTCGCTTTCATTTTAGCCTTGTAAATCCTAGAGTTGTCATAAGCATCATTCCTTAACTCTTCAATTTTCGACAACTGAAGCTTACGATTGAGTCCTGCCGCCTTGAGATCAAAATTTAGGTTTTTAACTGCCCAATAAGCTTTGTGTTCCAGCTCAACAGGAAGGTGGCAGGCTTTACCATAGACTAGCCTATAAGGAGACATACCGAGCTGAGTTTTGTAAGCAGTGTGGTACGCCCAGAGAGCATCGAGAAGTTGTGAGGACCAATCTTTGCGGTCAGGATTAACTATCTTTTCTAAGATTTGCTTAATTTCTCAATCGGCTAACTCAGCTTGGCCATTTGTCTATGGGTGATAAGGCAATGCAACCTTATGAATTACACCATATGTTTGCATTAAGGTCTCAAAAGAATAGTTGCAAAAATGGGTGCCTTGATCACTTATGAAAGCGTGAGGTGTGCCAAACCTAGATAACACATTTTCCTTTAAGAATTTCACAACAGTTGTGTTATCATTATTTCGACAAGGCACAGCTTCCACCCATTTTGAGACATAGTCTATGGCGAGGAGAATGTAAAGGTAGCCAGAAGAAGGTGGTAATGGTCCCATAAAGTCTATCCCCCAACAATCGAATATTTATATTACAAGAATTGGGTTTAATGGCATCATATGTCGTCAGGACAGGGCACCTAATTTCTGACACCTTTCACATGATCGGCAGAAATTGTTAGTGTCTTTGAACAAAGTGGGCCAATAAAGACCACACTGTAAGATTTTTGCAGCAATATTTTTCATAGAAAAATGACCACCATAAGCTTCATTATGACAAAAGTTCAGAACACTAAAAATTTTATCATCTGGAATGCAACGTCTCATAATTTGGTCAGGGCAATACTTGAAAAGATATGGGTCGTCCCAATAAAAGTTACGAACCTCGACCAAAAATGTACATTTATCTTGTGCACTCCATGCAGTTGGAAGTTCGCCAGTCACTAAGTAATTGACGATATGAGCGTACCATGGCAACTTAGTGACCACGAAGAGATGTTCATCAGGGAAGTCATCTCGAATAGCTGGGCCATCAGTGGAATCAGAAAATTCATAACGAGATAAGTGGTCCGCTACCACGTTTTCAACTCCTTTCTTTTATTTTATGGTCAGATCAAATTCCTGTAACAGAAGGATCCACCTAATTAAACGCGCCTTAGCATCCATTTTGGAAAGGAGGTATTTTAAGGCGGAATGGTCTGTAAAGACTGTGATAGGTGAACCAATCAGGTAGGAACGAAACTTGTCAATTGCGAATACTACAGCAAGTAACTCTTTTTCAGTGGTAGAATAGTTCATTTGAGCACTGTTAAGAGCTCTACTTGCGTAATAGACAACGAACGGCTTCCCTTCCATTCTTTGACCTAAGACGGCCCCTATAGCATAATTGCTAGCATCACACATGACTTTGAATGATAAGTTCCAATCTGGTGGCTGAATGATAGGGGCGGAAGTGAGTTTTGCAACGAGCGTTCGGAAAGATTCCTCACACTCAGGTGTCCAACTGAACACAACATCTTTTGCTAGGAGGCTTGACAAAGGGCGAGCAATTGTTGAAAATTTTTGTATGAACCTCCTATAGAATCCTGCATGCCCAATAAAAGATCGAATGTCTTTAACAGTCTTGGGGGTGGGCAGCTTTGATATGAGTTCAATCTTTGATTGATCAACCTCAATTCCTAATTCCGACACGACATGCCCCAAGACTATGCCTGATAGCACCATGAAATGACACTTTTCCTAGTTGAGTACCAAGCCCTTTTCTTTGCAACGTTTAAGCACAGACTCTAAATTGAGAAGGCTTGATTCAAAGGAATCTCCAAAGACTGTAAAATCATTTATGAATAATTCCATACATTTCTCGATCATATCACTAAATATGCTCATCATGCATCGCTGGAAAGTGGCTGGAGCATTGCACAGGCCAAATGGCATGCGCCGAAAGGCAAAAGTACCAAAAGGAAAAGTGAATGTGATCTTGTCCTGATCTTCTAAGGCAATCTCAATTTGGTAATACCCTGAATAACCATCGAGAAAACTATAGAAAGGATGACCTGCCACACGTTCCATTATTTGATCGATGAATGGAAGTTGAAAATGGTCTTTGCGGGTGGTTGCATTTAACTTTCTATAATCAATGCACATGCGCCACCCAGTTGTGACCTTGGTAGGAACAAGTTCCCCTTTTTCATTTTGTACCACTGTTACCCCAGATTTCTTGGGAACAACCTGAGTTGGGCTGACCCATTTACTGTCAGCAACAGGATAGATTATGATAGAATCCAGAAGTTTCAAGACTTCAGTCTTTACTACTTCCTTCATCGTTGGGTTCAATCTTCTTTGAGGATCACGACGCGGTATAGCCCTGTCTTCCAATTGAATGTGATGGGAGCAAATTAAAGGACTAATACCCTTGATGCCAGCTATCATCCATCCTAATGCATCTCTTTGTTCTTGCAACACATTGATGAGTTGGCGTTCTTGTGTGGCATTGATCTTGGAGGATATTATGACAAGAAAAGTGTTGTCAGCTCCTAGGAAAACATGCTTAAGAACCTCGGGAAGTTTTGCCAACTTTGTTTGAGGAGCTTGTTCAATAGATGGTTTTGGTGTTTCTCGATCTTGAGGGAGTTCCTCAAAGATTGGATTCCAAAACATGGTTCTTTTAGCCTGTGAGTGTTTGACGATTTCAGGGTTGATGGTAGACTCATCGGGCTCAAAACTTTCTGAAATTTGGAAAAGGTGATTAAAATGACTAGACGTGTATTTCGATTCAACCTCTTCCGAAATAAGTGTATCGATCAAATAGGATTGGAAACACTCATCATTGTCGGGTGGTTGTTTGCCGATGTGGAAAACATTCACTTCTAGAGTCATGTTCCCAAAAGAGATTTTCATGAGACCATTCCTATAGTTAATGAGTGCATTTGCTGTTGCGAGGAAAGGTCTACAGAGAATTATGGGAATTTTGGACCCTATACTCACTTCAGATTGAGTGTCCAAGATGAGAAAATCAACAGGGTAATAGAATTTTTCAATTTGAATCAAAACGTCTTCTACTATTCCCCAAGGTTTCTTAACTGATCAATCAGCCAATTGTAGCACCATAGATGTGGGCTTGAGTTCTCCTAGACCTAATTGCAAGTATATTGAATATGGCATGAGATTTACACTTGCTCCTAAGTCTAGAAGTGCTTGACCAAATTCCTATTCCCCTATTTGGCATGAGATGGTGGGACAACCAGAATCTTTGTACTTAGGCGGTGTTTTGCAGTCAATTACCGCGCTAGCTTGTTCTACCAAGAATGCAGTTTTCTTGACATGATGCTTTCTTTTAACGGTGCACAAATCCTTGATTACCTTGGCATAAGCCGGCACTTGTTTGATCACATGCAACAATGGCAAGTTGATCTTCACTTGTGTTAAAAGGTCTAGGATTTCACCATGATTTTGCAGTGCCTTTCTAGTGGATTTCAAAGCTTGAGGAGAGGGTGCCTTTACTGGAATGCTTATTGGTACATCATCATCTGGAGCGGGCATTGACGTACTCGTTGTCTTAGTTAACGGTGAAACCGTACTTTGACCACTTCGAGTAGTGATGGCATTAACCTCTTTGAAATTTGTATCTGCAGAGGAGGAGGTTTGAGCCATGTGTTTCCCTTTTTGATGGATTAGAGGTTGAGCGGGAAGTCTCCCATGCTCTTGAATCGCCAAAGTAGTGTTTAGCTTTGTCATTTGGATTTTCATGTCCTTCATTTCCTCTACCATTTGTGTGAAACAAAATTTGAGATCTTGAGTTGAGGCTATCTGAGTTTGCACAAGCATTTGCAAAGTATTCTCAAGAGAATTACTTGACTGCATGTAATTTTGAGGAGCAATGTATGATTTTGGTGGTTGTTGCTTCTCAGGCCTCCATTGGCCTCCAAATTCTTGGTTCGAATCCTTCCAGCTGAAATTTGGATGGTTGCGCCAACCAGGATTGTAACTGTTTGAGAAAGGGTTATAAGGCTTCTTGTAATCCCCTAAAGCATTGCAGTGTTCCTCATTTCCTCCTCTTAGCTCACCAAGAGTTGGGCACTCTTGCGGTTGATGTTCCATCCCTCCACAGATGAAGCATGGATCTCGTGTCTCTACCTTTGCAGCCATGTGGATTCCTCTACCTTCTTGAGATTTGAAAGCCTCGAATTGTTGTCTCAATGATTCAATTTAGCTTTTGACGTTGTCATCTTCCCTTAATTGGTAGATTCTAGTTGATTGTGGCTTGTCCATAGGACTCGGTCCATTCCATGTGTAGGACTTTTCAGCAAGATTGTCGAGGTACTCGAAAGCTTCATCAGGATCTTTTTGAAGGAATTCACCATTGCACATCATTTGTACGAATTGTCTTTGTCCGGTTATGAGACCGTCATAGAAATAGCTGATCAGACACCAGCTTTCGTATCCATGATGTGGGCATTGATTTATCAAATCTCTAAACCTCTCCCAGACCTGATGGAAAGTTTCATGGTCTTTCTGGATGAAGGTAGAGATTTGCCTCTTAAGGATGCTAGTCTTATGGGGCGGGAAATATTTGGCAAAGAATTCTTTTGTCATTTCGTCCCATGTTCCGATAGATCTAGGCCTTAAGGAATACAACCAACTTTTTGCTTTGTCTTTGAGCGAGAAAGGAAAGAATTTCAATCTCACAATGTTGGTGACATCAGCTCGATTGTTGAATGTAGCCACCACCTCTTCGAATTCCCGTATATGCACGTACGGACTCTCATTTTCCAACCCATGGAAGGTTGGTAAGAGGTTAATCATGCCGGGTTTGAAATCAAAATTTGGCATATTTTTGGGATACATTATCCATGAAGGTGTGGCTGTACGCGTAGGATGTAAATAATCCTATAGCATTCTTGGTTGGACTTCATCTTGATGAGCCATTGTGGGTGGTTCAGGAAGTCTCAGTGAATCAGGAGTGTTTGAACGAATGGAAGAAAACGACAAACTAGGAGACTTTTCTAAAGTTTCTACTTGTTGTCTCACAAATCTCCCTAGTGCGTCTCTGTTTCGTGGCATAAATTTTTTTTTTATTATTTTGTAAGTAATATAAGCGCAAATGTGTAATAATGTAATAAGTATACACCAAAAATGTTCTCAGGCCAATTTGGAAGGCTACCAAGGTACCACTTTAGGCCCAAGAGCTTTTCTAGAACTCCCCGAGGTTCTTAGAAAAGGTTGGAGGGTAACGCTAACACAAACCTTATTTAAGAACCAAGTTTTCTAAGACAGAACAAGTTTGGTTTTTACTAATTTCCACAATTATACAAATGTTCTCAATACTTTTTTTTTTTAAAATTTTATGCTTTTTTTTCGGAAAAAACCTAAATCTAGAAAATAAATTCTAATCCTAAAAGTTAAATGAATAAAATAAAACAATAACAAAAAAATAAATGAATAAAAAAAATACTAAGGAAAAATAAAATAAAAGAGAAATAAAAGAATTATACTTCTTTTTTTTTTTATATAGAAAAAAAATTAATTTACTAGGCAAACCTTTAATTTTAGAATTACCTCCCCGGTAACGGCGCCAAAAATTGATATCTCCCAATAACTCCTAAGCGGTCCCAGTAGTAATCGGGCTATGTCGTATCCACATAGAGGTAAAATACAAGTAAAAAGGAAGATTAGTAAATTAGAAATAATAAACTTTGAAATTATGTAACTTTGAAAAAGAATATAAACATTAAATAAACAAAATCGAGGAATTAAAATCAGAAAGAAAATATGGAAGGCATAAGTTTCATTCATGCAAACAGATATATATTTTAATAAGATTGATTCATTATACTCAACTATAATTCTACACCATTAATTATAGTTGGAAAATATAAATAATAAAGCTCACCATAAAGTATGTTCTTTAATAAATTATACTAACTTCTAATTTTAAAAACCTATCATATTATATACCTTAGAGCGACAAAATACCAATGGCAGAATGCAATAAAAAACATATAATATAACAAATATCCTAAATTAAATTAAAAGCCTAAATTACATAAGAAGAGCATGACTAGACTTATGTAAAAGACACTAATAAATTTAGAATAAAAATTAGAAGAAAATAAATTTAATTGTAACAAATATATAGAATTGAAGAACAAAATAAAGAATCAATATATTAAAAATATAATGTGAAACATGAACTTCACTCTAGCCTTTCCACAAGAGAATTTAGCCTAAAATAGGCATTGTTTTCACTCACAAAAATGTAAAAGAAAAATAGGAAAAATAAGTGTTTTTCTCTCCAACAATACTCTTTACTCTCCTTCCACAATCTAATACTTTTTTACTCCATTTGGTCCTCTATTTATAGTGTAAATGGGACTCAAAAACGTGTAAAACAGTGTACAAAATAATGGGGAAAATGGCTGCAAAGTGGGATAAGTGGGAACAAATGCAGCAGACACGTGGCCACGTGTCAAGCACCGATTGGCTCAGCAAGGAGTACGTCAGGCGCGTGGGAGACAACAGCTGATTGTGGCAGCTGATTGGTCGGGTGCGTGGGGAGCATGGACTGACGAGTGGGACACGTGTCCTTTTGTGGTTGGCTCGGCATGCGGCTGTCAGGCGTGGCAGGTGCAGCTCGGCTCGGCTCTGGCTTGGCTTCGGCGCGACTCGGCTGGAGTGGACGAATAGCAGGCTGCCATGTGGCAGCATGTTGAGCAGCCATTGCTAGGGCTTTGGCTGTTTAGGCTTAATTTTGGGCCATTCCATCTTCAAAAATGTCATTTTCTTCATGATTTCTTCAATTTGAATTCTTTCTTTCTTCTTTCTTTTTCTTTGTGTCAAAATACATTTTAATTCCTGAAAATTAAACACAAATTAAATTATAATTAATATTTTCAAATATAAAATATATGAAAATAAATCCATGAAAATATTAATTAAAACTTAATTAATTTTACACTTTTAAGACTAATGAAATGATATTTTTGAGCACTAATCACCAGACTATATTACCATTGTCCTGGCTCCAACCAAGACCATATTACCATTGTCCTGGCTCAAACCCGGACTATATTACCATTATGCTGGCTTCAACTCGGACTATGTACTTACCATCTCCTGGCTCCAACCCAGACTATATACTTACCATGTCCTGGCTCTAACCTGGACTATTTAACGTTAGGGTTCTGGCTCCAACTGAAACCTACTTACCATTTAGCCGTAGAATGCCAAAGCATTGCAAGAGTAGGCATTAAGCATACGTTGGTCTTAATGACCCAAACAAAACTAGTATAATCTACTACAACAAGCACACACTAGTATATTCATTTTGTAGCCAAGAAAGAGAAAGGGTGACTTACTTGGAGTCCCTATCTCCCAACTGGATATTTAAGACCGCTATTCATTTTTCCTTTCGTGGTACCATAATTAATAAAGTGTACTCAGATTAAACTGTGGCATACTCTTATAGCTAATATTCTATGATAGCTACATGCAATAACATTCACTTAGAGATTCTATATTGTAGCCTCTTATACACCTTATAGTGTATAAGACCAGATTTTATTTCAGTCTTTACAGTATCATGAGAAAATCGGTCTCACCACAACACGCTCTCTGTGCAGTGCATCTTAATATTCTTTAACTAGAGATCTCTCTTCTCAAATAACTCGTGTTTTGGTTTTTGGAAAAAGGAGCTCTACTCAACTCCTATCTTTAGAAAAATACCCACTTGTCGTCCTCTCATGAAAGTTTATCGCTTTCTATCATTTACCAAAATACTGGTTTTTAACCCTTTACAAATAGTATTTGACAATGTTATCCTGTTCTCATAAAGATTCTACAAAAACCCAATTCCCATTCTTACCATTTTTTTATCCATAATGTAGGATCTCTTTTTACATTATTTTTAAAAAGAAGGGCAATTGGACCCTTAACTTATAAAATGGTAAAAATCAACTTTTAAATTAACTCAAGCTGATTTAGGATTGGTTAAATCTCTAAATCCTTAGTTATCTTTACAAAGGATTATTTATTCTCATTTCCAAAACTTTAGTTTCACTATTTAATTTAAAGTGGTAAAGTTTAATTTTAAATTTTTTTTCCCTAAGTTGAATTTTTGGCAAAAACCCTTAAACTATTGCTCACCTATTCTGTGTCAAAAGGATTGGAACTACGTAAAATCCTCGCGTCAAAACTTGTTTTAGGTTAAGAGAACTAACCTCTCTAAACTCACTTTTCGTTAAGGTTCGAAATTGCTACCTTTCAACTTTTAGGACAACTTAGAAAAATTATTTTTCTTAAACTGTGATACATTTTCACTAAAATTTTACAGAAGTCCTTATACACATATTAAATAATTTCCCTCAAATTTTCATAATTTTCTAGGATGGAAAAACTCATTCAAATTAGTAAAGCAATTTGGGCAATGCCTGCTGCCCATAAGTTTTCCCCAAATTTTAAGGTAACTTTGAAAATTCATTTCTCTTACACCGTAGCCCAGTTCTTTCTAAAATTTTACAGAGGTTTTTATAAATATCTAAATTAGATTTCCTAAAAAATTCATAACTTTTTGAGAAATATAACACATCAAAATATTTAAAGAAATCTAGACAGTGCTTGCTGCCTAGAAGTTTTTTTTCCAGGTTCTAGGGCCAACTTTGAAAAATTATATCTCTTATACCTTAACACTTTTTCCTCTACGATTTTACAATGTCCCTTATAATTTTTTTAAAAAAAAACCTACCAAATTTCATAGCTTCTTTATTAGTAAAACCCGTTCAACAGTCAAAAAAATCTGGACAGTGCATGCTGCCCAAAATTTTTCCAGATTTACATCAAAATGTCAAAACGTTCATAACATGGGTTTAAAAATACATTTTTATGATTTTCAAAGCCTATCATTAAGTAATCACAAATAAATATTCAACTAAACAAATATTTTCCACAAACAGAGCTAGTGGAGTGCGATCTGACTCGTTGGAGGCCAGACCATGAAATTTTGGCAGCATGCATTTTCACTCACACTCAACAACAACAAGCTTTCTAGCCTACACCCTAGTTACATGCATGCATGAAAATCATCATACCACACATAAATATCAACCTTAAGCATAAAATAAGCTCAAAAACTATTAAAATACCCTATATAACCAGATCTACAAGAATCACCACAAAACATAAAGAACTCAACCATAGATTCTACCTTTCAAAAGCCCTTGCTTGCAGATGTGTCCCTTAGCTCTTCAAAACCTTACCTTGGTGCTTAAACTCTAAAAATAGAGCCCCAAGTCCCACATGCAGATTTTTAAGAAGATGAGTAGGGTAGAAAAAAACTTAGATGAGGGACAAGAACATGCAAGCTCACAAAAACCTCTTACCTTGCTTTATTTGATCACAATGGTGCTCAACTTGGAGATCCGACTAGTAATGCTTCTCCTGAACCCAATAACACAAGAACAAGGCCGTGCATGGATTTTACATCACATGCATGCACAAGGAACCCTAGGGTTTCGAGATTATATAAGAAGGAGATGAATGAATCACAAGAGAGGATTTCCCTTACATTGAGTTTGGTCTTGCTTAGGATTGGCACGCTAGCTTCAAAGGAGTCCTTCCTTGAGAGGGAAATGGAGAGGGACAAAATGAGAGAGAGAGAGCCTCTGATTTTTTTCTCTTTTTCAGAGTTAGAGAAATGAAAAGGGAAGGGGAAGAGGGTGCCTCGGTTTTGGGGGAAAATGGTAGAGAAAATTGTTTTGTGAAAAAAACAAAACAATGATTAAACCCTTAGCTTGTGAATGGATAAGAGTCTTCCTATTATCTTTGGGGAATGTGTCCTAGCTCTTGAGAGCCTTAGGACCTAGCCTTGCTGCTCACTCCTCCCTGTCTCTACCCTTGTAAATTACTTTTTTGTCCTTGCTTATTTTACCTCACATTTAAGGGATCGAAGGGCCCTTTGGGAATTTTGTGTTCTAAATTTCCCTTAAAATTTAATATATAGTTTTTAAATATCTCCAAGCTTAATTTAATTAAATTAAATGTTACCCAAAAATAAAATTTTCACATATCACATAATTTTGGTAATTTTATCAAATTGACTAAAATGCCCTTAGAGGCCCGAACAAGAAATTATCATTCTTAAGCCCGGTTGATTAGAATTCAAACCTCAATCAATTTTTCTCAAACTTATTGGCTCGACTATAAAGTCCTAGTTTCCAAACAAAATTAATATTTTTATACCATAGTATTTCCTATGTTATTTAATCCGATATATTTCTCCCATTAGGGTTTTTTCCTTGGTCCGAGACCAATCTTTTTTTGCATAAAGCTAGTTCCTTTACCGGATCATCGCAATGGCTATAAAATTCACTAATCATCACAAATTCATATAATATTATTTAACAAAATAATATTCCACATAATTGTTCACCGGCTCCAACCAGCTGCTAACATGTGTTCAAAACACGGGATGTTATATATATAGATCACTCTTTTACCTTAAGTTTATACAACTAATCATTGGATTTTGCATGACATATTTCAATACTAAATCTTGAGATAACAATTGAATTATTATCAAAAGAAATATCGAAACCATATTTATGCAACATAGAAATAATAAAGTTCCATATTAATAATGACATTACTAATAATAAATTAGAATTTTCTAAAACATTGGTTTTTTTGTTCTAAATAGAAATCTAAAATTTCTATAAGAAAGATCAGACTAAAAAAATTTTAATTGTTAAAATTCTAAATAAAACTAATGATCATGCTCCATCTCTATCCAGCATCTAGCGCACAGTTAACCTCTTTATGGAAAGATTCTTAACATGCGATGAAAAACAAAAATATAGTTAGTGACATGTGTGAGTACAATAATCTCCAAAAAAATATATGTAAATCATATTTACCTTCATTTCTTTCAAAAGATTAGGCATTGCATCTTCTTCAACTTCGTCTATAATTGAGTGCCATATATCATAGGTGTTCTCGATATGTATATATTTTTCTCTCATTTCGTCAAGCAAACTATAAAGCAAGCAATAACGAGCCAAATGATTGGACTTACTCTAATCACTATATTCTTCACAGCCATTTGAAAAGTATGGAACTGATGGGGGCTCTTCAACATTTGCACTCTTTAACTTTTTAGTTTTGAGAAGGATCATCATTCCTGAAAACCAACAATGCAAGTCATTTAGATCAAATGTGAGAGTTTCGAGGAAGATATCAATGGTATGCTTTGGAGATGGCATGATTGCTGAAATGAATAAATAATATCACAAAATGTTATCAACATATATTATGAATATCAACAATTTTTGGAATAGTAAATATGATGCATGAATGCAACAAATTTAAATAGCACATAAAAAATAATTATTACTACTTCCACGATAAATTAATGGACTAGCCTTCGGGTAGGTCAAACTAACCTTAATTTAATTTTGAGACACTTCTCAAATTTAGAAGTGAAAACTTAAAATCAACTATTTTCTCTTTTGTCTTATGACCAACCGCTTGTTTGGTAAATTTTAATTAGTCCTCTCGAAAGCCTAGTTAAGCTTTGTGAGTGTAACCCATTATTTTTTATTAATGACTTAACTCAAGAGTGTGCCTTAGGGTAAGTCAAACTTCAAATACATCATCAATCATATTCTATATAGAAGTTAACCTTGAATAATAACACAGTCAGAAACCTTCCTTAGGGGGATGCAAACAAAGGCGCCTTGAGGCACATTCCATGAAACATCGGTGTTAACTAATAATGGAGAGCATAAGAGTTATTGTTATTACTCCTTCTCCAATTAATTATTATAGAATGTGTGTTTTCTCAAAACATCCTATGCTTTTTAATTAATTAAATTAATCAAATAAATTTACCAAATGCTATTCTAATAATTACTATTCTCATTAATATTTAAATCATTAAAAAAGATTTAATCACCTTAATAAATAGGCCTTAAATTACCTACTCAGTAAATGCTCTAATTATTATGAATATCATTTGTCTATCTAATAAAATTAATTATTAATCAATTTACCGCTTTGTTCTCGATTAATTATATGATTCATTTAATGCATATAATCAAATAGGATGTTCCTAATTCAAACATGTTTCTACTCGATATGAGGTTTATGCTTAAAATAGATATACTTTGTGGGTAATATGAATGGCATGTTTTAGTGCATGACAATGTTATTAAACACTTTTAATACATTAAAAAATTTAAATAAATAAATAAAAAACAATAAATAAGTAAATAAATGTGAGCTGGACATTTCAAGTATTTCTAGAAAAATTACAACACATGCAATAATTTACAAAATAAATAAAAATAAAAGCAAGGCATCTTGTAGATTCTCCATCTCCATCTTTTGGGCCTTCTATTATTTTTATGCCATCTAGCCCATTTTGAATTATGAATGACTTCAATAATTTTAAACAATCTTTTAAAATATTGAACTTGGCTAATTAGAAGCGCAATAGGTCATTTAGGTCCAATTCGAACTTGAGCCACTTAATTCAAAATTTAATTAGAATTTTAAAATTCCAATTAATAATTTGGGCCAAGCCGAAGAATTCATAGAAGCCAATTAATCAATCTAGGGCTCGAGTTAGGAGCCAAGTGATAATCAAATTTGCAATTTTAGGGCTCGAGTTGGTGGGGTGGCTCAAAGAGCCACCAGCCCCCACATGCAAAGGGAAGGCAGCAGGGGTGAGACTGGGCAGGCAGAGATGCAAGTGCGTCTGGGCAAGAGGCACGTAGGGACGTGGCTGTGGAGCAGGCACGCAGGTGCATCTTGGTAGCAAGCGTGCAGGGGCGCGACAGAGGAGCAGGCAGACATGTGCGTCTGGGTAGGAGGTGCGCAGGGGACAGTTTTCAAGGATAGAGAAAAAAATATGATCTATTTTCTTTCTGTCAAAAGTCTTATAAAAACTATTTCCATCTAATAAATTTATAAAAAAAATTAATTAAAATTTTGAAATTCAAAAATTTAAAATTCAAAATTCAAAGTATAAATTAATTTTAAAATAATTATATAAATAAAAGAAATATTCAAGACCCGTTCTTGGACCTAGTTACACGCCAACTACATTGCATGCACTGTAGTTGGCGTGTAACACATCCATGATTTGAGGGATGTGTTCCAACAATTTTCTTTTAATAATTATTTATTAAAAAATATCCAAATTTGATAACTTATTTATCAAATTATTTAAATAATAAATATCATTTCAAATTCAAATCCAATTTTAATTATCAGAAATATCTTTTTCAGATTATTTAAATAAATAAAGCTAATTAATTCAAAATTAATCATCTTAATTATTTAAATGCTATTTTCGAAAATACTAAAATAATTTTTGAAAAATATAATTAATCAATTTAAGAAATTAATTAATTTGTCTCAATTACATATTTGACTTTGAAGAACAAATCTCTTCATAATATGCAATTTTCCTAAGTTTTCTCAATTTCAACACTTACCTTGAATAGAGTTGATAGAGCCATTTGAGGAACCTATGGGCCTAGTAGTTCAAACTCCAATAAATTTAGATTATTAATTAAAACTCTTTATTATAATATCCTTCATTTATTAATCTCAATATTATTCCACTAAAAATATGAGATTGCACTCTTGTATTTATAGACATTTATTTATTGAATACTTTTAAATATATAAAAAGTGTCCATCGATTTAATCACTACATAAAATTCAATCATATTTTAATGGTACATAATTAAAGTAGGTATTAATCACCGTTCAATCTCTTTAATTATATCTTGTTTCCATAAGTACCATTAACATTACTAGTGAATGTTAATTCATAAACTAATTTATGAATTTGAGCTCAATAACCTTTCCGTTCGAAAAACAAACCCTTAAGAGAACAATTATTCAATACATTTGAGAAAGGTATAGATTCCATATCTGTATATTATGTGTAACGTCTCGTAAAATCTCTTGACATAATTTGAGAAAAACATAACCATTTTCTGAAATAAGGTAACCAAAAAATTGATATAAAAAACTTTTCAAAACATACACTAGTTCCGAAGTATGCGCATACTTAAAATTGAATTATAGTGTCATAATTTTATAAACATTCAATGAGCCCAAAATAAACTATTAGTTATCATATGGGTTATAATCCCCAAAACGTAAATTTCCAAAAGGTCGGTCCACATGTACATCCTCGCAGATAAACTCCAGCGCTCACTGATACACTTTGCCTTTTAGCTTACCTACAACACGAAACAACTAGGTAAGTAAAAAACTTAGTAAGAACAACTTAACAAACATAACCACATAAACAGAGCAAGAACTTAACTCACTATAAATAGGCAGACAATCAACCAAGAATAGGATTATGATGAAACTGAACCCTAACATACAATTTAAGAACATGCGAATGTCCTGGCAAACTTATGGTCATGCCTCATAACATAAATTTATCACCTGAAGGTACCCCTGCACATAGAAATTACCAGAGCATACATACATTATTAACTAGTTACATACATACTTACTTACTTAGTCGTATCATAACATACATACTTACTTAGTCATTCGTATCATATCATACATACTTACTTAGGGTTCTGGAGGAACCTTCAACATAGCTTAATATATCTCAACGTATCTTAGCATATCTCACCATTGCATCAACGGGTGTAAATAGTTACATCGGTTACCCAGACTCCTAGAGGAATTCGGCATACTTTCTTAGCCATAGAGATTTGATTCCGAAATTAACTTACTCACGTGTCACGGAGTTTAACTAGACTCTTATGTCATGGGTGCTAAGCCGGACATCTAACATATCGCAATGGCCAATCGACTTTAGCCACACAGGCATCAGTAGCGAATCAAACTTTTTACATATTGTGATGATTAATCGACTTAGCCACACAGGCATTAGTGGCAAACCAGACTTCATATCGCAATGGCCAACCGACTTCAGCCACATAGGCTTCCGTGGCAAACCAGACTTCTTACATATCGGATGGCCAACCAACTTAGCCACACAGGCATAGGAGGCATACCATATTTCTTACATAACGCGATGGCCAACCGACTTAGCCACACAGGCATCGGTGGAAAACCAGACTTCTTACATATAGCGATGGCCAACCGACTTAGCCACACAGGCATCGGTGGCGAACCAGACTTCTTACATATCACAATGGCCAACCAACTTAGCCACACAGGCATCGGTGGTGAACCGGTTTCTCACTTAGTTCCCCGGTGCTAGCCGAAGTTCATAGTTTTCGCGATAGCTAGCCAGACTGCTTACCTTAGTCATGAGTATGCGAATTCCCTAGGACCACGGCCTAGAGTAAACGTTCTAGGACTAGTTCAAATTAATTACTAATGACTCAGTTATCTAAACTAGTCATTAACATGTTGTAGCAAAATATATCATAAGCTGTCTTACCTGGATTCCTTAGGGCTTGCTTGTGGAAACCTTCTATTTATAAGCGAGTCTTCACGCTTAGATAACACTGTAGTGAAACCACACAGTGACTTAGATTAAACTATGGCATAATCTTATAGTTAATATTCATCTTATAGTTAATATTCAACAATGACTCCATACTATAGTCTCTTATACACTTCACGGTGTATAAGGCCAGATTTCCTTTAAGTCTTAACGGTGTCATAGGAAAATCGTTCTCGTTGCAACACGCTCACCGCCATGCATTTTGAAATTCTTTACATGAAGAACTCACTTATCGGGTAACTCGTATTTTGGTTTTAGGAAAAAAGAGTTACACTCAACTCATATCTTTAGAAAATACCGACTTGTCGTCTTCTTATGAAAATTTACCGATTTTATCATTTACTAAAATATCGTTGATTGATTCGTTCCAAAATACTATTTAACAATGTCATATCGCTCTCTCAAAGGTTCTACAAAACTCAAACTCTCATTCTCACCAATTCTTACCCATAACCTAGGATCTCTCTTAATGTTTTTTTTTTTAAAAGAAGGGCAATTAGACCCTTAACTTATAAAATGGTAAAAATCAACTTTTCGTTATGGTTTGAAATTGCAACCTTTCATTTTTTAGGGCAACCTTTGAAAAATTATTTCTCTTAAACCGCAAAAAAAATTTCTCTCACATTTTACATGAGTCCTTGTACACATATTAACTAATTCCTTAAAAAAATTTAAAACTTTTTGGATGGGAAAACCCATTCGAAGTTTTAAAGCAATATGGGCAGTGCGTGCTGCCTAGAAGTTTTTCCCAGTTTTATGATAAATTTGAAAATTTATTTCTCTTACACCATAACTCAGTTCTTTCTAAAATTTTACAGGGATCTTTATATTTAAAGCCATTTGGACAGTGCTTACTGCCCAGAAGTTTTGTTTCTAGATTCTAGGGCAAACTTTGAAAAATCATATCTCTTATACTTTACCATATTTTTCATTAAAATTTCATAGTGACCCTTAAACATGTTTAAACTAACATCTTGCAAAATTTCATAGCTTTTTTATTAGTAAAACCCGATCAAAAGTTAAATCCATCTAGGCAATGCATGCTGCCCATAAATTTTTCTAGATTTACATCAATATGCCAAAAAGTTCATAACTTCGATGTGAAAAACACCTTTTTTCGATTTTAAAATGCCTAAACTCAAGTCCTCATCTAGAACTATGAAAGCATGCACATTATTTCCACAAAACGAGGTAGTAGGGTGTAACGCCCAAACTCCAGGGACCGTTACGGTGTGCCTTGTAAACAGTGCTAAACTCGCTAACCGAGTCATTTGGCCAAAATCGTGAACTAAGTATGATTAGCGGTTTAGGGATTAAAAACTTTGGTTAAGATGTAACGTTTCACTAGAACGTTTAATATATACATTGGGATCCCGAAAATAAAGTTTCAAAGCCTATTACAGAAAATATATACAACAGGCCGTTCTAGGCGGCAAAACAGGGTTCAACCCTAGTTCCACTTTAAACCTCGGTCGTGGCGGACGAGCAGCTGCATATGTACACATCATCACCTAAGCTCTCCAACTCAAGGATGGTCCAGCTTCCTCTTGCCTTTACCTGCACCACGTAGCACCCGTGAGCCGAAGCCCAGCAAGAAAACACAATATAACATGATATAATATCAACTATAACCATAGTAACCATTTGGAACCAATGGTCCATCCAGATAGGTGACAATAGCCAAAAGTCACAATAATGAGCATCGCTCCCTCTAGCCACGTGACGATAGGGTCACCATGGCTCAACTGATAAGTGTTTCATTCATAAGCTTGGTTAGGATAGGTGCATGGTGATTAGTCACCAACATAACCATCCTCTCGACTCTAGAGTCGTGACTAAGGACAACGTCCCCTAGCCATGTGACAACCAGTCACCGGGGTCATATACCTTGGCTAAAATCATCTGGTCTCAGACCAGGAAAGCGCTTATAGTTCTCATTGACCTTCCGGTCGGTCTAGCATGAATACCCCATATGAGTCATTCAATGCCAACCTCGATTAGATCCAATCTTTAATCGGCCCGGCGCTCACAACGCACTACCATTTCTGACCCTTGGGTCGGTAAAACACGACCAGTGCTCAGCCCGTGGTAAACTCAACTAATAAGTCACAGCTTCACAGACGGTTCTGACACCATTGTTGATTTTGACTAATGAGTCAGCGCCATACACAGGTAAGCCATGCCACCAAACATATATCACATGTCCAATATCCATAAACAAGGTATTTAGCATGCTTACTTAACATATATTAGTACAATTAGGACTATGCATTAACACAGAGGCTCAAGCTCTGAACGATATCACACCCAGTATACAAAGCATGTCCTAATCACATGTTTCTTATGCATCATATGCAATATATCCAACAATCCATCATGCACCAATAACAGCCATGCATGTCACGTTTAATAGTCAACCAACATGCATCAGGAATAGCCATGCATGTCATACATAATAATCAACCGACATGCATCAATAATAACCACGCATGTCATACTCAGTAATGAACCAACATGCATCATAATAGCCATGCATGTCACATATAAACAGGGTGCAGTTTTCTTACCTCAAAGTCGAGCTAGAATGACTAAAAGAACGACCCTTGAGAACGATCAACTTTTAGTCCTTTAGCGGTCACCTAGTCATAACCAAATATAAGGTATCATCAATAAAAATGATCAACATAAGTTCCCAAATCAATATCTAGCCTCCGGGACATCAATCCCCACATAACCAGGTACTAGGTACAACTCCGAGGCCTAACATAAAACCAGTCCTTCAAACCTTCATAAAACCTCTTCCTAACATACAATTAAACCCCAAGACAACACCCATAACCTCCCCTCATCAAAACCCAATCTTATAATCCATCAAAACCCCTCTGAATCCAAACTTCTAACAAGAATCAAAAGCTGGAAACCAAAGCTTGAAAACAGAGCACCACCAGAAGTAAGTGACTAGAACTCACCTTGGAACCTGTTTTGAGTCCCCTTTAATGGTTGTAATAAGTCCCCTAGCTGCCACCTTTGATTTCCTAGCTCAAAACCCCAAGATGGCCTCAAGAACGCCAAAGAGAAGATGGTGAGGGATGGTGTACGGGTTGAAGAGGAGGAGAACTCTGTTTTGCCCTGTTCTTTCTACAGCCCTCCTAAGTCATATATATCCTTAGGGTCAAAATACCATAATGCCCCTAAGCCAAATAAACCCCTCTAAAAGCTTCCGAGGGTAAAACCGTCATTTCCCGTTTATCTCGTTAATTATAATTAACGCTCTCTAATTCCCGCTATTCTCAATATTCCCAAATACCAATAAATCATATCCCATTACCCTTTAATTCCCAGTAATGCTCTAATCATCAATTCCACCCCGAGACTCACTCCGAGCCCTGAACTAAACCCGTTATGACTAGACCGAACACTTGCATCTCAATATCGTCTCATGTCGATAAGCTCGAACTAATCCACCTTATAATGTGGCTATATTAACTAATCACAATCACGCACCCAAAATATACAATTACGCCCACAATGGCCAAATTACCAAATTACCCTCATAGTTAACATATGAGCCCATATGCATGAATTCACCATCATATAATAATTTAATTCACGTAAACATGCATATAATCATTAAATACTATAATAAATCAATTATGGCCCTCTCGGCCTCCTAATCAAGGTCCCAAACCTTATTAGGAAATTTGGGGCATTACATAGGGTACAATCTAACCCGTAGGAAGTCAGACCACGAAAACTTGGCAGCATACATTTTTACACATTCTGGCAAAACTAAACACAACTCGCAAAACCCTAGCCACATACATGCACGAAAATAAAAAAATCAACCAATATAACTCTAAATTATAAAATAAACTTAAAAAACCGACAAAATAACCTATACAAACAGATCTAACATCAATAACCAAAAATAACTCAAAACCAACCAAAGACCTACCTTTGATGGTTCTAGCTTGGAGATGATTGTCCTTAGCTTGTCAAAACTTCTTTATTGGATTCTATTCCCTCAAATCGAGCCCCATAGGTTTCACATGCATATTTTTAAGAGAGTGTTAGAGTAGGAGATTTTAGATGGATGGAAAAACATAAAAACTCTAGAACCCTTACCTTTGTTTTCACTAGATCACCAAAAAGCTTCAACTTTAAGATCCTCCTAGAACAACCTCCCTTGAACCCTAGAAAACAAGATCCATGCCATGCATGGCTATTAGATCACATGCATGCATATTTCGCCCCTTATGGTTTCTGATTTGAAGAAGAAAAGAAGTGAAATTGGCAAGATTTTGTACTTACTTCTTCACTAGTCTTCCCTTGAGCTCCTCCTTCCTTCAATGGAGAATGAGTGAACCAAGCTTGTGAAGAGATGAGAAATAGCAGCCAAGGGGCTTAGGGATTTTAGGTTTCAGGAGTGTAGAGTGGAAGAGAGAAAGTTTGTTTGAGTGGAGAAAATGATTTTTAAGGGAAGTGTGTAGTTTTGGTGAAAAAGGATTAAGGACAAAAAAAAAATGTGGAAGAGCACTAATCATTAGGGTAGTCTCTTAAACTTCCCTAGGATATGTGTCATAAGATACTTGAGTGCATAGGCTTAGCCTATCTGCCCACCCTTCTCTCTCCTTCCTGGTAAAAGACTTTTATGCCCTGCCAAATTTTACCACACTTTAAGGCATTCGAGGACCCTTTGGTAATTTCACTTCTAATTTTTAACAAAAATTTTACCCTATAGCTTTTAAATATCCCAAGCTAAAATTAATTAAATAAATGTCACCAAAAAAAATTTTTGTCACATAACACATAATTTTGGTAATTTACACAAATTGACCAAAATTCCCTTAGGGGCTCGGGCAAGAATTTCCATTCTTAAACCCAGTCGATTGGAATTAAATCCTCAATCAATTTTTCTTAAATTTATTGACTTGACTATAAAGTCCCAGTTTCAGACAAAATTAATATTTTTATGGCATTGTATTTCCTATTTAATTAATTCGAGATTTTTACCCGATTAGGGTTTTTGACCCAGTCCACGACCAAAGGTCTCGGTTTAAAAAAAAAAATTGCACTTACCATAGCATGGCAAGCATTCACACATCAAAACTTCTTATAACATAAAATGTTCACCTGTCATAATACGTAACATAGGGAATTAAAAAATCTGAACTAGGGTTTTACCCGGTCCCCTAAATGCGGGGCGTTACAATACCTTCAATTTATACAAGTTTCGTCCTCGAAACTTAGGACAATTGTGGGTATAACTCTCTCATCCGGTCTCTAGGTTCCCGTGTTGCTTCTTCTGCCCTGTGATTACACCACTGTACCTTTACCAAGGGTATTGTTTTATTCCTTAACACCTTGTCTTTCTGATCCAGAATCGCGACCGGTTTTTCCTCACAGCTTAGCTGAGGATCTATGCTAAATCGTAACTTAACACATTAGGGGTGTCATTCACGTACTTCTGTAATGTTGACACATGGAATACATCGTGTACTCTAGAGAACTCGAATAGAAGGGCTAGTCGGTATGCCGCCTTTCCAATGCATTCTTGAACCACAAACAGTCCTATGTAGCTAAGGCTCAACTTGCCCTTTTTCCCGAACCTCATAACTCCTCTCAGTGGAGCTATCCTTAACCATATGTTGTCCCCAACTTAAAATTCTAATGGTCTTCAATGATGATCAACATACTTACGTTGTCGATCTATAGAGGTCTGCAACCTTTGACGGATTGACTTAATGTCTTTCATAGCTTGGTCTACCTCTTCTGATCCCAACAATTCCCTCTCACTGATCTCATGCCAGTGGATTCGAGATCGACACTTCCTTTCGTATAGTGCCTCATACATAGCCATTTTTATTGAGTCATGATAGCTATTATTATAGGCAAACTCAATTGATGGAAGTTTTACACTCCACGAACCTCGAAAATCAAGCATGCAAGCTCTCAACATATCATCCAAGGTCTGAATTGTTCGTTCACTCGGGCCATCCGTCTGTGGATGGAAGGAAATACTAAGCTTGAGTTTAGTTCCCAATTCCATTTTCATTCTTCTAAAAAATGCGGAGGTAAATCGTCCATCACTACCGAACACTATAGAGGTAGGAACCCCATGTAATCGCACTGTCTCAGCAATGTACAAGTCTGCCAAATTATCCACACCGTTAGTTCTCTTAATGGGTAAGAAATGAGATGGTTTTGTCAATCTATCAAGATAATCTAGATAGCGCCGTGCCTCTTCGGAGTGTGTGGTAACACGATAACAAGGTCCATGTTGACTAGTTCCCATTTCCACTTAGGGAGCTCTAGCGGTTGCAATAACCTTGTGGGTCGCCGATGCTCCGTCTTAGTTTGTTGACACATCAAACAATGTGCCACGTACTCCGCTACATCTCTCTTCATTCCTACCCATGAAAAGTATCTTTTGAGATCCTGATACATCTTAATAGTTCTAGGATGCATAGCGTAAGGAGTACTGTGAGCCTCATAAATTTTTTTCCTCTTGTTCTCCTCATCATCGGGCACGCATATTCTACCCTTGAAATCAACACTCCATCCTCCGAGATGTTAAACCCTGGTCGCGTGTCTTTCATCCTCTCATGCACCAGTCGTTGGATCCACGGATCTGCGAGCTATCCCCCTTGGATCGCTTCCATGATCATGGGTTGCACGGATAACCTTGCCAATCTTCCCACTACTATCTCCAAATCCAATTTGGATATATCAGTTTGTAGTTCTTGGGGTATTTCTTTCACCAAAATTACATAAGCCATTGGCTACTGACTCAATGCATTAGCTACTTTATTAGCCTTTCCTGGGTGGTACAATTTATGGCAATCGCAATCATTGAACAATTATAACCACCTCTGTTCTCTCATGTTTAACTCTTACTAGGTGAAGAAATATCTCAGACTCTTGTGATTCGCGTATATGTCGCAGTGGATCCCATAAAGATAGTGTCTCCAGATCTGCAATGTAAACACTACCGCTGCCAACTCCAAGTCGTGAGTTGGACATTTTTTCTCAAAATCTTTCAGTTGTCGGGAGGCATATGCGATCGTTTTCCCTTTTTTCATCGATAATGCTCGAGTCCCTGATCTGATGCATCACTGTAAATGGCGTAACCCTCTGTGCCTTTTGGGATAGTGAGCACTGGAGCAGTTGTTAATCTGGATTTTAACCCTTGAAAACTTTGCTCGCACTTGTCTGCTCACTTAAACTTGATGTTCTTCCAAGTCAGTGTGGTCATAGGTGTAGCTATTTTGGAGAATCCCTCCACAAAGAGCCTGTAATACCCTACAAGTCCCAAGAAACTGCAGACCTTTTGTGTGTTCTTTGGGGCTTTCCATTGTTTCTCCGCCTCAATATTGGCCGGATTGACTGCAATCCCATCTCCTGACACCACGTTCCCTAGAAAACTCACTTGAGTCAACCAAAATTTGCACTTGGAGAACTTGGTGTACAACGTTTTCTTACTCAACCGCTGTAAGATTTCTTCCAGGTGTTGAGCGTGTCCTTCCAGGTTTCGTGAGTATATGAGTATATCGTCTATAAACACGATCACAAATTTGTCTAGATACTCCCTGCAGTTGATCTAATAGATCATCAATTTTGGACAACAGGTATCGGTTCTTGATCGTCACTTTGTTGAGTTCGCGGTAGTCATGGAGCAGTCGTTATTTTCCACGAATTGTATCGGCCCCCCAATGAGAATGACTTGGCCATATAAATCCTTTATCCAGGTATTCTTGTAATTAGGCTTGTAGTTCTTGAAGCTCTGCTTATCATATCTATTACGATGCCTTTGAAATGGGTGTGGTGCCTAGAATCCACTCGATCTCGAACTCAACTTCTCGGTTCGCGGGAATCCCGGGAAGATCCTCAGGAAACACTTCTGAAAATTTGCACACCACTGCTATCCCAGTTGATTGTAGCTTAGATTCTCTATCCTTGTCTATTGCATTCACTAGGTGGCTGATGCATCCATCGTCCAATAATTTTCTAGCCTTCATCGTGGAGATTACAGTGAAATTCTTCTCGCAGACTGTGCCTTGGAACATAAACGGTTCTTCCCTAGGTGGGTCAAATGTCACCTATCTTCATGTGCAATTTACCACTGCCTCATATTTGGTTAGCCAGTCCATACCAAAAATAACCTCGTACTCTTGTGAGTTTAACACTAACAAAACCACGGTCAACTCCCAAACTTCTACCCAGACTGGTATGGCTTTAACCCAAGACCATGCCTTCATGTCCTCCCCCGAAGGTAAGGATACACCACATACATTTGCCATAGGCTTAGGCTCTCTATCTTAACTTATCAACATAAGAGGCATCTATAAAAGGATGGGATGCACCAATGTCTATTAATGCATATGCTAAGTATTAGCCACAGGAAGTTGACCTGACACCATGTTGGAAGACCCAAGTTCTTCATCCCCTTGGGTGAGTGCATAGACTCGTGGGGTGTTTCCTACTGGCTTTGGTTGTTAGAGTATCTTCCTTGGTCATTTGGAACATATGCTCATTCTTCAGCCCTGTAGGGCTCCTTCTTTTCTAGTACTAACCAATATTCTTGGTGGATTGCTCGCTCTACGGCTTCATTATAAGTATCCGATCTGGTCTTCCCAGTGTCCGCGAACTAAACTATCTCTCTTTTCAACTACTTCATGAATTTGGATACCCGGTTGGCTTCAGTGTAACGCTCTGGATAGCCAAGACCGCTACACTATGTACTTATAAAGGTGAAAGACTTTCTAATCAAGTCATTAATTTAAAAATGTGTCACTAAACATGTATGAGCTAGGGTTAAAAAGGTTTTGGTTCCAAAAGTTTCATTTTATATAATGAAGCAGTTATATACATGGGATCCCAAAAAGAAACAGAGTATAAAGGTTGGATTACAGACTCCCAAAATAATACAAACAACTGTCAGCCATACTAAGGCGAAATGAACAATTTCAGGGTCTCGCGTTCCCACCTAAACCTGAACCGTGGAAGCTGAATAGCTGGCCATGTACATTCTGCTCGCAGAACTCTCCAAATCAAAGCTGATCAAGTTTGTTCTTGCCTTTACCTGCACCACGTAGCACCCGTGAGCCAAGGCCCAACAAGAAAACATGATGTGAAACACAAACAATAATAGCAGATAGTAAATTCACCAAGCATGAACTCTCATCAAGTAATCCACATTAACCATTCAACATATGTTCAGAATCAAGGTTACAATTAATCACTTATAACATTCATATCACATAATAATCAGGGCTGACAACTTAGGCCGCACCCTCTGTTTATCCCATTGACTTCGACCCGCTTAAACCGAGCTCAGTGCATATTAAGCTGTCCTCGGCTACCAGTGGCCAAGTCGCGCCCTGTGCGCTAGTGTGACCTTTGGCACTCTTAGGCTGTTGGTTCACTGATTAGCTTGCATGGCATAATACCATCCTTTCAAGCATACACAATAGGGAACCCTTAGTCCCATTACAGATATACAACCAAGTGCAATTTTATTACCTTTGATCTTTGTGGTTACTGATTATGAGCAATGATCCTCAAGCACAATCCGTTCCCGAGCCCTAGATTTTATCACCTAGTCACAACCAAGGTATAGGGTTCCATTAATATTCAAATAAGGGTTTTTGGATACAAAACTAACTTCCGGGAGTCCGAATTCCACCAAGCATGGTGGTGAAATCGATCCCGAGCACTCTAGGCTAGATTCTCGTGCTGTAAAACCCTAAACGTTCAAGTACACACCTAAGGGCTGAGGCCCTTGAAGCCTAGCCACGACCCTGCCCCAATACAGAACCTAAGGCATCTGTGGAAGAAGACACGTGTCGCGGCCCTTGCTTTGGGCACCGATCGTAGCCCCATATCTGACCAACCAGTCCATCCCCAGAATCATGTCAAAATCCTCCATATCTAACTCAATCAGATCCACCGAAAGTTCCCTACTATCAACCATCACTGGCAGTGCCCTAATCCATCTCCTAGAAACTACCAATTCCCCTGTAGGCAATAAAGTCCCAAACCCTGCAGTCCGATACTCACTAGGTCTACACAATCTATCAATCACTCTACTAGAAACAAAGGAATGTGTAGCACCAGAATCAATCAATACTGTAAAAGGAGATCCAGCGCTAGATAGCTGACCTGTCACTACCGAGGGACTAGCCTCGGCCTCTGCCTGAGTCAAGGTGAATACTCGAGCTGGAGTCAAGCTATCCACCTTCCTTGCTTCACCTTTCTTCACTGTTGGGCAGTCTTTCCTGAGATGCCCCACTGTTCTGCTCACACAGCAAGCCTTGGCTCAACACTCACCCAGATGGCGTCTTCTACACCTCGGGCACTCCGGATAGGTGCGCCATGCCTCGCCACCACCCTGACGGCCACCCTGACCACCCCAACCCCTCCTATCAGGACCAGCAGTGGTTGAAGTATCAGGAGCCTTTCTCTTGAAGTCACTGGGGCCTCCGCCCCTACCTATCCCTGAATAAGGAGGCACCACTCTGCGGCCCTCACACCTCACCGCACCTTCCCTCCATATCTTGTTTTCCGCTTCCTCAGCGGTAAGAGCCTTCTCAACGGCCTGGGCATAAGTTGTTCCTCCAGGTACCGTTGTGATCCTGACATCCCGGGCTATCATAGCATTAAGCCCCCTGATGAAGCTATCTTGCCTAGCAGCATCAGTAGGCACAAGATCTGGTGCAAACATCGCAAGCCTATCAAATTTTAGGGCATATTCAGTAACAGTCATATTGCCCTGCACCAGACTCACGAACTCATTGACTTTTGTTGCCCTGACGGCAACATTGTAGTACTTCTGAATGAACAGGTCTCTGAAACCTTCCCAACTCAAAGCAGTAACATCCCTGGTCTGCGATGCCACTTCCCACCAGATGCGGGCATCCTATCTCAACATATACGTGGCACAGGCCACTCTATCATGCCCCTCTACTCTCATGAAATCAAGAATTGTAGTAATCATGGTCAGCCATTGCTCGGCTTTCAATGGATCCAGTCCACCCTCAAAGATTGGGGGTTGCTGCTTCCTAAACCGTTCATACAACGGCTCCCACCTGTTTCCAACATCCCCTGACTGCACAACTGGTACCACTGTAGGTGGTACAATAGGGGCATCACTCCCTGATGGAGCCTGTTATCGCAGAGTACAGATCTGCTTATCCTGGGTCTGTAATCGAGCCTGCATATTGTCCATAAGTTGCTGCTAGTTCTCAGGGACTGGCGGAGGAATCTGGCCCTGGTCATCACCCCCGGTCCCAGAACTAGTGCCGGCTAGTCGCGTAGATTTTCTTGGATGCATAGCTATCCAAGTCAATCTGCAAATAACGACTCGGCAGTCAGCCCATGATGACAGGGTAAAAACTTCTCCAAGATCCACCAATAGAACATAACCAATCACAAACAATCAACATATAGGCATCCATCCTCATGCACTGGCTGCTAATAAGCACACCTCCAATCTCATTACACAATAGCTATGAAACAGGCATTCATCCATGCACAATATACAATTAATCACCCAAATATTCATTTACATGCACGGAAATGCTAATAAACATGCCTCAATATTCTCACACAACAGTCAAGGGCCTGGCCCTATCTGCATCTCATGCTTCCTATTAATCCGATAAATAACAGCATTCAAAACTCATTTCAGGCATATATGCATATAAGCACATATACACATTACCAAACCCTGATTTGAGCTTGTCTCTAGCAGCGAATGTACATGTCCAGTCGGTCTTCAGGAACCCTAATACCTAGGACGCTCTGATACCAAGTTGTAATGCCTTGGATAGCCAAGACCGCTACACTATGTACTTATAAAGGTGAACACTTGCTAATCAAGTCATTAATTTAAAAATGTGTCACTAAACATGTATGAGCTAAGGTTAAAAAGGTTTTGGTTCCAAAAGTTTCATTTTATATAATTATGCAGTTATATACATGGGATCCCAAAAAGAAACAGAGTATAAAGGTTGGATTACAGACTCCCAAAATAATACAAATAACTGTCAGCCATACTAAGGCAAAATGAACAATTTCAGGGTCTCGCGTTCCCACCTAAACCTCAACCGTGGCAGCTGAATAGCTGGCCATGTACATTCTGCTCGCAGAACTCTCCAAATCAAAGCTGATCAAGTTTGTTCTTGCCTTTACCTGCACCACGTAGCACCCGTGAGCCAAGGCCCAGCAAGAAAACATGATGTGCAACAAAAATAATAATAACAGATAGTAAATTCACCAAGCATGAACTCTCATAAAGTAATCCACATTAACCATTTAGCATATGTTCAGAATCAAGGTTGCAATTAATCACTTATAACATTCATATCACATAATAATTAAGGCCGACAACTTAGGCCGCACCCTCTGTTTATCCCACTGACACCGGCCCGCTTAAACCGAGCTCAGTGAATATTAAGCTGTCCTCGTCTACCAGTGGCCAAGCTGCGCCCTGAGCGCTAGTGTCACCCTTGGCACTCTTAGGTCGTTGGTTCACTGATTAGCTTGCATGGCATAATACCATCCTTTCAAGCATACACAATAGGGAACCCTTAGTCCCATTATAGATATACAACTAGGTGCAGTTTTCTTACCTTTGATCTTTGCAGTTATTGATTATGAGCAACCCTCCTCAAGCACGATCTGTTCTCGAGCCCTAGCTTTTATCACCTAGTCACAACCAAGGTGTAGGGTTCCATTAATATTCAAATAAGGGTTTTCGGATACAAAACTAACTTCTGGGAGCCTGAATTCCACCATGCACAGGGGTGAAATCGATCTCGAGCACTCTAGGCTAGATTCCCGTGCCTTAAAACCCTAAACGTTCAAGTACACACCTAAGGGATGCGGCCCTGCCCCAAAATAGAACCTAAGGCATCCATGGAAGAAGACACACACCGCGTCCCTTGCTTTGGGCGCCGCGGTGCTCACCCCTGGCCGAGCCCTCCTGGCTCATCTTCATCCTAGGGCCCCAGTGCTCTAGAACAGAGCCGCGGCCCTTCCCTTCTTGCCCAGAAAAACCACCATTTCCAACATCTAAACCTCATCCAAAGCCATGCCAAAGCTCCCTAATTCAAAACCCATTAATCACAACACTTTTATCATGACTCTAACAACACATCCCAACAGAAATCCAGCCCAAAAACCTACTAGAATCCCATTTTCAATTTCTGAAACTCAAGAACTTCAAACACTAAAACCAGCCATTCAAACTAAGATTGAAACCTCTAATCATGAATTAGAGCTTACCTCTTCTGCTGAACCACTTCTCCAAGGAGAACCCAAGTCAATTCCCAAGCTTTTCCACCTTAATTCTGCCCTTAACATCAAAATTACAATTATCTCAATACCCAACCAAAACTCAGAATTTCTAACCACAAAGAAGGGAATTCAATGCTTACCTTAGTACTGATTAAGTTCCCTGGTTGATTCTTGAGCTAAGCCTCTAAATCACTCCTTCAATCCACTGAATTCCAACTGAATTTTCCCTAAGATTTTCAGTGTTTTTCCTTGTGTTTTCCTTGAGAGAGAATAGAGAGATAAGGCTGAGAATAAAGGGTAGGTCTAATTTTCTGTTCTACTGTTTTCCTTAAAATTTAGCCTAACCTTATCCCGTTAAGTCAATTCCGAATCTCGGGGTGCCGGAAACGTCGTTGAGGGCAAAACGGTAAAATTCCTCAATATTCCCGCCTAGACTCCCCAACCTCGAATATATCTCCATATATTTAGTTTCATAACCCAATAATCTAAATAACTACCCGGTACCTAAAATACCCCTGACTTATCCAAAGTCAACTGCTAAGCCCCATTGTGACTTTTCCCGCCATCTAGCCCTAGGATCGCCTCGAGTCGTGCTCTGCAAACCTACCCACGTAATAATGTGGTTCTCACAAATACTATATATATATATCATATTAACACCAATATAATCATACAAGCATTTTAATCATACAATTATGCATTTAAATTAATAAAATCATTCAAAACAAATTTAACCCAATGATGCCCTCCCGGCACACTAATCAAGGCCCTTAAGCCTCATTAGTGAATTTGGGGTCGTTACATTCAGTGTGTACTAGATCCAGAGTAAATCTTGAGAGTTTGTCAAACTTGCACACACACTCCTTTACGCTAGATGACCCTTGGACTAGGTTGACAAACTCAACCACCTTCCGATCTATCATCGTCTGGTTGTAGGACTTAGCATTGAACAAGACCTGAAATTCTGCCTATTCCATTTGTGCCACATCACGTCCTTTGTTAGCAATATCCCACCATGTGCGAGCATCCATCGTTAACATATACCTTGCACATATTACCCTTTTCCCTTTCGGTAGGTGCCACAAAGTCAAAGGTTCTCTCCAGCATGTTGACCCATTCCTCTGCCATCAGGGGGTCCGAAGTTCCTTTGAACACAAGTTGATTTTCCTGGCTAAACAGTTCTAAGACCGGTTTCGACTGTTCTGTCCTAGATGTATCGGCTGGCAGATTTTCTCCCACAAGTAGGGCTTCTTGCACCAGGAATTCTTCTTATTAAGGAACGTCTTCCTAGGATGCTGGGGGTGCGGGGTTGTGTGGCGCTTCCATAAATCTCCACATCAGTTCCTCGAACATCTAGGAATTCACCACATTTTTCTCTTGCACAACCCTTCTCAGATCCTCTATCTGAGTTGCCATATTTTGTTCCAGCTGCTCTCTTTGTCCACTGCCTATCCCTTGGCCTCGATCCCTTCCTCTGCCTCGGCCGCGTCCTACATCTTGGTCAATAGCTGTAATTCCTTGGTTACCCCATAGTGTTACTGTGAGCTTTTAATCATGCTTAACTCGCTAATCTAGACACTTGGTTATAAACGTGCATCTAGATGTTATTAATAGGCTAAGGTGAAAAAACTTGATCAAAAGGAAAGGATATATTTTATTTAAAACGTAAAACTGTTAACGGGCCCATAAAAGCATTTATAAGTTATTTACAATGCAAAATGGTCATTACAGTGTAAAAATTTCAACCCGCCGACCTAAGCGTCAAAAATAGGGTTAACCCCTAGTTCCTCTAAGAAACTCCTTGGACGTGGTGGTCAAGTGGCCACATATGTACACATCACCACCTAAGCTCTCAACTCAAGGCTGGGTAAGCTTTTCTTTCCCTTTACCTACACCACATAGCACCCGTGAGCCAAGGCTCAGCAAGAAAACTCATTACTGCATGTATATAATATCAAATGATGATTATGATAATCATACAGAGCTTATAGCGCTAAACAGATGAGTGAATATCACTTAAAGGTTTTGGTAAACATGTTGGGGCTTGTAGCCCTAATCAGATGAGTGGCTAATGAGTAAGTCACTAGCTTAAATCAAATGAGTGACTGATGAGTAAGTCACTAGCTTAAATCAGATGAGTGGTTGATGAGTGAGTCATTAATTTGGGCTCCGCACCCTAGCCATTTGACGATGCGGTCACCTGGGCCTACTGGCCATGGCTCTAAGGGACTAGCCATTTGACTAGACACGCACTTTTGTTTTTCATCGAACTTAAGGTCGGTCAGGCATTAATGCTGATGATGAGTCATTCAATGCTTATATCGATCAGATCTAATCTTTTCAGCTTGCGTTAAACATGCTAATACCGCTATTGACTCATAAGTTAATACCATACGACCAGTGCTTAGTACTGCTGTCGAACTTGACTAGTAAGTCACAACTTCATAGTTAATACTGACACCATTCCAATTCTGACAAATAAGTCAGTGCCATTCACAAGTAACCAAGATTTTCTAAGCATTTGATATGCAATCAATGTCCATATATATATCACTCAACATGCCTCAATAATAACCATGCATGTCACATATGGGTGCAATTTTCTTACCTTTGGTTCGAGCGAGAAATAGTAAAAGAACGACCCTTGAGATTGATCGATTCTTTGATTCCTTAGCGGTCACCTAGTCATACCAATTCGAATCCATCAATAAAGTAAATCAATAAAAGGCTCATAATCTAAAACCTCACTCCCGGGATCAATCCCGTGCTCTCGGGACTCCCAATCCACCCAAACGGGGTAGTGGAACCATCCCTTGAGCCCCCAAAGTCATCCCAAGCCCTAAAAATAGGCCTTGCTAAGAATGACCTAGCGCTGGGGCGCTGCCCCAAGTCAGAGAGAACCCTACTCTCAGCTCTGCTTAGCGCTGGGGTCCCACTGACAGACAAGATTTTTCTCCCTTGTGATTTCCCCTGAAAACTAAGCTTCAAAACCAATCTCAAACATCATCCAAACATACAATTTAACCCCCAAAACTTTATCCATACCACAACCTCATCAAAACCCAAATAAACTTTTCCCAACAACCTCCATGAATTCTCAACTGAAAACTAATAGAAAAATAGAGTATAAACAGAATTTCATGGCTCAATTCTTACCTCAAGCTTGAATTGAGTCCTAATCAATGGATGAACTAAGGTTCTAAGCTTCAAACCTTGATTTCCTAGCTTGGTTCTTCAAATAGAGTTCAAAAATTCCAAAGGAAGAAGGAGAAGAAATGGTGTACGGGAGAGAAGAAAAGGAAGCTCTGTTTCTTGCAAGTTCTACAGCCTTCAATGGCTAAATATATCCTTAGGGTGAAAAGACCTTATTGCCCCTAAGCCTAATTAAAACCCTAAATAGCCTCTAAGGGAAAAATCGTCCTTTCCCGCCTGTTTCATTAATTAACACCCTCCAATTCCCATTATTCCCAATATCCTCAAATACCAATAAATCATATCCCATTACCCTTTTATTCCCGGTAATGTTCTAATCACCAAATTATCACGAGACTCACCCCGAGCCCCGAACTTAATCATGTTATGAAAAACCCGCTAACTTGCACTCAAAGTTTGTCTCATGCCGAATGGCTCAAAAAAATCCACATTATAATGTGGCCTCATCAATAATTCACCAACTTGCATGAAAATACACAATTACGCCACCAATGCCCCTATCATGAAATGTGGAACCACATGCATGCATTTAACATCATATTATAATATATTTCACATAAACATGCACATAATCATTTAATGGCAAAATGAATCAATTAGGGCCCTCTCGGCCTCCTAATTCAACGATTAAACCTCATTAGGGATTTTGGGGCATTACCACAGCTACTTGCCCGACTGGGTCTGGTGGACTAATAGCTCAACCTCCCCTGGCTCGAGTGTTAGGCACCATCACGAGTCTCTATACAACAATGTACAGTAGGGAAGAATACTAATGTAGCATTAAATGAGCATACAACTTTCCTTTGGACAAGGAAAAAGGAAGGAAAAAAAATCATAACGATTCAACTCAAATAGCTAGACATATCATTCAAGGTGATAACCTAGCAATACAAAATTATCATGACAAATCATGCCATAAAAGTTTAGTTAGTAGAATAATAAATACAAAAGAAAACCCTAACTATGCATGGCGTTTCTACATACGCCTGTAACCACTATTCAAAAGTTCTACAACCTAGTAGATTTGCCAAGTATTTACCAAAAAGTATCAACAAGACCTTCAAAGCATAACCTAATCTATGTTATCCATCAGCATATCTAGCTCTATGCTGGAATCCTCGTCCGACTGCTCAGAATCCTTCTCAGGCTCTACCTTCCAGCCTCGAAATACACCATCAACCATGGAGATAAGTCAATCCATGCCCAAACGCCAACTCAAGCTCCATACAGAAGTCGTCCCAAGTGTCACAAACTAGCTGCCAACGTTTACAACGAAACCATATCCATGCCGAGCCTCTCATACAAGTGTCGGCATATCGCACTCTTTGTCGCTCGGGTGTGTTGGCATAATTTGCGGAAAACATAATCATTTTCTAATATAAGGTAACCGAAAATTGATATAAAAAAAAACTTTTCAAAACATACAATAGTTTGGAAGTATGCACATACTTAAAAGTGAATTATAGTGTAATAATTTTAAAAACATTCAACGTGCCAAAAATAAAAAATTAGTCATCATATGGGTTCAAATCCCCAAAATGTAAATTCCCAAAATATCGATCCACATGTACATCCTCACAAATAAACTCCACCGCTCACTAATCCACTTTGCCTTTGAGCTTACCTACAACACGAAACAACTAGGTAAGCGAAATACTTAGTAAGAAAAACTTAACACTCATAACCACATAAACATAGCAAGAACTAAACTAACTGTAACTAGGCAGATAATCAACCAAGAATAGGATTCTGATGAAACCGAACCCTAAAATACAATTTAATAACGTGCGAACGTCTTGGAAAACTTATGGTCATGCCTCATAACCAAAATTTATCCCCTAAAGGTACACCTGCACACTGAAAATCTCATAGCATACATACAGTCTTAACTTGTAACATACATACTTACTTACTCAGTTGTATCATGACATACATACTTACTTAGTCATTCGTATCATATCATACATACTTACTTAGGGTTCCGAAGGAACCTTCAACATAGCTTAACATATCTCAAAATATCTTAGCATATCTCACCATTGCGTCGACGGGTGTAAATAGTTACACCGGTTACTCAGACTCCCAGACGAATTTGGCATACTTTCTTAGCCATAGAGTTTTGATTCCGAAATTAACTTACGTGTCACAGAGTTTAACCAGACTCTTATGTCACGGGTGTTAAACCAGACTTCTTACATGTCACGATGGCCAACCGACTTTAGCCACACAGGCATCGGTGGTGAATTGGACTTCTTACATATCGTGATGGCCAACCGACTTACCCACACAGGCATCGGTGGTGAACCAGACTTCTTACATATTGCGATGGAAAATCGACTTTAGCCACACATGATTAAGGACAAAAATGATGTGGAAGAGCACTAATCATTAAGGTAGTCTCTTAACCCTAGAATATGTGTCATAAGACACTTGAGTGCATAGGCATAGCCTCGCCGCCCACCCTTCTCTCTCCTCCCTTGTGAAAAGACTGTTATGCCCTTGCAAAATTTTATCACACTTTAAGGCATTCGATGACCCTTTGGTAATTTTACTTCTAATTTTTAACCAAAATTTTACCCTATAGTTTTTAAATATCCCAAGCTAAAATTATTTAAATAAATGTGACCAAAAATAAATTTTGTCACATAACACATAATTTTGGTAATTTACTCAAATTGACCAAAATGCCCTTAGGGGCTTGGCCATGAATTTCCATTCTTAAACCCGGTCGATTGGAATTAAATCCTCAATCATTTTTTTTTAAATTTATTGACTTGACTATAAATTCCCAGTGTCATAAAAAATTAATATTTTTGTGCCATAGTATTTCCTAGTTAATTAATCCGATATTTTTACCCGATTAGGGTTTTTGACCCGGTCCACGACCAAAGGTCTCGGTTTCTAAAAAAAACCGCACTTACCACAGCATGGCCATCATCCACACATCATAACTTCTTGTAACATAAAATGTTCACCTGACATAATACATAATACAGGGAATTAAAATACCCGAACTAGGGTTTTACCCAATGCCCTAAACGCGGGACGTTACATTATGTCCCCAACCATTTACATCAATGAGTTCCCAAAACAAAAGTTTCAACCTGATCATTCTGACAAATAATAACGAGTGAATCAAAGAACTCATATGACATAAACAGGAGTTCATAATAACTTCAAGATTAAGATTAATTTGTATATGATCATCTTATTGATATGTTTAATTAATACTTTAAAGTAAATGATATTAATAAGTATTAATAACATATCGGGTCCCGTTCATGTATAACCTCTTTATACAAAGTACCTCCACTAAGATTTCCTACTACATCAGTAATCCAGATCTAGATTACATGTATTCATAATACTAGTGAATCGTACTTTTAGTATTTAATCTAAATATTCACATAATGTTGTTTTACTGTGAACTGTTTAAATTCCTTCCCCACAATCTTAATCCTCTCATACCAATATAAGATTGTAGTCACATTAATAAATTTGGAATTTTTCTCATATTCATATAACATTATTCTAATAATAATAACAAACAAACAATATATGCAAAAATTCATTTCAATTATTTATTTCATAAAAACATTGTTAAAAATATATGCTTTAAAGGGCATTAATCCCAACAGAAGCTCCACTCTTAAGAGCTCTTGTTGAACCCAAAATGAGTATGTTTTAAAAAAGGTAAATCGCAAGCGTACTTATCGTATATATAGTGTAGAATTTGTGTAAGGAAGGATGTCAACCCAAATGAGTTGTCTAAAATAAAAAAATAAAACAAACTATTTTAAACCAAAATTAAATATATTCTAACATAGCTCCAAAGATTGATAAGATTTAATGTCATGAAAATAAAATAAAAGATTGAAATAAAGATATTTAAGAGAAAAAAATAAACCAATTATGATTTACATATAAGTTGTAAAAGAAAGATTATTGAGATACTAAAATCCACAAAATGTAAGTTTAATAATATTTATTATTATATTGCTTCTCAAGTTTTAGTAACAGTTAAAATAAATCAACTATCATTTTTTTCAAAGTATTTAATGTGAATCAACCTAATGAAACAACAAAATATCAAATAACATTATTTATAAGGAAAAATATAATATTTTTTTCTAAGAATTGGATGAGTACAATTTAATGACACATCTTAATAAAAGAATATTACGTTTTGCAAAATGAAGAACAAAGTGTAATATTATCTAACAATCCAAAATAAAAGATATTATAGATGAAAGACATATATGAAGACGAAAAGTCCATAAACTTTGTTGCATTATAAGGAAAATAAACATACAATAATAAATACTATCTAGTTACAAGTTGCTTGATCATTATCTTAATAATCTTATGAAAAAGATTAGAAGCACATAACTAGAATCCAAAATATATTACAAAACAAATACATACTTGGCACAAAATAGTCTTCCAAAAGGAAGAAAGAAAATGTAGAGAGAAAGTGTAGAAAAATGATAGTAATCCAAAAATTAAAACACCCAAAAATGGTCTTGAAATTATATATTTATAGCCAAAATGAGAGTATTAAAATACCAATTTAAATTAATTGAATTGATTAACATAAATTTTAAATGAATAATAATATGACATTTAGAAGTAATTTTTCGGGTGTAATGATGAATTTTATGGTAAAATATGTAGAAACGTTGGGTAAAAAAATGACATTTGTGGAACAAAGGGAGAGGGAGACATTTGTGGGCTCAAGAGGAGAGAAGGCAGGCTGGTTTGGGGTGTAGGTCGCTGGGCCGTGGGGTGTAGGCAGTTAGGCCATGGGGTGCAGATGGCTAGGCCGAAGGATGGGAGCAGCTGGCCTGGCATGGTGGGCTTCTAGGGATTGTTGGATGCAGGCCTGGGCACAAGGCAGTCGGCCAATGGAGGAGCTGAAGGCTTCGGGCCTAGGTGGAGGAAGAAGATACGGGCCTAGGCATCAGGCTGGGCTCTCCAAATCATTTTCTTTCTTCATTTTTTTTCTTCAGATTTGCCACATTTCTTTAAGTTTTCATTTCTTTTTTTTTTTATGAATTTTCAACCCAAAAATGCATCATAATTGCTACAAAATAAAAATAAAATAAATTAGAACTAAATATTTTCAATATAAAATATACAACATAAATTTCATGAAAATACCAACTAAAACTTAATTTACTTTTACATTTAATCTCAATAAAATCAACTTTTTAACTTTTCATCTAACAACACTAATTTCAAATAATTAAACTACAATATATTACAATAAAATATATATAAAAACATATAAAAATGGGATATTGGTGACATAAATACCTAACTTTATATATGTGTTGCACTTAAATACCTAACTTCGTTTTTTGGTAGCATAAATACCTTCTATTAAAATTTTGTTGCAACTTTTTGTTTCAGCCATTATCCATGGCTCACGATCCACTTGTAAGTTTTTAATTGGGTTTAATTACATGACTTGGCATGAGATGGTATTGACATTGTATTTTGATTAAATAACTTTAAAAAACAAAATAATTAATAACAAACTAATTTTAAAAAAAATATTCTGCCACTTCTAATTTATTTTTACCCAGAAACAAACACGTAGCTTTATTTTCCCAAACTTTAGAGAGAGAAGGGGAAGAAGAAACTTATGAAATCTAGGTCTGAATCGCATAGAGCAAGAGAGATAGAGATGGCGCGAAGGTACCTGGGTTTGGGAGGAGATGAGAAATCAAACATGCTGCTGCCAGCCACATAAAGTTGTGGTGGTTAGGACATCTTGGACAATAAAGAACCCTGGAAGAATATTTTCCTTTGCATCATTGATAAGGTTTGTTCTTGATTTGATTTTTTTTAAATATTTAAGTGTTTATACAGTTCAAAACTTCATCTTAAATGGCTGTCTTTACTGATTTTTTTTTTAAATTTCAGAATGGGGGTTGTTCCTATTTTTATTGGGTAGACCCTCCCACTGATTGGGTAGACCCACCCATATGTGCACATTCAAATATGGTGATCCCAAGACATATAAGAAGAATAAGTAGACTTGAAGATGAAATTTCAACAATAAACACACTTGAAATCTTGAGTGGACAACATGAAATGAGCCACAATTCATATGGAGATAAAGGATATTGTGAGAGTGTTGTTGAAAGTGTCTTTGTTGTTGAAGAAGATGAAGAGCCTCAATATTTGAAGAGAAAATGTAGTGGATGGATCTTTATCATAGCTATGTTATTTGTGTTTGTTGTAGTGAAATGTTGGATATAATTTGTTTGTGGAGTTTGGATGTGAAATTGAACCAACTTGGGTGATGTTTTATTTTACTGAATAGTTGGATAGAGTCTTAGATCTGTAACCTCTGCTGTATAATTTTAAATTTTTTCTAAAACACGTTATTACCTAGGTGAATCTAGTCAGCATAGCTGGGTGCGTCACATGGGTGGGAAAATCTTCTCAGAGGTCACATGGGTTTATTTAATGATGGTTTCATGACTGGGGCTAAGATTCATGCAAGTGTCATCACTGCCATCTTCATCATACATACTTGGTTCTCCACGTGTTGGTCTTTCCGTGATTGATAATCCCCTCATTATTTCTTCATCAAGCTCTCTTAATGATGTCGTTGGTGGAGATGAGCACAGGGTATCTGGTAGTTGCGAGTCTTGGAAGAATGAATCATTATAATCAACCTCATTTTCATAGTAATGTTGATTGTAATAATCCATATCTTTTTCAATCTTTAGTGCGTAGTCTGCAGGATACTGTTCCCAATGTGCGTCATCTTCTGGTCGTGGCCATATTTCTTCAGGAATAATGCCATTTGTACTAACCAGTAGTTTCTCAAGTTGTCTGTGTTTGGGGTTCCCGATTACAACCATTGTGTTTTCACTGGATCTGTATACTTGGATATTTGATGTAAATGACAGATCATGGTTGACATTTAACTTTAGTAACAAGATGGTGTAGCACTTTTTTGGGTTTGCTACGTTTTCATCAGCTGGGTAAGAGAAACCAACTGGTGTTTTGTTGGGAACCTTTTCCCATTGTTGGGTGAGCAGATCACTCCAATCAGATAGTGGCTTGAACCATTGTAACATTTCCATGGGATGTTGGTATGTAGGGCGGAGGTCAGGCCTTTGCATGTAGCTACTAACCGATGTTCAGAGACCTATGGTATGAACCTCAATAACAATAGCGTAGGAGATCATTAAGTACCAAAACATGTGGGTGATTTTTTTGGCATGAAAATGGTATTCTCCATGTGAAAGAGTTTGGCAAATGGGTACTTTGGATGGAAGTCTAATTCCTTTGCCATCGATTTTCCATGACCTCTGATAAGGGTAGAGTAGATATCTAGGGCATTTTAGATGGCCTTTATTTTTGGGGTCTTGTTGTTGATAACCTTTTGAGCATCTTTTGGAGATGTATAGATAACTGTTGCAAGGTTTGCCATGAAAACTAGAGGGATGAGTTGTTTAGTTTCTTGGGAGATTATATTTATAGTACTCCAGGTTGGCCTTGATAGGAAATTTGGGATGGTGTTTGATTTTCCTTTGATGTGTTTAATCTGAAAGGTGTAGTGAGAGAACCACGTGGCTAGTCGGAGTAGCTGGGCATTGACAGCTTTGTTTTGTTTGAATGTGAGCATTCCTTCAAAGGATGAGAAATCCATTTCTACCAAGAAATTATGACTGATGAGGTGGAATTCAAATTTCATGATTCCCTTTTTGACCGCCATGATTTCTTTTAGAGTATAATGGTAGTGGAGTTAGGAATCTTTGAATGCTCCACTCTTGTATCCACACACCTTTCTTTTGTTGTTAGTTTCTTCTTCTAATAGGACCGCTCCCCAATTTTTGTCACTAGCGTCAGTCTGCAGGATTCTTTTTCCATCTGATGGAATCTGTAGTGGTGGTAAATTTTTCATTAACTCTTTCAGGTTTTTCACCGTTATTGTCTGTTCTTCAGCCCAAGGCGGAGAATCTTTTTGAAGCATCTTGGTTAATGGGCTTGTGAAGCCTAACAGGTGGGGCACGAAGTCTCTGAGGTAGTTCACCATCCCTAGGAACTGTTGAACATGGGTCTTTGTGAGGCCTTCATTTGGGAATTTGTGAAGTTCTTGGGCTATGTGAGGTTAGGCTTCGTATGTGCCATCGTGCAACTTCATCCCAAGTAACTCAATTTTGGGCTGGCCCAAGACCATTTTCTTTTCTGATAACATAATCCAATACTTTTCGGTGATATCTTTAAATTGGGTTAGGAGATTCGTATGAGATCTTTTATCCGGGGAAAAAAGTAAGAGATCGTCAATGTAGATAAGGGCCTGGTTTAAGACTGGCTTGTATATCTTGCTCATGGCTTTTTGGAAGAGGGATGGGGATGTTTTGAGCCCAAATGGCATTACAATCCATTGGAAATGATGTTTTGGGATACAGAAAGAAATTTTCGGCTTGTCTTCTAATTTGACTCCTAGTTGCCAAAAGCCTGCTTTTAGGTCAAATTTGGAATATACCTTTGCTTGTGATAGGCTGGAGAATAAGGAATTTCTGTTTAGCAGAGGAAACTTGTCATCTATTAGGAAGTGGTTGAGCAGTTGGTAGTTTATTACCAATATATACTTTCATCGAGCTTGTTCTAATCTATTATTGACATATAATGCATGGCAGGCCCATGGAGATTCAGTTTCTTCGATTAATCCTTGAACTTTTAGCTCTTCGCATTCCTTGTGTTGCCAAACTTTGGTGGTCAGGGTTCATTCCAGGATGGCTTGCTTTAGTTGGGTTGGCATCTTCATTTTTCCACAATGGGTGGTCACATTTATGCGAGAACTCCATATGGGAATTAGCACATGATATTTGGATAATGCGTTCCTTGATTGATGTCAGACAATCATCAGTCATGTGAAAGTAGTTCAGAACCTGTTCCCATGGAGTAAAGTATTGCTTGTATGCCAATCCATGTGGAAGTAATCTCAGACCTTTTTTCTTTGTGTATAGGTCGAAACCTATAATTAAATCATTTCCCAGAAGTTTGGAGCTGATGACTCTGTGGACTATTGAACAACCTCGAAAGAATTGCAGCTTCATAGGCTTGCTGATCAGTTATGTGTAGAAAATTTGGTTATTTGCTACGTGGAAATACTGTTTCTTTTTCTTCCAGAATTCAGGCAGTAGTATATCAGGATTCATGATTGTATAGGAGGCTCCAGTATCAAAGAAGGCAGCTACTTTGATTGGTTTTGAGTATTCAGTTGGGATAATCTGCATTATTGCCATAGGGATGGGTTTAACTGAATTTATGGCATTCATTTTGAAGATTCCTCCATCACTATCGTTGTCTGAGTTTGAGAATGGTCGTAAGGCACAGACAGTATATGAAGAGATTTCATCTTCTATAGACAATACAGATTCTACATCATCGTCGAAGAGAGATACGCCTGTTACATCCTGGATATGTGAGATCATTTTCGCCGTTTGCATTATCATCTACTCCCCTAATTAGGTAGAACCTTTTGGACATTCTTTGATAATGCAGCTCTAAGTCATTTTTATCCATTGAACAGCACGTCATATTAAAGAACTCTGGTTTAAGTCTTTCTATTACTTGGGCATCTTGCCCACAAAATTCGACATAGAGGTGGTTTAGACCTGTTTCGATTGATTATGCTTGTAGGAATTGAAGTTGCTTGTATTCTCACAGATATTGCCACCAGTCTTGTAGTATTCCAATGAACCTTGACACGAGTTGCAGAAGGAAATCTCCTATTTCTACCTTGGGATTTTGAGCTTCGAGCAAGGTCCAAGCATTGAATTCTTGTAAACAAGATCTCCATTGGCTTGGTGGTAAATCATACAATTTGAAGGTATGAGGTTTTTCGCTTGTCACAAAGGTGTGCTTGGTGGTGTTTTGTTCTTCTTCTGATGATGCCTCTTCTTCTATGATTGCCTCTGTTTGAGGAAACCATGTTTCTCTATCTAACCTTGAAGCTTAGGTGTGGTTTGTCATAAATTGATGTGGGGCTTCATCGCTACTGTCGTCCTCTTTGGTCTCCCATAATTCAGCTTTCCCAAAGGAGGATGATTTCATATCGTCGCTTGAGCCATCTAGTTCTTCATTAAGATTAATTTGAGGGAGACTGTCTAAGCAGTGTTGATGGATAACTTCAGTGAGCCGATTTGTCTTTTGAACCATGAGCTGGTTATTTGTCGCACCGCCATCTGCTTGCTTTTCTTTTTGTTATTTCTTTAGTTGGTCTTCTTCTTCTAGGATTCCTTTGAGGCGAAGTATTTGATCTCCCCTTTTGGTTAGTGTTGCTAGTGGTTGTGAATGTTGTGGCAGTGTTGAAAACATCCATGGAGTGGGATTTACGCTTGGGGATAGAGAGACATCTTTCTGCTGACTTTGCATAGCGACATATTGACTTTTGAGACTTTCAAGTTTTGCCTCTTTAGCTCGAAAGATGTCATGTGGAGCATGTTGGGACTTTGCCATATTCAACAGTTCTTTGTGCACTTATGAGATTATGTAAATGAGTCTGCTCATAGTCATGTCTACCTTTGAGATTTCTTTGCTGAGTTTGGTCACCTTATGGCTGACGTGAGAGAGTTTTTCATCGATCCGTGCTAGAGTTCTGTTTTGGGCTAGCATGTTCTCCGTTTGCCAATTCAAGACGGCTTCTGCAGGTGAGATCTTTTTTAGGGATCCATCAGGCTCTCGAACTTTTGGATTTGTGATATTTGGTTGGTGGGTTGTTGTACCATCGTCATCAATAAATGAAGCAGATAGTGGAAAATCACCTTTATTGGTATTTATCATGAGGTGGTGAGCGATTTTTGGGTTGGGTCTTTTTTGCTTGTAACATGCTAGGACCTTTTTTTGTTTTGGCTAAGGGGGGGTCATTGGGTGTTTTTCATCTTCGTCCCGTCCAGTAGGTGGGAGAGGGGGTAGGATGGTGAATTGAAGGAGTATTTGACTAAGCAATCAAATTTTCCAGAAGGTTGCCCAAGAGGAGCAATATCTGTGTGCCCTGACTCCCTTTTTTCTTTTAATACTTTGCCACTACTAGTCTTCTTGGGGATTCTTCCTGGTTCATCCATATTAATGCAATCAGGGCAGTTGCATACATCCCAATAAATATGCCCTGAGGATGACTTGTAGGCATATATAGGGACTCCATTTTTGTCAAACGAGGTGATTTCTGCATTTGTTGGTATGACTGAGGACATCATGTACCAAGTATAGAATATCTTAGGAGTATCTTCCTTCTTTTGAAAGCTGATTTCAATAGACTCATCTTTATTTGTGGAGTATGATGGATCTACCGAATGGATTGTAGGAGGCGGTCTGTGGATCCTTTCATAATTAGTAATCCATGAGTTCGGAAGGATTTTTTGCAGTTCTTCAGTAGTGATTTATCTTTGTATGTGGGTGTAGCTTTGCTGTTGATTTGTAACAACAGTGATCATCAGTGCGTCTGAGCTTCCCGGAAGTGCTATGTCAATTGCATGGTTAAGGACATTGTAAGCCATTTGATAGTGTAGTGTAGCACCAATAGATTCTGGATCTTGGTCTAAACCCACTATTTGTAGCTGAACTTTTAAAGCATCGAGAAAGCTTTTATCTTTCAAATACATGCAGAAGTTTCGGTAGAATGTGATAATTACTGTACCCGCATTAAGAGTCGTTTCAAGAGTATTGATGGAGGCATGTTGAAACCTTCACATTCGTGTATCCAACAAAGTGATCCTAGCACAAACAGGTAAGCCTTTTCATCCAAGATGGGTGAGGGCGAGTCGATATCCAATCTACCTGTTGACTGCATTTTTAGCCAACGACGTGAGAACGTCAATAACGACAAGCCTTCAAGAGAATGTAAACGACACAGATGGTATAATAAAGAAAATAAAGAACACACAAGAGATTTTTATAGTGGTTCAGCCCCGATTGTCGGTAATAGCCTAATCCACTTAGAGTTATGATTTATAAATCTATACTCAAGATCAGATGGACTGAGCCAACTGAGTTTCTTCAGTACAGATTGTGAAAATACAAGAATTCTCTCTAATTTCAGCACTTTCTCTCTCTAGAATAGACAGACCCAATTTTCTCTCTCTAGAAAGAAGAAGCAGAAAAAGACCTTTCTCTCATCCCATAAGCTCTCTATTTATAGACCTGGGATCCTCAACTGATATCCCCTTATGATCGGGATATTTTATTATATTTATTACATTTATATTACAAATAAACATTCAAAATTCAAAATGTAACAAACTCCCCATTTGTGGGAAGAATGAGAGATTCCCGCGCATGTTGTTGAAGTTGTGTCTGACTTAGTCTCCTCTAACTAGCTGGTCCACCTCCTACTCACTACCCATGCAAGTGCTGGTCGAACATGCATGGTGGTAGGATATGCATGGTGGTAGGATATGCATGGTGGTAGGACATGTTTTTGGTGGGTTGAACGTGCATGGTGGTAGGAGATGCACTTCTCTCCTCTAACATGCACTCTCCTCTAGCATGCCATGTTCCTCCTTGAACCAATCTCCTTGGCTTCTCCTCGGACCAAGGTGGTCCGAGGCAACCTCCTTGGCACCTCACCTTGGACAACATTGAGGCAACCTCACCTTGGACAACATTGAGGCAACCTCCTTTAGCATCTCCCAAACATGTCCAATTGAACATTGTATAGGCTCTCCTTATCAAAATCTAAGTCTCCATTCTCTTGCATGAGACTCCTCCTCCTTAGCTACTTACCTTGGACACGTTCGAGCCAACACTTAGAAAACCTTGGGAGGCTTACCTCCTACACACCCTTGGGGTCTCCTAGGACCACATCCTCCTTGGAGTCTCCTAGGACCACTCCCCTTAGCTCTCCTAGGAGGCACTCTCCTAGATGCATTCTCCTTAGCCTCCTAGGATGCATTCTCCAATTTTTGGGTATAACATTTGCCCCCTAAGTTTATTATACGATTCTCCTCGTATGATAAACTTTTCTTCTTGCAAAATGCTCTCGAGGTCATCCAAAAGCTCCTATCCGGATGATAACTTTCACGTAAACTCCCATGACAGAACCTGTCTTGTGATTTCTTCAAACTCTATTTCTTGATGTAATGAAAACATAAGCTCCCTTTGTATATGTTGCAAAAACATCATAGTATAGAGACAGGTTGTTGAATATCCTCGATTTGGTTGCGCTCGGATTAGAATATCCTCGATTTTTTTTTTTTTTTTTTTAGCAATTTGGTCCGATCGGACCATGGGTGAGCTTCTTGTCTTCTCCTCCGAGGCAATTTCTTGGCTTCTCAGACTAGGGTCCGATCGGGCATATTTTTGCATTCTCCTCGGACCAAGGTGGTCCGAGCCATACATCTTGGAAGTTCACCTCGGACATGTCCGAGCCACACACCTTGGAAGCTCAAACTAAGGTCCGATCGGACTCTTTGTGGCTTCTCCTTGGACCATGTGATCTGAACTAATCTCCTTGAAGCTCACCTCGGATAGGTCCGAGCCAAGCACTAGGATCCTCCATCCATGTCCGATCGGACATTGCGTGACCTCGGCCAAAATCTAAGTCCTTTGGCGTGGTCCGAGCCATCTTTTTCTTGCCATCTCCTCAGACCAAAATGGTCCAAGGCACCTCTCCCATGGCATGTCCGATCGGACATGACACCCTTCTCCTCGGACCAAAGTGGTCCGAGCCTATCTCTTTCAAGCAAGGTCCTATCGGACCCTTGGCACACATGGGTGAGCTTCTCTCGAACTTGTCCGATCGGAGCTTTCCATTTAGGGACTCCTCAAGTTAAGGTCCGAGCCAAGTATTTTGGAGCTCACCAAGCTTAAGTCCGAGCCAATTCCTTGGCACACATGCATGGCTCTCCTCGAACATAGTCCGATCGGAGATATTCAACATGGTCCGATCGGAGATATGCAACATGGCTTTCATGACCTTTCCTTGAACCAAGGTCCAAGCCAATGTCTTGGCTTCTCCTCGGACATGGCCCGAGCCAAGCATTTGGCTCCTCCATCAAGGTCCGATCGGACACAATGTAGCTTCCAACCACCCAAGCGTGTTTCTCCTCTTCAGATGCATCACCTTAGGTACCAATATCTGGGCTTAGATCCTTGGACGTAGGTGAGATGCTCCTTGGATCAACATGCATCCGATCGGCCATCTCAAGGTATGCTTGGACACCACATTTTTCAAACACTTTAAGCACCTGTATTGATCGTGAACATGGACAAACAGGCATAAGCCGTGTTGACATGAATGCAATGCAATGCAATGCATGGAACAGTAGCCAGCCTTCTAAGCATGCACATTCGATCGGACATAGGCAGCATCACCATTTGGACGCTTCTCCTTGGAACTAGACACACCTTTCGGACCAAACATGGTACACTCCATGCTATAATTTTTTCAAACATTTCGCCTTTAGACACTCTTAGGTACGTTCAGGAAAAACCATCAAAGCACCTTGTTTGAACCTCCCAAAATTATTTTGAGAGATTGATTTCTCTCAATCAATCTTGGTGAAAACCTGACTTCTCCTCCCAAGGACAAATTTTCACCATGTAGCATCTATTTTTCATGCATTTGTTTGATTCACTCCAGGGAATGTTGATCGATGATACATGCTTAGCCTACCAGGGATGTTGTATCTGCTCTCCTGAGCAAGAAAACTTTTCACCTGAGGAGCTAAACTTGTAGCTGTTGGCATTTATACTTTACTTCTCCTTGTTAACTTAAAACATTCTAAGTCTCCTCTAGACTTAAAAAGTTATAAATTTTTTGTGAAGAGTAAAGTCACTCTGATGTGTGCCTCATATTTTCGCATGAGTACTTAGTTTTCTAACTTAGAAATTCTAGACATTTCATAAGTCCATGCTAAGTATACTTTCTCACACTCTTATTGCTCTAACCTTTTATGAGCATGATGTTTATGGTCACACGAATATCTGCTCCTAACTTGAGATTTTAAAAAATTCCAAGTTACTTAAGCTTTGCCAAGCAAGTTAGCTTAATGGTCTTTTTGGACTTCGAAAATTTACAAGTCAGCCTAAAAACAGATATATTACCTCGTGCTCTTATTGCCTGTGTTAAGTTATATACCAGCATACCCCATGTGCCCCCCAGGTGGTTGGAGGTTGAAAGATCCTTAGTCACTTGCTACCTGACTGAATCTGTTCGAGCAAGTTAACTACTCGTGAAACACATAGAATATATGGAAAATACTCAAGCAGTTGAACACTGCTTGAACACATCGACCAGTTGAACACTGCTCGGATAACTAACACACATGCATATTTGTAGCAAGAATCGACCACGCTGCGCGTAGTCTCTTTTATTACTCGTAAATTAAAAATGACAAAACATGTCTAACAACGAGTCTTAAACAACCAAAATCGTTCAAAATAAAATGACTGGTTAGCAAATAACCAGTTCATACACCAAACTTAAATAACAAGTCTAAAAAACTCAAAACCAAGCTACCACTCTGAAAGCAGTATTTAAAAATAATATCTCCTTCGACGCTCTATGTTCACGCCACTCCAGTGATTCCTGCTCCTAGCACTCCTCTTCAGCATACTCCTCCTCTTACTTCGTTGCTTTCCTCAGCTAAGGGTGGACCTCCACATATAGTGTCTACGGTGAAGTCCACAGGTCCAGGCTGCAAGGGTGGATATTTTTGTCGCTTGAATCCGGAGTTGCTTCTACCTCCTTCTCCTTAGGGTGTCTCTACTCGGTACTTCTTCAACTTGCCCGACCGGAGAAGAAATTCTATCTCGTCCTTGAGGTGGTTGCATTCATTCGTGTCGTGACCATAATCTTCATGGAAGCGACAATACTTGTTCATGTCTCTCTTCCTCATCTCTCTCCTAATGGGTGGAGGCTTCTTGTAAGGAACCTCCTCTTGACTAGCAAGATATATCTCTGCTCTACTGGTTCAGAGAGTAGTGTAGTTGGTAAATTGAGGCTCATACTTGGTTGGCTTCTCACTTGAATCCACCTTTGCCTTCTTTTCTTCATGGTGGTCAGACCCATTACTTCTACGTTTCTTTCCACCATCACTAGGAGAGTCAGTTGGTCTGCTTGGGTTGTTTATGCCATTCTCCCCCTTCTCTATCGCATCATCCAAATTCATATATTTTTCCGCCCGGTCAAGAAATTGTTGAAGTGTTGAAATTGGATGGCGATGGATGCTGTCCCATAGAGGACTCCGATAAATTATCCCAGCAGATATAGGAACCATCTTCCCTTCGTCTCCTACAGCAGTTGCTCTATTGGCTTCTCTCATGAACCTCTGTATATAGCTCTTTAGAGACTCATCTTTTCCTTGTTTAATATCTGCCAAATCATTGGTGTAAACTGGTGGAGTCCGGGCAGTGCTAAATTGTCTACAAAACTCCTTCCTGAATGACTCCCAAGAGGTAATGGAGTTTGGTTTAAACCTCCAATACCACTCCTAGGCAGTGTCCATCAAGGTGGTGGGGAAGACTCTACACCGATAGTCATCACTCACCCCGAGCAGTTCCATCTGGTCCTCAAACTTCCCAACATGTCTTATCGGGTCAGCCTTTTCGGTATAAATTGGCAGTACCGGTGCTTTGTACTTTGCTGGTGGTTGGGCTGCTCTAATTCGAGCACAGAACGGGCTGCCACTCCGGTAGTCGATCGCATCTATCTCGGAAGGTCGTTTCGACAAACCTTGCACTGCAGCTGCTAGCATGTCAAGCTGGACTTGGATAGCTGGTGCAACTGATGAGGTTCCAAGGTTTTGACCGCCTGGTCGGGCATTACCATCTGGCGCGCCACCGTCAAGTATTTCTACTTGACTGGTAGGACGGTCCAGATTTTGCCCTTCGACCGGGACGGTCCTCCTCTTGTTGGTGATAACGTCCCTTAGATCCTTCTAAGATGCATGCTCTCCTACCCGATCAAACACCGTACTCTTCGATTTCCCAGCGGGCTTACTACGTGGGACTTTCTCTCTCCTGCCACGCCGCTGGTCGGGGTGTAATGGAGGCTTCTTAGCATGCTCTGGGCAGTTTTCTCCTCTTCGTGGGTTGTGGTCCTCCTTTTCCCTTGACTGGTTGGTGGGATGACTATCAGCCTCATCCCCACCATGCCCATCTTTGAACTAAGAGGTCCTCTTCTCTCTAGGAGCTTTATTTTGCTCCTGCCCAGGTGGAGTCTTTTTACTGCCCGATCGGTGACTTCTGGAGGGGGTTCTAGAGTGCTCCCCTTGGGTTGAGGTAGTGTGCGATCGGACTCAATCTCCCTCACCAGGTGGGTTATTACCACCCCTCCTTGGTCTATCATTGCTCCTACCACCAGCTTCTGTGGTCCTTGCTCCTGGAGGGGGTCCTCCTCGTACTGCAGCTTGGGCATTGGCTTGGGCCAAATGGGTAGCTGCTTCCAAAGCAAGCGTTGCTTCACGATGTTTCCGATTGACCTCCTCCTGTTGTTGTCTGAGCTCCTCACTTCTGGCCTCCATACCGCGTTTTTCCTGCTCTAAGGCAGCTCTCTGCCTGGCCATCTCTTCAGCAAACGCCTCTTGCCTATCGTGGAATTGTGCCATCTCCTCCTGGAAGGCCCCCATGGTGTCTTGGAGCTCTTCAACTCCTGGAGTCACGTCCTCAAGCATGACCCTAGGCTCATTCTCATGATATTGTGGGCTAGGACCTTCAGATCTAGCAGGTTCATTAGAGGAGTTTGTCCTCTTGGAAGCAGCAGTGGTGTTCTTAGGCGCCATCTTGCTTCAGGGACCGTCTGTTCTTCTCTTCAGGCTCTCAATGAAAGCACCAAAATGTTGACTGCGTTTTTAGCCAACGACGTGAGAACGTCAATAACGACAAGCCTTCAAGAGAATGTAAACGACACAGATGGTATAATAAAGAAAATAAAGAACACACAAGAGATTTTTATAGTGGTTCAGCCCCGATTGTCGGTAATAGCCTAATCCACTTAGAGTTATGATTTATAAATCTATACTCAAGATCAGATGGACTGAGCCAACTGAGTTTCTTCAGTACAGATTGTGAAAATACAAGAATTCTCTCTAATTTCAGCACTTTCTCTCTCTAGAATAGACAGACCCAATTTTCTCTCTCTAGAAAGAAGAAGCAGAAAAAGACCTTTCTCTCATCCCATAAGCTCTCTATTTATAGACCTGGGATCCTCAACTGATATCCCCTTATGATCGGGATATTTTATTATATTTATTACATTTATATTACAAATAAACATTCAAAATTCAAAATGTAACAAACTCCCCATTGGTGGGAAGAATGAGAGATTCCCGCGCATGTTGTTGAAGTTGTGTCTGACTTAGTCTCCTCTAACTAGCTGGTCCACCTCCTACTCACTACCCATGCAAGTGCTGGTCGAACATGCATGGTGGTAGGATATGCATGGTGGTAGGACATGTTTTTGGTGGGTTGAACGTGCATGGTGGTAGGAGATGCACTTCTCTCCTCTAACATGCACTCTCCTCTAGCATGCCATGTTCCTCCTTGAACCAATCTCCTTGGCTTCTCCTCGGACCAAGGTGGTCCGAGGCAACCTCCTTGGCACCTCACCTTGGACAACATTGAGGCAACCTCACCTTGAACAACATTGAGGCAACCTGACCTTGGACAACATTGAGGCAACCTCACCTTGGACAACATTGAGGCAACCTCCTTTAGCATCTCCCAAACATGTCCGATCGAACATTGTATAGGCTCTCCTTATCAAAATCTAAGTCTCCATTCTCTTGCATGAGACTCCTCCTCCTTAGCTACTTACCTTGGACACGTTCGAGCCAACACTTAGAAAACCTTGGGAGGCTTACCTCCTACACACCCTTGGGGTCTCCTAGGACCGCATCCTCCTTGGAGTCTCCTAGGACCACTCCCCTTAGCTCTCCTAGGAGGCACTCTCCTAGATGCATTCTCCTTAGCCTCCTAGGATGCATTCTCCAATTTTTGGGTATAACACTACCCTTATCAGAGGTCATGGAAAATCGATGGCAAAGGAATTAGGCTTCCATCCAAAGGACCCATTTGCCAAACTCTTTCACATGGAGAATACCATTTTCATGCCAAAAAATATCACCCACATGTTTTGGTACTTAATGAGCACCTACACTATTGCTATTGAGGTTCATACCATAGGTCTCCGAACATCGGTTCGTAGCTACATGCAAAGGCCTGACCTTCGCCCTACATACCAACATCCCATGGAAATGTTACAATGGTTGAAGCCACTATCTGATTGGAATGATCTGCTAACCCAACAATGGGAAAATGTTCAAAACAAAAGACCAGTTGGTTTCTTTTACCCAACTGCTGAAAACGTGGAAAACCCAACAAAGTGCTACACCATCTTGTTACTAAAGCTAAATGTCAACCATGATCTATCATTTACATCAAATGTCCAAGTAAACATATCCTGGGAAAACCCAATGGTTGTAATCAGCAACCTCGAACACAGACAACTGGAGAAACTGCTATTTAGTATAAATGGCATAATTCCTGAAGAAATATGGCCACGACCAGAAGATGACGCACCTTGGGAATAGTATCCGGCAGACTACTCACTAAAGATGGAAAAATATTGGATTATTACAATCAACATTACTCCGAAAATGAGGTTGATTATAATGATTCAATCTTCCAAGACTCACAACAACCAGATACCCTGTGCTCATCTCCACTAACGACATCATTAAGAGAGCTTGATGAAGAAATAATGAGGGGATTATCAATCACAAAAAGACCAACACGTGGAGAACCAAGTATGTCTGATGAAGATGGCAGTGATGACACCTGCATGAATCTTAGCCCTAGTCATGAACCCATCATTAAATAATTCCATGTGACCTCTGAGAAGATTCGCCCGCCCATGTGACGCACCCAACTATGCTGACCAGAATCGCCTAGGTAATAATGTGTTTCAGAAAATATACACTGAAGTTTGCAAAGTCCTTGAAGACACCAGAGATTCTCTAACGTTTGCAGTTATTTTGAAGACAACAGAGATTCCCTGTAGTTCAAAAAGAAATATCTTTGTATTAAATATATAAAATTAGAGTATAATTTTAAATGGAAGGGAGTTGTTGTTTATCAGGTGACACCATTTGAATATGGAATATAACTTGTAAAAATATTTGAAATTGGAAGCATTGAATAAACAAATGGAATATAAATTGAAAGGGTGAGGTTTTACATAATTTGGTGACTTGTTTTACACAAAATACAATTCAAAAACAAGTTTTTAAATTAAAGCATCACCCAAAATGCCTAAATGCCAATCATCATTAAAGCATGACCATATATGTCTCCCTATACATCAAAAGGCAACCAACATCATACCCACCTACCATTTGCTACAAGTGTAAGCATGGTTACATTTGAGTACATAAGGCATACCAAAATAGTAAGTGTTTGAAATTCCACACTTCCAAAAACAACAGCCATATAAAAAAAAATGTTGGTGCTTCAATCAAAACTAAGATCTTTTAGAGGATGAAGGTCCACCCTTTGTAGTTTGTTCCTTGACATTTTGTTTCCTTCTCCATTCTGCTCTCTTTTTGGTTGCTTCAGTAGGTTTATTGCTTGGAGGTCTCCCTCTCCCTTTTATAACATGGTCCTGAAATAGGAATTATTTAGTGTATTTCATCTCAATTTGTTTTTCTCAATCAGAAACACACATATCTTACTTAGATTACCTGAGGAACAAAAGTGTTGGTGCAACTCATCACATTGTGCCCTTGTTGCTTGCTGTTGCAACCATGGTGGACTTGTCCAACTCTAGGAGTCTTGGTGCTTCCCAAAGGTGGTTCATCAACATCCCTCTTTCTTGATTTTCTTGGCCTACCTGGTAAATTAGTAGCAGCTAGTTGGGATATTGGGTTTTTCCCAGTGTGTGGCCACTGATCCGAACTTGGCATGGGATGAATAACCCCTTCATATGCCATTTGATACTTATCTTTCTTATAGTAGTCATCAACATAGTATAAGACATTGTGACATGCAGTCCACATGCAAGTTAGAGCATGGCCACATGGGATACCAGTGAGTTGAAACTTTTGAAAAATGCATTCTTTCTTAAGTAAGTCAACTGTGTACCCCTGGCCTAATGTTGCATTCACTTGAAAAGTATGTGATGTTGCTCTTGTTGACAAGCAATATTTTGCAACCTGCATTTATTAAAGTTATTTAAAAAATAAACTAATTAAAACAATTATCTTCAGAAAAAAATAAAGCTTGGTACCCCTTTGTTTTTCTCAATAGTTTTTAATATACACTGCCCAACTGCATGCACCCACCTGGCAACATTCTCCCTATTCTAGCAAAAATGACACATTAACCAATATCGAATCTTCTTTCACATAAGTTATTTAGCAACATATCGCACTTCGCCTTTACTTGAAAGTGAGACCTAGTCAATTCTGTTCGACTCTTCTTAGCCAACCAATTATAAGCACCCTCAAACACGTCCTTCAAATTTTGCAGCCTTTTTTTAAATTCTACAATTGTGGTGGCCCTTGCTGCTGCCCAAAGTAGTTGCTTCAATAACAGACCAGGATGGTCTTTCTTGAATTTGGAGTACATATGTCTAACGCAAAATCTAGATTCACAACAAACCCAAAGTTCACTCTCAACATTCTCCAAGCCCTTTTGCCTATCACTAATGAAGGTGTATAAGTTAGGCTCATCAACATTCCAATCATCCTTCAATAGCCCTTAAAACCATTTCCATGTATCAAAAGTTTCCTTCTCAACTATGGCATATGCAATAGGGAACATTGAGTTATTGCCATCAATACCCACTATTGTGAGGAGAATCCCCTTGCAATAACCCTTTAAGAAACACCCATCCACTCCAAACAAAGGTCCACAACCTCTGACGAACCCTTCTTTACAAGCACTCAAACATATATACACTTTTTCGAAAATCGTTTTGCCATTTTCTGTTTTGGTTTTGATCTTAGTTGTGCTCCCTGGGTTTGCAGCTAGAAGCATCTTCCAATAGTCATCCAATATAGCATATTGATCCATCACGCTTCCCTCTAGCACATTTTTAGCTTTTATAAGGGCTCTGTAGCATGACCAATTGGACAATTGACTGTATTTAGTTTTGCCAATCCTTTCTCTAAAAGTGTTGTAGTTCATGTTGGGATTCATTCTGAATTCTTCCAAAAAGTGCTTAGCCAACCACGTTGAATTTAGTAGCCTACTATTAAGCACTAATGGACAGTTGTGATTATTAATCAAGGTTTGAACTATAGAATTTTTCCCTTCATTTTTGAGGCCGCTTGCATATAACAGCCACTAACATCCTACTGCCCTGCACTTTGCCCTTACCCTATTTAAGTCATTGTTGACATAAACAAACTCCCTATCTATTGTAAAAAAAAAATGTCCTTCAGTGCATTTCAGAGGAGTTCAATTGTGGCAAACTCCATTCATAACATTAACTTCAAGTCATCAAACATAGACTTTGGATTAAAACCTTTCTTTGTTTTCTTGGGACCACACACTTCATCTGTTGGGAAAACCTATGCAAGATCTGAATTATTTTCATGTAAATCATATATTAAACACATTAATATAAGACAACCTAGAACATGTTTCTAAAATTGAATTTAAACAGAGATAATGATAAGAACACTTACATTATACGTAGCAGAATGTACTAGTCATTCTTTTAATTTCTCTAACCCTTGAATCCTTTCTGTCGCAGGGTATCACCATGAAACTGAACTGATCTTCAAATTTCTTCAGTCTTCCAAAGCATCCTTAGAATCACCTAGACTAGAGTGGGAAATTCTCAACACATGAGATAGATACAAAGAGAAGAAGAGAAGAGAATGTTGAGGCTTAGAAAATGACTTTTGATGTAGGGAGAGTCTAAAACCCTAAAGTATCAATAGATCTTTTGATCATCTATTCATCTCTTCTCAACTCTCACTTAGCATTCCTTTTATAGGCTGAATTAGGTCACTTATTTAATTAAAAAACCAATCGAATAATAGGTAATATCAGTCATTAGGTTGAAATTATCATGGGCTTTAAGCCTGTAAAATTTCCCATTTAATTATATGCCAGTTGGACTTAAATTCAAGGCTCATATTATTTTCTATTAATTAATTAATTAAATAATTTATCAAATTAATTATTTATAATTTGAACCTTGATTTAAACTTATTTATTAATTTAGACTCCAATTTGTCTTAATTAATAAATCTGCCATAAAATCTCTTTTCTTCTATAAATTGCACAACTTTGTGAAACTATCCAAAATTGACCTAGTAAACATTGATAATTCTAATTGAAAACTAAATTAATTAATTGAGACTATCTAGATGAATTTATCTAAGGTACTGTGGAGACCATGGGCCTACTAAATCAAGCTCCAATAAGTTATCTTAAATTTAACAAATACATGTACTAACTTATTAATTCCACGTGATTGCACTAAAGACTCAGAATTGCACTCTTGAATTCATATAACGATTTATAAGCAATATAGATGCATTATTAGTTATCCATTGTTACAATCATAATTATCACTCAATCATCTATAGACGGTCTACAATAAGATGAGACTAACATACTGTTTTTCCCCTCATTGTATTTTATCCTTAAAACACTTAGTTCCTTGTAAATGATATTTCAGTAAACTAATATTAATTGTTGAAATGTGATCTCTATCATTCAGCACCTCGAACCAAACTAAAAGGAAACCATTGTTTTACTTCTTCATCAGAAGCTATAGATGTTCATATCTATGATTAACACTCCAACTCAATTATACTACCGAGTTCCCAAGATATAAGTATGGGCTAGTTCGTAGGGTAAGCTGGTAATGAACAAGTCAAGGAACTCAAATAATATAATCAGTTAGAATACTCACCACTTAGAATTAAGATTGAATTGACCTATGTACAACTATATGATATGAATAGAATAGATAATAATAGTATGTTTACTTATCCTATCTATTGTCAATATTAGTCCAATTCGATGTAATAAATACATCCGATCTTATCTACTTTGCTAACGTTCTGGAACGAACATAACACTACAATTTGTAAGTAGTTCATATCATAGATTGGCAAGTCGGTGTAAATCCTGTGCACTGACTAATCTTAGGACTAACTTATGTTTGAACAAATAATCATATTTATATTCCACTGCGATTACATCGCTATAAATATGATTAGCTATATTCTTGGGAATTAATAGAAGTTTATATTAAACAAATAATCATGAAAACAAAACATGTGAGCAAAGTGATTGACCAAGTGGAAAATGATTTCTATTGTTTTATTCATAATAAAATGAGATTACAAGAAAATTGGGTTTTAATTAGGGCATAAAACCCCAACAAACTCCCACTTGCAGTAATTGAAAGTAATGTCTTAGTTCTACTAATCCCATTTATTTGATATGCTTATGAAATGTAGCTTCTGGTAGTGTCTTTGTAAACGGATCTGCAAGATTGTCTTCAGATGCAATTTTCATATCCTTTACATCTCCCCTGGCCACATATTAGCGAATTATGTGATACTTCCTTTCTGTATGCTTACTCCTCTTGTGACTTCGAGGTTCTTTAAAGTTGGTTATCGCTCTTGTGCTGTCACAAAACAACACAAGCAGTTTATCCATATCTTAAATAACACCAAGATCTGAATAGAACTTCTTTAGCCAAACTATTTCCTTAGCTGCTTCAGACGCAGCTATGTATTCAGCCTCCATGGTGGAATCTGAGATCGCAAACTGCTTTACGCTTGTCCATATCACAACTCCTAACCCAAGGGTAAACACCATTCTAGAAGTAGACTTCCTGTCATCGACATCAGACTGAAAATTTGAATTGGTGTAGCCTACAGGGTTCATAACACCACCCTTGTAGACTAACATATAATCCCTAATCCATGTTAAATACTTCAGAATATGTTTAACTGTTATCCAATGTTTCGGTCCTGGGTTTAACTTATACCTACTCACTACTCCCACTGCATTGCAAATATCTGGTCTAGTACACAACATAGCATTCATTAGACTTCCAACTGTCAATGTGTAAGGAACTTTTATCATTGCATCTTCCTCTTCAGGAGTCTGGGGAGACTGATCCTTTGAAAGATGAATTGCATGGTGGGATAGTAGATGTTCTTTCTTGGAATTTGTCATTGAGAAACATTCAAGCACTTTATTAATGTAAGCTTCTTGAGATAGAGCTAAGAGTTTGCTCTTTCTATCCCTAATGATCTGGATACCTAGAACATAACTTGCTTCACCCAAATCCTTCATCTGGAATTGAGTGCTCAGCCAATTGATAATTTCTTAACATTGTTTCCAATGAATAAGATATCATCTACATAAAGAACCAGGAATACCACTATTTGATTTGCCTTCGGTTGGTATACACAAGGCTCATCAATATTTTGTTCAAAGCCATAGGTTTTTATTATTTCATCAAACCTAAGGTTCCAGGAATGAGAAGCTTTCTTAAGTCCATAAATGGACCTATTCAACTTGTAAACTTTTCCTTCTTGTCCAGCTACTTTAAATCCTCCTGAATCATCCATATAAATGACTTCGTCAAGCTTCCCATTAAGAAAATTTGTCTTGAAGTCCATTTGCCAGATCTCATAGTCGAGAGCGGCTGCTATAGATAGGAGGATGCGAATGGAGTTGAGCATGGCTACTTGAATAATAGTTTCCTCATACTTCTCTTTGGGTACAAACCTTTCCAACTAATCGAGCTTTATAAGTTTTGATCTTTCCATCAATCCCTTGTTTCTTCTTGTAGATCCACTTGCACCCAATGGCCCTAAAGTCACAAGGTATTTCCATAAGATCCCAGATAGAACTTGGGTACATGGCTTCAAGCCATAATTCCTTTCCAGGGCTAGCCGTTGCCTGTTTGAAAGACAACGGATCATCGCCACTAGTGTCACCAACAACCATATTGGTTTCACCATCCAAACCATAGAGAACAGGGTTCTTAGAAACCCTCCCACTACAACGAGGCCCCGTGACTGTTTGCTCAGGAACAGTGGTACTTTCTTCATTTAAATCAATTTGCGTTGGTTGGACATGAAGAGTGGGCATTTCATCATCAACTTGCGTTGGTGATGATGAACATTGGTTGGAGTCAATTCTTCAACCATCTCCTCTAAAACTACTTTGTTGCGTGATTTGAAGTTTTGGACATAGTCATTTTCCAGAAAAGTAGCATTCGTAGAAGTAAACACTTTTTTTTTTCTGAATGACTATAGAATAGTCCACCCTAAGTGCCTCTAGAATAGCCAACAAGCATGCAAACTCCGATTCCCAGTTCTATCTTTCCTTCCTTTTTCCTCAAGACATGGGCGGGACACCCCTAGATTCTAAAATGACATAAACTAGGTTCAAGAACATTCCAGCATTTTAAAGATGTTTTAAGGATTAATTCTGACGGTACGACATTTATAATGTCGTTAGAAATTTCAATTGCAAGTCCCTAGAATGAAGTTGGTAGAGTTGAGTAACTAAGCATGCATATAACCATTTTCAATAAAGTTATGTTATGGCGTTCCACTACACCATTTTATTGCAGAGTACCCGGGCAGTAAGTTGTGATAAAATCCCAAGTTAAGTTGAATAATCTTGGAACTACATATCTAAATATTCTCCACCCCTATCAGATCGCAAGTTCTTTAACATTTTACCTAATTGGTTCTGAGCCATAGCTAGGAATACCTGAAACTTTTTATGAATGATTTCCTATGCATTAGATAAAGGCATGAGTATCTAGAGTAATCGTCAATGAAAATGACAAAATACTCAAAACTACCCCTAGCTTGTACATTCAAAGGTCCACAAACATCTGAATGAACAAGTCCAAGTGGTTCTTTGGCCCTATCACCCTTTGCGGAGAATGGACACTTGGTCAGTTTTCCTTCTACACAAGATTCACAGACAGGTAATGTTGGAAAACCATTCAGAGCACGCAACGAAAACTTTGCGGGGTGGGCCCATTGTTGTTTATGAAAAACAGAACAACAACAATAATTTTTTTTCAGTAATCATATAAACAATTTATATGACCAAGAAAACAATCGAGAAACATTTTCATTCAATACTATTAATCATGCAACAAATATGTATATAAATATACAATATATTTATACATAATATATAAACACAAAAATCGAGAACTTAAACTTTTACCTCTTGAAGCCTATCAAGTGTCCTTGAGTATTTTTTTATTTTTAACGAACTTCCTATCCAAAGCTTTGAGCACTCAAACCACAATCTTCCATAGTGTTCTCTACAACTCAAGATGTGGGTGGGCACATAGAGAACATGTGTTCGTATTTTAGGAATTACAAGTATTTCTTAACACATGAGAACTTGGATAATGGTCTGAGAAGGACTAGAATAAAGAAGAAGAAGAAGAAAGACTCCTTTTGTCTTACAAGAATTCTGAAATTCTCTCTTACTTATGGTTTTCTCTCTATTGTGTGAAATCTTCTGTATATGCTCTCTTCTTCTTCTATATCATATATATAGAGATTTATATTACCTTATTATTCCTAATAATAATAGTAATATAATATTAACATAATGATGATAGGATTTGATTTAGGTAGATATCTAACTTAAAATATTTGAAAAAAGAATTTTTAAATTTTTAAATAATTAAATAAATAAAATAAAAACTACATAGATACAATATCTGTATAGTGGTACACGCATGGCACAATCCTTGGGCTGTGTCAGGCGTGTACTGCTATTTCATTTTCAGTGATTTTTGCATTTTTCTTTTTATTTAATTATTTAATTAAAATCAATCTCCCACAAAATAAGGTGCTACTCTTTTTAAGGAAAAGATAACAACCATATTTCAAAATTTAAATTTTAAATTCAAAATTCAAAATTCAAAATTCAAATTGATGATCATCATTATCATCATCTTTTAAAATTAAATAAATCAAAAACTATTTTTGACGTACCAATTTTATTTCCTCCCACTCAAATAAAATAATCAATTTCAAAATTTTATATATTTATATATATGAATTTTGAAATTTTCATATTTAAATTAATAAATATATTTTTGAAAATTAATAATTAATTCTAAATTAATTATTCAACCTCAATTATCATATAATTGCATACTTGACCCAAAGAATAAAATTCCTCTCAAATTCCCAAATTACAGTTATACCCTTGTATTAAAGCTTACCTTATATGGTATTGATAGAGCCACCCTGGGGACATATGGACCTATAATATCAAGCTCCAATAAATGTTACATTATTAATTAAAAATCTTTGATTAAATAATTATATTTATTAATCTCATGATCGCTCCACTAAAAATATGAGATTGAACTCTTGATAATTATAGACATATATTTAGTGAGTACTTTATAAAGAATAAAGTGTCCATTGATATAATCCTTACATACAAAGTTAATCCTTTATTAATGGTTCATAATTTAAAGGGAATAAAATTACCGTTTCACCATTTTAGCTACATCTTGTTCCTAGAGTACCATTGACTTTACTAGTGAAGGTTGTGTCACAACAAGTTTGCGACGTGAGCGCTCATAACATTTTCAATTCCAAAAGTCAACCCAATAGGGAACCATTATTCAATCTATAAGAAGGTATAGATTAAATATCAGTTAAACTACGTCCCCAGCCATATACCTCATTGAGTCCCCAAAACAATTGTTCTTAGCCTGATCACTCTGACAAACCTTAACGCATGAATGAAAGGATCATATGACATATATAGGAGTTCATAGTAACCTCAGGATTAAGATCATCGTGTATATGATCATCGTTTGATGTGTTTGTTTAATACTATGAAACGATGTTTAAACAAGTATTAACAAATCACATCTGATCGAGTTCTACATACTCTCAGCATGCAAAGTACCTCCACTAAAGTGTCCTACTACACTAGTAACCCTGATCTAGGTCACATGTATTCATTATACTACTGGACCGTACTAGCAGTAATTAATCTAAAGATTCCATAACTTTATTTTACCGTGAACTATTTAAGTTTATTATCTTAATCTCGATCCTCCCATACCAATATGAAATTAAGACCACATAGATAAACATTTGAATTTTATGATAGTCACTTCATATTATCATATAATATCGGACATAGTCTATATATATAATAATTCAATTCAAATATTTATTTATTTCATTTAAAACATTTGTCAACAATAATTCCTTTAAGGGCACTATTCCTAACAATCTCTCACTTGCCCTAAAGAAAATTGAGGCATCTCTTTTTATATGTCAATCATATTCTCCTGGGCGAGTTTGTCTCACAAAGTCTTTGTAATAGTTTTGTGAGAAATTTTTTTGAAGTTATCTTCAAGATTGTTCCATCAATTATGTAAAATTTTCTTGTATTCAATGATACTTAATTTCATGTGTTTTACCCTCTCTCATGATTTCTAGTTCTTCTTGAATAGTTGTATCTCCATTGCTTTTGCAATGCAATGCTAGTTGTTTATTCTAGTCTGAAAACCTTTCCAAAATGTCAAAGAACATAACTAAATCAAATAGCCTTTTTAACTGCTCATAACTGTTTTATATCGGCCTTTGTGGTGAAACATATTAATCTGAAATGTCTAACACATTTCAAGATTAATGTGTTTCCTCCACTGTTATGGAATCTAATTCTGATATCAATCTTGAAGATTTAATATCAGATCATCCATTGGGATTTTAGGTCTCTGCCTAAATGCACGTACATATAATCTCTATTATATTTAAGATACTCAAAACTAAGTCCTTATAATTATTCAATGACTCAATCTATAATGGGATGATAACTGCTGACTATTCCCACCGTTTAACAAATGTTAATTCGAAAATATAACATTGGATACATTAACTAGTCTATCACTAAGTTGTAGGAATAACTGTCAAATGTCCTCTTTCTTGTAAAAAAAAATAAATGGACATTTATTATTTAGATAATACATCCTCCTTACCGGGAAGGCAAAAAGCCTTTCTTGAATTTTGTAAACTAAAGTATTTAAGCTTTGTGGATGCTAAAAATTCCATACTGGTTAATGACCCACATCTCGTACTAAGGTCTCGTGAAGGCCCAAATACGTACATGTGCTTACACCCCTAGACATGTGTTGGGCAGCCTCGCCAGGCGAAGCCCCGTTAGCCAAATGACGTCCCATCTCGCGCCTCGCGCACCCAGTAGGTGCATCCCGTGAGGCCCTCATCAGGCGCCTCGTGCACCAAGTGGCTGCACCCCCATCTCGCGCCTCGTGTGCAAAACAAGTGCACCTCATGAGACCCCTGTCTCACGCCTCATTTGCCCAGCAAGTGCACCTCGTGAGGCCCTTATCAGGCGCCTTGCACACCAAATTGATGCACCCCCGTCTTGCGCCTCGCGTGCCCAACAAGCGCACCTCGTGGGACCCCCATCTCGTGCCTCACGCACTAATCAAACACAAGGTGCCTCACACCACACAGTCTTAATGCCTTGCTTTCCATGGAAGGTGTCACCAATGGAGCAATTAATTAAGCAGTGGAGGGACATTCAAAGATTACCCTAGGTACCCAACCCTAATATGCATGCCAGACATGTAGTGGTCATACGAGTAAGGTACCTGAGGTGATCCTTCTCAGCCAACCTCTGGCATTCGTACCAAACAGGTGGTGGAGGTATAACCAGGTACTGAAGTCGAGGTGCCCCCGCAGACCCTTGGTGTGTACTAGAGTCAACCACCATGCTCCTGGAACCACTACCATCTGTAGACTGCATATGCAGGGTCATGTCCCCATGGACCACCATGTACAGTGAGCCAATAGTGCTCTACTATATATATGACCTCCCTTCACCTAAGAAAGGGGTCGAATTTTTTGGGGATAATTTTCTAACCAATTATTGCTAATGAAAAGAGATATTCAACATTCTATTTATTTTTCTCTCTAGAATTCGAGCATTGACATTTTATGTTCTTGAAATCGTAAGGAAGTTTGCTTGAAGATTAGTCAATTTAAGTTCACTTCTTTTACAACCCAAAAAGTTCTTGCTCTAACTTAGCTGACGAGTTCTCACCATCAACAGTTTGGCGCCGTCTGTGGGAAGGATAAGTGTCAAGCCAATGTTCTTTTGTTGATTCTTGTAGAGAAAGATGTCAAGACGTTCCAAGCGTCTGAGAGAACCACGAGAGGTTGAGGTATACTTGGACGGAGATCAGCTGAAAGCTTCCATGAGGAATCCACCACCACCTGAAAATGTGGATGCACCAAAGGAGCTCAGGGCTCCTGAGGATGAAAGGGAGGCTTCATCCCCAGCCATTTAGCCCGATGGAAACCGTCCAGGACCGGCGACAGCCCCTACGGGGGGTGCTGGAGCGTTTTCGTCCCCAAGGCCACCGCGGGTACCGAACTCCGGCCAGCAAGATCCAGGTCCATCAATGTGCAGACCTGACAAGAGTCTCGGAGTACATTCCATAAGCTCGAGCTCTAGGACTCAATTCTACGAAGAGGAGATGTGCAAGTTATACTAGAAAAATCAAAGGGTAGAAACCACCTTAGAGAATATGCAAGAGGTGTTGAATGGCCTACTACATGGAAAGTCAAGCATGCCTCTTCCTAGGAAAAATGAAATAGGCCAGGAAGGAGGAGAAACCATAGTCCCTGTAGATCACGGGAGGACTCGACTCTCTACTAGCAATACCCCACAACCTAATCGGCATGAACGTCCCGAACGAGTGAAGCAGCCTAGGAGGCCAGAGCGGATGAACAACGCTAGCCCTCAAGATGAAGTTAAGGTCACCTCAAGGGAAACACCCCCATAATTAAGGGGAGAGCACAATAGGAAAAGGACAGATGAGAGGGGCACACCTCCTGTGGCTCCTCCGGAAGGCAAAAAGAAAGGAAAGGCCAATCCATCCAACTTGAGAGACTCCTTGAAAAAAAGGAGACAAGATTTGGATACCGAGATAAGGAGCCCATGGAGCAAGATAATCACCACGTCTGGGGGGCACGCTTTCGACGATGAGTTTGATTATGAATCTCCCTTCGTTAGAGAAACCCAAGCCGTGCGGCTCCCCACCAACTTCAAAGAGCCTCACATGACCCCTTACGATGGAAATACAGATCCAAAATACCATCTTGATGTGTTCAATGACCTGATGAAGTTAAGGGGAATGACTAACAGAGCCAGATGCCATTGTTTTGTTGTCACGTTAAAGGGTCTTGCGTACAAGTGGTTTAAGAGACTCCGGCCAGGGTCCATCAGGTCTTGGAAACAATTTTCTGATGAATTTCTCCAGCAACATTACGATGTGTGTGATTACGCCATGACAGGTACCAGCCTCGCTAATGTGAAACAAGGAGAAGAAGAGAGCCTAAAGAGCTATATCCATAGGTTCAATATGGAGGCAGCCAAAGTAGGAAGCCTATTCCATGGGGAGTTAAAAATGCCCATTACAGTCGGGGTGCGCCTGGGTAGTAAGTTGTGGGATAACATGCTAAAGAGGGAGGTCATTGACTTAGACAATTTCTACGAACAGGCACAGAAGTACATTCGTGTTGAAGACAGCCATGAGAACCTGAAGGCATCACATGTCAACCCCTCAGTCCCTGAAGGTTCGAATGATGCAAAAAAGAAAAGTGTACGAAGGGCCAAGAGATGACAACCAGAGGAGGCATAAACACGGAGGTAATCCTAGGCAAACATCCCACACATTCTACGCTGACCTAACACGGGGAGCATATCTTCGTAGCAAACGAGAATCAGGTCCCCTTCAGGAGACCCCCACCAATGAAGAGAGATCTCAGAAAGTACTATCAGTATCATAAAGACATTGGCTATACCACGGTGGAATGCACTCATTTCAAGGTGGAAATTGAAGAACTCATATGTAGGGGACACTTGGGTAGTTACATCCGAAGAGAAAATGAAAGACTAGATGATAGACCACCTTCGCAATGAGCACGAGATGTAGCCCCAGAAGTGCAAGGAGAGGCGAGGATGATCTTCAGAGGACCAGGATTCGGAGGAGAATCGAGAAAAGGGCGAGATAGGTACGCCTACGAAGCTAGACGAAGTCCACCCCCATGCATGCTAAGCTTAGAACAATGATCTCCGAAAAACTTTAAAGGGGAAAATGACTCAATAACCTTCACCGAAGAAGATGTGCAGGGTGTGCATTTTTAGTACAATGACCCCTTGGTATTAAGTGTACAACTGGCTAACATGAATGTGCATCGGGTTCTAGTAGACAATGGGAGCTCCATAGACATCCTATATCGCCCGACCTTAGAGAAGATGGGACTGGGCATCATGAACCTAAAGCCATGCAACACCTCCTTGTATGGGTTTACAGAAGACTCGATACAGCCCCTAGGCACAATCGAGTTAGCTCTCACCATGGGAGAGTCACCCAAACAGACCATTTTAATGACAAAATTTGTCGTAATAAGCTGTTCCTTGGCCTTCAACGCAGTACTAGGGAGACCTTCCCTGAGAGAATTGAAGGCGATAACCTCAGTATACCACTTGGCAATAAAATTCCCAACTCCTAGGGGGTAGCGAACAAGAAAGGGGAACAGAAAGAAGTAAGGGAATGTTATAACATGTCCCTCCGCACAGTCATGAAACTGCCAGAACCTATGGCGATGGAAGGGCATGGGAGCACAAACCCGCGTTAGTTCAACCCCAAGGTTACTGAGGAGATTAGAATCGATGGTTGTGCATACGCGCCTGAGAGGGAACATCTAGTAAAGCTCCACTTGTAGTATGATAAATCAAAAGCATTATCGTAGTTAGCCCCTCGACATAGTTGTGAGTCCTCCCCTTAAAAGCAGCTATGATTTAGAGGGATAACCTAGAGGCCCTGATGTAGTAAGGACAATGTTTTCATAGATACCTATGTACTCTACTCATTTTTAATGAATATGTTTCTTATTTCCATGTCACACTCCTCATTTACGTGAGCACGTATCTAACTCTCGTGTACCTATCACCAATTGCGATTATCAAAGTTCATGAGCAAAATGATCAAAGTGACTGACGAGATAAATCTCGCCAACCACTTGGGGGGCAGAGTATACATCCAAAAAAGGCCTTAAAAGAGATCCATATAAAAAAAAGGAAATAAGGAAGATAAACTTGCAAGGCACCTCTTGAGTTCACGAGGATTAGCTACCCTTATGAACATCAAGAGGGTCAAATAGGCCTCAGGAAGAACCTCCTAATAAAGGTTGATACCTCCATAAGAGGAAATGACTCAGGTTGAACCTCCTAATAAAGGTTGATACATCCACAACAGGAGAGGCCTCAGGAAGAGCATCCACCAATAAGCCTAGAGCGGCCACCAAGCCGTCTAGCCAAAAAGGGTCCAAAAAGAGACCCTTGTAAAAATAGTACTATGCATAATGACGAGAAGGACGCTTCTTGCAAGAAATAGCAAGCACGCGCAAAAATATATAAAAGGATGGCTAGAACCCAAAGGGTCAACATATCCTTACAAATACAATCAAGGTGCACCAAAGAGACCATCAGTACCGGTCCAAATAAAGTATCAACGAGTTATTAGAAAAAAGAGAGACATATCGAACCCCTTTGAGTGGGCTGAAAAGGACCTCAAGCATAAAGAAACGAAAACAAATGATCACACACACACATATAAATATAAAAGAAGAAAGTTGCGATAATGTTGCAGGATAAAGTCGACATCAACCAACAGGACTTAGAAAAGTTCCTGAAGGAATTAGCAAAAATAAAACCAGGAGAAACCTCTCCGGTATAATAAAGTTCAAATAAGAATACAACCAAATCGAAGTGAAAGATAAAAACTATAGAAACAAAATCTCAAGGCCTCCCACCGCGAGCATTCCACTCGGCCACCTTGGCAACGGCATGGTCACCAAAGGAGGAGAAGTCGAAACTAGGATTCTGCCTCCACATTCCATAAAGGGTGCACTCTACAGACTTATACTCAACCTTTGCCAAATCAGCCTCTAGGAGAGTCACCCTCTCCTGGAATACCTCAGCCTTAGCTTCCGCTCTCTTCTTATTTTTTGACGACGAAGAGGCTTTCGCCAGGGCTTTCTCCAGCTTGAGGTTGACATTGGCAAGCTATCCCTCAAGCTCCTGAACTCTGACCTCTAGACAATCCCTTTTAGCGTTGGATGAAGATAGGCCTTGTGCCGAGTCTACGAAGTGTTGAGCCACTAGAGAAGCCTGGAAGGAAGAAAAAAGTGAGCAAACAAGGAATCCAAAACACAAAAAAGACCAATGTAAGATGCATTAACTCACCCAAGTTGTGGAGTGCACAAGGGTCTCCCCAAGCTCTTCCATGGTAAAATTATCGAGACCTCTCAACTCGGTCTTGGGGATACCATTGGCAACTCAAGCATAGCTTTGCACATAAGGGGTTGACGTGCGACCCACCCTGGATGTCCCCTCCAAATTAGGAGTGCCCGGGTGAGCAAGGACAGATGACCCACTCACTGAGGGAGGAGGAGGCGCAGGAACATCAAATAAAGGGTACCTCGAATGGCCATGACTAGTAGAAGAAAAAGGAAGATTATCAAATTCATCGGAGAAAAGCAGAATGAAGCACCCTTTCATGGTCTGTGGACCGCAAGAATGAGAAGTCGTGTCGCGGTCCGTAGAAGCAAAAGAGGGGCACTCCCTGGTGGATGGTGATGGTCGAGCTGGACATTTAGATTTGGGGGAAATCTCCTCAGGCACCCATTAAACGTCACCCTCATCAGAGTGAGGTTTCGTTGTAGTTGCCTTCTTCTTTCACTTAAAAATGTGCCATACCAGGTCGGGCTCCGAAACCCTAGATAGACCATAGTGATAGAGGTTGGCCACAGTAAAGAGATGAGCAACCATTTTCATTGCAGGATCTGAGTCAAGGAAGACATCTACCGGCACCACCTCCGACTCAAGAACATCGGGGATATTGAAGCTCTCTGAATAATCAACTTAGTTATCAATATGAGTATAAGTTCACAGTAGCAAACTCAATATAAGAGGAAATACTTGAAGTTCTTACTCAGAGATGAGCGGAAATGTTCGTGGACGGAAAGGGGACCTTTTACAAAGAAAAAGTCTTGCTTCCAGGAACTTGGGTTAGAAACAGAACCTTCTATCAAGGAGACTTGAGAGTTGGCTTTATGTAAAAAGTAGAAGCCCTTAGATTAAGGAGTGGGCATGAGATTGTACATAAAATACACCTCCTGGGCCATGGGAGCACGACCGTTAAGCTTCATGAATGCCATATACAGGCAGCTTAAGGTCAACCAGCTGTTGGGTGCTAGCTGAAGCGGAGAAAGGTCGAAGTGATTCAAGACCATGACGAAGAACTGGTGAAAGGGAATGGTCCCACCCGCCTTCAAAATATGTTCGCTCATAGCAACATAGTCCTGGGGGGGATTATCAATCCGTCACTTGTTGGAGGGTACATACAACTTGTACTATTTGCTAATTTTGTATTTCTCGGACAACTCTAGCAGCCTATTTTCTGACACTTGGGAAATGATGGTGGACGCCAATAAAGGACCGGAGTCCAGCTTCTCAGGAGCGACCTGTCGTCTCATTCTCTTTGACATGTCTGCAAAACCAAAGGAAAAAGGTGAGGTCAAAACAAAGCACTTTACCCTCCATTTTCTTTTTCTTGCGTGAGTTTTCCACCATGACATTGGGTGTGGAAGCATCAAACATAGGTGGATTAAGGACAAGGGGAACCAGGGGTGACCTCAGGGCTACAATAGGGAGAACACAGGGCTGAGGGTTCAGGAGGGAGGTTTCCTTCCATGAACTCTAGCTCCATTTGTAGGTCAAGAAGGTTCACTCTAAGGCTTGCAATGTGATCATTAAGATCAAAGGAGAAAGGGACTTCATCACCCCTCAAAGAAAAATCTATCTCGCTCTCCACCACCCAGATTTTATGCCTAAGCTTGGCCAGGCATTCAAGGTGATATATGCGGGCCCTCCTCAAGGTGTCGTAGTTTTGGTAAGGGTTGTTTTCAGGGGACCCCGAGTCTGAGGACAAGTCTACAAACTCGACCCCCGAAGGAACGCTAGACGACCCCTCACATGCCACAAAGTCGCGACTCATTGGTGATATGGGTGCAAGTGTATGTGGAAAGTGTACTACAAAACACAAAGGAATAAGATCAAAACCTCTAGACACAAGTGCTTGAAACAACCAACTATGAGGTGCAAGGGAGGGTATATGTGCAAACGGGTGCATATACATAAAGTAGATCACAAGGAGTTCCGACTGAGACAACCATTCCCAAGTAATGCTAATTTAGACCCATTAAGCACAAGAAAGGGTGAAGGCATACCTTGAGCGAGTAAAGTTGCACGTCGTCGCAGCTGCAGAAATACCAGGGGTCAAAAGTACACGCCTATAAAAAGAAAGGAGAAAGATGTTTTAGTATCCTAGCACATATATAGATATTTAGATATAAAAAAATGAGAAAAGAAAGACAAAGTGCCCTTGTGGGGGATGGAACCACTCACCTCTTGGAAGATTTGAAGACAAAAGTACCACCAAGCTAAGAAAATAAAGTGTAGTAATTGTCTTTGAGAAGAAGACCTATTCATAGGAAGCTCAAACTCATCCTAGCCGTTGAATCAAATGCTTGATCTATGGTAAAAAATGAAGCCGAACATCCACATTGGGATCCGCGAAGCCAAATGATAGGCTCTTCTCAAGGGACCATGAGGATCACCACCTCCCAAGTGTGTTTTTATATACCACCAAAGCAAAGAAACACACTAACACCACCTATGATTTGTAGACACCATAGCGGAGAGTCTACCAGAGCGCCTAAAGGCCCTCTCCTAGAATGGGGGGCAAGTGTGGATGCTAAAAATTCCATGTCGGTTAAAGACCCACATCTCGTACTAAGGTCCCGTGAAGGCCCAAATATGTACATGTGCCTACACCCCTAGACATGTGTTAGGCCGCCTCGCCAGGCGAAGCCTCGTTAGCTACATGATGCCCCATCTCGCGCCTCCCGCACCCAGCAGGTGCATCTCGCAAGGCCTTCATCAGGCTTCTCGCGCACCAAGTGGCTTCACCCTCGTCTCGCACCTCGTGTGCCCAACAAGTGCACCTCACGATACCCCTGTCTTGTGCCTCGCGTGCTTAGCAAGTGCACCTCGTGAGACCCTCGTCTCACACCTTGCGCGCCCAGGAAGTGCACTCTGCGAGACCCCCATCTCACACCTCACGTGCCCATCAATTGCACCCCGCGAGACCCCCATCACGTGCCTCACGTGCCCAGCAAGTGCACCCTACGAGGCCCTCATCAGACACCTCGCGCACCAAGTGGCTGCACCCCTGTCTTGTGCCTCGCTTGCCCAGTAGGTGCACCTCGCGAGACCCCTATCTTGCCCCTCGCACACCTAGCAGGTGCACCTCGTGTGGCCCTCATCAGGTGCCTCACACACCAATCAAACACACGGTGCCTCACACCATGCAACCTCTCAATGCCTTGCTTTCCATGGAAGGTGTCACCAATGGTGCAATTATATGAGCAGAGGAGGAACATTAAAGGTTAAAAGTATAGGAAGCCCTATGGGGGTAAGAACCTACACATGACTTAAAGGGATCATACAGTTATGAAGTACGTAAAGGGGTATGACTTTGAAGACCCTAGGTACCTAACCCTAATATGCACGCCAGACAAGTAGTGGTCGTACGAGTAAGGTACCTCAGGTGATCCTTCTCAGGCAACCTCTGACATTCGTACCAAATAGGTGGTGGAGGTATAACCAGGTACTAAAGTCGAGGTGCCCCCGCAGACTCTTGGCGTGTACTGGAGCCGACCACCATGCTCTTGGCACCACTACCATTTGTAGACTGCATATGCAGGGTCGTGTCCACATGGACCACCATATACAGTGAGCCAATAGTGCTCTACTATAAATATGACCTCCCTTCACCTGAGAAAGGGTTGAATTTTTGGGGGAGAATTTTGTAACCAGTTATTGCTAATGAAAAGAGATATTTAACACTCTCTTTATTTTTCTCTCTAGAATTCTAGCATAGACATTTTATGTTCTTGAAATCGTAAGGAAGTTTGCTTGAAGTTTAGTCAATTTAAGTTCACTTCTTTTACAACCCAAAAAGTTCTTGATCTAACTTAGTTGATGAGTTTTCATCATCAACAAGCGTATTATCTATAGAAATAATAAAGATGAGAATGACTACTCATTATCTATTTAATCTTATCCAATATGATTATATTCCATTTCAAAAGTACTAATTTTGATTAGATTCTAGTTGTATGTGAGTTGGGTTTGAATTCCAAGTTCACATGCAAACTACTTGAATTCCAAATTTGAGTCTAGACTTCCTTTTGATCAGATCAAACGAATCTCTAAGTGCTTTTACTTTGAATGTTGCATAAAAATTTCTAGAAATTTTCTGTACATTCAATCAAAGTTAAACATATCTAAAATAGATGTCAATCAATATTGACTTACTATTTATTATTTTCTTTAGCTTTCAACACTAAAAGGTTCAACATACATCTCTATGTATTAGCTAAACGATTGTGTGATTTTTGAGCATGTATTAGAGAAAGGTCATTTGGTTAACTTTAATTAACAGACAATATAAGCAGGGAGAGAACCATTGAATGATTGCAATAAAAGACTGTCTTTTATTTGTTTTATGTGTCTAATTAATGACAAAACAATCTAAAAAATAATGATATATGTTTCACTTAATTGGGGTTGGAATAAAAATGTCTTCTTAAATCTATGATTTCTACAATAATGATTTCTAATATGTCTTCTTACTAAATACGAGTGTCAAAGTTTGTCTGGTGTGGACCGTAACAAGTACTTCACTTGTACGGCCACTACTTATCTGACATGGGCTTTGTGTCCGTACTTCTTCTAACTTGGTGCGAATCACCATGAGGCACCTCCAATGCACCCTTATTGGTGTGTTGGAGAGATCCATGATTTTACCTCTTGTTGGACTTACGGTAAGAGCGGGGCCCAGTAGGTGGCGCAAATCTTAGGAGGCGAGATAAGACCCCTCTTGTGAGGCCAATTTTGGGGAGGTGACCCCTAGTGTTGCAGGTGAGGCCCGGTAGGGTCGAGTGCACCAAAAGGACGCATGATGCAAGCCTCCGTGAGATGCCTCCATCGAGGTGCGGCTAGGGGGCCCAAGACCCTCGCGAGGCTACTGGCTGCTGGGCACGCCCTCTCGCAAGACGCTTCCAGCGAGGCGTGGCTAGGAGGCGCGAGGCCCTCACGAGGCTGCTAGCTGCTGGGCATGCCCTCTCGCGAGACGCTTCTAGTGAGGCGTGGCTAGGAGGCGCGAGGCCCTCGCGAGGATGCTGGCTGCTGGGCACGCCTTCTCGCGAGATGCATCCAGCAAGGCACAGTTAGGAGGCACGAGGCCCTCGCGAGGCTTCTGGCTACTGGGCACGCCCTCTCGCGAGACGCTTCCAGCGAAGCACGGTTAGGAGGCGCGAGGCCCTTGCAAGGCTGCTGGTTGCTGGGCACGCCCTCTCGCGAGACGGTTCCAGGGAGGCGCGGCTTGGGGGCGCGAGGCCCTCACAAGGCTGCTAGCTGCTGGGCACGCCCTCTCGCAAGACGCTTCGAACGAGGGGCAGTTAGGAGGCGCAAGGCCCTCACGAGACTGCTGACTGCTAAGCACGCTCTCTCGCGAGACGCTTCCAGCGAGGCACGGCTTGGGGGCGTGAGGCCCTCATGAGGCGAAGCATCTGGGCGCGCGGCCTTCGCAAGACGCCTCCAGCGAGGCGGGGTATGGCTGGGCACGAGGCCCTCGCGAGACGCCCCTGGCGAGGCTTGTATTCAGGCGTTTAGGGGACTTGAGTATGTACTTTGGGTCTTTCACAAGTATGAAATTTTGGGCATCCACAAAAGGCAATATGAATCCCATCGTATCAACTTCTCATGTGCTTAAGATTAAATGGAGTCCTCTCCAAGAGTTTGTCATTGAGGTAGGTTTGATTTCCCAAGTTTTCAAGTACATGATCAGGATTAAGAGGATTAACCATTGTTGCTAGAAATAAATAAATAAAATATAATAAATATCAGATTTTATTTGGAAAAGTAAATATGATGCATGAATGCAACATATAAAAAACACATAAAAATATATACTAATCCACGATAAATTAATTTGAAAAATTAATGGACTGCCTTAGGGAAGGTGAGACTAACCCCAAATTTACTTTGAGACAAATCTCAATTGCATAAGTGAAAACTTAAAAATATCTTTTTCTCATTTGACTTATGAACTACCGCTAGTTTGGTCAAGATGCACTAGTCGTGCTCGAAAGCCTAGATACACCTTTGGAGTGTAACCCATTTTTTTCAATCAATGACTTAACTAAAAAGAGTGTACCTTAGGCTCAGTCAAACTTGAAATACATCACTAATTATATTCTCATAAGAGAAGTCAACCTTGAGATAAAATAAATATATTCAGAAGCCTTTCCTTAGGGAGGCTGCAAACAGAGGAGACACGAGGCCCTTCCTATGCCTCTTAGTGTTCAACAAATAATGGAGACCATGAGACTTATTTTCATATCTCCCTCTCCCACTCACTATTTTGGAAAAGTGTTTGGGCTTATTGTCATATCTCCCTCTCCCACTCACTATTTTGGAAAAGTGTGTTTTTCACAAAATCAATATTTTTTTATTTAGTTGTAAAAATAAATTTAATTACTTTTACCAAATGATATTCTATTAAATACTATTCTAATTAAGCAAAACCAAAAACAAAATTGTGCCCTTAATTCTAATTCTAATTTTTCTTTAACTAAGAGAATATCATTTTTATTTTAATAAAACATTTTCATTAAAACAATAAATTAAACAACTTTAATTTTGATTTACAATCTTAACTAATTAAGAATAAATTTATTATTATAAGAATTATAACAAAAAATATAGGACGTTCCTAATAACATGTTTCTACACGAATGTAATGCATGCTAGTTGCATAATGTGTGGGTATATGAATGGCATGTTATAATGCATGACAAAATATTAAAAATTTTAATCACATTCAAACGTTCATAATAAATAAATAAAATAAAAGTGGGTATTGTAACTTTTGGGTATTTTTAGAAAAATTACAACACTTGCAAAAATATACATGAAAAATGTAACCTAGACTAACTAAGGCTTGATAAAGAACACTTTGATCTTGAACATTAAGATGTAGTCTTCTTGAGTCAATGCCACCATTTTTCCATATAAATTTTGAATTATACAACTTTTTTAATTATTTTAAACAATGTTTTAAAATAATTAAACTTTGGGTTTTAACATCCAAAAGTTTCTAAGGCCCAAATTGAATTTGCGTAATTTAATTCAAAAATAAAATTAAACAATTTAATTTTAATAATTTAAAATTCAAGATAATTTTAATTTTGGATATTTTAATTATGGAAGATAACAATTAAAAATCTTTAATTAAGGTAAACATTCACCATTATTTCCATTAAAGAAATTACCAAAGTAAAACCATTTTAATTCAATTTTTGATTTTTAATTAAAAATATATTTATGGTAACAACACATTAGGTGTTGTACCAAGGGGCACTGGCAGCTGGTGGTCCGACGGCTAGAGGAGCGGCTGGCCGCGGTTGGGCTGGTGCGTAGGGGTGCGCGGTGCCTAGGCTCAGGGGCGCGTAGCTGGTGTGCAGAGGTGGCGCACAAGGGCGCAGGCAAGCGCAGGAGTGTCATGTGTGCACAGGCAGCAGCTCAGGGTCGAGCTCGGGCTTGGGCCATCACAAAATTTTTAACCCAGAATTTTTCAATAAAAAATCCTATGCCCCAAATTGGCTGACACATTTCATCTAGAAATTTTAAGAACAATTCCTAAACCCAAAAGCACCATAATAAACAACTCTTAAGAATCTATAATCAAGAAAACAAATATCCATCCATTCAAACATATATCGCATGTAATATAAAAATGCATATAATCCCACAAAGTAAATAATAATATTTATAGAATAATGACCTACTCTGGTACTAATTGTTCGAAAACCATTCACAGCACACAGCGAAAACTTTGCAAGGTGGGCCCATTGTTGTTTATGAACAACAGAACAAAAACAATCAAAAAAATTTCATTAATCATATAAACAATTTATATGACCAAGAAAATAATCCAGAAACATTACTATACAATAGTATTAATCATGCAACAAATATGTATACAAATATACAATATATTTATATAGAGTATATAAACACAAAAATCAAGAACATAAACCTTTACCTCTTGAAGCCTATCAAGTGTCCTTGACTCTTTTTGTATTTTTAACGATCTTCCTATCCAAAGCTTTGAGCACTCAAACCACGATCTTCCGGAGTGTTCTCTACACCTCAAGATGTGTGTGGGCACATAGGGAACATGGGTTTGTATTTTAGGAATCACGAGTATTTCTCAACAAATGAGAACTTGAATATGATCTGAGAATGACTAGAATAAAGAAGAAGAAATAGAGAGTTTTTGTCTAACAAAAGCTTCTGAGAACTATTCTGAATTGTGAATTATGTAGTGTCTGATGTATTCTTCTTGTGTATTGTATGTATGTTTCTCTTCTTCTTCTACATCATATATATAGAGATTTATATTACCTTATTATTCCTCATAATAATAGTAATATAATATAATATAATAATTATGATAGGATTGTATTTAGGTAAATATCTAACTTACCAAATTTGAAAAAACTATTTTAAAATCATTAAATAATTAAAAAAATAAAATAAAAACTACACAGATACAATACTTGTATAGTGGTACATACATGGTATACTCCTTGGACTATGTCAGGCGTGTACTACTTTTCCCTTTTTCATGGATTTTTGCATTCTTTTTATTTAGTTATTTAATTAAAATCTATCTCCCACAAAATAATGTGTTTATATTTTTAAGGAAAAGATGACTGTTGACTGTGATTTTAGCCAACGACGTGAGAACGTCAATAACGACAAGCCTTCAAGAGAATGTAAACGACAACAGACAGTTTTCTCAATAAAAGTAAATAACACGAGATTTTATAGTGGTTCAGCCCCGATAGTCGGTAATAACCTAATCCACTTAGAGATTTTATTACTTTATTCACACTCAAGATCAGATGAACCAGTGTCAACTGAGTTTCTTCAATGTGAATATTCCAGAATACAAAAAAGGGATTCTCTCAAGAAAAATCACTTTCTCTCTCTAGAACACAGATTAATTCTCAATTTTGCCAAAAAGTCCTTTTACGATCCCATCAACCCTTAATTTATAGGCTTGGGATCCTCAACTGATATCCCCTTTAGATAGGGATATTTTATTATTCATACTATATTTAAATTACAAGAAATATTTAAAATACAACAGATTCCTCAATTTGAGTGAGGAATGAGAGATTCCCGGGTGCCTAGACTGATTCTTGCTGAAGTCGTTCCGGGGATTTTGACGTAGTCTCCTGGTCGAACACATGCATGTTGGTTACATGCAAGTATTGATCAGATATACTCCTCTAGGCTTTCCTTGGCTCAAGGTTATGGATGCATGGCTCTCCTCGGACCAAGGTCATGCATACTTGGCTCTCCTCGGACCAAGGTGGTTCGAGCCAATCTTCTTCACCTCTCCTCGGGCCAAGGTGGTCCGAGCCACTCTCCTCTTGCCTTCTCCTCGGACTAAGGTGGTCCGAGACACTCTCCTTTTGCCTTCTCCTCGGACCAAGGTGGTCCGAGCCACTCTTCTTGGCATCTCACCACGGATAGGTCCGAGGCCACTTCATTGGCATCTCACTTCGGATAGGTCCGAGGCAACTTCCTTGGCATCTCACCTCAGATAGGTCCGAGGCAACTTCCTTGGCATCTCACCTCGGATAGGTCCGAGGCAACTTCCTTGGCATCTCACCTCAGATAGGTCTGAGGAAACTTTATTTGGCATCTCACCTCGGATAGGTCTGAGGCAACTTCCTTTGGCATTTCCAACAAAGGTCCGATCGGACCGTGTGTGGCCTTTCCTGCCAAAATCCAAGTCCATCTCTTGGCATGCATGGGACTTCCCCTCGGACTTGGTCTGAGCCAACCATCTTGGAAGCTTACCTCGGATAGGTTCGAGCCAAGCACCTAGGGGCTCTTCAAGCTTGAGGTCCGATCGGACCTACTGCTTCTGTCCCTCGAGCCAAAGTCTAAACCCATCCTTTAAGCTCCTTAGACTTGAGTTTGAACCAAAATCTTGGGCTTCTCGGACAAGGGTCCGAGCCAAGAACCCTTTAGCCCAAGTATTGTCCTCGGGTGTATTTGACTTGACTATGGCATCTCTCAAGCAGTCTAAATTCTTCACTGATTAATTGGGCTACTGCTAAGCCAGATCACCCAATTAATCCATGCCACCTGTCAATTTTACTGCCACATCATCCTTTTCAAATTTTGGGATAACATTTGCCCCCCAAGTTTATTATATGATACATTCACATAATAAACTTTTTCTCTAGCAGACGTTATTATAAAAAATAATAATTGTTCATCTCCATGCAGCAGACCCACGATCACTGCAAAAAACTACCCATGATCGTGGAGAGAAAAAATAGTTCCGGAATGCCAAGGGTCTAAACATAAACTATAAACCCCACTTTTTTCCCTTTAAATAACCCAACTTTACACACTTTTCTTCTCACAAGAAAAAATCACATTTTTCAAAAACCTCTCATCTTCTTCCTTCTCTCTTGGCCGAAAACCCCCAAGACTTCTCTCCTTCTTGCCGAATCTCCAAGAACTTCAAGGGAAGCTCTCCTTCTTCAAGAAATCTTCAAGCAAGCCAAAGGTTCTCACCTTGAGTAAGTCCTCTTTTCCATGCCTTTACATTGTTATAGTTTTTCAAAATATTTCTATGGAAATCCATGCTATGGCCGAAACTTCTTGATAGTTGAGTTTGTTCTTGAAGTTCTTATGAATGCTTTGTACAATGTGTTAGCTTGTGGTTTTGATTATGTTTGTGGTATGGGTAACCCAACATTCCCTTTAATTTCATAGGAATTTCAAGAAAAATGGGCTAATTTGACATGAATCATGAGTATGGGTTTTGGGGTTTTTGATAGTATAATGGGTTTTCAAGAACATAAGAAAAAAATTTCATTTCCATGCTTTGATCTTGTTTTTGTATGTGTGAAATGAAGAAGTGTGTTTAAGATAGTGATTTTAGGGCTTTGCCCATTCGGTTTGGGTTTGAGGTAGGAAGAGTGTATAGTTAAGGGCTTTGCTCATATGGTTTGCCAAAAACAAATTCTGGGCAAGTATGTGGTCCAATCGGACCACATTTTAACCTCCTTGGGAGCCCATGTCCGATCGGACATAGTGGGCTGTTGGTGGCTAGGACTCTTGGAGGCGTATGGCATGCTAGGCGTTCGGACATCACAGGCTCCTTGAGGCGCGCATCTCCTCAGACGGGCCGTGTCCGATCGGACACCTTGTGAGCTGCTTGGCGCTGGGCTCGCACGGGGACAAAGCTGATAAATGTCTCCTCGATCGCACATTCTAGGGTGCATAGGCGTCCGATCAGATGCACTTAGTCCTTGGCTTAGAATCCACCATGTGGTCCGATCGGACCACAACCACTCTCCTAGGCTTCGGCCTTCTTCAATTCCTTTTAAACGCATACCCAGCCCTTTGGCATGCACACACGCACACATAGGGAATCTAGCCTCATAGGAAAACCCCAATATTTTCCATTTATATAGATTTTAGTGACCTTAAATACTTCAAGTACTTTTTAGGCACTCTTGGGCACTAAGATTATTTTTTCCCTCGTGTGCTATATTTTTATAACTTAGATAAACTTTTCTAAGTATAAAAATAAATTTTATTCTTGGTGAATTTTTTCTGTATGGTTACTCACCTCCCCATTTTTTATTCATTTGTGTAGATGAATAGCTCTGACTATAAGGGAGGTGACAACCATATGGACTCCGATACATTCATCCCACAATCAATTGAGACTCCCCTAAATAGCGATTCCTCACCAAACTCGTCCACCAGTTGTACTCCAGAGGACCGCCTTCATCGCTTCAAGCAGATCCTCCCTCGCTCAGCCTTGTATCTCCTCCACGAGGAACAGTTCCTTCAACAAGTTTCTCAGTCGACGATGAGGGTGAAACAATCCAACGGGCTTCCTGAGGAACGTGATCCACAGGTTGCCCACAGAGTGGTGCAGAACGTGATCCGCAGTCACGCTCACACTGCCACTCCTTCAGAAGAACCTTCTCAGAAATTTCCTACCGTGATCCAGGACTTGGCTGTTCAAAGGCCACGTAAGGTGGGAGAAGAAGAACCTTCCTGGTTCATTGCCGAAGCTTCAAGGCTTAACCCCGCGTTGTTCCAAAAACACATCGAGGAAAACGTGATATGTCCGGGCTCTCATCAAAGAGCCAATAGGCCTGGTGGAACATACTGCGCCTGGTCCAGGCATCATGTGCACGCCGGAGCGACGCTTCCGCTACACCCCTATTTCCGGTCTGTAGCGGATTACTGTAATATCTCCCCATTCCAGATCGCACCGAATGGGATCCAGGCACTCTCCGCGTTGTACATCCTCTACTTCCTGCATGGTTGGGACGAGCCCACCCCTCACGAGGTGCACTACTTATTTGACCTTAGGACCAATCCCTCCCACAACAACACGGGCTTCTTTCACTTCTACCACAGGCAAAGAGGGACTACATACCTCAATGGTATTTCTCACAAATCGAACGCCGGGAAGTATCACAAAGAATACTTCCTTACATCGGATATTAAGGCCAACAATTTGGCCTTTACACGCGCGGGTCCATTCGAGCGACCATTGCCTACCAAGGGGATGTTTGAGCGAGCAGAGAAGTTGGCTAGCATGAGTCCTGGGGATAAGGATGTGAAAAAATTGGTCACTATGGACCTCCTTCAGATGGTGGGCCTGGTGCCGTGTGACCAAGATATGGCGGTGGAAAGTACCACCGGGGAGAACAACACGACTGGTCAGTCCAACGCGGGCACTGAGCTAATGACTGATCAGCTTTCTCCTAGACCTTCTCCGCTCTCTCGTAGACCTGGTGACCTTGTCATTAGGGAGCCTGAGCCTCAGCGCAGATCTGCCATTCCCGCTCAGCCCGGGAAAGGAAAGGCTATCCAGGTTGAGAAGGAACTCAACTCATCCTCGGACGACGAGGATGAGTTCCTCGATCAGATTCTCAACGCAGGTAACACATGTCTAGTGAACATAGGAATATTTTTGATAACTTGGTGATTCGAGGGTAACCAAATTGTAGTATATACTCATGTACATTTTATTATGTTTATATCTCTAACAACTTTGTGTTTTCCTCTTTTGCAGATCCAGACATGTTCAGACAGTGCGTTGCTTCTGCTCCAAAGAGGAAAGCTGGTGATGGAAGTGTCTCCATGCCACCGAGGAAGATTCCGAAGGTAGTACCGCCCAACCAAGGGAGGCAACTTGAGGGACCGACTAAACTCTCGCCACTGACTCCCTCTTCACTTCCTCCCTCTGCGAGCTTAACTCCTACCTGCCTGGCTAGCTCAAGTGAGGTCCTTCGTGCTGCTAGTGACCTAGGAAAAGGACTTCTTGAGGAGATCGACCATGACGCTTCAATGCTCCAAAGCTTCGAATCCTTCCCTCGGCTTAGCGTTGAAGTCGTCCTAAGAAGAGGGCTTGCTCAACTGATGAAGGTAGGTATTTTGTCTTAAGACAATTTGTTATTAATATGTTTGCTTGTAATAACCTTTTGTGTTTCATGCAGTCACTTGTCACCATCAGCCATGCTCAGCTCCGAGCGGTAGATTACAAGGAGTTGATCAAGGTGCTAAACGATCAACTGGTGGAGGCCCAGGCTAAAGTAGAGACTTTAACGGCTTCAGAAAAAGACTCCAAATCCAAGTTGGAGCAGGCAGAGAAAACCGTAGCTGAACGGGATGAGTCTCTCAGGAAACTTTCTGATGAGAATCAGCAGCAGGTTCAAAACAACAATTCCTTGATAGCCCAACTGGAGAAGCTGTCCCTCGAGAACAATGAGTTAGCTCAGGATAATGAGAGACTGATCAGCGAAAATGAAGAGTTGAAACAAGAAAATGAGCTTGATTTAATTCGCTTTGAGGAGGCCAGCTTCGACTGCTTTTACCAGGTCTGGAAGCTGAACAAATCTCTCAATCTCGATTTTTTCACCAAAGAGGTTCGGGCAGAGGAGCTTGCCAGAGGCAAAGCAAGGGCTGCTGAAGAAGCTGCCAATCCTCCTGCACCTGCACCCGCCTCCTCTGCCTTATCATTCCGAGCAAGAGGAGCAGCTGAAGCCGAGGAGGGGGTTGATCAACCCACTAGAGAAGCATGCCAGTGACTCCTTATCATAGTTTATCATAGTTTGCTTTACTTTATATATTCTTACTCGGATTAGTGAGCTATTTTGACACTTAGCACTTTACTTTTTTCTTTTTTGACAAACTCTAAACATTTAAGTCTTTATTGTGAATAGTAAAGTTCCCAGATGCCTTAAATTTCACATGAGTATTTAGTTTTCTAACTTAGAAATTCTAACCATTCCATAAGTCCATACTAAATATGCTTCCTCATGCTCTTATTGCTCTAACCTTTTATGAGCATAAATTTTATCATTACACGAATACCTGTTTCTAACTTAAAATTTTAAAAATTCTAAGTTACTTAAGCTTTGTTAAACAAGTTAGCTTAATGGCCTTTTTAGACTTCTAAACTTACAAGTCAGCCCAAAAACACATATATTTGCTCGTGCTCTTATTGCCTGTGTTGAAATACAAACCAGTATACCCTATGTGCCCCCCAATTGATTGGAGGTTGATAAATCCTTGATCACTTGCTACTTGATCGAATTTGTCCGAGTAGTCACTACTCGTGAAACACATAAAATATACGAACATATTTCAGTAGTTGACCACTACAAAAACATTATTTAAACGTTGGTCATTCATATCATGATACCGACCAGTTGAACACTGCCCGGTATATATTTACACTTAGTTTTTAGAAGACCTGTTTTGTTTAAATCATTATGGCAGTTGAAAACTGTCAAGCAAGAATAATCAACACATATGCAAAATTTGTAGCAAGGTTCGACCACGCTGCGCGTGGTCTCTTTTATTACTCATAATAATAAGTGACAAAACGTGTCTAACAACGAGTTCCAAAAAAAATAACATTGTTCAAAATACTGTGACTGGGTAGCAAATAACCAGTTCACAAACAAAAACTCAAATAACAAGTTAAGCACTTGATACAAAGCTACTACTCTGCAAGCAGTATTTATTGATAATATTTTCTTAAGTTCTCGCCATTCCAGTAGTTCCTGATCAGCTCTCCATTCAACCGAGCAAGCTTGTAGGTGCCTGGTGGCAAGACTTGCTCAATTTGATACGGTCCTTCCCAGTTTGGTCCTAGCACACCAGCTGTTGGGTCTCTTACAAACACCTTTCTGAGGACCAAATCTCCGACCTGGAACTTTCGATCTCGCACTCTGGAATTGAAGTAGCGCGCCACTTTTTGTTGATGAGCAGCAACTCTAAGGCTTGCCTCCTCTCTTCTCTCCTCGAGGAAGTCCAATGATTCTGCTAACAACTGATGGTTCTCCTCTTGGTTGTACATGGTCCTTCTATGAGATGGTGGGTCTATCTCCACAGGTAGCATGGCCTCATACCCATATGCCAAAGAGAATGGGGTATGTCCAGTTGCCGTCCGAGCAGTAGTCCTATATGACCAAAGGACCTCTGGTAACTCTTCTGCCCAAGCATCCTTAGCTTGCTCCAGGCGCTTTTTTAGAGTGTCCTTCAATGTTTTGTTTACCGCTTCAACCTGCCCATTAGCTTGAGGATGGGCTACCGAGAAGAAACTTTTGGTGATGCCATGCCGAGTGCAAAAATCGGTAAATATGTCGTTGTCAAATTGGGTGCCATTATCAGACACTATCTTCTTAGGCAGACCATAGCGACATATTATGTTTTTAACCACAAAGTCTAATACTTTCTTCGATGTGATCGTGGCTAATGGCTCAGCCTCAGTCCATTTAGTAAAATAATCTACCGCGACCACTGCAAACTGCACTCCTCCTTTTCCTTTGGGCAACTTCCCGATCAGATTAATACCCCACACTGCAAAAGGCCACGGACTTTGCATTTGCTTCAAGACATTTGGGGGCGCTCTGGGCACTTTAGAAAATCTTTGGCATTTGTCACACCTCCTCACGTATTCCATAGAGTCCTCGTTCATTGTAGGCCAGAAAAATCCTTGCCTCAAGATCTTTTTAGATAGACTCTGCCGCCCAGCATGATCTCCACAAAACCCCTCATGCACCTCAGCTAATAGGTTCTTTGACTGGTCGGGCATTATGCACCTGAGTAGAGGTAGGGAATACCCTCTCCTATACAACACTCCATCCACCATGGTGTATCTAGCAGCTTGCCTCATAACCTTCCTTGCTTCACTACGTCCATTTGGGAGGGTCCCTTGCTCAAGGTAAGCAATGATGGGAGTCATCCAGGTATCGGCTATCATGATCGGCATGGCCTCTTGTTTATCAATGCTCGGCTCCGCCAAGTATTCTACCGGTACTATATTTAGAGTTTCAGCGTCTTTCGCACTAGCAAGCCTTGCTAAAGCATCTGCATTTGAATTCTGCTCCCGTGGTACTAGCTTGATGGTATACTCCTCGAACTAGGCTAGCAAATCTTTGGTTTTGTTTAAGCATGCCACCATGCGTAGGCCCCTTGTCTGGTATTGCCCCAATACTTGATAGACCACCAATTGGGAATCACTGTTTATCTCCACCGACCTGGCACATACATCTCTAGCCAGTCGCAAGCCTGCTAAAAGGGCCTCATACTCCGCCTCATTGTTAGAAGCATTAAATCTGAATCTTAGTGCACAATGAATTCGGTGCTTCTCTGGTGTGACTAATATTATCCCAGCTCCTGAATGGTGCTCATTCGACGACCCATCAACAAAAATTTTCCAAGTAGGAATTTCTTCTTTCTGCCCAGTAACACTTTCTTGCTGGTCGGGGACCTTAGCGATTCTGGTACATTCAGCGATGAAATCTGCCAAAGCTTGACCTTTAATAGCAGTCCTTAGTTGGTACTTGATTTCAAATTGGCCTAGCTCAACCGCCCATTTAAGTAGCCGACCAGACGACTCCGGCTTCTGTAAAACTTGGCGCAGAGGCTGGTCAGTAAGGACCTTGATAGGGTGTGCCTAGAAGTATGGCCGCAACTTTCATGATGCAAGTACCAAGCAGTAAGCCAACTTCTCCATCATGGGATACCGGGACTCCGCTCCTATCAATCGCTTGCTAACATAATATACCGGGTGCTGCACCTTATCCTCCTCACGTACTAAGGCAGCACTAACAGCGTGCTCCGTGACTGCTAGGTACATAAATAGGTCTTCTCCATCAACTGGATTTGAAAGAACAGGAGGTTGGGCCAAATGCTCCTTTATCGCCTGGAAATCTTGTTCACACTCTGCGGTCTACTCAAACTTCTTGCCTCCTTTAAGCAGGTTGAAAAACGAGACGCACTTGTCCGTTGATTTCGAAACGAACCTGCTTAGAGCCGCAATCCGCCCAGTCAAGCTTTGCACATCCTTTATTCTTGTTGGAGACTTTATCTCTATGAGAGCCTTGATCTTCTCTGGGTTTGCCTCTATTCCTCGGGAGTTAACAATAAACCCAAGGAATTTTCCAGAACCCACTCCAAATGAACACTTGAGGGGGTTTAAATTCATGTTATACTTCCTCAATATTGCAAAGCACTCCTCTAAGTCTCCCACGTGCCCCTCAGCTTCCTTTGACTTCACCAGCATATCGTCTACGTATACCTCCATGCTCTTGCCGATTAAGTTACGAAACATACCATTCACCAAGCGCTGGTAGGTAGCTCTTGCATTCTTCAATCCGAAGGGCATGACCCTATAGCAGTATTGCCCTATATCTGTTCGGAAGCTGGTATGCTCTTCATTAGGAGGATGCATGCTGATCTGGTTGTACCCCGAGTACGCATCCATGAAGGACAAGGTCTCGTGACCAGAGGTTGCATCTACCAACTGGTCTATTCTCGGTAAAGGAAAGCAATCCTTCGGGCACGCTTTGTTTAGATCAGTAAAATCTACACAAGTCCTCCACTTTCCATTGGGTTTGGGCACCAACACTGGGTTTGAAACCCAAGCTGGGTAGTATGCCTCTCTGATAAACCCATTCTCCTTCAATCGCTTTACCTCCTCCTTAAGAGCCTTTGCTCGATCCTTGTCAAGCAGTCTCCTCTTCTGTTGCACTGCTGGATATCTTTCATCCACGTTGAGCACGTGGCTGATCACAGTTGGTGAGATACCCACCATATCCTTGTGAGACCAGGCGAAGACATCTTGATTCCTTCGCAAGAATTCTATCAGCTGTGCTCTCACCTCAGCTTTCAACTTCTTTCCAATCTTCACCCCTCTCGTCGGGTCCTTCTCATCTATAGGGACCTCCTCCAACTCCTCGGACGGTCCCACATCACTCTCATAACCCCCAAAGCGAGGATCAAAATCTCTTCCCTCGCTTTGGGCAATGCCCTATTTGGTGACTTCATCACCGGATAGGGTCTTATGCTCTTTTAAACTAGGAGTGCTCTCCTGGCTACATTCCTCTAACATCTCTTCATCATTCACTACTACAAGACTTTGGTCTACATCCATCTCATTCACCTCCTCTTTCTCAACACACACAATCATGTTGTTCTCCTTGGCACCTTTCTTCGCCTTAGTTATCGAGGCATTATAGCACTCCCTAGCCTCCCTTTGGTCTCCTTGGACACAGCCTATGCCAGCGCTGGTCGGGAACTTCATGGATAGGTGCCAAATTGAAACTACCACATGCAAGTTGGTGAGTAGTGGTCGACCAATAACCACATTGTAGGTGGACGGGCAATCAACAATCAAAAAATTAGTCATCACGGTTTCATGCTTGGGGGCTTCCCCCGTTGTGACTGGTAACTTGATTGTCCCAGCTGGTGACAATCCTTCTCTAGTAAACCCATAAATGATGTGAGAGCATGGCTTCAAGTCATTGATAGATAGCTTCATCTTCTCAAAGGAGGACTTATAAATAATGTTTGCGGATCTCCCTATATCAACCAGACACCTTTTCACCTTCATATTAGCTATTTGGACTGTCACAACAAGAGGGTCATTGTGAGGATACCTCACATGTTTAGCATCTTCCTCAGTGAAAGTGAGGGACTCACTTTCATACCTTGGGTTCTTTGATGGTCGCTCCTCCACCGTCATAACCTTGGAGGTGGATGCCGCACCCAACTCATGACGAAGGGTGCGAGCATACCTCTCCCTCGCCTTGTTGCTCTCCCCAGCAAGATGTGGTCCTCCACATATAGTATCTAATGTGAAGTCCACAGGTTCAGGTTGCAAAGGTGGAGATCGTTGTCGTTTGAACCCAGGATTATTGTTGCTCCCCTCTCCCTGGGTCTTCTCTGCTTTGTACTTTTTTAGTTTCCCCGACCGGAGGAGAAACTCTATCTCATCTTTAAGGTGATTACACTCATTTGTGTCGTGACCATAGTCTCCATGGAAAGGACAGAACTTGTTCTTATCCCTCTTACTCATCTCCTTCTTGATTGGTGGGGGTTTCCGGTAAGGAACCTCCTGATGACTGGCTAGATAGATCTCCGCCCGGGTTGCCGAAAGAGTGGTGTAGTTGGTGAACCGAGGTTCATACTTCGTTGGCTTGTCGTTTGATCCCGACTTAGCCTTTTTCTCACTGCGGCGGTCAGACCCGTTATTCCCACGTTTCTTACTACCACCTTGATCTTTTCCGCTATCCTTCGGAGTATCATCTGATCCACTTGGATTGTTCAACCCATTCTCTCCTTTCTCAATAGCATCATCCAACTTCATGTACTTATCTGCCCGGTCCAAAAACTGCTGTAAAGTTGAAATTGGATGGCGGTGGATTCTGTCCCATAAAGGACTTCGATAGATAATACCGGAGGAGATTGCCACCATTTTCCCTTCATCTCCAACCGCGGTAGCTCAGTTAGCTTCTCTCATAAACCTTTGAATGTAGTTCTTGAGAGACTCATCTTTACCCTGCCTAATATCCACCAAGTGGTTGGCATAAACAGGAGGGGTTCGGGCAGTACTGAACTGCCTGCAGAACTCCTTCCTAAAGCTCTCCCAAGAGGTGATGGAGTCTAGTTTGAACTTCCAGTACCACTCCTGGGCAGTGTTTGACAATGTGGTGGGGAAGACTCTGCAGCGGTAGTCATCACTCACCCCAAGCAGCTCCATCTGATCTTCAAACTTTCCAACGTGTCTTACCGGGTCTGCCTTTTCTGTATAAACTGGCAATACCGGTGCTTTGTATTTCCTTGGTGGTTGGGCTGCTCTTATTCTAGCATAGAAAGGGGTACCACTTCTGTGGTCTACCGGATCAATAACTGGTTGTTTTGACAAACTTTGGACTGCCGCAGTCAAAGCATCAAGCTGGGCTTGAATGCCTGGGGCCACTGCTGGGGACGCACTCTCGGGACCGCCTGGTCGGGCACTCCTATCCGGCACACCCTCATCGAGTATCTCTACTCGACTGGTAGGACGGATTGGCTCCTTCCCTTCGACCGGAACGGTCCTCCTTCTATCATCAATGACATCCCTCAGGTCCTTCTGAGCAGTGTTCTTTCCCAACCGGTCGAACACCGTACTCCGAGTCTTCTTGGAAGGTCTGCTAGGTGGAGCGTGCTCCTTGCCATTACGCTGGTTGGGATGCCGTGGTGGCTTTCCTGTTTGAGCTGGTTGATCTTCTCCTCCTCGTCGGTTATTATTCTTCTCCTTCAACTGGTTGGTGTGGTGACTGTCGGCTTCATCACGCCTATGTCCATCTTTGAAGTGGGAAGTCTCTTTTCCACGAGGAGCTCTATTGTGCTCCTGCTCAGAAGGTGTTTTCTTACTGCCTAACTTATGACTCCCTGACCTGGAAGTCTCTGATCGATGGCTCCTTGAGGGGGTCTTAGAGTTCCCCCTTTGGGTTGAGGCAGTGCGCGATCGGACTCCCTCCTCTTCATGACCACGTGGGTTATCACTACCCCTGCCTGGTCTATCAGTTTTCTTACGACCAGCTTCTGTGGTCCTTGCCTCTAGGGTGGGTGTCACCCCAGGCGCAGCTTGAGCATTGGCTCTGGTCAGTTGCGTAGCTGCCTCCAGAGCAAGTGCAGCTTCGCGATGTCGCCTGTCGGCCTCCTCCTGCTGTCGACGGATCTCCTCGCTCCTAGCGTCCATCTCCCATTTCTGCCTGGCCATTTCCTCAGCAAAGGCCTCCTGCCTAGCATTGAACTGAGCCAACTCCTCCTGGAATGCGCTCATGGTCTCCTGGAGCTCTTCAACTTCTGGAGCTACATCCTCGAGCACAACTCTAGGCTCAGTCTCACGATCTTGAACGCTGGGCCCTTCTGATCTAGCATGCTCCTTAGAGGTGCTTGTCTTCTTGGACGCCGCATTAGTGTTCTTAGGCGCCATAAAGCTTCAGGGACTGTCTGTCTTCTCTTCAGGCTCTCAATGAAAGCACCAAAATGTTGACTGTGTTTTTAGCCAACGACGTGAGAACGTCAATAACGACAAGCCTTCAAGATAATGTAAACGACAACAGACAGTTTTCTCAATAAAAGTAAATAACACGAGATTTTATAGTGGTTCAGCCCCGATAGTCGGTAATAGCCAAATCCACTTAGAGATTTTATTACTTTATTCACACTCAAGATCAGATGAACCAGTGTCAACTGAGTTTCTTCAATGTGAATATTCCAGAATACAAAAAAGGGTTTCTCTCAAGAAAAATCACTTTCTCTCTCTAGAACACAGATTAATTCTCAATTTTGCCAAAAAGTCCTTTTACGATCCCATCAACCCTTAATTTATAGGCTTGGGATCCTCAACTGATATCCCCTTTAGATAGGGATATTTTATTATTCATACTATATTTAAATTACAAGAAATATTTAAAATACAACAAATTCCTCAATTTGAGTGAGGAATGAAAGATTCCCGGGTGCCTAGACCGATTCTTGCTGAAGTCGTTCCGGGGATTTTGACGTAGTCTCCTGGTCGAACACATGCATGTTGGTTACATGCAAGTATTGGTCAGATATACTCCTCTAGGCTTTCCTTGGCTCAAGGTTATGGATGCATGGCTCTCCTCGGACCAAGGTCATGCATACTTGGCTCTCCTCGGACCAAGGTGGTCCGAGCCAATCTTCTTGACCTCTCCTCGGACCAAGGTGGTCCGAGCCACTCTCCTCTTGCCTTCTCCTCGGACCAAGGTGGTCCGAGCCACTCTTCTTGGCATCTCACCTCGGATAGGTCCGAGGAAACTTCCTTGGCATCTCACCTCGGATAGGTCCGAGGTAACTTCCTTGGCATCTCACCTCGGATAGGTACGAGGCAACTTTCTTTGGCATTTCCAACTAAGGTCCGATCGGACCATGTGTGGCCTTTCCTGCCAAAATCCAAGTCCATCTCTTGGCATGCATGGAACTTCCCCTCGGACTTGGTCCGAGCCAACCATCTTGGAAGCTTACCTCGGATAGGTTCGAGCCAAGCACCTAGGGGCTCTTCAAGCTTGAGGTCCGATCGGACCTGCTTCTTCTGTCCCTTGAGCCAAAGTCTAAACCCATCCTTTAAGCTCCTTAGACTTGAGTTTGAACCAAACACTTGGTCTTCTCGGACAAGGGTCCGAGCCAAGCACCCTTTAGCCCAAGTATTGTCCTCGGGTGTATTTGACTTGACTATGGCATCTCTCAAGCAGTCTAAATTCTTCACTGATTAATTGGGCAACTGCTAAGCCAGATCACCCAACTAATCCATGCCATCTGTCAATTTTACTGCCACATCATCCTTTTCAAATTTTGGGATAACAATGACAACCATATTTCAAATTTTAAATTCTAAATTCAAATTGATGATCATCATTAACATCATCTTTTAATATTAAATAAATCAACCACTATGTTTTACATACCAATTTTATTTTGTTCCACTCAATTAAAATAATTAATTTCAGAAATTAATTAATTTATTTATATATATATGAATTTTGAAATTTTCATATTTGAATTAATATATATATTTTCCAAAATTAATAATTAATTATTCAACCTCAATTATCATTTAATTGCATACTTGACCCCAAGAATAAAATTCTTCTCAAATTCTCAAATTACAATTATACACTTGTATGAACTCTTACCTTGATATGGTGTTGATACAGTCACCCTGGGGACCTATGGATCTATAATATCAAGTTCCAATAAATATTACATTATTAATCAAAGCTCTTTGATTAAATAATCATATTTATTAATCTCATGATTACTCTACTAAAATATGAGATTGAACTCTTGATAATTATAGACATATATTTACTGAGTACTTTATTAAGAATAAAGTGTCCATTGATAAAAACATTACATACAATGCTAATCCTTTATTAATGGTTCATAATTAAAAGAGAATAAAATTATTGTTTTACCATTATTCAATCTATAAGAAGGTATAGATTTCATATTAGTTAAACTACGTCCCTAGCCATATACATCATTGAGTCTCCAAAACAATTATTCTTAGCCTGATTATTCTGACAAACCTTAACGCATGAATCAAATGATCAGATGACATATATAGGATTTCGTAGTAACCTCAGGATTAAAATCATCATGTATAAGATCATCGTTTGATGTGTTTGACTAATGCTGTGAAACAATGTTTAAACATGTATTAACATATCAGATCTAGTTCAGTTCTACATACTCTCAGCATGCAAAGTACCTCCACTAAAGTGTCCAACTACACTAGTAACACGGATCTATGTCACATGTATTCATAATACTAGTGGATCGTACTAGTAGTAATTAATCTAAAGATTCCATAACTTTATTTTACTGTAAAATATTTAAGTTTATTATCTTAATCTCGATCCTCCCATACCAATATGAGATTAAGACCACATAGAAAAACTTTGGAATTTTATGATATTCACTTAATATTATCATATAATATCGAGCATAGTCTATATATATAATAATTCATTTCATTTAAAACATTTGTAAACTACAGTTGCTTTAAGGGCACTATTCCCACTAGGTAATTCACCTAAGGTGGGTTCCCTCAAAGGCCCGTCCTTTTGTAAGTCTTTGAATTATATCATAGCCAATCTGACCTAGTCTCAAGCGCTATAAATACGTCATGTTATCCTTATCGATCTTTTGATGTTTATTGGTCCTAGGTTTAGCTACTTTGAATAAATCATTATTAAGAATGAGGGGTATTAAGAATGAAAATCCTAATATGCAGCGGAATGGTGGTGGGGTTGGCCCAGTGTACAACAAATTTTTTTTAACATATTTAAACTACCTTTAAATATGCAGATCCATTAATATACATACATTAATCATAAGCAAGTTAAGGATAGAATTCATACCTCTTGAAGCCTATCAAGTGTCCTTGCTATCTTTTCGTATTTGGAACGATCTTCCTATCCAAGCCGCTCCCAGGTGCTCACACCAAGATCTTCCAAAGCGTTCTCTACACCTCAAGAAGTGTGTGGGCACTTAGAGAATGAAGGATAGTTTATTTGTGATTCTACTTGATGTACTCAACACATATGATCAAGAGAATAGGCCTGAGAATTGGTTCTTTATTTTTCAGGGAGAGAAAACTATGGTTCTATTTTTCACAGAGCGAATGTTCTGAGTTGTCTCAGATATCTGAATATTTTCTGATTAGTCATACTTAAAAGAAAATATTCAAATTTAAAAAATAAATATATAACCAACATACAATTTACTTTTTAATTAATTAATTATTTTATTAATGAAAATATCTAAAAACCAATTTTTTGAATTATCCATTAATTAATTAATTAAATAAATAAAAATGAAAATCATATCCCTGAAAAATAGCCCTACACGCCACACACAGACTGTGTGTGCACGTGTAGCATCCCTATTTTTAGGGATGTTGGTTTTTTCAATTTTTATTTAATTATTTATTTAAACTACTTTGTCAGATAAAATCTAACAACGTGATAACTAATTCAAATTTAAATTAATTATCTTTTAAACTAATTATCAAATATAATTAATTATTTGAATAAATATTAATCTTTTAAATTCAAATCCAATTTGAACTTATCAAATTATTATCTTCCACTCAAATAAAGATATTTAATTAATTCTACCAATTAATTAAATCCAATATTTTTGAAAATAAATATTTAATTTATTATAATTTTGAAAATTATAATTAATTATTTATTTTATTAAATTTCGAAATTAATTCAATTATTTAATATAATTTTGAAAATTATACAATAATTAAATATTAATTAATTTTGTTAACTACAACTAATTTGTAATTAATTAATTAATCAATATTATCATATAATTACATATTTTGCCTAAAGAACAAATTTCTTCTTAAATATGTGTTTAAACTATTTTTCCCTTCATATAAACCCTTACCTTGAATAGTGTTGATAGAGCCGCTATGGGGACTTATGGACCTATAATTCCAAGCTCCAATAAATTCAAGATTATTAATTAAACTCTTTAAATAAATAATCTTCATTTATTAATCGCATTGTTATTCCTCTATAAATATGAGACTGCACTCTTGTAATTATAGACATTTCATTTACTGAGTACTTTATAATTATAAAGCGTCCATAGATATAATCATTGCATACAAATTGACCCTCTAATAATGGTTCATAATTAATCGAGAATAAAATTACTATTTTACCCTTTTAATTATCTCTTGTTTCCTTAAGTACCATTGACTTTACTAGTGAAGGTTAATTCATAACTAAATTATGAATTTGAGCTCAATAACCTTTCAGTCCCAAAAGTCAACCCTTAAGAGAACCATCATTCAATCTCTTGCGAGAAGGCATAGATTCCATATCTGTATACTATGTCCCCAGCCATCTACATTAATTAGTTCCCAAAGCAAAAGTTTCTAGCGTGATCATTTTGACAGACCCTAACAAGTGAATCAAAGAACTCATATAACATAAACAAGAGTTCATAGTAACTTCAGGATTAAGATCTATTTGTATATGATCATCAATTGATATATTTAATTAATACTTCAAAACGGTATTTAACTAAGTATTAATAAACATATCTGGTCCAGTTCTATATATTCTCTAATATATAAAGCACCTCCACTAAAGTCTCCTACCACACTAGTGATCCGGATCTAGATCACATGTATTCATAATACTAGTGGACCGTACTTGCATTAATTAATCTAAAGATTCCATAACTTTATTTTACTGCGAACTATTCAAGTTCATTTATCTCAAACACAATCCTCCCATACCAATTTGTGTTTGAGATCACATATATGAACTTAGGAATTTTTCCGATATTTACATAATATTATCACAAAATAATATAGTCCATAAAATATATGCATAACATATTCAATTCATTTATTTATTTCATAACACAATGTCTACTACATATGTTTTCAGGGAATAATTTCCAACAAGGGGTTCATTAGGTTGCAGATTATAAAGCCCGTTTTCCAAACATGCAATACACAATAGTGATCCATTGAAAGAAATAGATATATTAGAATTTTTGAAAGTCATAAAAAATTGTTCTAATTGCAACATGGAAACTGAAATTAAATTTATACTAAAATCCGGAATAAAAAATACATCTTTCAAAATTAAATATTTATTTCTGAACTTCAGGCGAGCTCTTCCTCTAGCTTGGACAGTAACGAACGTTCTGTTCCCAACTCTAAGCTTTAAGCCGCCTTCATCCACTTCCCCCCCACGATTAAAGAAGTTCTAAAGAGTTACAAACATGGTTAGTAGATCCAGAATCAATAATCCAAACGGATTTATCATTCTCTAAAAAAAAGTTTTCTAAGATAATTGAACTATAATCATTACCTTTGCTTTTCGCTCCTAGATACTTAGGGCAATCCTATTTCCAATGCCCCTTCTATTTTTAGTGAAAGCATTTACCTTTAACATTCTTTTTTTTTCTTTTTCTTCCTCTTATGCGTCTGTGCACTTGGTTGTGCACTCATCTTTGTAGCCTCTGCAGGCCTGTGGTTGGTGTTTTGTCCACCTTTCCTTTTGTTTCCAACTTTCAAAGATGAATCTAGGTTAGCTTCAGCCTTAGCTGGATCAGTAGCAGCAGCAGTAGTCTTATTTTATCCTCCCTTACTTGGTCCACCCATGATAGACTCGGAAGTTTGAAGCTTGTTCATGAGCTATGTTAGACCATAGTTGAGTTTATTCATCACATAGTTTGAGGTGAACGGCAGAAATGCTAGAGAGAGATTATTGAGGACTAAGACAACTTGAGTCTCCTCATCTATTATGGCTCGTGCAGTTCAACTTCCTGAAAGTAGTTGGTCATCTTGATCAGGTGATCACGAACGTGCTAAGACGGTGCCATCCTAGCATTGGCATATTTCTTGGTGGCCTCAAAACAAGTCTACGTAGACTTTGCACCGAACATGTCTTGGAGCAGATCCATGATTTCGTAGGTCGTCTCGAAATTCTCTGTCGACCATACTAGTCAACATGTAGTACCGTGCCTTGTTATTGGCCACCTGCCAATGCTCATATTTGTCTCTTATAGACTTGGTAACTCCTTTAGCTGTAACTTTTGGAGATTCCTCAGTCATGACGAACTTGGAGTTGTCACCAATGAACAATATGTCGATGTTTTGCTTCCACTTAAGGAAGTTTTCTCCATAGAAAGTTGAGAAAGGATGGGAGTAGACACAACCATACTTAAAACTACTAGTTATCAATAAAATAGAAATCAATCACATTTACTCAATAAAACTTCAATTCACTCTAATTTCAAGAAATAGCGCAACATATACCATAAATATGTAAGATATGGAAAAAATACAAAAATAATCATATCTCTATTTCTTTATGTTTTTAACTATTGTATGATATCGTTGTCCCGGTTCATGAGAGTCAAAAAATATCATTAGTTAAATAGAGTTGTAAACTCATTTAAAAATGAACACCATTATTAACCTACTATTCGATCAAAATAAGAAAAAAAAAATCTCTTATTTTATAAGCTAAACCCACGGTTTTAATAACAATCATAGATTTAGTCCCAGTAGTTACTGTAGGGGCGAGTCTAGTAGAATTTGACCTATAATTATCTATCTTTCGAAATCTAACCTTGTCAAAATAACTAATGAACACCTTCCATAGGGGGACGAATCAAAGCATCTCGAGGTCCCATTAAGCTATTGACCTCGTTAAACTAATGGTGGAGATCGAATATTATTCTTAAAACAAGCTCATTATTAAAATAGTATTTTTATTAATATTTTTCTAAAATTAATGACTATGGCTCTCCAAAAAATTATAAAATTAAATTTTTAAAACCAAAGTCCTATAATTTTCTATTAATTCTAAAGTGTCACATTGAAACAAATTCAATTAAAGTAGAATTAATTTGTTGCTAATCAATATGTAGGTTTAACTATTATAATGAACCTATACAATTAAGTTCAATTAAGAAAAATGGGCCTTAACAATTAGGCTTGCATGGAGGAAGGCTAGGGCTAGTATGTAATTCTCACTACTAGGCCCCCATACTTCCATACAATGTCCAAAAGACAAGAATTTAAACATTCGTTATATTAATTGTTATTAATTGATTAGGCCCACTATAGTCACGCAAAGTAAATGGACATTCATAAGTGGAACCACCCACAAGAGATGAATTTAAACTTTATATTTTCTAATGGGCCCAAATAAAATCTATCATTTTATGAATGTTTTATTTAGCAAAAATCATATATTTAGCATGCACATTGGCCATTATATGCACCTAAGGCCAATTGCGAAAATACCACATATTGTGCAAACAGACATGTTATAATTGGATTGGCCTAATCATGTTACTATATGAGAAATTATATGCATTTATGCAAAATTACCACATATTATTTCATTTGCAAAAATACCACAATTAATTTTCTAGAATTTATCCAAAATTCGAATTAATTAAATTTTTGCAAAAATCAATAAGTCAATTTAAATGAAATTTATCAAAAGTTAATTTAAATTTCATTTATCAACAATCAAATTAGTTTAGGTCATTTTGAATTATATTAATTTAATTTAAATAGGATTTATCTACAATTAACCAAAATTAATTTAAATCTCATTTATAAAAAAAATATACTATTAATTGGTTTGAAAAACGTGATATTTTTAAACATTTAACAAATTATAAATTTTTAAAACAAATATCCTTAGCTGTTTCTGAAAAAATATCTTAATGATTTAAACAAATTCAAATATTCATAAAAATATCTACTCAACAAATTTTCAAATTTCAAATAATTTAAATATTAAAATCCATAGAATAATAAGATATTAATATTTTCAAATTAAAGATTTCAAAAATATCAAGTATTTTAAAAAAATATATCTTTAATATTTGATAACTTAGTTATAATATTTTAATATATTAAAATATTTTGAATTAATTAGTTAACCTATTTTTAAATTTAAATTTGAATCTTTGAAGAAAATATCTATTTTTTAAAGATCAAACGACAAAAATATCATATTTCAAAAAAGATATTTTTAAATGATAGAAAAAATCTAATATTTTTGTATTAACCCATTAAAATATAGATTCAAAATTCAAATTTTAAGAAAAAAATTTATCGTAGGCCACAACCAATGAATGTTGGTGGCTGCAAACATGGGACTAATCTGGGCAAAATACGTACGCTGGCCGCGGCCACAACCCATAAAATATTTTTAAAAAAAATTTGTGTAATTTATCAACCCAAAAACATTTTCTAAATAATTTTTATCATGTTTTATATCAAATAAAACATTTATAAAAATTAATTGCATATAAAGCACAACAAAATAACCCAATATGCTTCATAAAAACATGAAATCCATCCAATTACTCAACATATCAAATAATTCAATTTTTACCATAATCATGCATGAAATTAAAGGTTACCAAAGGCTCTGAAGCCAGTTATTGGAAAAACTTATACATGATCTTGTTTATTTTTATATAAATCTTATATTAAACAAATTAATATAAAACTACCTAGAACATGTTTCTATAATTGAATTTACACAGAGATAATGATAAGAACACTTACATTATACGTAGCAGAATGTATTAGTCCTTCTTTTAATTTCTCTAACCCTTGAATCCTTTCTGTCACAGGGTATCACCAAGAAACTGAACCGATTTTCAAATTTTTTAACAGCCTTCCAAATTATCCTTACAATCACCTAGACTGGAGTGGACAATTCTAAACACATGAGATAGATACAAAGAGAATAAGAGAAGAGAATTTAGACGCTTAGAAAAGGTAGATTGCTGTAGAAAGAATCTACAAAGCTAGAGCATCAAAACTAGATGTTCTGTTCTGCTCCAGATCTTCTCAATCATCCGATTTCAACTCTCCTTAGCATTTATTTTATAAGCTCAATTAGGTCACTTATTTTAATTAAAAAATCAATAAAATAATAGGTAATATCAGCCATTAGATTGAAATTCTCATGGGCTTTAGGCCCGTGACATTTCTCATTTAATTATATGCTCGTTGGACTTAAATTCAAGGCCCGTATTATTTTCTATTGATTAATTAATTAAATACTTATTTAAATCCTTTATAAAATTAGTTATTTAAAATTTGAACCTTGATTTAAACTTATTTATTAATTTAAACACCAATTTTTCTTAATTAATTAATCTACCCTAAAATCTCTTTTCTTCTCTAAATTGTAGATTTCTGTGATACTATCCAAAATTGACCTGGTCGACTTTGATAATTCTAGTTGATAATTAAATCAATTAATTGACACTATCTAGATGGTTTTATCCAAGGTACAATGGGGACCATGGGCCTATAAAATCAAGCTCCAATAAGTTAACATAAATTTAACAAATAAATTTACTAACTTATTAATTCCTCGTGACTCCACTAAAGACTCAGAATTACACTCTTGAATTTATAGAACACTCTATAAGAAATATAGATACGTTATTACTTATCCATTCTTACAACCATAAATATCACTTAATCCTCTATAAACGACCTACAATGAGACGAGACTAAAAATTCAATTTTACCCGTCATTGTATTTTATCCTTAAAACACTACTTCCTTGTATAAGATATTTCAATAAACTAGTATTAATTGCTGAAATGAGATCTCTGTCATTTAGCACCTTGAGCCAAACTAAAAGGAAACCATTGTTTTACTTCTTCATTGGAATCTATAGATGTTCATATCTGTAATTAACACACCCACTAAATTATACTACCGAGTTCCCAAGATGTAAGTATGGGCTTGTCCGAAGGGTAAGCTGGTAACGAACAAGTCAAAGAACTCAAATAATACAATTAGCTAGAATACTAAACACTCAGAATTAAGATTGATTTGACCTATGGATCAACTATATGATATGACTAGAATAGATAATAGTGGTATGTTTACTTGTCTTATCTATTGTCAATATCGATCCAGTCCGATGTAACAAATACATCTGATCTTATATACTTTACTAATTTTCTGGAAAGAACATAACACTGCAATGTGTAAGTAGATCATATCGTAGATTGGCAAGTCAGTGTAGATTATGTGCACTGACTAATCTTAGAACTAACTTATGTTTGAACATATAATAATATTTATATTCTACTAAATTATACTACCGAGTTTCCAAGATGTAAGTATGGGCTTGTCCGAAGGGTAAGCTGGTAACGAACAAGTCAAAGAACTCAAATAATACAATTAGCTAGAATACTAAACACTCAGAATTAAGATTGATTTGACCTATGGATCAACTATATGATATGACTAGAATAGATAATAGTGGTATGTTTACTTGTCTTATCTATTGTCAATATCGATCCAGTCCGATGTAACAAATACATCTGATCTTATATACTTTACTAATTTTCTGGAAAGAACATAACACTGCAATGTGTAAGTAGATCATATCGTAGATTGGCAAGTCAGTGTAGATTATGTGCACTGACTAATCTTAGAACTAACTTATGTTTGAACATATAATAATATTTATATTCTACTGTGATTACGACACTATAAATATGAATAGTTATATGCTCTGGATTTAATAGAAGTTTATATTTAACAAATAATCATGAAAATAAAACATGTGAGCAAAGTGATTGACCAAGTCAAAAATAATTTCTATTCTTTTATTGATAATAAAATGAGATTACAAAGATGTGATTTGATAATTCTTGTTCAAAAATTGTTTCGTAGTATTATAAAACACATCAATTGATGATCATATAGAAACTGATCTCAATCTTGAAGTTACTATGAACTCTTATATATGTCATTTGATCCTTTGATTCATGCGTTATGGTTTGTCAGAATTATCAGGCTAAGAAATAATGTTTTGGGAACTCAATGATGTATATGGCTGGGGACATGTCTTAACAAATATGGATTCTATACCTTCTTATAGATTCAATGATGATTCCCTATTGGGTTGGCTTTTTGAACTGAAAAGGTTATTGACGTCAAATTCATAATCAGATTATGAATTAACCTTCAATAGTAAAGTCAATGGTACACTAGGAATCAAGATATAATTAAAAGGGTAAAACAATAATTTTATTCCCATTTAATTATGAATCATCAATAGAGGATTAATTTGTATGTAATGATTATATCAATGGACACTTTATGGTTACAATAAAGTACTCAGTAAATATTTGTCCTTAATTCTCAAGAGTGCAGTCTCATATTTATAGTGGAGTAATCATGAGCTTAATAAATATGATTATTAAATCAAAGAGTTTTGGTTAATAATCCATCATTTATTGGAGCCTTGAATTATTGTTCCATAGGTTCCTAAGGCGGCTCTATCAACACTATTCAAGGTAAGAGTTGATACAAGGGTCAAACTTTGAATGAGCTATTTGATAGAATATTTATTCTTCAAGATAAATATACAATTATGTGATAATTGAAGTTGCACAATTTATTATTGCATTAATGAAATTTTTGAAATTGTATAGAAATAAAAAAAAAAATTTGATTTTCATCAATTATTTGATTTAAGTGATAAAGGACAAATATGGATAGTCAAAATTGGTTTTGATTATTATATTTTTTTAATTAACAATAAGATGATAATAAAAATTCAAGTTGTTATATTTTCCTTAAAAAGATGATACCTTATTTGAATTTCAAATTATTAATTAATTAAAAAAATATGTATGAAAAATCAAAGCCCTTATTTTAGTGACGTGTTACACGCATATGGTTTCTTGGACTGCCCTATGCGTGTACCACAACTAATAATGATCAGTTATTAATATTTTATTTTATTTAATTAATTAGTAAAATATTTTGAAAAGGATTTTAAAATGGAATGTAAGACTTTATCTTCAATTATCATTTATTTTTATTATTATTATTATTATTATTACAATGATCATTGTTGTCTTATTATTATTATTATTATGATAATAATACCTATATATTCTATATGATAGAAAATAAGAAAAGTAGTAGTTTTTCAAGTCTCAGAATAAGTGATTACCATTTTCTCACAAAATAAAAACCTCTCTTCACCACCCCATGCCTTAGACAGAAATCCGTGAATAACTCATTGTCTAGCTGGAGGCCATTGTAGAGACTATCCTCCTCAAGAGCTCGTAGCGACAAATGATATTCTTATTGATGAAGTACAGTTCCTTCTTGGGGTGATGGTAGTAAGGGGTTCGGCCTCGACCCACTTTGTAAAGTATTCGATGACCACAATTGCATATTTTACTCCTCCTTTCCCCGTTGGTAATGACCCAATAAGCTTGACGCCCCAGACTATGAAGGGCCATGGACTAGTAATCTGAGTGAGCTCATTTGGAGGAGCTCGGGGTATGTTGGGGAAGCATTGGCACTTGTCACACTTCTTGACATAATCCATTGCATCACCATTCATAGTGGGCCAAAAGTACCTTTGTCTCAACACTTTCTTGGTGAGCCTCTGCTCCCCAGCATGGTCCCTACAAAAGCTCTCACGTACTTCCCAGAGTATAAGAGTGGCTTCACGCTTGGACACACTGTAATGCCCCGGATTCCCTAATGTGGTTTAACGGCTGGATTTGTAGGCCGGGAGGGCCATAATTGTTTAATTATGCCATTTAATGTGTTTATGCGTGTTTATGAGAATTATATTATAATATAATGTTAATTGTATGCATGTCGTTGATATATGTTGAGACCACATTATGATGTGGGTTTGTTCGAACTATTCGACATGAGACGATCGTAGATTATTGATTAGCGGTTTAGTCACAGCAGGTTTAAGTGATGGGACTTGGGTTGAGTCTCGGGGTGATTTTGATGATTAGAGCGTTACCGGGAGATAAAGGGTAACGGGATGTGAATTATTGGTATTTGAGATTATTGAGAATAGCAGGAATTGGAGAGCGTTAATTATGATTAACGAGTTAGGAGGGAAGTACCAAATTTGCCCTTGGGAGTCTTTAGAAACCATTAGTTGACCTAGGGGTAAAATGGACATTTCACCCCTAGGATAGATATATCACTTGTTGGCTGAAGAAAGTAGTGAAAACAGAGTATACTTTAGAGTTCTCCCGTACCTTCTTCTCCTCACTGTTCTTTGTGGTTTTTGAACCAATTTTGAGGATTCAAGCTTGGGAAGCAAGCCTTGGGAGTTTGGGAGTGTGTTCCATCATTGAAGAGCTTCATAAGCCAAGCTTTGGGTAAGTTTTTTACCATGGTTTTCTCTGGTTTGCTCTGTTATGGTTTTGTTTTGCAGCTGAGTTTACTAGGATGAATTCATGGGTTTTGTTGGGAGTTTTGGCTAGGGTTCCCATGCTTGTGGTGTTTGGGGTGTGTTGGGATGGTTTTTGGGTTCATTTGGCATCAAGAATAGGCTTTGGAAGATTGGAGATCGAGTTAGAAATGAAGGAGATGAAGAAGGTCGGTTCAGGGGTGTTTTGGGCTGGAGGTAGCGCTACCCTGTTCCTTCCAAACCCCGTTTTGAGTGTTTTTAAGGGTTTTTGACTTGGGGTTTCAATCCTTAAGGCCCGGGATCGAATCTACTCACCGTGTGGGCATGTTTCGTGGTCCTGAGGGTGGTGCTTAGGTTAAGACCCTATTATTGTGGATTCTCACTAATGGAGGTTATAATTGGTTGTGATTAGGTAACCGTTAAGGAACTAAAAGATCGATCGTTCTCAGGGGTCGTCTTTATCATACTTCTCGCTCAAACTTGAGGTAAGAAAACAGTGTATGGATATAGTTGCACCCTGTACAGATATATGACATGCATGGATTGATATTAAAGCATGTTGGTTGATATATGTGAACATGGATTGCATATTAGATGCTAATGAATGCTGATTACCTGTTTAAGACACTGACTAGTCAAGGACCGACTCTAAAGTCGACGATTACGCATTGAATGACTCTATGGAATTAATGCGGGACCGACCCTAAGGTCGAAGAACTTATAAGCGCTTGCCTGGTCTATGAACAGATGTCTATAGCCAAGGTATATGACCTCGGTGACCGTTAGTCACGTGGCTAAGGGACGTTGTCCATAGCTTCGACTCTAGAGTCGTGAGGAAGGTTATGTTGGTGACTAATCACCATGCACCTGTCCTGATCAAACATATGAGAGAATCACTTAACCGTTAAGCCCTGGTGACCCTATCGTCACATGGCTAGAGGGAGCGATGCTTGTTATTGTGACTGTTGGCTATTGTCACCTATTTGTTGGGCTGATGGTCCTGAATGGTTATTATGATCGTTGTTGATATTATATCATGTTTTATTATGTTTTCTTGCTGGGCCTTGGCTCATGGGTGCTATGTGGTGCAGGTAAAGGAAAGGAAAAGCTTAACCAGCCCTGAGTGGAGAGCTTGGGCGATGTTGTGTACATACAAGGCCGCTTGACTGCCACAGTCAAGGAGTTCTCAGAGGGACTAGGGGTTTACCCTATTTTTGCCGCTTAGGCCGGCGGGGATTGTAAATTTGGAACTGTAGCGACTCTTTTGTATTACGAACCACTTGTAAATATTTTGAAAGGCTCATGAGCAGTTTACTTACTTAATGAAAAGTACCCTTCCCTTTTTACTGGTTTTCCACCTTAACCTGATAATAACACTTAGATCACGATTTTAACCAAAGAACTCGGGTAGCAGGTCAAATTTCCGGTTCACCGTAACTATTCTGGGGTAACCAGGGCATTACACACACATCAGAGCAAGGGCAACAAATATCCTCGCCTGTACAACTTACTATCCATGATGAGGTACCAAGGCGCCTGGTAAAGCATCTTCCTAATTGCTTTCGTGTCCTGCGAAAACTCCCCGGACATAAGATACCTCACAATGGGCTCCATCCAACCATCATGGAGTTCGATTGCTTCCACCTCCTCAGGGGCTAAGATGCTCGGAGTAGCCAAGTATTCAATATGGACTACATTGATTAACTTAATGTCCTTGGTGGTAGCAAGCTTAGCCAGGGCATCAACATTAGAATTATGTTCCCATGGTACTTGTCGTATGGTAAATTTCTTGAAGTTGTGTGGCATTTCTTGGACTTTTGCCAGATAACCAGCCATCTTTGTCCCCCAGCCCTAGTACTCTCCGAGCATCTGATTTACTACCAACTACGGGTCATTAAAGATTTTGAGACTCTTAGACTTTAGCTCTAGGGCCACTCAAAGTCTAGTGATAATTGCTTCGTATTTAGCCTCGTTGTTTGAAGCATCGAACCCAAACCTCAGGCCACTATGGACCCTGTGTCCCTCGGGGGAGACCAAGATTAGACTCGCTCTGGCTCCACTCTAATTGGAAGACCTATCCACGTATAGCTTCCATGTAGGCCCAAACATTGGGTGTTCCCTAGGTCTTTCGTGAATTCCCGTGCACTCGGTGATGAAATCTAATAGTGCTTGCCCCTTGATGGCTATCCTCGGGTGATAGGTGATGTCGAACTGACTCAGTTCAACCGCCCATTTAAGGAGTCTCCTAGATGATTTTGGCTTTTGAAAGACCTGCCAAAGGGATGGTTAGTAAGGACCTTGATGGGATGCATATGGAAATAAGACCGTAGTTTTTTAGAGGCCACCATCAGACAAAAAGTTAACTTCTCCATAAGTTGGTATCTGGACTCCACTCAGAGGAGTCTCTTACTTGTATAGTACATTAAGGAGCTAAACCCGACCTTCTTCATGCAACAAGGCGGCATAGATGTCAGTTGACTTGGAGACAAAGCGACTTAGGGCTGCAATCCTCCTGGTGAGACTTTGCACATCTTTATGCTTTTGGGTGGATGACATGTTGACCAAACCTTGTTCTTCTCGGGTCTTGCCTCTATTCCTTGGGCGCTGACAATGAAACCCAAGAACCTCCCGGAGGCGACTCCAAAAGCGCACTTTTGGGAATTCAACTTCATTCCGAACCTGTGGAGTACAGAGAAAACTTCTACCAAGTCTTTCACATGATCGGAGGTCATTCTGGATTTAACCAAAATGTCATCCACTTAAACCTCCATGTTTCAACGTAACTTGTTTTTGAACATACGGTTCACCAACCTCTGATAGGTGGCACCAGCATTCTTGAGCCCGAAGGGCATCACTTTATACCAGTACCCTCCTTTGTCAGTTGGGAAGTTGGTGTGCTCTTGGTCCGCGACGTGCATGGAAATTTGCTTGTACCCCGAGTACGTGTCCATGAAGGACAAGAGCTCGTATATAGAGGTGGCGTAGACCAAGTGATCTATCTTCGGCAAAGGAAAACAATCATTTGGGCAAGCCTTATTGAGGTCGGAGAAATATATACAGGTCCTCCAAGTCCCATTTTGCTTGGGCACTAGGACAAGATTAGATACCCATTTCAGATACTGAGCCTCTCAGATGAACCCATTCACGAGAAGCTTACCCACCTCGACCTTCAAAGTCAGCACCTGGGTTAGGTCGATAATCCTATTCTTTTGCTGGATTGGAACTGTAACATTCCAAATATGCTAATAAGGCTTAGTACCTTGATTAGCGTGCCAGGAGAGCAATAATTGATTTAATTATGTTATTACGTGGATTAAATGATTATATGATTATAAATGCATGTTTAGGTGAAACAAATATGCATGTGGGCCCATTTTTTTAAGTAGGGGCATAATTGTAATCTTGTCCCGTTGAGGGCATAAATGTGATTAAGTGTGTGTTGTGTTAGAGACCACAATATTGTGGAGATATAACTGAGATATGTAATCTGAGATAGTCCTAGGGAGCGGAGTAGCAGAATAATCACAACGGGGTCAAATACCCAGCTTGGGGTGAGCCTAGCGGTATTTTTGGAATGTAGCACGTGTTTAGGATTACCGGGTAACGGGTAGTGACTTAGCGATTATTTGGGTATGTCAGGATTAAATAGAGATTTTTAGGACTATTCAAGGAGTTAGTCGGAATGGTAAAAGATGATTTTGCCCTTGGTAGTGTTAGAAAGGCTAAGGGTTAATTAGGGGAATTTTGGATGTTTGGAAACTAGGGATAGACTTGGATTTATCCTAGGATACTAGAACTAACTAGAAAATAGAAGGCAGAGAAAACATAACTCTCTCAAGCTTATCTCTTTCTCTCTCTCTCTCTCTCTCTCTCTCTTGAGACACACTCTCTTTCTCTAAAAGCTAAGGGGTATTTCGTTGAAATTCAAGGAGGAAAGCCTAGGGTTATAAGGGAATTAAAGCCTAAAGTACTTAGGGGAAACTCAGAGCTTGAATCACACAATTGAGGTTTTATCGCCAAGGCTCGGGTTAGGGGGTCATGCTCATGATCGAACTAATCAATCAACTCGGGACACAAGTAAGAAAATTGGTTGTGACCGTAGAGCAGGGCATGGCCCTATTTTTTGTGTTTAATGTATGTGTGAATATTTGTAGTGGTTGTGCTATGTTTTGCATCATTATGAATTAACAGCGAAGGCCAAAATTGTAGTTTCCAGGAACAGTGAGGGCTAGGAATGATGAGGGTCGGGAACGGCAAAGGCTGGGAACAACGAGGGTCGAGAACAATGAAGGTCGGGAATAGCGAAGGCCGAGAACGGCGAAGGCCGAGAACGGTGAAGGCTGAGGACGACAACGACCGAAATTGGCATTAAGCATGCTGAATACAGGCTGCTAGGGCAAGACCCTCTAAGGGTGCTGTACTCACTGACTCAATGAAAACCGTGAACCCAGTGCCTGATAAAGCACTTGGGTCGACATAGGTCGTTTTGTGAATAGTTTGATATCTGTATAATGTTTTATATTTATTTGATTGAACTTTCTCATGCTATGTATGGAGTTTTCTTACTGGGCCTTGGCTCACGAGTGCTCTATGGTGCAGGTAAGAGCAAAGGAAAGGCCGACCAAGCATGAGTTGGAGAGCATGGAGCGACGCGTACATGTTCGGCCTACCTGACTGCCACGACTAGGGTAGTTTTGAGGAACATGTTATAAATAGTTGAGTTTTTCGCTTAGGTCGACTGCAACTTAACTTTTGAATTTTAAATACATTTTGAAACAGTATTTTGGGATCCCAATGTATAACTTTTATAACTTTAATGGATGTCCAAACCTTTTATACTTAATTTTCATTAAATGAGTTTTATTCCCATTTAATCACACTTTTCAGTCTAAAACCTCAATTTGCAAGCTATTGGCACATTTTAAAATCACATGGTAACGACTCTAGGGTAATAAGGAGCTACAACTTTGTATCAGAGCATGCCAAGGTTTATGGTTCATGGAGATCAACCAAACATATATGCTCGCTGCCAGTGACAAGCTCGACTTAGGGTTGGTTGGTATTAAGTGAATTATGTGTTTAATTGCTTATTGTACTTGCCCTATTTGCCTGAATATTATAAATAGAGCAGAATGAACATATTTGTATATATATGATGTCAGGGCATAACCCCTTTAATTGCTATATGTTTATGCAATATGCTGAGTTGACACTACATTTGACTGATGGGACTGGGAGATGGTTTTTGGATGTTGTTATTGTGCTTGATGTGCGGCGTCATTAATTGTAGGCATATTAAATCTATGCCTCAGTGATTGATTAGATTTCGCGACACTATGGGCGAAGATGACAACCAAGGTCAGGATCCTCCACCTGTCCCATAGAACTAGCAACAGATGTTTGCCGAAATGGAAGCGAGACTTCAACGAACAAAAGATGAGCTCCAAGAACTGAGGTAGTAGGCCCCTCCTTGTGGTGTTGGGTTACAGATTCCCCAGGTTGTGGCACCAGTGCCAACCCGCCTATGATGGAGAACAGGTGGGATCCTTTGTATGCAAGGTTCAAGAAGCAGCACCCTCCCACCTTTGAGGGCGATTCAGACCCACTGCGGATTGAGCAGTGTATGAATTCAACTTCTTACAACTTGGATTTTATGAGGGTGGAGGGGAACGAGAGGGTGGCCTGTGCCAGTTATATGTTTAGAGAAGATTTCTACATCTGATGGGAAGTTGTGTCCTAGAGGAGGGATGTGACCGTTATGACCTGGGATGAATTAAAAGATGTCTTCAATGAGAAATATTACAGTGTTGCAGTCTGTGGTACAATAGGGGATGAGACTATTAGCTGACTTAGAACATAATGATTGTTACAGAATATGCTTTGAAGTTTGACCAGTTGGTGAAGTTCGCACCGGATTTGGTACCTACTGATACGGCACGGAGGGATCGTTTTGTACGAGGGCTGAATGTGATGATAGCCTGAGATGTTAAGATAACATTGGATCTGAGGACTACCACTTATGCCCAGGTAGTGGAGAAGGCCCTTACAGTTGAGGGGGATGAAGATCAGATGTTGAGATAGGGTGCCGCAAGGAACAATGCTCGGAGGATGGTGCCTCTTTTCACTAGTTCTAGCCAGGGCAGTGGCCCCAGTGAGCAGAAGAGAAAGGCCCTAGATTCTCTTATTCCTCCTTGTTCAGATAGGAGGGCACGGGGTGCTTTCAGTGGCCATCAGGGTAGGGGAGAGAACTTGAGGAGCTTCCCACAGTGTTCATGGTGGAAGTGACGACATCTGTGGGAGTGCAGAGTTAGAGAATGCTTCAGCTGTGGGAGTGTCATTCACCTAAAGATGGACTGCCCACTAGCCAGAAAAGAAGATCCGAAGAAGAGTGGCAGCCTCACTTCATCCAGAGTGTTTACCTTGACCTAGACCGAGGCTGAGGCTAGTCCCTGGGTTGTGACAGGTCAGATTTCTACTTCCAGTTCTTCATTTACTGCATTGATTGATTCAGGAGCAACTCAATTGTTTGTATCTGCTAGGGTGATAGATCGTTTGTGTAGACCTTGTGATTTGTATTCTAGGGGAGTCAGGACTTTGTTGCCAACTGTGAACTGGTAGTCCCTAGGAGATTAGTTAGAGCCTTACCGGTAGAGATAGACAGTAGGAAGTTGTCTGTGGATCTTATTGAACTGGCGATGGATGACTTTGATATGATTCTGGGGATGGATTGGGTATCAAAGTATGGGGCGATGATAGATTGTAAGCGAAGAATGGTGACCTTTAAACCAGAAGGGGAGGAACACTTTGTATTTGTAAGGACAGTGAGTGGGCCACGAGTACCTATGATCTCCGTAGTGAAGGCTAGAGATCTAATGCAAGAAGGTTGCATATGATTCCTAGCAAACATAGTGGATACCTCTAGGATCATTTCAGTTGGACCGAATGAAACCAAACTAGTGTGTGAGTTTCCTGATGTATTCTTAGCAGACCTACCAGGGTTGCCACCACACGGAGAGATCGAGTTCATCATAGAGTTGGCTCCAGGGGCGAAACCAATATCTAGGACACCTTATAGAATGGCTCCAGCAGAGTTGAAGGAACTGAAGATTCAGTTGCAGGAGTTACTGGATATAGGATTCATCAGACCCAGTTTTTCTCCATGGGATGCTCCAGTGATATTTGTCAAGAAGAAGGATGGGACCTTAAGAATGTGCATCGACTACAGAGAGCTGAATAAGGTAACTATTAAGAATAAGTATCCACCGCCTAGGATCGACGACTTGTGTGATCAACTATAGGGGAAGACAGAGTTCTCTAAGATCGACCTTCGGTCTAGCTACAATCAGTTGTGGATTAAGGGGGAGGACATACCTAAGATCGCGTTTGGTATGAGGTATGGATATTATGAATTCCAGGTCATGTCCTTTGGATTAACCAATGACCCAGCAACCATTATGGACTTGATGAATAGGGTCTTCAGGGATTATTTGGATAAGTTTGTGATTATTTTCATCGATGACATACTAGTGTAATCCCAATTAGAGACTTGGCACGAGCAGCATCTCCGTTTGGTACTACAACGACTGAGGGAGCATATGATATATGCTAAGTTCAGCAAATGTTAGTTTTGGTTGGCCCAATTAACATTTTTGGGCCACATTGTGAGTAAGGAGGAGATTATGGTGGACCCAACCAAGATTGAGGCAGTGACAGATTGGCCCAACCCGAGCAATGTACCAGTCATTAGGAGCTTCTTAGGATTAGCAGGGTACTATTGGTGGTTCGTTGAGGGATTCTCCATAATAGATACACCATTGACTGAGCTAACGCGTAGAAGGACCACGTATATCTGGACAGATAGATGTGAGAATAGTTTTAACAAGTTGAAGTGGTGAATGATCACCGCTCTGGTACTGAGTCTTCTATCAGACAACGAAAAGTTTGTAGCCTACTGCGATGCTTTGAGGCAGGGTTTGGGGTGTGTATTGATGCAAGCTGGAAAGGTTATAGCCTATGCGTTTAGATAGATGAAGGATTATGAGCAAAGGTATCCCACTAACGATCTTGAATTGGCAGCGGTGGTATTTGCACTGAATGTATGGAGGTATTATATGTATGGAGAGAAGTGTGAAATATACAAAGACCATAAAAGTGTAAAGTATTTCTTCACTCAGAAGGATCTTAATATGCACCAAATGTGGTGGCTGGAGTTGGTGAAGAACTACGATTGCCAGATTGTGTATCATCCAGGAATGGCCAATGTGATTGCTGATGCATTGAGTCGGAGGAGCCCACGGCAGTTATTCAATGTGAGACAGATATCAGGAGAGTTAGCTAAGGAGATGACCAAGGCGGGAATTGAATTGGTAGTTGGTCAACTATCAAATATCACACTTCAGTCCACGCTCCTTGAGAGGACGAAGGAAGAGCATAAGAAGAATCCCCAATTCAGGAAACAGAGGGAGGATGTCTTAGCTGGATTGGCTAAGGAATTTTCTATTTCAAAGGTGGGTTTACTGAGGTATAAAGGTCAGATTTTCATTCCAATGGAGTCTAGTGTAAGACGAGAGATTCTAGATAAGTCTCATACCACTCCATATTCTCTACATCCGGGTACGATGAAGATGTACCAAGAATTGAGGACTCTGTATTGGTGGCAAGGGATTAAAAGGGACGTAGTGGATTATATTTCTAAATGTTTAACCTGTAGGTAGGTGAAGGCTGAACATCAAAGGCCCACAGGGTTGCTGCAGCCTTTAGGGATTCCAGAGTGGAAGTGAGAGGATATCACAATGGGGAAGTATGCTGAGTCGTATGTAAAGGAGATTGTGCAACTCCATGGGGCTCAGAGGTTGATAGCATCTGACAGGGACCCCACCTTCACCTCTAAGTTTTGGGAGAGCCTGCAGAAGGCTATGGGCATGCAGTTGCAGCTTAGTACCGCCTATCATCCTCAAACCTAATGGATAGTCTGAGAGGATGACTCAGATACTGGAGGATATGTTATGGGCCTGTGTGCTAGATTTTGGGGGATCTTGGGGTAAGTATCTCATTTTGATTGAGTTTTCATTTAACAATAGCTATCAGGCAACTATCGGAGTGGCTCCATATGAAATGTTGTATGGGAGGAACTACAAATCCCCCATCCATTGGGATGAGACGGGTGAGAGGAAGTACTTAGGTCTTGAGGCTGTTCAAAGGACCAATGAGGCGATTGAAAAGATTCGCGCTCAGATACTTGCCTCCCAGAGTCAACAGAAGAGTTACTCATATTTGAGACATAGGAGTGTAGAGTTTCAAGTTGGTGATCATGTGTTCCTTAGAGTTGCTCCTTTGAGAGGAGTGAAGCGATTTAGAGTGAAAGGCAAGTTAAGTCCTAGGTTTGTTTGCCCCTTTGATATTCTGGAATGGGTTGAAGAGGTAGCTTACAGATTGGCTATGCCACCAACTTTATCAGGGGTTTGCAACGTATTTCATGTGTCTATGCTCCTGAAGTACGTATCGGATCCTACACATGTGCTGAACTATGAAAACCTGGAGCTGAATCAAGATTTTTCTTATGAGGAGAAGCCGGTTCAAATCCTAGACTGGAAAGATAAAGTCTTGCGACACAAGACCATTGCCTTGGTGAAAGTGTTGTGGAGGGTCAACAAAGTAAAAGAGGCAACTTGGGGAGCTTGAGTCTGATATGCAAGATCGATATCCTGAGTTATTCAGGCAAACTTTTGAGGATGAAATTTCTGTAAGAAGGGGATAGTTGTAACCTCGCAAATCAGCTAATAAGGCTTAGTGCCTTGATTAGCGTGCCAGAGGGAAATAATTGATTTAATTATGTTATTACATGGATTAAATGATTATATGATTATAAATTCATGTTTATGTGAATTAAAATGCATGTGGACCCATTTTTGTTAGTAGGGTCATATTTGTAATTTTTGCCAGTTGAGAGCATAAATGCGATTACATGTGTGTCGTGTTAGAGACCACAGTATTGTGGAGATATAAATGAGATATGTGATCCGAGACAGTCCTAGGGAGCGAAGTAGCAGAATAGTCACAACAGGGTCAAATACCCGGCTCATGGTGAACCTAGGGGTATTTTGGGAATGTAGCGTGTCTTCGGGATTACCGGGTAATGGGTAGTGACTTAGCGATTATTTGGGTATGTTAGGATTAAATGAGGATTTATAGGACTATTCGAGGAGTTAGAGGGAATGTAGCAAAAGACGATTTTACCGTTGTTGGTGTTAGAAAGGCTAAGGGTTAATTAGGGGAATTTTGCATTTTTGGCAGCTGGGGATAGACTTGGTTTCGACCTAGGATACTAGAACTAACTAAAAAATAGAATGTAGAAAAAACATAACTCTCTCATGCTTATCTCTCTCTCTCTGTCTCTCTCTCTCTTTTTCTCGACACACTCTCTCTATTAAGCTAAGGGGAATCGTGCTGAAATTCAAGGAGGAAATCCTGGTGTTAGAAGGGAATTGAAGCCTGAAGCAGTTAGGGGCAACTCATAGCTTGAATCACACAATTGATGTTTTACCACCAAGGCTCGGGTTAGGGGATCATGCTCGGGATCGTATTAATCAATCTTGGACACAGGTACGAATATTGTTTCTACCCGTAGAGCAGGGCAAGGCCCTATTTTTTGTGTTTAATGTATGTGTAAATATTTGTAGTCACTTTGCTATGTTTTTCTTGATTATGAATGAACGGCGAAGATCGGGAATGGCGAGGGTCGGGAACAGCGAAGGCCAATAACGGCATTAAGCACGTTGAATGCAAGTCACTAGGGCGAGATCCTCTAAGGGTGCTATACTTACCCACTCGGTGAAGACTGTCAACGCAGTGCCTGGTAAAGCACTTGGGTCACCATAGGCCGTTATGTGAATAGTCTGATATTTATTTAAGGTTGTATATTTATTTGATTGAACTGTCATATGCCATGTATAGAGTTTTCTTGCTGGGCCTTGGCTCACGGGTGCACTATGGTGCAGGTAAGGGCAAAGGAAAGGCTGACCAAGCATGAGTTGGAGAGCATGGAGTGGTGCGTACATGTTTGGCCTACTTGGCTGCCACGACCATGGTTGTTCTGAGGAACATGTTATAAAAAATTGATTTTGTCACTTAGGTCAACTGGAGCATAACTTTTGAATTGTAAATACATTTTGAAATAGTATTTTGGGATCCCAATTTATCACTTTTATAACTTTAATGAATGCTCAAGCCTTTTATACTTAATTTTCAATAAATGAGTTTTATTTCAATTTAATCACACTTTTTAGTCTAATACCTCGATTAGCGAGCTTTGGCACATTTTAAAATCACATGGTAACAGCTCTCGGGTAGAAGGCCGTTATAGGAACGATGTTGGGATCGATGTTCAAGGTGGGTCAAATGATACTCGGGTCAAGGCATGTCATGTCAGAGTGAGACCAAGCAAAAAAATCTTTGTTGCCTCGCAGAAAGCTCACCAGTGCTTCTCAGACTTCTGCCTTGAGGTTCTACCCCAACCTTGGCTTTTATGTCGGGGAGGGATGTGTCTAGAGTTACCTCCTTAGCCTCCTCCATGGTCTTGACAACCCTCTCTTCTTGAACCCGAGGTTCCAATTCATCAGACTCCCCAGCTTGAAAATCTATACCTCCATATCCTTAGGAGGATGCTTCTCCGAGGTTGCTACCTCGATCACCAATACTGGTTGCTTGAGGGAGATACGTTGTAGCGCTGCCTTGCTCCCTTCTCGTTTCCATGGACTTTGTTGATCCCTGCTTCCATGGGGGCCTTCATGCATAAGTGGCAAATTGAAGTGGCTGCTCCAAATTCTACCAAGGATGGATGCCCCAAGATGAGGTTATATGCCAAGGAGCAGTCTACGATGACATAGGTTCTGTAACGCCCTAAACTCCAGGTATTGTTACGGTGTGCAATTTGAACAGTGCTAAACTTGCTAATTAAGTTATTTGGTCATAATCGTGTAACTAAGTATGATTAGCGGTTTAGGATTAAAATTTTGGTTAAGATATAACGTTTCACTAAAACGTTTACTGTAAACATTGGGATCCCAAAAATATAATTTAAAGGTTTATTACAAGAAAATATTTACAACCAGCCGATCTAACCGGAAAAATAGGGTTTAACCCTAGTTCTTTTTTCAACCCTCGGTCGTGGCGGTCGAGCAGCCGCATATGTACACATCGTCACCTAAGCTCTCCAACTCATGGATGGTCCAGCTTTCTTTTGCCTTTACCTGCACCACATAGCATCCGTGAGCCGAAGCTCAGCAAGAAAACTCAATATGCTCATGAACAGTAATAACATGCCATCAAATCATATCTGGCATGCCTAGCAAATATAGCTCTAATCAAGCATTCTTACCTTTGGTCCATGCACAGGTTACCAATAAATGAGACACAAGCACGATCCTGATTCCAAGCCCCTAGTTATAACCTAGTCACAACCAAATAATATTAAAGCACCACACACATATCACATATATGCCAAATATGCCCGAAATGGCCAAAATATGAAAATCACCCAATTAATCATAAATAGGTTCACATGCATATTTAATACACCTAAACATGCATATAATCATTTAATAACATATTAAATCAATTATGGCCCTCTCGGCCTCCTAATCTAGGTCCTAAATCGTATTAGGAATTTTGGGGCATTACAACTATCCTATCCTTACAGAAATTTTGTCCTAGAAATTTATCTAAGCCGCCCGGAATAAGAATTTCGCACAACTGATTCCAGTTCCCAGGTCGTTTCCTCGACCTCACTATTTCTGTAACATTACCTTAAGTCAAGGTACACTTTGTTCCTCAGAACCTTATTAATTCTGCCTCATATCTGGACTTACAGGATAACTTAGCCTCAATCCCCAGATTCTCATAACTCAACTCATTAGTTTCTTTTAACCCATGTTCTCAACATGGAAATACAAACTACACTGTGTACAACTGACAGTGCCAAAGATATGGCCAATCCATATGCAACCTGACCGATCCTATCCAGGATTCACACGGTCAAAATATCTAGGGTTCAACTTGCCCTTAATTCCTCACCCCTTTCCACGGTGATACTTTTAAGGAAGATACAATATTCTACTTTGAATTCCATGTTCCTACTTTTCAATTCAGTAAAACTTTTCCATTTACTCTGAGAAGTGAGCATCCAAGCTCTAAACTCTAATAATCTCAATGGTCCCCCGAACTACATTAGGATCCAAACTCAACACCTCACCCATCTCAATCCAATGAATGGGTGATAAACATTCTCAAACATACCTCATCGCATAAGGTACTTTTCCAATACTGGATAACTCTCTCTCTCTGATTTACCATCAGTCTGAGGGTAATGAACTATACTAAATTCCATCTATATACTCATTGCCTTCCTTAACCAAGTAAAAATTGAGTCTTCATCTGATAAGATAGACCTCCAATTCCATGAAGGCGCACAACCTCTTTCACATAGAGGTTTGAAAACTGATTCGCTGCATTACTTGTCCTTACGATAGAAATGAACTCACTTGGAATACTGGTCCATAATGACCCAATTCCAACTCATACTGACCCACTATCCTGGGCAGCCCTACCGCGAAACCCATCACGATGTTTCCTTATTTCCACTATGGAATACTCAAAGGCTGCAATGGCCTTACTGGTTTCTGATGCTCCGTCTCGACCTGCTATTAGGTTAAGAACTTTGACACCTATTCCAATATGCCCCTCTCCATCTCAGGCCACCACTATAAAGCTTTCATATCCTGTCACATTTCCATGATGGCTGAATGAAGAGAATAAAAGAATAGCATGAGATTCATGCAGAATCTCCCATTTAATCTCACTATCCATCGGATTCCAAATTCGATCCTTATACCTCAATAAATTCATACCTGACACTGCTTAATCCTTAGCTAATCCAGCTAAGACTTTCCACTCAATCTTTCCTATCAGTGGTTCACTTATTTATTTCCCTTTTTAATCCTTTCTGAAATGATAATCTTAAACATAAAACTAGCCACCAGAAACTCTACTCTAGTTTTGGTTAGAACCTTTAACCAACATGTTGCATAGGCAATCCTTTTTCCCTATCACTGAGATGTCATAACAACCTGCAAACTAATTCTGATCTATAAGAAGACTCAGAACTCTTTCCCGAAGCACATATAACATCCTGCCCATCCAAGGAAACTCCTGCCTACCGAAGAATTCCTTGACCTTGGAAAATATCCGCAAGAAATACATCACAATACCATCATCCAAGACGATCACAAATCCCATTCAAATAATTCTTTGAATGCTCTGTCCATCTAAATCATCAAGACAACTCAACATTAATAACCCTCTCAAACATAACTCAGCACTCCCAGTGCTCTTATCCGATATAAAAACAATCTTATGTATATCCTTCTCCTTGATCTCTAGCTGGTAATAACCAGATCAAAGATCCACCTTGGAGAATACCATCTTACCCAATACCTGAATCCCTTGGGTCTTACAACTTTGCTGAAGTCGTTCAATACAGTGTCTAAAACCTGTTTCCATTCTTGGCACCAATCCATTTACCATTCTATCTCTTCATAAAAAAGGTAACCCTGGAAAGTCCCCTGGAAGCACATCCAAAAACTCACAGACTAATCCAGTCTGTTCTGATCCCACTGGCACAATTTAAGTGGTATCCACCACACTAGCCAAGAGTTCTATGCATCTCCCTACAATAAAACTCTAACTCTCAATATAAATGTCATCAACATACAAAATCCATACACATTGCCAACTGTCACAAGGCTTCCCACTCTCATGCCCAAGAGTTACTATCCTTTCCTTGCAATTTAACATTGCCCCACACTTACTTAACCAATCCATATCCTGGATCATATTGAAGCCATTATCAACACTACTGATGAGTCCTTTTCCATCATAATCCAAGTTATCTTTTAAATCACCAATACAATATCGCATTCCCATCACAACATAACCATGTGATCTACATATCATCTTTATCCTTCTCTATATGCAACAAACATAGAAACAACATGGCACCAAAACCAGTCAGCACAATACCAAATCAGAACTAAATGTAATTCCAACACTAAATGTAGGTTGAAAAGCACTATATCAAGTGGGCGTGGCTCCATATCCCGTTAAAGGGGCACTAAAGCCAGCAGAAGGCATGACACTAAAGTCGACTGACTAGAAAGCACAACTAAACTGTGGGGTACCCACTACACTCTGTCGGACGGGAATGAAAGTGGGGTAGTGGGTCCCAGAACCACTAGGCATGGACCCAACGGAGCAAGGAAACCGATGGGTCCTCCAAATGCCCCATTCTTAGCATCTTTCCAGTTTATGTACTCTTGTGCTCAACGAACACAGTCTTTGCGCCTTTGGCATTCTCTCCCCTGAAGGTCATCCCCAAAGAAGACCCCATCTGGATGCCCACCTACAAGGCCATCAACTGCTGGTCGTCATCGGCCCTCTTGGTCCATGCGGCTTCCTCCTTAAAGTGCTTGATGTGGCCTTGAGGGTCTCGAGGGTTCCTTGCTTTATGTTGGTCAAGGCATTGATCTCAAAGCTCACCTTTCTAGCTGCTATAAACTGTCTTCAGAATGACGAGGAGAGTTGGTACCACGAGGGAATGAACCCTGGTTTATGTTTCTTAAACCATTCATTTGCCGGAACTGTCAAGGTCAACGGGAATACGTGACATTTCACAACCTCAGAGACACGATGCACTGACATCAATCAGTTGAACTTTGATAGATGGCCGGTTGCATCCGCGCTGCCATCATAAGACGTGATGGCAGGCATCTTGAAGCCACATGGCAACGGGGCTTTCACTATGTGGGGACCACATGGCTCCCCATTCTCGTCTTCTGAGTTGTAGTCCTCGCCATGTCTTTGGGCCATACTGAGCACTATCTTTTCCAATATCTCCAATTCTGCGTGGAGAGGTTCACGGTCTTGATTGTCACTCTGTGTCATCTGTTTTCTCTTCCGAGCACTAAGATCATCTCGGAGGTCTGGCTGACCTTTCTTTCTGGGGTTGTTCCGAGCATTAAGCCATCTCATAGGTCTGGTTGATTTTGGTGGAAACCATTGTCCTCAGGATACCCTACTTCGATCTCCCCATTGGACTCGAAGCTTTTGTTATTAACCGAGATGTTGAAGCCTTGCTCTTAGTTGAGACGTTCCTCTGGTTTGTCCCCGGGCGATGGGTCCTGCAAGGTTGGCAAGATGCTGAGGGGTTGCCTCCTCGAAGCTCGATGTGGCCTATCTTCGCGTGTCTAGACGGAACGCTTGTGGCACCCCAAGCGCTGGTGGCCTAGTGATGTCCTCGGACACCTTCCCCCATTTTCTTACTTGCTGGCCTTAGAGCCTTGTTGTGCTCAAGGGCTCAAAGAACCTTTTTCTGCCCTAGAACAGGGCTATCACTGACTCTACCCTTGCCATGCTCTTGTTGCGTAGGTGGGGTTCCAACTCTAGCTGGATGCGGAGGTGGCACACCAGCTGGCAGATCTTGTGCCACGACAGCATGACGCTCAGGAGGCAAACTTGCTGTGTTAACAGGTGGCACTCCAGTTGGGTGAGCGGGTGGCACACCAGCTTTCTGCCTAGATGCTACTTCGCCATACGGGTCCACTCACAGCCCTTGAGTCGCTAGAGTGGCCCTCGTGGTGTTAACAATCTCCTCTAGGGTAGCAATATTCCCCTCATGGGTGTCGAGTTTTTGCTGCTGGGTAGCCACCTAGTCGCGGAGCATCGCCACCACTTGTGGATCCTCCACGTCCATTGGCTGAGGATAATCCTCCTCATATTATTCGTCATCACCTTTATTGCCTATGCCATCACAATTGACTTTTTCATCATAATCCTTCTAGACCATCTCCGAGAAGTCTTGTGGAGGTGGATGACTGGTTTCTCCACCCTCAACTCTGGTGGGAGGAGCTGCGTCATCTGGTGCATTCCATTTAGTGGTCACTGTGGTTGTTTTTCTTCAAGCTTTCTTCATGCTCTCAATGAAAGCAGCAAAATGTTGACTACTTTTTTCACTATCATCCTAATCTAAGAACTTGACAAAAATTAGAAGGAAATGACACGGATATTTTACGTGGTTCAAGCTACGAAAGAGCCCTAGTCCACGAGCCTTTAATATTAGTGAGTTAGAATCTTGTTTGAGCAAGCTTCAATGGGGTCTTAGATGGGTCACCGGACGTGGCCTTGCTTTGAGACATCTACGCCTCAAGCACAGACCTTGGGGCGTGGGCTCACTTGGAAGCACCCATTCCTTGGGGACGGGTCACCAGACATGGCCTCTCCTTGAGAGATCCGTGCCTCGAGGACAGACCTCAATGGTGGTATCACTTGGAGACATCCACATCCAGCTTGGCAAAAGTACAAAATCTCATCAGTCCTCAAGGAGCTTAATTACACCTCTAAAGAATGCCATGTGTCCTCTGGGGAAAACACGTACAACAGTGATAGATGTAATGGTGGGCCCGTGCATATCATACGGGGCCCATTTACGAAGTTACAACCTATCATATTTTGGGGAGATACGTTCCTAACAGTGGTAAAGAATGGATGAATGTTTTCCCACGCCAGGCGGCGCATTAGGACCTGTTGTTTTACGCTTGTACAAGCTCGACACCACGATTTGTAGGACAACAACTTTGTCAGAAAATTACTTGTGGGCCAGGGTCTCTATGCGTGACACCTGGTGCTACCATCTAGACTCTGAGAGGTCTTCTTGCAAACCTGGAGGACTCACATTGAGGATCCTCAACCTAACATATCCAAGGTTCTTGAGGCATGGCCTGTCAGAGGATAACTTTTCCCCGAGTAGCCACCCGAAGAAAGGAGACATCCTATCTTCTGAGTACACACTGAGCTCAATAGAGATCAATAAAACTCCTCGAAGAACCTAACTACTCTCGGAGACTGCCACATGTTCCTTGGTGAAAGCACAAACAACATTTTCCCCCCAAGTCTTCACTCATCCTCTAGCAATGGAGACTTAAACTCGGTAGTACTTTAAAGGAACGAACTAGTGTGGAGACGCTTGGGCTCCTCAAGATATCAAACCTACCAAAAGGTTATGCCACGTATCGACCCCATACTGCTAGACCCATCAATTGACTCCATTTAATGAAAGGTTTAGTCCATACCCAAAATGTCTATTCCATACCCGAAGTATCCTTTCACATTGCATTTGAGGTGTCCTTTTCCCGTGTTATGATTACGATCCATGCCTTGATATTTGTGATCGTTGGATCATGCTCGAATTCCTACTCCAAAGGCGATCGACGATCAGTGTAACATCCTCCTAATATAGGATCTTTTACAGTGTGTACTTCAAATAGTGCCAGACTTGCTAATTAAGTCATTTGGACATAAACGTGTAACTAAGGTTAATGTCAAGGGTTAGGGTTAAATTTTTTTGTCAAAGGAACTATTGACTTTTCATTTAAAAGTTTAATAAATACATGGCATCCCAAAATATTACAAACCAATATTTAAAAGGGTATATATAAGACAAAAGTACAATCAGCTAGCCTAAGCGGTGAAATGAGGGATACGACCCTAGTTCCTCTGCGTTATCCTCGATCGTGATGGACGAGCAGCTGCATATGTACACGCTGCCACCGAAGCTCTCCAACTCATTGCTAGTTAAGCTTGCATTTTCCCTTACCTGCACCACGTAGCACCTTTGAGCCAAGGCTCAGCAAGAAAACTTAAACATGTGCATGAATAGCAATTATAGATTCCAAGTACATATCTTGCATGTCTAGCAGTAATAACCTACTCATGTTGGCATACAATTACAAATAAATGATCATTTGATCATATTGAGGTCTGCTGCCCTGAATAGTTTACCATAGAGTCAACCTGGGGCTCTATGCCCTAGCTATGTGACCATAGAGTCACCTGGGACCCTCGCCCTTAGCTCTGAGTAACTAGCCATAGAGCTAACCAAGTGCTTTGTTTTCCAACGACAATAGGGTTGGCCAATGTAATAGTACATTCTTTATTGGGCCTATGCCTTTCGACCAACGCGCTATTGCCGCCCTTGACTAATAAATCAAGTCCCGGGCCATGTATTCAGATACAGATACATATAAGCATACTTCAGACACTACAAGTATACATACATATTAATATATAACACCATCAATTAAATGCAAACATATTAATAACCATGTTCCTTAACAGGACCAACACCTAACTACGCAGACCATGCAATCAATCATATAACCCTTAGCCAGAAATGGAGTATTCAAGTTTGTTTAACCAACAAGCACAAACTTAACTCAATCATGTTCATTCTAAGGGGCCCGAGCGTATTAGGTGCAATTTTCTTACCTCAAGTCCGAGGGCAAAGCATAATAAGAACGACCCTCGAGCACGATCCCAGTTCTGAGCCCCTAGCAATAACCTAGTCACAACAATAATATAGAATCCAATCCATAACGAGCAAATAAAGGCTTTCGGACCAAATCCTAGCCTCCGGAATGTCGAATTATACTAAACCGGGTAGTAGATTCGATCCAGAGCCCTTATGATTGAGTTCGGGTCACTAAAACTCTAGGGTGGCCAAAGCTACCCAGGCGAGCTGCAACTTGACCCTAAAGGTTGCAACGCACCTTCCTGATCAGAAGGACCCTCCTACTTGGAACAATACGTGGGCCGCGACTTGCCCTTAAAGCGCCTCTGAAACAGAAGCCCCACCTGTCCTCTAGGTTCACATGGGTCGGATCCCAACCCTACGAACCCTGAATTCCATATATTTTCTTTAGCCAAACTCAACCAAATACCACCCCAAATCATACCCAAAACCAAAACTAAATCCTAGTACAACCTCAACATCAAACTAGCATCAAAACCCTAGCTCAACACACTAAAAACTCAACCTAAAACTCAAATCAATAACCTTGAGCGTGAAAGCTCAAGAACAGCCAAAATAAAACATAATTGGATGGAAAAACAGATTCTATAGCTTACCTCAACTATGAATTAAATCCACCTAGTTTAGCTAGTCCAATCTTGGATTCAAGCCTTAAATTTCCCAAGTTTTCAGCTAACAATCCCCATAGTTCCTCAAGCAATTCCACCAAAATTGAGAGAGAGAGAGAGAGTCAGCTGGGAGAGGAAAGAGAGCTGAGTGTTCAAGTGTTATTCTGAGTGTTTGTTTCTATATGGTTTACTTAAGGTTCAAGTAACCTTAAGCAAATCTCAAGGGCTCAGGGTACAAAAAATGTCCTCGAGGGTAAAATGGTCAAAATCTGATATTCTCTCCCAATCTCACTAACTCCAAATATATCCTCGAATATTTATTCCCGTTTCCCTATAGCCCGGTAATGCACTAGATGCCCAAAATACCCCTTGACTTGCCCCGAGTCAGGTATTAGGTCCCGTTGTGACTTTCCCGCTAGCTTGCTCCCTAGGATCATCTCGTTCCAAGTAACCCAAATAAACGCACATAATAATGTGGTCTTTCACATATATCAAATATATGCACATATATACAATTATGCCCATAACGAGCCAAATTACGAAAAATTGCCCTTCTAATAAGAAACAGGACCACATGCATATTTAATACACCTAAACATACATATCTAGTCATATTATCATATAACTCACATAACCACATAATTACACACAAATATATTTGTAGTGCACCAAATTTATTTTTTTAGTTATTAAATTTTTTTTGGTGTTTTATTTTATTTAAGTGTTAAGTCACTACTACAAAAAAGACTTTTTAGGACTCGCGTCTATTTGAGAGCCTTAAAAACTGAGGTTTTTTAGGACTCGCGTTGAGAGTACTAAAAGAATGTTTTTAAGACTCGCAATGCGAGTCCTAGAAACTCCCGTTGAGTGCCTTTAAGTAAGTTTTTAGGACTCGAAAAAATTGGGTTGAGTGCCTTTAAGTAATTTTTCAGGACTCGCGTTGCGAGTCCTAAAAGAATATTTTTAGGACTCGCAATGTGAGTCCTAAAAGATCCCATTGAGTGTCTTTAAATTAATATTTTAGGACTCGCTTTGCATGCCCTTAAAAGTAAATATTTAAAAAGAAATGCAGCTACAATTTTCATTTTGATTTAAAAAAATATATATCCCTTTGAGAGTCCCAAATGTATTATATATGTTAGATTCCTAAAATTTTCAAAAGAAAACACAACAAAAATATTTTTTTATTAATTACTCAAAAATATAATTTCAATATTTAGTCTACTCGGCTTACAAAATCATATTACATGATAGTTTATACTACAGTCAAATTCTATCATCACCAAATATTAAACAACAAATGCATACAAAGTTAGTAAAATATATTTTTGATTCTAAAAACTTCAACTACCAATGTTTGAAGAGTCTGAAAGAGTGTGAGTTGGGCAGATAGAGTTGTAGCTTCTGTTTGAAGAGTCTGAACTTTTCGCTCAAGTTCCTATATATAGCGAGCTTTCCTCTCCTTTGAGCAAGCAACAGACTGCCGATTAGCCAGTATCCTTTGTCATATAATGAAAATGTCAATGGAAGAGAGCATACTTAGAAATAGAAAATTAATACAAGATATAGAACTAAAAATATAGTTGTATTTCACCAATAATGCATGGATCTATTTAGTGCCAAAATCTCAAGTAATTCAGAAACTTCTCAAAAGAATCATGTTTCCCTCAACTTATCATCCAAAACCTTTTTTTACAAAACAATACATTTAATTAATTTCCTTCCAAAGATCTTATCCTATAAGAGGTTATATAGCATGAAAATTTCATCGAACTTTCCTAGTCCCATCTTTTAACTAGTGTTATATTATTTTTCCTAAAAGCTAGGAAATCTCTATGATGATGGCTACCTTTTCACGACCTCAATTGTTACCTAGAGCCGTTCAAATATCAATATAGAACAAATATTGAACTATTACATCCTCTTGGATGCTAAATATTATAAATCATATTTTCAACAGTTTCTAGCCTAATTCAATAGTTAATAAGCATGATATAAAGCAGTTACTTCACTATATTCTTTACTAAAAAATGAAACAAGCATACATGGGGTTTCCCAAGCAAGAAAAAAAAAAAAGTCATTTAGTTTTTGGAGTGGAAAAAAAAATTTATCAACAAAAGTTTTTCGTTCTTTAACTACTAATACATGTGTGACACCATAAAACTATATGTTCTCTCATAAATACCCCCTCCCAGTCCCAATGGAGTGAGTAATAAACCTCTTTCAATATGTGGAGGGAAAGAGAGGCATTCTTGGTTTCAAATATTTATCCAAGGAAAAAGAGTTCATTCCAGAGTTGTCTAATTATTTTGTAGGCAACCCTGTATTAACACAAGTAATTAAGTAAAAAAATTCAACACTCAATAGCTTTGCAAGTTGCAATGGCCACAATTAGTAGAAAATCACTAGTTTCCATATATCTCAAGTTCATATGTTGTGCTTACTTCAAAACTAAGAGAACAAAACTAACAATTGTATCCAAATTACTTCAAATTAGGCCCTACAAAAGACATAAAAAATATCAAATATCAGCTCATAAACAAAATAGCAAAATAGGCCTGTACAAAAGAACTATCAGAGACTACTCTACAAGCTTTATGTGAGGTCACTGAGTAAATCAACGAGTGTACGGCTGTTTTATTATGTACAAAACCAAATGCCCAACGTACATAGCCAAAAATATTATTGCCATGGTCATTTCAACCATTCATATACCATAGTTCCCCTCAATGTTTCCTATCAAGTAAAGCAAATTTGGCTAAAATGTAAAGAACATCAAAATAAGAAATTCTCAAGTTCTAAAAACAGGACCCTTGTACAACCCTTGTACAACTAAGAATATCGACACTTTCTCATGGCTTAAGTAGTTAGTCTTAGTTCTGTAAACTAAGGAATACATATCTGCCAGTCTCAATTTAAAAGTGCTCAAGCTAGTTAGTTTATCAAATCACATAGACATTAATAAACCAAATTACTAATCATTCATAGCACATTAGCAAATATACAATAAACAACGAGAAATTAATATACATATATACACACATATAAAGACATGCACTGTGTAGGTAATATGGATCAGATTCTAAGTCCATAGTACTTAGCAAGAAAAGAAAAGATAATATAGTTATAAATAAGAGCACCGAGAACATAAATATAATAGATCATTAATATGTAACACAAGCATACCGCATTGAGAATGTGAGAGAAATAGAAGGACCAAACCTAAACTGAAATTTTCAATTAAATTTTTAACTTTTCTGCAAAGAAAAAACACAACTTTTTTAAAAGATCTAATTACAAAGTTGTTAAAGTAACACAACAAGTTGTGAATAAGCCTAATCCAAATTTATAAATCTAATTCACATTTGAAAGTCTACGAAAAATAGAAAATCACAGTTCAAAATTATTTGCGCAAATTTTTATATAATGTATTACAAGATATGATATGCTTAATTATATATGAATTTCCTTTTGATTTGAAGTCTAACAGAGCACTAAATTAATACAGGTATACAATAATCAACATAAAGTCTATCAACACAAAGTCTATACAGAGTCTAATAGAGCATGAAATTAGTGTTATGTCCATGGTGATTTCACATGCCAAGAAGGTAAACAATTATGTCGGGCAATGTGCATCCTAACAATATATTAAACTACACATTTATATTAAATTGGGACATAAAAATTAGACTTGATCATATCCAAGTAAACTACAATTATGCTCTATTTGATTCCTATCATACCAAATCTCACAAGGTGCACCACGACACCAAAAACCAAGTTATGTGTTCAATCAACTTATTCTGCTCACTAATATTTGCTCATGATTAATCAAAATACCTCACAAAATGTCTAAACCACACACAAATCATTCATGTAATATTTGTTATAACATGGAAATTTATAGATCTATTCATATTAACAAGTGAGCCAAAATAAAGATATTTATCAATCTAAGTATAAAAAATGTCTTGAGACATATTTGAGTAAGTTTGATTAATATATATATATATATATATATTGATACCAAAATTGAGTGACAATTAAAATAGCAAAGCTCACGGACAAGATGAGTACTAAACTTTATATGATATATTAATATTTGGTTGAACATCACACAATTTGTCACGTTATCTAAAAAGTTTGGATTCTCATGAAACAACAAGACATAGAAATTATCATCATTTTATTCAATATGTTGTATTAGTATATTATAGGGATTAGTATATAATCAATTACTCAATAGTGACTCACAAAATTTAACCAATTATTAAATCTAATCTTTGATTAACGTTGTTCTAATTCTATAAAAGGGGATCCTTTAATTGTCTGAAGCAACTAATTTATTTTATTGTATAAAATAGTCATAAAAATGCAATAACCAATTTATCTATACAAAGCTGGTGATGTAGTAAAGTTGGACCATATATATTTTTTTTTTTGGTATACATTTACTTGAGCCAACCATTACATAAATTTTTTGAATTAATTTACTGGACCACTCCCCTAAAAGTTCACCTATTATATTGGGACTACTTTTAAAATGCTTTTAACCAATATTATTATTGACATGGTTGAATATTGTTTTAATTACACAAATCCAACTTAATAAATAAAGTAATTGTTTTGGGACCAATGTTTGCTAACAGACGAGGCAAAAGTACATCAAAATTATTTGAGACATATCTCTGGAGACCCAAGCTAAATTAGGCCAGGCAAATAGCTGCTATTATGGAAGCCAAATTAAGGTGCTACAAAGACCAGTCAACTGAGATATTAATGTAAATTTTAAAAAAGAAATATTATTGATAGTTTTTTATTTAATGTTAAATTCATCAGCATGAAGTTTATATAAGTCCATAATACAAATTTAACAACAATATATATATATATATCTTCCATAAAAAGGAAAAATACCATGCATTGTAAATACACGGATGATTCAAGAAAGTAAACACAAAATGTCACTTATGTTAGCCTAATGCAGTTGTGTGATTTTAATTTTTGTTGGGACAACTTATTTGCTTATCTTTGTCCTTTTAAGAACATAGTGAGCTTTTAGATCTGTACCCGTTGTGAAACTAAACAAGTGCAAGATATACTTTATTCATTTCTATGATTAAAGAGGGCACGCTAAGCATTCATAAGAGGGGATCAAAAATTATTTTGATGACCAAATTCATAAGAGGGTTCAAATGTTAAATATCCAAATCACAAATTTATCATTGTGGCAGTCATCTTTTTCATATTTCCACACAAAACTAAGTACAAAAAAATTTATAGAAAATCGGACAGCATATCCCCTAATTTACTAGCCTAGCCATTTGTCACAATCAACACCAACATGTCAAACAAATCAAACAGCACACAGGTTTTCATCCATATATCACCGCAACACACAAAATTCTCAGATGCTACTTCACTAAGACATGCAAGTTCTCAATCTTCCATTATCACCACAGCACACAGAATTCCAAGAACCTACTTCACTACGGATGAATATCTAATATATTCAAACTCCACTAAAGTATTACAGTTATCATTCAAAATTGTAAAATATTGAAAATTTTTAAAACTAAATCAAATACAACATACCTCTTGCAATTAGCTACCAATCAAATGCTTTAAGAGCAATCAAAATATTAACCTATTCATTTTCATCAACATTATAAAAAAAGAAGGTCAGATGTTAAATAACTGAATCACGAAAACCGAATCAGAATATGTATATGTACACATATGTTAGGGAACTTTTGATCAAGAAATAAGTCTAATTAATACATTCTAAAGCTTTTATCCTTTCATATAATTTAAAACTCATGATGTAAAATATATGATAAAATTTATTTAATTTTGAAACAATTTAATTGTATACAAATAATAAAGTTTATATATATATAGTTTTTTTTTTAAAAAAAAGAAGAAGAAGATAACTTAGAAATTTTAATTGAAGAAATATTAGGAAACACTCATTTATTTCAGTTGTAGTTAAAAAATTGCACATGGGTATTAATATTTGTTTTTTAATCATATTTTAATTTTTAAATCAAAAGTATATTTATTTGTATATTAAAACTTGAAATTATATTATTATCCTATATTATAATCTAAAATTATTACCCTATATTAAAATCTGAAATTATAATATTACCATACACATATATAAAATTTAAAATCTGCAACTATAATATATATTATATATATATATTATAATATTACCATACATATAATCTGCAACTATAATATATATATACATATAAATAACATACATATATATGTTTATATCAGTAAAGAAATTAAAAAAAAAAAAAAAAAAACCTGAGAAATGAACCAGCTGCCATGAACCACATCAACCATGAACTCAGAGATGCCCATGCCGACAACATGCCACCGCCGCCGAGAAGCTGTGCGTCCACCGAGAACCCGCGCGCGCCACCGCCTGGAGATAAGGCCACCGTCGCCGTTCACGCCGACAGCACGCCACCGGAGCAGATTTCCGAGGGTCCTGAGAGCCAATGCAACAACACCCACGGTCACCGTCGCCGTCCACCACCTACAGCCGACGTTCAACCAACAGCTGCCGTCCACCAAAGCCCTAAATCCCCTAATGTGTGTGACTGAAATAAATCCCCAAATGTGACTGAAATAAATCCCCAAATGTGTATTTTGACCATATATTTTCGAAATAATGAGTGTTTTTATGCTCTTTTACTTAACAATTTTAAGGATTTGCTTTGGAAGTCCTTAATATTCTTTTAGGACTCACAAAGCGAGTCCTTAAAAGTCACCATTCCTAATTTTTCAACCCAGGTTTTTTTTAGGACTCGCAAAGTGAGTCCTTAAAGAGTATTAAGGACTCCCAAAGCAAGTCCTTAATATTATTAAGTAAAACACTCATTTTTAAACCCAGAATTTTTTAGGAATCGCATATTTTTTAGGACACACATTGCGAGTCCTAAATTGAGTTTTTTTCAGGACTCTCAATGAGTGTCCTAAAAACTCCATAAATATTTTTAAGAACTTGCATTTATGTGCGTGTCCTAAAAAAGTGTCTCGTAAAGGGTATTTTGTAGTAGTGAGTGTGGTGAATTGTTTTATTTAAATGTTGTTTATTTTATTTAGTTGTTGTTAGTTTTATTTAATTGTTTGTTATTTTATTTAATTGTTAGAATTGTTTGTAGAATATTTTTTTGTGAAATTATTTGTTAAATGATTTTTATTTCTTTTTCTATTTTAAAAATGTGATTATGTGAGATTTGGTTGAATGCACTAAGGTGCATGGTAGATAGTGATGTACCCTAGTGATTTAGTGTGTGCTAGTGCATGGTAGCATGATGCACATGGGTAGAATTTCCTACACATTATATAGTTTCCATATATTAGATTTAATTAATTTATTTACAAAAAAATAAATAAAAGGGAATGGGAAAACATCTTGGACGTGCATGTGTAGTGGGAAAGGAATGGTTTATTCCATTTATTTTCTTGATTCTAATAAATTAAAAATTAGAAGACCATGGTTATTTTAAGTAAGGATGTGATCATCTTTTTATTCCATGCCATTTAAAGATAAAAACAATTATACAAAAATTAAGAGAAAATATGGAGAGAATAGGAAATTTACCATTTTATTTGATTAGGCTTTATTGAGACAATTAAGATAAAGGGGGAAGGAAAATTTGGGAAGGGTCATTCTTGCTCTTGGCCGTGTGTTGAAGAGAGGAAGAGAGAGAGAGGGTGGCGAGCTAGAGAGAGAAAGGGGAAGGGGCTGCCATTTTTCTAGAGAGAAGGTGGAGGAGAAAGGAAGAAGAAGAAGGAGGTCCTAGGTATGGTTTTCTTATGGTTCCTTGTTATTTTTTTTTTAGATTAAGGTTTATCTTCCCCATCATCTTAAGACTTTTCTTCTATGTTCTTCTTCTTCATGGGTTTCAAAAACTCTAGGGTATTCAAAGGTGATTATCACTTGGGTGTTGATCAAGTTGTGTTCTTGATTTTACAATCAAGAGAGGTATTGAATTTTCCCCCCTCAATCTTTTGGTTATTGGTATTTGATGATTGATGTTTTGGAGAGACTATGGCTGAAAGTGGGTTTGTTTGTAATAGGATAATATGTTGTGTTGATAATGTTTTTCTTATATTTTGATGCATGGGAAAATAGACCTAGACGTGGGCATGGGTTTATGTTGTTTGGGTTTGATTTTTATGGTTGTGTATTAAGAATATGTGTAGTGAGATGATTATTGAGATATGGTGATTATGATATGTTGTTCAAAGCTTTTCTATGGTTAAATGATAGGTATGTTTTGGCTTAAGGAATTTATGTGAAATTGTACAAGGGTTTAAATTTGTGATCTATGAAAAGTGATGATGAATATTTAAAATACATGAAAATAATGGGTTAATTTTTGATTAAATGTGTTTCGGCCTAGGGTAATGCTCAAGTATGATGGTTATTTTTTTTTAATGTCAATTTAATCTTAGAAATCATGATAGGTTGTGATCTTGTATGAAGTTATGATGGTTTTTTTCTTTGGAATAATTGCATGGTAATAATATATTGAGAGTATATTTAACACGAGATCAAGGGTGGTTATTTGTTCATGACTTGTGAATAAGTTTCAAGGTGATTGATGAATTATTGTATGCTCATGATGTGATTAAAATGGTTAAAGAGGTTAGAAGCATGCTAGGGTTTGCGTTGGAATATTGTACATAAATAAGCATGAATTTTGTGAATATAATGAAAAGAATGAATTTTATGATTTAATGTGCTTGCTGATTTTTATGCAAAAATAATGTTATCTATGATGAGAATAATGTTCTGGCACTACAACAATTTTCACTTTTAATGACTCTCTATAATGACTTACACCAATAGTGTAAGTCATTAAAAGTATTCAGGGATATGTAAAGTCTAATGGTGTAAGTCATTAAAAGTTATTGTTGATGACTACCAAGGTAAGTCATTAAAAGTGGTGGGAGACGTTAATTTAAAAATATAAATATAAAATTATTTATTTATAAAATATCATACATATAAGAGCATCTGACGTCTCCCTTAGAAAGACGTGCCAGACATCTAACGTCTCCCCTGGGGAGACGTGCCACATGGGACGTCTCCCCAGGGGAGACGTTAGATGTCTAGCACGTCTTCCTAGGGGAGACGTTAAATGTTTGGCCTAATATATATATTCAGCCTTTCTTTCTTTTTCCCCGAGTGCACGAACCAGAGGCGGAGAAGGGCAATTTTCTGGGCGATTTCAGGGCCATTTTTTTGACGATTTTGGCCGATTTTAGGCTATAAAATCTCATTTAAGGTAAGTTTTTATTATTTATAAGTGTTGTATAATAGTTAGGATAATTTTCATGCTTATTGTCTCTAGTTATTAAGGAATTGATATTGAGATTTTAGGGTTTATGAGTTGCGGTTTTTGGTGATTTTTGGCTCAACAAAGTGGATTTAAAGCATATTTGAGGTAGGATTTCAAGATTAAACAATGTATTATAGTTAGAATGGTAGAAAAAATTATTTTTGTGCATTTTTTTATATGATTTGTGGGTTTTATTAGAAATATTAATTTAAAGTATGAAAAATAATTTTTATGTATATTTGAGATACTATATTGTTTAATTTTAAGATGATACCACATTATTTACTATTTTAAAATTTTTATTACTATTTAATCCGAAAATTATACATTTTTTAATTAATTTTTAATATTTGTTAAGCATATATATGTAAATATGTTTTGCTAAAATGTATTTAATAATTGTCTCTAAAATAAGAAAAATAATTTAATTTTAATTTTACATAAAAATAGTAATTCGAGTTTATAATGTTTATAATTTTTTTTAATTTATATTATTATTTAATTAGAAAATTATATATATTTGTAATCTTTATTAAAATTTAACTAGGTTATTTATATATAGTTATGTTATTTTATTGATTTAGTAATCTTTTATTAATTAATTAATTTAAATTTTTAAGTTGTGGTTTTAACTGAGATTTTTTCCTCAAATTTTCTATTTCAAGCACACATTTGAGGATTTTAAGTTTCTAAAATTTCAATAATAAATTATTGTTAATCTAATTATTTAATGAAGTTTGTTTATTAATATTTTATTTATTAATTAATTTAATTTTGTTGGTTGTGAATTTAATAGCAAAGTGCGCTCTTTGCAAAGTGAAGTAAATTTGTTAGCAAAGACTATTAATTGCAAGTGGTACATACATTATCTTCTTTCTTGTTTTAGTATTATTAAACTTTTGTTAGAGGGGTTTAAATATCTTAAACATTCATCCATAGTGAAGTAAGTTCTGAGATTAAAATTGTGTGTTTCGGTGATAACAGAAGGTTGAGAACTTTGTGTTTTAGTGAAGTAGGTTCTGGAAATTTTGTTTGTGTGCTGCGGAGCTATAAGGAAGAAACTTATTGTGTGTTATTTGAATTTTTTGACTTGTTGTTCACAGATGGTTAGATCACTATTATAGGGGAAATGCTGCTCGATTTTGTCTAGAATTATGTATTTTATTATTCTATTATTATATTTGTATTGTGTTGTGCTTATTCAATTGGATTTGATTAGATTGGCAGATGGTTAGGTTACTAATATAGGGGAAATGCTGCCCAATTTTTCGTATGCTTATTTAGTATTTTTTTAGTTTAATTTTTCATAGACATAGGAGATGATATGGATAGAAAATGGATGTCAACGAATAGGTTATCCGTGGAATATAAAAACGGGGTCAACCTTTTTTTGACCAGTCTACCAAAATATCCCGAGATTCCAAATAATATATAAATTGTGCAACCTAAAGTAACTAACTACAATTTCAATTATTTTGACAATCTATAGTTGAATTTTACTAACATTATTTATATTAAGTATTTTTAGTTAAATATTAGTGTCCACACCAACCAGACAAGTGACATTTGGATATTATGTGATGAGGATGTTGAAGGATTACATTGAACAATCACGACCTGGACATTACTTGAAGAAAGAGGTATGTATATATAAATTTATACAAAGTTAACAATTTATTTATTATTAAAGTATATATAATTAAATAATAATTAAGTAATATATTTTACTTTGTATTATTTTGTAGCTAAACACTACGCCATATACACCAGCACAGATTAATGAACTGCGACAACACTGGGCGAACCATATGCTACCGATAATTCAAAGTCATCGTCCCACATATTAGGTTTTTTTTTACATTTTATTTCTTACCATATGTCTAGCTAGCTAGAGTAATATTTATTAATTTTGTATGTTTAACAACAAATATTACAATTTTGTATATTTAGCTAGCAAAAACATATCATATACACATTTCGGTTTTATTAATGAAAATTCACAATTTAAATTTGCATATAATTTATATTTTTTAATTAATATATTTAATTCTATTTAAAAAAATTAATATATTTAATTCTATTAATTAATATACTGAAAATAATTATTTAATTAATTTTTAAAAAAAATTACAAAAACCAATGACGTCTCCTAGGGGGAGACGTTGGAAGTCTACAAAGTCTTCCCATGGGAGACGTTGTAGATACCTATGACGTCTCCCATGGGGAGACTTTGTAGACTTCCAACGTCTCCCCCTGGGAGACGTCATAGGTCGTACACGTACACCCTATGACGTCTCCCAGGGGGAGACGTTGGAAGTCTACAAAGTCTCCCCATGAGAGACGTCATAGGGCCACTTTAGATGACTCCTGCAACAACGTCTCCCCTAGGGGGAGACATTAAATGTCTACAATGTATCCCCCATATAGCCATTAAATGCCTATTTTGTTGTAGTGTGAGTGCTTAAATAAACCTTGCAAGTGTTTTGATGTTTTAAGAAATTTAATGGGAAATTTAATTATGCCTTGAAATGATATTTTGTGTAAATAAATACCTACAAATTTTTTTTTATATTTTTGAGAAAATATGAGATTTTAAAAATAAGGATGGTGATTTTAATGATAAAATTTGATTGTTGGATTTTTTGTTTAAAAATGTAAAGTGTGTTTCAATAAGAGGAATTTGATTAGTATTTGAAATAAATTAAAAATCCTAAACTATGGTAATATTACAAATGGTATTTTTAATATGGTACGAGTGTTTATTTTAATAGTTATGATTTTCTGTATTTTGATTAAGAAAAATATTGAATTTAATTTATTTGTGATTTTTAAAGAAATAAAATGGTGGCTGAAAGTTTAGTTTAAAAAGTTTAAAATAATTATTTAATTGTCACTTATGAATTTATATTACTTAAAATTAAGCCTTATAATAATTCAAGTAAAAATATATTTTTTTCCACACTTAAAATTATTATTTTTCTCACATCAAAATATGAAATTCCATTAACTTAAATTAAATTGTTATTTTCTAAGGAGACATGATAATTATAGGTATTTTCTTTTTAAAATAATTTCCAATGCCTGTGCTTTTCTTTGTAATTTAAAAATAATAAATGGGTCTTTTATATATTTTTAATGGCTAGATAAAATTGTTTTTATGAAATAAAAAGAACGTCTTGGGATATTTAATCAACCTAGTAATTTTAAGAAAATAAACAATGGAAAACAAAACATGCTACAAGTCTATTATTTTAAAACGATAGAAGTAGATGTATGGAATTATCGTTTTTAACGCCACATTTACGCAACATTCCCACGTATGCATGTTACATGAAAATTCACTTTTACGTCCAATATAATGTCTATTATGCAACCATGTAGTTTTTATAGAAAGATCATGCATGGAATATAGGTAGAATGAGTATTATTCTTTTTACGACCTTATGTGTAATTAAGCATATGTGTATGTTATGTGTAACTCCTACCATGTGTGCATGGCCCATGCACACATGAGTTATATGAGAGGGCAAAATAGTAATTATATGAAGCTAAGAAATGTCGTTTTAATTATGGTATATGCTCGTTGAGATGTTGTGGTTTTACTTAGCTTGGACCTGAGGTAATAAAGTTAGATAGAATTCATGAATGTTATATTATGAATGGTAAGACTGTTGTGTGAATGAAATTTTATGAATTATGAATGCCATAATGTGATGATATGTTGGCTTGTATGAATATTGTATGCTATGAATGGATGTTAGCGTGATGAACGCGACACATCAAAATGGGTTGCTAAGGATAAAGAAGACGTAACCCGAGTTACTACGGATATGAAGACGTAACTCCATGGGCGGACGCGACGAGGTTATTCAAGGACTAGAGACTCTTGTTTACATCAAAGGGCGGCATGGACAAGTTAGCGGGCCATGTCACAAGGAATTGTTTATGAATGTGTTATGATGTCTGGTGATGTTTACGATTATGTTATGATGTTTGGTGATGTTTGTGATTTTGTTATGATGTTATGATGTTTATGATATGATGGTGGTATTATGTTTATGTTTATGATATTGATGCCAATTTTATGATGATGCTATGATGTATAAAGATGAATGTTAGTGTTGTAAATTGTTGTATCTTACTTGCTTGTTGTTTGTACTTCCTTACTGGGCTTTTAGCTCACCCCCTTACTTTCCCTTCCAGGTAGCAAATCGGTTTTCTCTGTGGCACGTGTGGTGATGTGGGGAGTTCTATCGTCCTGGTATGTATGGCGTGGGGGCATCCTATGGACGAAAAACGATAAATTAAAAATGCCATTTTTAATAATGTTATGTTTTATGAGACTTTTTTTTAAACTTATCAGTGGGACTTGAATTATTGGTTGTTTTAGAACTTTGCATAAAAACTGATATTTTCTTTTAAAACTATTGGGCCCAACTTGCATGTTTTTAAGCAAGACCTCACTGAAACCTTTATAATAAGTGGCTTTTCTTTTATAGACCAATGAAAATGTGAATGTTTTATTAAGTGCTAGTCTAGGGCGTTTTATAATATTTCACATAAAAATATAATTCAATAAATTGCCATCCTGCCCCCCTAATCAAGGCCTTAAGCCTTATTAGGTAATTTGGGACGTTACAACTATACCCTCCTTACAGAAATTTCGTCCTCAAAATTTTACCTGAAAAGCTTTGGATAGTGAGTCTGCATATTTGCCTCCAGCTCCCAGGTCTCTTCCTCGACCTTGCTGTTCCTCCATAATACCTTAACTAAAGGTATAGTCTTGTTCCTTAGGACCTTGTCCTTGTCAAAAATCAGAATTGGTTGCTCCTCATAGGAAAAATATGTCTCCAGTTCCAGATCCTTGTAACTCAATACATAAGTCCAATCTAATACATACTTCCTCATCGTGGAAATATGAAAAAAATTGTGCAATCTAGACAGTGAAGCAGGTAAGGCCAACCTATAGGCCACCTGACCGATCCTCTCTAGGATCTTAAATGGTTTAACAAACTTAGGGCTCAGCTTGCCCTTCTTCCAAAATCTCTTCACCCCTGTTAGTGGTGAGACCCTAAGGAAGACATAGTCTCCCCCTTCGAACTCATATTCCTCTGCTTTGGGTCTAAATAACTCTTATGTCTGCTCTGAGACGTGAACATCTGAGCTCTAATCTTCTCAATAGCCTTAGTGGTCCTCTGAAATGCCTCGAGACCCAATTATTTCCTCTCACCCATCTCATCCCAGTGAATGGGCGATCTGCACTTCCTAACATACAACATCTCATAAGGTGCCACTCCAATAGTCGACTGGTAGCTGTTATTATAGGAAAACTCTATCACAGTCAAATATTTACTCCAAGACCCTTCAAAGTCCAATACAAATCATCTCAGCATGTCCTCCAATACCTGGATAGTCCTCTTAGACTGACCATCAGTCTAAGGATTATAAGATGTACTGTACTTCAGCTGTGTACCCATCGCCCTCTATAACTTCCCCAAAACTAGGAAGTAAAGATAGGGTCCCTATCAAACATGATAGACCTCAGAGTCCAATGAAGGCAAACTATCTATATCACATAGAGATATGTATACTGTTCAAATGTGTAAGTCGTTCTCAATGGTAGAAAGTGAGCTCATTTCGTATACCGATCCGGGATGACCCAGTTTGAATTGTGCTGGCCCACTGTCCGGGGCAATCCTACCACAAAATCTATCATGACATCCTCCCATTTCCACTCTGGAATATCCAGAGGCTGCAACAGCCCTGCTAGTCTCTGATGCTCTGCCTTGACCTACTGACAAGTCTGACACCTTGCCACGTACTCAATCACATCCCTCTTCATCCCAGGCCGCTAATAAAAAACTTTCAGATCCTAGTACATCTTAATGGTGCCTGAATGTAGAGAATAAGGGGTAGTATGAGATTCATCTAGAATCTCACGTCTGATCTCAGTGTCCATCGGAACACAGATCTGATCCTTGTAACTTAATAAGCCCATGCCTGACACTATGTAGTCCTTATCTACTCCAGCTAGGACGTCTCGTCTGATCTTCCCCAATTGTGGATCATTCAACTGCTTCTCCTCAATCCTCTCCAAAAGAGTATAATGTAGGGTGATGTTGGATAACTGGCCTTGTAACGTCCCGAATTTAATGTTAAGACTTAGTGCCTGGAGGGCATAACAAGATTTACATGTTGATTAATTGGATAAATGTGTGACTACGTGGCATACATGATCCATATGATAATATGGATTTAAATGCATGTTTATCTACATTAAAAATGCACGTGGGCCCATTCTTGTTGATAAAGGCATCTTTGTAATATTGGCCCGTTGCGGTCATAAATGTTATTATATATGTTAAATGATTGGGACCACATTTTTATGTGGATGTATTTGCAATAGGCAGCTCAAGGCGATCTTGGTGAGCAGATTAGCAGAATACTCACATCGGGGTTTAATTCAGGGTGAGCCTAGGGGTGTTTTGGGAAGTTTATCATGTACTTGGAATTTACTCAGTAACGAGTAAAGTATTTGGTGATTTATGGGGAATGTCGGGATTAATTGGGAATTTATACGACTACTTGAGGTTTAGCGGGAAATGTGGCAAATGACGATTTTGCCCTTGGGGCCATTAAAGGATAGTATTGTGACTAAGGGACATTATAGTGTTTTTATCAAACGATAGACTGATCCTTAGTACTAGTGTTCTATAGAACCTAAGGAAACTTAGATTAGAACAGAAACACCTCAACTCTCCCATTTCTCTACGTCTCTCTCTCATGGCCTTCTCTATCTCCCTTTCTTGGTGAAAAGCTGGCCATGGCTTGGGAAAAAGCCCTGGGGATTCTTGACTTTAAAGGGCAACTTGGTGAGATTGAAGTTGGCTCTTGATGAATCTTGAAGCTGTTAGTCTAGGAGGATCAGCTGGGAAGTTTACTTGGGCAGAGGTAAGATAAATACTTGAAGATTTTCTTAATTTTCTGATTAAGTTTTGGTGAGAGTCTGAATTTATGATTTCTGAATTGTGTTAGAGTTTTTGTTTAGTAGTTATTATGATTGTACTTATAATGCCCTGGATAACCAAGACCGTTCCACTATGTAGTCAAAATAGTGCAGGACTTGCTAATCAAGTCATTTGATTGAAAATGTCATCCTAAGGTCAACAATCAGATTAGGGTTAAAAGATTTTGATCATAAACGATTAATTTTTCATTAAAATAGATGTTCGGTACATGCGATCCCAAAAGACAGGGTTTAAGAGAGAAAGCTACAAAATTCTCAAAAGTTATATACAATTAGTGGCCACTCTAATGGAAAAATTACAAGTTTTAGGCTTCTGTCCCTGTACTTTCCCTCGGCCGCGGTGGACGAGCAGCTGACAATGTAAACCTTTCCCCCAGAGCTCTCCAACTCATGGTTGATCCAGCTTACCCTTGCCTTTACCTGCACCATGTAGCACCCGTCAGCCAAGGCCCAACAAGAAAACCATAACAGTAATACATAATCAGTGATGATAATCATTCCACCATAAAACAGTTATTCAAATATTCAACAAGTCATAGACATCAAACTAATATCAGTAAACATATACGTTCAGCAATTTATCTCAATCAATATACAATATCCAAGGTCAGCGCCCTTACGCCGTTCCCTCTATTTATTTCACTGACTCTAGCTTATTTAGGCTGAGTCCAGTGTTTATCTAGCTGACCTCAGCTCGCAGTGGCTGAGCCACGTCCTATGCGCAAATTATCAGCCCCGTCTCTCTTTGGCCATTCATTCTTATATGCTAAGTCAATCATTTAGCCATACAGTAACATGTTCAAGTATTGGAAATCTCAGTCCTATTATAACAACTCAAGGGTGCAGTTTTCTTACCTTGAATTCCGAGCAGAGATAATGGAACGGTCCTGAGTGCGATCCTCAGTCCTAAGCCTTGGCGATAAACCTTGTCATAGTGGCCAATAGGTATTTATCAACTTCTAATCCAAAATAAATACTTGAGAGATAAAAACTAGCCTCTGGGACCTTAATTTCTACTAAACTTGGTAGAAGAAATTATCCTGAGCGCCTAGGTTGTAGCCCCCGAGCCTTACCAAACCTAGAAACCATCCTAAGGCAATAATCCGTAGGCAGGCCGTGACTTGGCTTCAAGGGTGGCGACTTGCCCTCAAGTCAGAGACCAAGAACCCAAGCCACAAGGGAGGCGGGCTGTAACTTGCCCCCTAAGGTCGAGACGTACCCCCAAGTCAGAGAGCAGACCCAGGGCCAAAAGCCCACACGCGCCGCGATACCCTAGAGTTGGGTCGCAGCGCGCCCCTTCGAACCCAAAAATTATGGGTTTTCTTCACACTTCTCCCACGTAGTTTACCCAGAATTCAAACTCAAAGAAACCTCCCAACCACAAAAATGCCTAGCTACGAGTTAGGACCTTTAATCACATATTTGGACACCTAAACCTTAACAAACATATACTAGATCTGCAATTCTGAACTTACCAAGCACCTATAGTCCTATCTAAGTCAAACCAGAAACTCAAAGATGAAGAGCTAAAATTTTACCTCAATTATGACTGAATCTTCACAGGCTACAACCTCCAAGCCTTGAGCTTAAATCCTAGCTAAACCTTCTAGTTTCCAAATCCTCAATTTATCCACTTCCAGCTTCAAGCCTAAGCTTCTCAATCCTTCAATTCCTTCAGTTGCTCAAACACAATCACTAAGAGAGAGAGAGAGGGGAGAAATCGTGAGAGAGATGAGAGATAGAGCTTTCCTTCAATTTCTGGTTATTTCTTAGAGCTACTGAGCTTATCCAAAGTGTTTTATCTAAGTATATCCTTGCTTAACAAAAGACTATTTTTCCCCTCAAGATTATTAGTCTTCAAATTATTCCTAGGGGTAAATTGGTCATTCCACTCCCAGTTCCCGCTAATTCCTCAAGTGTTCCTAACATTCACCAATTAACCCCGTCATGTCTAACTATTTACCAATCATTTATTCAATATCTAATAATTCTCAAAATATTCTCTGAATTCCCAAAAATACCCCTAGGCTCCCCCGAACTAGGTATTAAACCCCACTGTGACTATTTCGTTAATCCGCTCACTAGGACTGTCTCGAGCCATACACTTCAAATATATCCACATAATAATGTGGTCTCAAAAATTTATCACAAATAATCACATTTATGCCCTTAACGGGCCAAAATTACAAATATGCCCTTATAAGCTATAGAGGGCCCACATGCATATCTAATAGACATAAGCTTGCATGTCACATAGTCATATAATCATTCATGCCACATAATCATGCATTTTAACAATTTAATAACACATATACCAATTATCTCCTCCCAGCACGCTAATCAAGGTCCTTAAGCATTAATAGTGAGTTTGGGTCGTTACAGTACTACTTTGGATGAAGCATTGAGAAGGAGAGGATTAATTTTGGCGTTAGTTTATTTTTAGGGTGAATTTGGATGAGGTTGGGTTTTTATAAAACACAAGAAATACTGGGTTTTTTGGGTTCGCGGGGACGCGTCACAACCTTGTTCATGGGCATCGCAGCCTGCGTGGCCCCAGGAGCCTCGGAGGGCATTATGTCTTACATACGTGTCACGACCCTTAGGGCCAGGTCGTAGCCCGCATTCCTTAAGGAGTTAGGGGCTGACGCCTCTGTCTTGGGGGCGCATCATGACCCTTAGGGCTAGGACACGACCCTCGTAGGCAGCCCTAACCAAAGTTGGTTTTTACGCTCGGGGTGGCTCGAGGGAATTAAACTTAAGCGCTCGGGACGAATTCTACTACACGGTTTAGTAGGATTCGAGGTCCCGGAGGCTAGTGTCTGATTCAAAAACTTTTTAATGGTTTAGGATCTTAGTGGCTATCCACTATTGAATTGTGAATAGGTAATACCACAAGGACTCAAGGATTAGGGATCGTGCTCGGGGCTGCCATATGCTAGCTGCTCGGGACCTGAGGTAAGAAAACTGCAACCGAGTTGTGATTGGGGCTTAAACCCTTTGTATGAATATATTACGAATATGAACATATCTATAACTGAGAATATATGGATGGGCATGCTTGTATATGCTGTCATTGACTATATGCAATGTAATGTGTATTGTGATTATAAATGTTTACAGGCCGGCCTAAGGGTGCCAGGGGCCGATAGCAAGCGTGCGCAACGCAGCCTGTCCTAAGGGTGTCGGGGCTAGATATTATACCAAATATAGAAGTGTGGTTCACACTTAATCATTGTGATTGTTTGATGAGTTTGGTTTATATATTTGACTGAGTTGATTAATACTACTAGTTGGTTAGTTATATCTTGTTGTTAATTGAATCTGATGATTATATTTATTGGTTCTTACTATAGCCTAGTTGTGCATGTTGGTTTAAGCTTTCTTGCCAAGCCTTGGCTCACGGGTGCTACGTGGTGCAGGTAAGGGGAAGGGATAGCGGAACCAACCATGAGTTGTTGAGCTTCAGGGGCGGTGTGTACATATGCAGCCTGCTCGATCGCCATGGTTGAGATAGCTTGGGAGGAACTAGGGTTAAACCCTCTTTTGCCGCTTATGACGACTAAGTTGTATTTTATTTGTCTTTCACAAGTGTGTAAAATGATTTTGAGATCCCGTGTACAAACATAATATTTTAATGAAATATAACCATTTTATTGACCAAATCTTTTAATACTTGACCATGACTTAGTCTTAATTACACATTTAAGTTCCAACGAATTACTTAGCAAGTTAAGCACTATTTTAAACACAGTGTAACAGTCTTGGTTATCTAGGGCGTTATAGGCCCAACACTACCTCAATACCTGCTCTAGTCATATCGTCATCCAACTCCCTGGATATCTGTCTGGCACTATACAATTGTCCCAGACCCTTCCGGCTTAAGGCATCTGCTACCACGTTGGCTATCCATGGGTGATTAAGGATCTCACAATCATATTTATTTACCAGCTCTAATCAATGTCTTTTCCTCATGTTCAAATCCTTCTGTGTGAAGAAGTATTTTAAACTCTTGTGATAAATGTATATCTCACACTTCTCACCATATAAGTAGTGCCGCCACACCTTCAGTGCAAAAACCACTGCTGCATGTTCCAGATCATGTGTGGGGTACCTCTTCTCATACTCGTTCAGCTAACGTGATGCATAGGAAATAACCTTCCCTGTCTGAAAAAGGACACAACCGAGGCCCTGCCTTGAATCGTATTAGTAAACCACAAACTTGTCCTGATCCATAGGAAGACTCAGAACCGGAGTGGTGATCAAACTCTTCTTCAATTTTTGGAAGTTGTCTTCACACTTGTCTTACCATATGAACCTCTAATTCTTTTGTATCAATTATGTCAATGGTGACACAATCTTGGAAAAACCCTCGACAAAGCGTCTGTAATAACCTGCCAATCCCAGGAAACTTCTTATCTCTGAAGCGTTCTTCTACCTTGGTAAATCTCTGACCGCCTCAATTTTCGCTAGATCTACCTTAATTCCATCCTTGCGGACTATGTGACCTAAGAAAGTCACTTGTGGCAACCAGAACTCACACTTCTTGAATTTCACATACAGTTTGTGTTCATTCAACCTCTATAGTACTAATATAAGATGTTGCTCGTGCTCTGTCTCAAACTGAGAGTATACGAGTATATTGTCAATAAAGACGATCACAAACCGATCCATGTAATCTTTGAACACCATATTTATCAAATCCATAAATGTTGTTGGGGCATTAGTTAGTCCAAATGACATCACCAAAAACATATATTTCCCGTACCTGGAGTGAAAATTTGTCTTCGGTATACCCTCCTCCTTGATCCTCAGCTAGTGATAACCTGATAAAAGATCTATATTGGAGAATACCATCCTACCCAGTAACTAATCAAACAGATCATCAATCCTTGGTAGAGGGTACCTGTTCTTGATAGTCAACTTGTTCCGTTCTCTGTAGTCGATGCACATCCTTAGAGCCATCTCTCTTCTTTACGAAGAGAACAGGTGCGCCCCATGGCGAGAAACTGGGCCTGATAAAACCCAAGTCTAGTAACTCTTGTATTTGAACCTTTAGTTCCTTCAGCTCTCTTGGAGCCATCCTATAAGGTTCCCTAGACACTGGTTCGGTCCCTGGCGCCAATTCAATCAAATCTCTATCTCCATGTGATGAGGTAACCCTGGCAGATCCTCTGGAAACACATCAAGAAATTCACAAACTAATCTGGTTTGTCCTGGTCCCACTGGCACGACCTAAGTGGTATCCCCCCTGCAATAGGTCTCTAGCTCTAAGTACATATATCATAGGTATACAAGGTCCATGCACAGTGACAATGAATATAAAGGAGTCCTCGCCCTCAGGCTCAAAGGTTACCATCTTCTTCTTGCAATCTATCATTTCCCCATACTTCTCTAGCAAGTCCATACCAAGAATTATATCAAAACTAGTCATGACCTACTCCACCAAGTCAACTGACAACTCTGTGCCATCCACTGTCACTAGTAGTGATCTAACCCATCTCTTGGAAACCACTAACTCCCCAGTAGGCAACATAGTACCAAACCCCACAGGATATAAGTCACAAGGTCTACACAATCCATCTATAATCCTATTAGCAACAAAAGAGTGCGCAGCACCCTTATCAATCAAAACAGTGTAAAGGGTCCCAGCGCTAGAAAGATGACCTGTAACCACCGAGGGCCTAGCCTCGACCTCTGCCTGGGTCAAGGTGAATACTCGAGCTGGCATCAGGTTTTCCACCTTCTTGAGTGCTTCCATTCTGGATTTTGGGCAATCCTTCTTCAGGTTTCTACACTCCCACATATGAAGTAGGCCTTCACTCGATATTCCCCAATATGGTGCCTCCTTCACCGAGTACACTCTGGGAATGCTTTCCAGGTCTCACGGCCACCCTGGTGGCCTATCTATATACCCCGTGGCCTCCTTTTTAGCCCTGGAGCTGAAACTGTATCTGGAGTCTCTCTATTTTGTTCACTGGGGCCTCCACCCCTACCAAAGCCTACAAATGGAGGTCCTGCCCTCCTAGAATCCCTTCCGGTTGCATTCTCACCTCAAATCTTGTTCTTTGCGCTCTCAGCTATAAGCGCCTTCTCCAGAGCCTGTGCATAGGTAGTCAATTATGGCACAATAGTAATACAAACATCTCGGGCTATCATAGGTTGTAGCCCCTGGAGAAACCTATCTCTTCTTGTCTCATCAGTGGGTAAAAGATCATCGACAAAGAACTTTTGGGCATTATCAGTCACTAACATGTTACCTTGAAGTAACTTACTGAACTCCTAAGCCTTCGCAACTTTAACAGTGATATTCTGGCACTTCACATTGAACAGAGTTATGCATTCTTCCCATTCCGTAGTGTTTACATCCCTGGTCTAGGATACCACCACCCACCATATTTGGGCTGCCTCCTGAAACATGTCAGTGGCTCACACCTCTCTCTCATTACCACCTACCCTCATGAAATCCATAATGGTGGTTATTATGGTCATCCACTGTTCACCCTTCTGTGGGTCTGAGCTGCCCTTAAAAATTGGAGGATGTTGTTTCCTGAACCTCTGATACAGGGGTTCCCATTTATCTCCCCTCGCCTGGGGCCATACTGTCGCTGCTACCCCTGGCTGTATCACTACTGGTGTTGTGCCCAATAGGTTCCTTGCTGGAACCTGATGCTATCTCAAGACACAGATCTCATCTTCCTGCCTTGTAACTTGGCTTGCATATCAGCAACTAACTGCTGCCAGTTCTTTGGAGCTGATGGTGGGGCCTAGCCCTGGTCATTCTATTCCCTGGCTTGTATCGCTTGGCCAACAAACCTCTCTGACCTTCGAGGAAGCATACTGATAACTATCCCACTCTCAGTGATTATATTGACTTTTAGGTAAGTAATAACTATACTTCCTGCCGCCCTATGGTCCAAAATCAAACAGACAAAAAAATGTGATGTTAATAAGCATGCATACATATAATGCATTCAATCATGGTGCTAATAAGCACTTCCTGATACTCATCATTACATAACAATGTTAATAAGCATTTCCGGCATTCATAAGCAATTAACAATGTAAATAAGCATGTTCCAGCATTTATACATGTATACCAATGCTAATAAGCATGTTCTTTTGCATTCACAAGAAATAACAATGATAATGAGCATGTTCTTTATCATTCATGCAACATTGAAAAGCCAGGCCCTATCACAATATCTCATGCTCCCTAATCAGGCATGCGAATATGGAATTTATATCTTATTTAAGCAATTAAACATGTAACCACATAAATAATTACCGAACTCTGATTCGAGCTTGTATTTAGTGGCAAGCGTACATGCCCGACCAGTCTTCAAGAACCCTTAAACCTTGGTAGCTCTGATACCAAGTTGTGACATCCTCCTAATCTAGAATCTGTTACACTGTGTACTTTAAATAATGTCAGACTTGCTAATCAAGTCATTTGGTCATAAACGTGTAACTAAGGTTAATGTCAAGGGTCAGGGTTAAAATTTTTTGTCAAAGGAATTGTTGACTTTTCATTTAAAAGTTTAATACATACATTGCATCCTAACATAATACAAACAGATATTTAAAAGGGTATATACAAGTCAAAAGTACAATCAGTCGGCCTAAGATGCAAAATGAGGGATACGACCCTAGTTCCTCTGAGATATCCTCGGCCGTGGTGGACATGCAGCCGCATATGTACACACCACCACCGAAGCTCTCCAACTCATGGCTGGTCAAGCTTTCCTTTTCCCATACCTACACCACGTAGCACCTGTGAGCCAAGGCTCAACAAGAAAACTTCAACATGCGCATGAATAGAAAATACAGATTCCAAATACATATCTAGCATGCCCATGAGTAATAATCTACTAATGCGTGCATACAATTACAAATAAATAATCGTTGGGTCATACTGGGGCTTGCTGCCTTAAATAGTTGACCAGAGAGTCAATTTGGGGCCCTACGCCCTAGCTATGTGACCATAGAGTCACCTGGGGCCCTTTCCCATAGCTTTGAGTAACTAGCCATAGAGTTAACCAAGTGCTTTGTTTTCCAATGGCCATTTGGTCGGGCAACGTAATAGTACATTCTCTACTGGGCCTAAGCCTTTCGATCAATGCGCTATTGTCGCCCTTGACTAATAAGTCAAGTCTCGAGCTAGGTGTTCACATACAGATATAGATAAGCATACTTTAGATAATACAAGTATTCATACATATTAATTATATAACACCATCAATCAAATGCCAAGATAGTAATAACCATGTTTCTTAGCAGGACCAACCTCTAACTACGCAAAACATGCGATCAATCATATAGCACTTAGCCAGACACGGAGTATTCAAGTATGTTTAATCAATAAGCACAAACTTAACTCAATCACGTTAAATCTCAAGGGCCCGAGCCCTAATCACATATATCACGTATTGGGTGTAGTTTTCTTACCATAGGTCTGAGTGTAAAGTATAATAAGAATGACCCTAGAGCATGATCCCGGTTCTGAGCCCCTAGCGGTAACCTAGTCACAACCATAGCATAGAATCCCATCAATAACAAGCAAATAAAGGCTTCCGGGTCAAGTCCTAGCCTCGGGATGTCGAATTCTACAAAACTAGCTAGTACATTCGATCCCAAGCCCTTAGGTTTGAGTTCTTATCACTAAAACCCTAGGGTGGCCAAAGTTGACCAAGCGAGCCGCGACTTGCCCCTAAGGGCCGCAATGTGCCTCCCAAATGAGAAGGCCCCTCATGCCTAGAACAAGATGCAGGTCGTGACTTACCCCTAAAGGTCACATTGTGCCTCCGAAACAGAAGCCCCACTTGGTCCCTGGGTTCACATGGGTTGGAACCCGACCCTGCAAACCCAGAATTCCCTATTTTTTCTTCAGCCAAACTCAACCAAAAACCACCCCAAATCACACCCAAAACCAGAAATAAATCCTAGTACAACCTCAACATCAAACTAGCATCAAAATCCAAGCTCAACACACTCAAAACTCCACCCAAAACTCAAATCCATAACCTCGTGCCTCAAAGCTCAAGAACAGCCAAACCAAAACAAAATTCAATGGAAAAAAAATTCTATAGCTTACCTAAACTTTGAATTAAATCCTCCTAGCTGCAGCTAATCTAATCCTAGATTCAAGCCTTCAATTTCCAAAGTTTTCAGCTAATAATCCCCATAGTTACTCAAGCAATTTCATTGAAATTGAGAGAGAGAGAGAGAGTCGGTTGGGAGAGGAAAGAGGGATGAGTGTTCAAGTGTTTTTCTGAGTGTTTTGTTTGTGTATGGTTTACTTAAGGTTTTAGTAACCTTAAGCAAATCCCGAGGGCTCGGGGTACCAAAAACGTCCCCGAGGGCGAAATGGTCAAAATCCCCGATATTCCCACCCAATCTCACGATGTGGCACCCCACATCACTATGGCAGCTTTCTGGAATGACGACTGGCCCTACAAACCAACACGAGTCTTTTCAGCGTGCTTTGTCCTCACTCACATGCTTCCTAGGAAAACTTCCCAAGAGGTCACCCATCCCTAGATTACCCCAGGTCAAGCACGCTTAACTTTGGAGTTCTCAAGTGATGGGCTACCGAAAAGAAGATGCATCTTGTTGATATAGGTAGTACCCATCAATCCATTTAAGCCCTCTTCAACTGTGTAGTCCCATACCTACACAGTCTTAGAATCATCACACTTGACCTTCCCCAGGCGGTGTGGGATTGCACAGCTTACCCGGTCTTTCCCCTTACGGATCACGGGATTCTGTCTGTCACACATGAACTCCAAATATATCCTCGAATATTTATTCTCATTGCTCAATAACCTGGTAATGCACTAGTTGCCCAAAATACCCCTTGACTTGCCCCGAGTCGGGTATTAGTTCCTGTTGTGACTTTCCCGCTAGCTTTCTCCCTAGGATCGTCTCATGTCGAGTAACCCAAATAAACCCACATAATAATGTGGTCTCTCACATGTATGCACATATATACAATTTTTCCCATGACGTGACAAATTACGAAAATTGTCCTTCTAATAAGAAATGGGCCCACATGCATATTTAATACACCTAAACATGCATATCTAGTCATATTATCATATAACTCACATAATCACATAATTAAACACAAACATATCTCACATAAACATATAATTCCATAAATTTCCATCCTAGAACCCTAATCAAGGCCCTAAGCCTTATTAGGTAATTTGGGATGCTACAATCAGGAAAGATTACCTTCCTTTCAAAGTTTTCATGTATAGAACTCAAAATTTTCTTCTCATTCTTTTACACTAACATGTGAAGTTCCTCCAAACCAAAGCTCAGGCTAACCCCTTCATCGGCCCACAACTGACATCCTCACCATAAACATTTTCAACAATGATTCTGGACTATTGGAGGGAAGCAACCTATTTCTGAGTCAACTACACTAAATATCTTTGCATCCATACTCGACTTAGCACCTATCGTTGGTTCATCTTGGGTAAGAATTTTCCTCTTTTGTTTTCTTTTTTTTTCTATCTAGATTACTTTGGATGATTTGTAGTTTTCATAGTTAGGTGTTTTATGGTCTTCAGCATTTTTTAGAGGTCATATCAACCTCTGTATGTTCCTTTTAGGTCTACTTTCATAATAAGGCTGTAAAAAATGGGTCATTCAGGTCTCTGCATTATTTTTTGCATTATCGGACATTCGACTGGAATCTGGAAATCAGTTGAAACCTTTGAATTCCAGTGGTGTTCTCCGAAACTGGACCGAAGGGACCGAGGATACCCCAGTCCCTTAGACTTCTCTTCCTTCTCCATTTCCCGAGTAGTTTTCATAGGTTTTCTCATATTTTGGCCTTTCTTTCTTCTTGTCAAGATGTTAACTACTTGGCTTTGTTTCAGATGTCTGAGGAGCTTAAGCACTTGCATCAACAAGACTTTTTTTCTTTCGATCACGAGATATTGACAATGGCCTCAGAAGGTCATAGGCCACAAGAAGTTGCTGAGGCGGAAGCCCCAGTGCCATCATGAGTACTGGTGGTGCGAGAAGTGGCTCCAGTTGTCGAAAGGCCCGCATCACAGGTACAACGCAGAGTGACTGAGGCGGAGGTGAACCAATCCCCCATCCCCCATCCCACTCACAAGTATAAGGCTATAGGCTTTCAGGCGGGGCAATACTTCAACAAGCTTAAGCATCCTCTAGCCTTAGAGCGCATATTGAAGCATTATGGAGCACACCACAACGTCCACGGTATTGGAGCATGGAGCCAGGCACACCTGATGGCTGGAGCCACCTTGGCCTTGCACCAATACTTTGTGGATTTCATGAAGTACGTGGGAATAACTCCTTTCCAAATCTCCCCCAACGGATAAATGGTCCTAGCGGGCATGTACGTCTTATACTGGAGGAAGAACTAGCCAACTCCTTTTTCAACGGAAATCTTGTTTTTTTACAACTTTCGAAATACACCTAGGAAGAAGCAGAGTGATCTCGATGAGTATTACGCATTATTAAAGTATAGCCATCTTACCTATAAGGCACCACACCATAATGAGAATCATTCTTGGGACTACAAATACCAACTTTTCTTCACCAATGGCTTCCCAACCCGCACCAACCCCACACTTTTACTCGAGTTCTCCAAGATTGATGAGTATTATTTTTGTCAAGATTTGTTCTTTTCAGGCTTTCATAGTGTAACGCCCTAGTTAGGCAAGACCATTACACTGTGTATTTTAAATAGGGCTAAACTTGCTAAATAGTCATTTGGCTATAAACATGCAACTAAATGTGATTAACGGTCGAGAGTTAATAATTTATGTCAAAAGGGATAAATATTTCGTAAAACATTAAGTTGTGCATGGGATCCCATAATAAGCATTTACAAAGTTTTTTACAGTTCGAAAAAGGTAATTACAATTCAAAAGTTACAACCTGCTGACCTAAGCAGCAAAAATAGGGTTTAACCCTAGTCCCTTTATGAAACCCTAACCGTGGTGGTCGAGAAGCCGCATATTTACACGTCGCCACCGAAGCTCTCCAACTCATGGCTAGTCCAGCTTCCCTTTTCCCTTACTTGCACCACATAGCACCTGTGAGCCAAGGCTCAGCAAGAAAACTTAAACATGCTCATAAGGAGTTAATAACACTTTAAAAAATCACAATAGGCATGCCTAGCAGTAATAACCCTACTCATGCATGCATACCATTAATATAAATGACTACAGCGTCATATGGGGTTAGTTTCCCTAAATAAATGATTAACTTAATCATATCGGGGTCCATTGCCCAAAATACATTAATAATGAATCATACTGGGGCCTAGCCCTAGAATATTGGACTAATAAGTCACCCTAGGGCCCATTGCCCTATTCTCTGTATAACCAGCCTTGGAGCTGGCCCAGCGTACCTGCGCTTAATTTTCCACGACCGTTGGGTCGGACAAGTGTATAATGCGCTCGTGATTAGATCTAACCATATCGACCAGCATTCAGCATGCTATTGCTGCCATTGACTAATAAGTCAATGCTTTTCGACCAGCGCTTAGCGTTATTGCTGTCCTTGACTCATCAGTCAATGATTTTCGACCAGCGCTCAGTGCTATTGCCGTCCTTGACTCATAAGTCAAGCCTTTCTCAATCAGATAATGCGAATAGACATATATCATATACCAAATATCAAGATACAGAGCATTCAACATGCTTAATCAACAATCACAGGCATAATCATAATCATTTACATTTGTAAGGGTCCAAACCCTAATCAAATCTATATTCAACATTCACGCCAAGCCCTAATCATGTACATCACGTATTTGGTGCAATTTTCTTACATCAGGTCCAAGTTAATGTAAAATTAGAACGACCCTCGAGCACGATCCTGATCCCAAGCCTCTAACGATAACCTAGTCCAACGAAGTATAGAATCTCATCAATAAGGAGTAAACAAAGGCTTCCGGACTGAGTCCTATCCTCCGAAACATGGAATCCTACTAAAGCAGGTCATAGGATTGATCCTCAACCCTTAGGTTTGAGTTCCCGCACTCAAATCCTTCACTGGCCAAAAACCTCCATTTGCGCCACGACGCCCCCAATTAGGGCTCCGATGCCCCACCATTAGAGTTGTAGCTCTCGCAAATAGAGAGCCCAACCCCAAATTACTCAGGACACGGGCCGCGGCACAGCCCAGCAGGCGACATGGCGGGACCCTGCTTCAGAAAATGGCCCTAACATCTGAGTTCATGAGGGCCGCGATGCCCAAGAATAGGGCCGCAACGCGTTCCCGCAAACTCAGGTTTCTCAGATAAAAAACCTCCCAAAAATCACTCCAAAACTATACCAAACTCACCATTCAAGCCCACAACATCCCTAGAACCCCCCAGGCAACAAAACTTGCGTTTTTGATGGATTAAAAAATCACTAAACCATAAAATCCTAATCAAGACTTAAGAAACTTAAGGAAACAGAAACTCAGAAATTCAAAGGACAAATTACCTTCGATTAAGTTGTTTTCCAACTAAATCCTCTGGCTATCAAGCTTCTAATCTTTATTAGAAGTGTTATGACTCTAACCTTTCTTTAATCCAAGCTCTAAAACTTGTGTTTACTTCAAAAACGCTAACGAGCGTCAAGGGAGCAAACGAGAGAGAGAATAAAAGTGTTTGAACGTATTTCTGTTTATGGCAGGTTACTTAGGGCTCAAGTAACCTTGAGTAAATCTCATGGCTTGGGGTACCAAAAGCGTCCCCGGGGGTAAAATATCAAAACCCCTAGAATTCCCTCATGATCTAGCTAACTCCAAATATATCCTCAAATATTCATTCTCATTACCCAATATCCTTGTAATGTACTAAATACCCAAAAAAAAAATTCTTGAGTTACCCCGGCTCAATTATTGGTCCTGTTGTGACTTTCCCGCTAACTTGCTCCCTAGGATTGCCTCGTGCTGAGTAACCCAAATATGTCAACATAATAATGTGGTCTCACACATATATCACGTATATGCCAAATATACCCATAACGGAAGAAATCACAAAATTTTTCCTTCTGATAAGAAACGGGCCCACATACTTATTTAATACATCTAAACATGCATATCAAGTCATATTATAATGTAACTCACATAATCATACAATGATACTCATAAAATATCACATAAAGACATAATTTTTCCATAGTTTTCCATCCTAGCCCCCTAATCAATGCATAAGCCTTATTATGTAATTTGGGACATTACACATAGCTTGTCCGATACTTAGTCATTATAGGACTTTGGTTTTAAAATTTTAATCTTAGATTTTTTTTGGAATATAGTCATTAATTTTTGAAAATTAATAATAAAAATACTATTTTATAATGAGTTTATTTTAAGAGTTATATTCGATCTCCACTGTTGGATTGAAAAGGTCAATAGCTTAATGGGGCCTCAAGATGCTTTGATTCGTCCCCCTACGAAAGGTGTTAATTAGTTATTTTGACAAGGTTAAATTTCAAAAGATAGATAATTATAGGTCAAATTCTACTAGACTCACCCCTACGGTGACTACTAGGACTAAATCTATTGATTATCGAAACCGTGGGTCTAGCTCATAAAATAAGAGATTTTGTTTTTTTATTTTGATCGAATAGTAGGTTGTTAATAATGGTGTCCATTATTAAATGAGTTTACAACTCTATTTAACTAATGATATTTTTTTTACTCTCGCCAACCGGGACAACGATATCATAGAATAGTTAAAAACCTAGAGAAATAGAGATATGACTATTTTGGTATTTTTTCCATATCTTACATATTTATGGTATATGCTGTGTTATTTCTTTAAATCGGAGTGAATAGATGTTTTATTGAGCAAATGTGATTGATTTCTATTTTATTGATAACTCGTAGTTTTAATTATGGATGCGTCTACTCCCATCCTTTCTCAACTTTCTATGGAGAAACTCACTAGAGAAAACTTCCTTAACTGGAAGCAGAACATCAACATAGTGTTGATTGTTGACAACTCCAAGTTCGTCATGACTGAGGAATCCCAAAAAGTTCCATTTGAAGGAGCTACCAAGTCTGCGAGAGACAAATATGAGCATTGGCAGGCAGACAATAATAAGGCATGGTACTACATGTTGAATAGTATGATCGACACTCTAAAGACAAAGATGAAAAATGTCGAGACGGCCTACGAAATCATGGATCAACTCCAAGATATGTTGGGTGCAAAGTCTGTGCAGACTCATTTTGAGGCCACCAAGAAATATGTCAATGCTCGGATGGCACGGTCTTAGCACGTTCGTGATCACCTGATTAAGCTGACCAACTACTTTCAAGAAGTTGGCCTACATAGAGCAATTATGGATGAGGAGACTCAAGCCGGCTTAATCCTCACAGCCTCTCTCTAGCTATCCTGTCATTCACCACCAACTATGTGATGAATAAACTCAACTATGGTTTGACGAACCTTATAAATGAGCTTCAGACTTTCAAGTCTATCATGGGTGCACCAAGCAAGGGAGGAGAAAAGAAGACTATTGTTGCAGTTGTTGATCAAGCTAAAGCAATAGCTAACCATGCTTCTTCTTCGAAAGCTGGAAACAAGAGGAAAGATGGACAATACAACAACCCCAGGCCTCCAGAGGCTGAAAAGACGAGTGCACAACCAAGTGAACAGACACCTAAGGGGAAGAAAAAGAAAAAAAAAATAAAGTTAAAGGTAAGTGTTTTCACTGCAAAGAGAATGGGCATTGGAATAAAGATTGGCCGAAGTTGCTAGCAGTGAAAAAGAAATGTAATGATTATAGTTCATTTATCTTGTAAACATGTGTTTTAGAGAATGATAAATCTTTTTGGATTATTGATTCTGGATCTACTAACCATTTTTGTAACTCTTTACAGCTTCTTGAATCGTGGGAGGAAGTGGATGAAGGCAGCTTAAAGCTTAGAGTTGGGAACAGAGCGTTCGTTATAGTCCAGATACATAATTATAGGTCAAATTCTACTAGACTCACCCCTACGATGACTACTAGGACTAAATCTATTGATTATCGAAACCGTGGGTCTAGCTCATAAAATAAGATTTTTTTCTTTATTTTGATCGAATATTAGGTTGTTAATAATGATGTCCATTATTAAATGAATTTACAACTCTATTTAACGAATGATATTTTTTTTATTTTCACCAACCGAGACAATGATATCATAGAATAATTAAAAACCTAGAGAAATAAAGATATGACTATTTTGGTATTTTTTCCATATCTTACATATTTATGGTATATGTTGTTTTATTTCTTGAAATCGGAGTGAATAGAAGTTTTATTGAGCAAATGTGATTGTTTTCTATTTCATTGATAATTGGCAGTTTTAAGTATGGATGTCTCTACTTCCCATCCTTTCCACCCTTTCTATGGAGAAACTCACTAGAGAAAACTTCCTTAAGTGGAAGCAGAACATCAACATAGTGTTGATTGTTGACAACTCCAAGTTCGTCATGACTAAGGAGTCACCAGAAGTTCCAGCGAAAGGAGCTGCCAAGTCATTAAGAGACAAATATGAGCGTTGGCAGGCGACCAATAACAAGGCATGATACTACATGTTGACTAGTATGGTTGACACTCTCCAGACAAAGATGGAAAATGTCGAGACAGCCTACGAAATCATTGATCAGCTCCAAGATATGTTCGGTGCAAAGTCTGTGCAGACTCGTTTTGAGGCCACTAAGAAATATGTCAATGCTCGGATGGCACTGTCTCAGCACGTTCATGATCACCTGATCAAGATGACAAACTACTTTCAGGAAGCTGAACTGCATGGAGCAATTATAAATGAGGAGACTCAAGTCAGCTTAATCCTCAATAGTCTCTCTCCAGCTTTCCTGTCGTTCACCACCAACTATGTGATAAATAAACTCAACTATGGTTTGACGCAGCTCATGAACAAGCTTCAGACTTTTAGGTCTATCATGGGTGCACCAAGCAAGGAAGGAGAAAACAAGACTATTGTTGCAGCTGCTGATCCAGCTAGGGCTAAAGCTAATAAACCTTCTTCTTTGAAAGCTAGAAACAAGAGGAAAGATGGACCAAACAACAACCACAGTCCTGCAAAAATTGCAAAGATGAGTGCACAACCAAGTGCACAGATGCCTAAGGGGAAGAAAAAGAAAAACAATAAAGGTAAAGGTAAGTGTTTTCACTGCAAAGAGAATGGACATTGGAAAAAAGATTTCCCCAAGTATCTAGCAGCGAAAAACAAAGGTAATGATTATTGTTCATTTATATTGGAAACATGTGTTTCGGAGAATGATAAATCTGTTTGGAGTATATATTCGAGATCTACTAACCATGTTTGTCACTCATTATAGCTTCTTGAATCGTGGGAGGAAGTGGATGAAGGCGACTTAAAGCTTAGAGTTGGGAACTGAGTGTTCATTACAGTCCAAGCTAGAGGAAGAGCTCGTCTGAAGTTCGAAAATAAATATTTAATCATGAAAGATGTATTTTTTATTCAGGATTTTCATAGAAATTTAATTCCAGTTTCCATGTTTCAATTAGAACAATTTGTTATGACTTTCACAAGTTTTAATATATTTATTTCTTTCCATGGATCAAAATTGTGTATTGCATGTTTGGAAAACGGGCTTTATATTCTGCGACCGAACGAACCCCTTGCTCTTAATAAATGTAGCTAAACCTAGGACCAATAAACGTCAAATGGCTGATAACGATAACATGACGTATTTATGGCATTTGAGACTAAGTCACATTGGCTATGATAGAATTCAAAGAATTAGAAAGGACGGACCATAGACGGAACTCACCTTAGGTGAATTACATGTCTATGAATCTTGTCTAGAAGGCAAACTGACCAAGCGTCCATTCTCTGCAAAGGGTGATAGAACCAAGGAACCACTTGGACTTGTTCATTCAGATGTATGTGGACCTTTGAATGTACAAGCTAGGGATGGTTTTGAGTATTTCGTCACTTTTATTAACGACTACTCTAGATACTCATGTCTTTACCTAATGTATAGGAAATCAGAAACATTTTCAAAGTTTCAGGAATTCTTAGCTATGGCGCAGAACCAATTAGGTAAAATGTTAAAGATCTTGTGATCTGATACGGGTGGAGAATATTGGGATATGCAGTTCCAAGATCATTTAACTAAGCATGGGATTTGATCACAACTTACAACCCCAGGTACTCCACAACAAAATGGTGTATTGGAATGCCAGAACAGAACTTTATTGGAAATGATTAGATGCATTCTTAGTTACTCAACTCTGCCAACTTTATTTTGGGGACATGCAATTGAAACTGCGAATGACATTCTAAATGTCGTACTGTCGAAATCATTCCCCAAAACACCTTTAGAATGCTGGAATGGTCGTGAACCTAGCTTACGTCATTTTAGAATTTGGGGGTGTCCTGCCCACATCCTGAGGAAAAAGGAAGGAAAGCTAGAATCGTGAACTGAAGTTTTCATGTTTGTTGGGTATTTGAAAGGCACTCGGGGTGGACTTTTCTATAGTCATTCGAAAAAGAAAGTGTTCACTTCTACGAATGCTACTTTTATTGAAAATGACTATGTCCAAAACATCAAACCGCGCAACAAAGTAGTTTTACAGGAGATGGTTGAAGAATTGACTCCAACCAATATTCCATCGTAGTCAATGCAAGTTGATTCTAGAAACCCAGTTCACTACGGTTTGGATGGTGAAACCAATATGGTTTTTGGTGGCACATGTGATGATGATATGTTGTCTTTCAATTAGGCAATGGCTAGCCCTGACAAGGAACTATGGCTCGAAGCCATGAAACATGAAATGTAGTCCATGTACTCAAATTCTGTCTGGGATCTTGTGGAAGCACCTAGTCACTTTAGGGTCATTGGGTGCAAGTGGATCTACAAGAAGAAATGAGGTGTTGATTGAAAGATCAAAACTTATAAAGCTCGATTAGTGGCAAAGGTTTATACCCAAAGAGAAGGCATGGACTATGAGGAAACTTTTAGTCTGATAGCCATGCTCAAGTCCATTCACATCATCCTTTCCATAGCAGTCATTCTTGAATATGAGATCTAGAAAATGGACGTCAAGAAAACTTTTCTTAATGGGAAGCTTGACGAAGTCATTTATATGGATCAGCCAAGAAGGATTTAAAGTAGCTAGACAAGAGAGAAAAGTTTGCAAGGTGAATAAGTCCATTTATGGACTTAAGCAAGCTTCTTGTTCTTAGAATCTTAGGTTTGATGAAATAATCAAAACCTATGGCTTTGAACAAAATATTGATGAGAATTGTGTTTACAAACTAAAGAAAAATCTAATAGTTGTATTCCTGGTTCTTTATGTAGATGATATCTTACTCATTGGAAACAATGTTAAGAAATTGTTAGATGTGAAGAATTGGTTGAGCACTCAATTCCAGATGAAGGAATTGGGTGAAGGTAGTTAAGTTCTAGGTATCCATATCATTAGGAATAGATAGAACAGACTCTTAGCTCTATCTCAAGCACCTTGCATTGATAAAGTGCTTAAACATTTCTCAATGACAAATTCCAAGAAAGGATGTCTACCATCTCGCCATGGAATTCATCTTTCAAAGAAGCAGTCTCCCCAAACTCCTGAAGAGGAAGATGCAATGAGAAAAGTTAATTACGCATCTACAGTTGGAAGTCTGATGTATGTTATGCTGTGTACTAGACTAGATATCTGCTATGTAGTGGGAGTAGTGAGCAGGTATCAGTCAAACCCGTGACCGGAACATTGGATAGCAGTTAAGTATATTCTGAAGTATTTAAGGTAGACTAGGGATTATATGTTAGACTACAATGGAGGTGTTTTGAACCCTATTGGTTACACCGATTCAGATTCTTAGACTAATTTCGATGACAGGAAATCTACTTCTGGAATGGTATTTACTCTTGGGGTGGAGTTGTGATATGGAGAAGTGTAAAGCAGTCTGCAATCTTAGATTCCACCATAAAGGCTGGGTACATAGCTGTGTCTGAAGTAGCTAAAGAAATATTTTGTCTAAAGAAGTTCTATTCAGATCTTGGTGTTATTCCAGATATGGATAAACAACTTGTGTTATTTTGTGACTATACAGAAGTGATAGCCAACTCGAAACAACTTCAAAGTCACAAGAAGAGTAAGCAAATAGAAAGGAAGTACCACATTATTTGAGAATATGTATCCATGGGAGATGTGAAGATTATGAAGATTGCATCTGAAGACAATCTTGCAGATCCATTTATGAAGACACTGCCAAAAGTTACATTTGATAAGCATATCAAGGAAATGAGATTAGTAGAATTAAAGCATTAGTTTCAATTAGTACAAGTGGGAGTTTGTTGGGATCTTATGCCCTAATTAAAAGTCAATTTCTTTGTAATCTCATTTTATTACCAATAAAATAATAGAAATCATTTTTTGACTTGGTCAATCAATTTGCTCTCATGTTTTATTTTCATGATCATTTGTTTAGTATAAACTTCTATTAAATCACGAGCATATAGCTAATCACATTTATATTGACATAATCACATTGGAATATTAATAACATTATATGTTCAAAAATAAGTTAGTCCTAAGATTAGTCAGTGCACAGGATTTACACTGACTTGCCAATCTACGATATGATCTACTTACACATTATAGTGTTATGTTCTTTCCAGAAAATAAGCATAGTAGATAAGATTCGATGTATTTGTTACATCGGACTGGACCGATATTGACAGTAGATGAGATAAGTTAACTTACCATTATTATCCATTCTAGTCATATCAAATAGTCGACCATAGGTCAATTCAATCTCAATTCTGAGTTGTTAGTATTCTAACTGATTGTATTATTTGAGTTCTTTGACTTGTTCGTTATTAGTTTACCCTACGAACTAGCCCATACTTACATCTTGGGAACTCGATTGTATAATTGAGTGGGAGTGTTAATCATAGATATGAACATCTATAGCTTCTAATGAAGAAGTGAAACGATGGTTTCCTTTTAGTTTGGTTCAAGGTGCTAAATGATAGAGATCTCATTTCAGTAATTAATATTAGTTTATTGAAATATCATTTACAAGGAACTAAGTGTTTTAAGGATAAAATGCAATGAGGGGTAAAATGGCAATTTTAGTCTCATCTGATTGTAGACTGTAACGCCCCACATCACTATGGCTGTTTCCTGTAATGATGACTGGCCCTGCAAACCAACACGAGTCTTTCTAGCGTGCTTTTTCCTCACTCGCATGCTTCCTGGGAAAACTTCCCAGGAGGGCACCCATCATGAGACTACTCCAGGTCAAGCACGCTTAACTTTGGAGTTCTCAAGTGATGGGCTACCGAAAAGAAGATGCATCTTGTTGGCATAGGTAGCACCCATCAATCCATTTAAGCCCTCTTCAACTTTGTAGTCCCATACCTACCCAATCTTAGAATCATCACATTTGACCTTCCCCGGGTGATGTGGGAATGCATAGCTTTTACCCAGTCTTTCCCCCTGCAAATCACGGGATTCTGACTATCACATAGACCGTTTATAGAGGATTGAGTGATAATTATGGTTGTAACAATGGATAATTAATAACATATCTATATTGCATATAGAGCGTTCTATGAATTCAAGACTGCAATTCTGAGTCTTTAGTAGAGTCATGAGGAATTAATAAGTTAGTAGATTTGTTTGTTAGATTTATGATAACTTATTGGAGCTTGATTTCAGTGGCCCATGGTCCCCACTGTACCTTGGATAATATCATCTATATAGTCTCAATTAATTAATTTAATTATCAATTAGAATTATCAAAGTTGACCAGGTCAATTTTGGATAGTTTCACAAAGTTGTGTAGTTAAGAGAAGAAAAGAGAAATTATGGTAGATTTATTAATTAAGATAAATTGGTGTCTAAATTAATAAACAAGTTTAAATCAAGGTTTTAATTATAAACAATTAAATTGATAAAGGATTTAAATAAATATTTAATTAATTAATCAATAAAAAATAATACGGGCCTTGATTTTAAGTCCAACGGGCTTATAATTAAATGAGAAATTTCACGAGCCTAAAGCCCATGAGAATTTTGACCATTAGGTTGATATTATCTGTTTTTTATTGATTTTTTAATTAAAATAAATGACCTAATTGAGCCTATAAAATGAATGCTAAGTGAGAGTTGAAAATAGATTTTGACAAAAGACTATATGACAAAAAATCTGAAGATCTATTCTTGATGGTCTAGGTTTTAGATTCTCTCTACAGCATAAGTCTTTTTCTAAGCCTCAATATTCTCATCTCGTATTCTTATTGTATTGATCTCATGTGTTAATAATTTCCCACTCTAGTTTAGGTGATTCTAAGGATACTTTGGAAGGCTGTGAAGAAAATGGAAGATCGATTTAGTTTCTTGGTGATACCCTGCGACAGAAAGGATACAAGGATTAGAGAAACTGAAGGAATGACTCAATCATTAATGTAAGTGTTCTTATTACTATCTCTATTTAAATTCAATTGTAGAAACATGTTCTAGGTTGTTTTATATTAATGTGTTTAATATATGATTTACATGAAAATAATTAAGATCCTGCATAAGTTTTCCCAACAAAACTCTATAATATTTTATTATGCTAGACAAGTAGGGGACGCTATACGACCCGAGCACGTGTGGGCCTCTCCATCGCTCCTCAGGTGCGGCCTACTCTCCGACCACAAATGGACCACAAAAGAATTTCAGGATTACCAAGATTTAATAGATGCCTATCTCCACTACCTGCAGAGACAGTTGCCTCCGTGGGGATTTGTGCCTCAGGACGATGTGACATCTTTCCACACAAACTAGTTTTACCAGTACAATGCTAACACTACCCAGGAAATGGGAAGGCTAGTAAAGGAGTCTGCCCACTCAGTCCTTCATACAGGGGAGCTTAGTGGTGGGGCTTCCTAGAAGCCCTCCTGCTTTCGACTTATGTTTACTCTTTATTCTCGTGTAATCACTAACTATTGTTTTGGCCTTGCATATCACATATGATTGGTGGACATTTCCCAATTAGCTCTTAGACTCGGAGAGGCCCTGGGTCCGTCCTCAGCGTGAGGATCCCAACCTCTTCAGGATGGAGCGACCCTTTCACCAGCCAAGCAACAACAGACCTCCTCCCTAAGGGAGAGGTTCCTTGGGCAGAGGGGACCCCTGTCCACGAGATTTGTTCTTCTCCACCTCTAGCTGGCGAGGATGTTCTGGGAGCAGAAGGCTAGAGACTGACGATCCGCCCCCAACTCCTTGTTTATCAGGAGACCTTTGAGCGGGAGATGCTATAGTGATACCAGGACATGGTTCAACACTTTGATGCCTGCATGGAGGAAGGGAACGGGGCTCTCCATGAGATTTCAGAGGCTCTGCAACAGCTAAAACCACAAAGGTAGAGGCCCAATGAACCCCCAATAGGTCGTGCAAAGTTGGAGACTCTGTTCTCAGCCAAGTTGGGAGAGGTTGTGGCTCCACTGGTGGCTGATCTCCTTTAGGGGTTAAGCCATATCATGTGCGAGCTCACCGCTCGAAGTTTTGCCCAGCTGGGAGATAGCAATGAGGCATCCCTTGTTGCCTCCTGTTGAATGCCACTGTCCATGTAAGTCATCTCACCCTTAGTTGTTCATTATGTTTTTCTTGAGTGGTACACGCTAATCATTTGCATTCCTTGTTTTGTAGTCATCTTTGGCTTACCATCACCTTGAGGACATAATGATGGAGAAGTCCTATGAGTTTCATCCAGCTCAGGCCAAGGTTTCCATGCTCAAGGAAATGGTCAGAGTGCCTCCAGAGGAATTAGCCCGCCTGCGAACCTCTGTTCAGGCAGAGCAGGCTTGGACCAAGGCGCTCTAAGATTTAACTCATAGAGCATCTGAGGAAGGAAAGAGGTTCAGAGACCAAGGATAAGGTTGCAGGCAAATCTGCCTGAGCCGCGGAGGAGGTCACCAAGCTTGAGAAGAGACTGCAATTGCCCTAGGCAAGGATAAGACCAACGAACACAAGGCTATGCAAGCGGTGGAGGAGGAAAAATCTCTTTAACAAGAGGTGGAGGTCGACACCATTGTTGAGGATGCCTTCTATGTAGCCTAGTTCCATAATCAAGAGATGAGCCTTAACTTCACCGGTGAAGCAAACAAGTATCAGCTACTCTTCGAGACGCGCTTGCAGGCGATGATGGCTGCGGATATTGCCAATGTCATAGCTACTGAAGCAGGGATGGTACCAAAGGTGGACCCCGTAAACGAAGTTCTTGAAGAGGTTCCTCAAGGACAAAATTAACCCTCTTAATGTAAAATAGGCATGTGTCATCTCTTTTCTTTTTTGTTTTCTAGGGCATGAACAATCTACTACTCGATCCCCCGAGCACAGCTACGTAATCTTTTAACTTCCATGAATGACCTATGTTTGCACTATCTATTTTCCTTCTTTGCATTTTCACTTAAAACACCGTAACTGATTTTTATCAATTCTGCAGATTGGTCTAAAAAATTCATAAGATTTTATTGTCAACTCTCAATGTAACTCATCGCCACGAGAAAGTTTTATTTAACCTTAATTTGTCTACCATGTGTGGGCCTCAATCGTGAGACTGAGGTCTTAGCTTCCATTGTTAGTTCAACTAAGGACTTGTGCTTGAGTCTTGGTGACTTAAGTCTAGTCGATTGACCTAGTCCTTTGACACTTCTAAGCACATAGTGTTTCTTCCTAGGCTCGTAGTCCTTAGAAGTAACCTTAGTATGTCATAAATTTTGAGCACTTGACATGTCTTTATGCCCTTAATTCTTAGACTACTTGATGCTACAGAGGTCAGATTAACTTAGGGTTCGATAACACAATGTTACCCCATTGGCACATTGTCCTCGGGGGGTTACATTAGACCTTTTTGTTAGGAACGACCATAATTTTTTCCCCAGAGTTTGAGTTACTAAGGGATTTTATTTGAGAAGAATGGGAACTCATCCTCGTGCTCTCCTTCCTAGGTTATTGGTTCTTAGAGCGCTCATGTTTTTGGAAACTTGAGGTTTGCGACTCAGGGTTTACTTCGCTTGTCGAGAACTAGGAACTTGCTATTAGTCCTCGGGCACAATGTCCTCAGGAGAAGGCACAAGTTTGTTAAGTATGTAGCACTAAGTATACCCTAGTCCTGCCAGCTTCAACCGTAGGCTTACTACGGTTATGACGAGCTCAGTTTCGTAGGTCTTTCTCAGTGTTACTCCATGGTTACACTAACTAATTATGAAAGTTAGGTTGCCCCCGAGTACAGATGACTCGAGGGTCTGTTGGCCTATCAGAAGTCGCGAACTTGTTATTGTTGGGGTCTTATGCCCAAATTAATACCCAATTTCATTGTAATCTCATTTTATTATCAATAAAGAATAGAAATCATTTTTGACTTGGTCAATGATGGACCCAAAACGGGTATGTTTTAAAAATTTATAGTCGCAAGCGCACGAATCGTATATGGAATATAGTGTTCGTGTAAGCAAGAGATCGAACCCAAAGGAGTTGTCTAAATTCGAAAAGAAAACTATTTTAAATCAAAAGTAATAAATTCTAACCTAGCTCCAAAGATTGAAGAGATTTTTGAATAATGAAAATAAAATAAAAGACAATAATATAGAAATTAAATACAATATATATTACTAATTTAATAATTGTAAACAAGATGGTAAAATAAGATTATTAAGGATTAGAATCCATAAAATTTAAGTTCAATAATATTTATAAGTACATTGATTCCCATGTTTTAGCAATAGTAGAAATTAATCAAACCATCACTTATTCAAATTAGATATTCTATTTAAGCACAAGCTTTCATAAAAATATAGGATTTTTCTTCACTTTTCAAAATTATAATTTCAAAGCATTTAGTGTAAATCAATCTAATGAAATAACAAATAAATCAATGAACATTATTTATAAGGCAAAACATAATATTTTTGTTCTAAGCATGAATGTGTACAATTTAATGACACATCTTACACAAAGAATATTATGTTTTTGCACTAATGAAGAACAAAGTGTAAATATGTGCTAACAATCCAAAATACATGATATTTAAGATGAAAGAAGATATTTGAAGAAGAAGATTCCATAAACTTTGTTGCACAAAATGAGAAATCAACATACAAAGTAAATACTATCTAGTTACATATTGTTTCATCATCACCTTAATAATCTTAAAAAGATTAGAAACTCATAACTAGAATAGCAAATACAAAATAAAAATTACAAACATAAATAGGAAAATTTGGAGGATGAACCCCCAAATTGTTCCTTTAAAAATACATAGAAAATAACCAAGAAGAAGAAGAAGAAAATTGAGAGGTCTTGAAAGTGTAGAATGTGCAATGTGGTTACCTCCTCTCAAAATTGACACCAAATCCCTTATTTATAGCCAAAAAATAGGGTATTAAAATAATCAATTTAAATGAATTAAATTGATTAGATTAATTTAATTAATTATAATATGGCAAATCAGGGTAAATTATAGGGTATAATGATGATGTTTTGGGGCAAAATGTGTAGAAAAGTTTGGGTAAAAAATTGGTATTTTTAGCAAAGGGGACAAGGGTACAAAAGTATATTTGTTGGGCTCAAAAATTGGTGAAATGACAACATTTTGGCTGCTGGTTGGCTGCTTGCTTCAGTAGGTCGAATTGGGCTTGGCTGTGATTGGAGGGTCTTCGGTGCTGGCAGGTGGAAGAGGTTGGGGGCGTGGAGAGAAGCTAGTAGGTGTCGTGCTTGGCGTGAGAGCTTCAGGAGGCATTTTGGAGCTTGGGCCCGAACTGCTGGGCTTCAGTTGGTTGATGAGTGCTTCGGTTGGTAAGCTGGCTAAGTGGATTGGTGTGGGGTCAAACCAGGCGGCTGGAGAGAAATGGTGAGGTGAACGGCTGGGCAGGAGGGCAGGTATTGGGCCTGGTGGCTGGTGGCCTAGCTGGTAGGAGGGACTGGAGTGGGCCACGGCTGGAAGGCTTGGGCCATGGAGAAAAATGCCAACTTTCCTTGCTTTTCCTTAAAATGCCACACTTTTTCTTCATTTTTCTTGGCTTTTCAAATACCAATGCAACATTGTTTCCTACAAAATGATTATAAACTAAATTAAAATTAAATATTTTCACTAATAAAATATACCATATGACTTCCATGAAAATATTAATTAAAATTTAATTTACATAACATTTATTTTCAATGAAATCATATTTTTAGTATTCAAACTAACAACACAAATTTTAAATAATTAAATTACAACATAAAACAATAAAATATCTATAAAAACATATAAGAATCTAGAAAATTACAATAATCCTAATAAATTCAAAATTACTTAAAAACTTACTAAATTACTTAAAAACTCAAGAATTAAGCAACAATTAGCACATAAAAAGTGATAAAATAACTCTATTTTGTAGAGTTATCAGTCAACCACTTGGCTCACATGTTTTATTTTCATGATTATTTGTTTAATATAAACTACTATTAAATCTCATGCATATAGCTAATCATATTTATAGTTACGTAATCACATTGGAATATAAATACGATTATATATTCAAAAATAAGTTAGTCTTAAGATTAGTCAGTGCACAGGTGTTGTGCAAAAATTAATGCGAGTGCAAGTGTATACTGTCAACAAGTAATAAGGTGATAAGAATCCAATATCGTATCCACAAGGATTGTTTTTAAGCTTAAAATTTGTGAAATTAAATTTTAGCAAAATGATTAAAAATAATAGAACCAAACTCAAATTAAATTGGAAGTTGATTTTTATATGCAATTATAAATAACTAACAACTGAATTTAAAATCTAAATTAATGGGATGCAATATGAAAATCAGTTGATGATGAAATGGTATGCTAGGATAATTAATTCCCCCTGTTTTGCAATTACTGGAAATAATGCTATGAATATGCTGTAGCACACTGATAGTTTACTAATCAAGAATTCTAATCAAGTCCATAAGTTTCTATCGAAATCTAATGGGTTTAACTCTCTAATTAAATTACTTATGTCTAAGCTAATTTAATTTCAAGAATTTCATATCAAGCACCAATTCTATTAGATTATGCAAGGCAAAGATATATGTCTATACCCTTACAAAATTAAAATCAAAGAAATTAATCCTGCACCATTCAAGTCTTTTGTCCAATAATTATAATCCTTTTCAACAATCTTAATTATTTCAATCATTTACTAAAGGTGATCAAGCAATAGTAAATATTAAGCATGAAAACTACTTGAATGAATAAACCTCAATTAGCATTAAGTATCAATAACAAAGTTCCACAATTGCATAACAAGGTTTCTTAATTATCCTAACTTTAAGAGAATTAGTTCATAACTTTAAACACAAAATAACCCAACTTATAATCATCCATAATCAAAATAAATGCAAAAAAGAATTAAGTTCCAAGAGAGAAGGGAAAGAAAAACAAGCCAAGAATATTATGGAGTGTCCTCCAAATAACCCTTCTCTTTTTGTCTTATTCCTTAGAATCCTCTCTCTCTTTCCTTCTTTCCTCTTTTAATGGCTGCCAAAATGGGTATTTCTCTCTTGCACAGGCGGCTCCCCTTGTTACTGTCTATCCAGCCATATATCCAAATTGGAAAAGAAGACCCATCTTTTCTCTAGGTCACTCCCTCCTCTATGGGTCACGTGGGCCTCTTTTTTTCTTTTTTTTTTTAATTCCTTTTTTTGTCCTCTTTTCCATAAATGGGTCCAAGGCAAAATGAAGCCCAATAATCATTTATCTATTTATCATGCAGCCCAATTTAAATAATCCCCAAAGTCAGCTGGAGAATTAAATGGTAGCTTCCATGTGGGTCATCCAAGTAGATTGGCTGGCAGAACGCAATGCTGCAGCATTCCCTCCTGCTGAAACCATTTAAAGCTTCAATTTCATTCCAAATGACCAAAATTCTACAAACCACTTGCCAAGGCAAAATTTCACAGTTTAGGGTATATTTTTCCAGCAATATACTAATATTTAATATTATCTTATTATATTTAATATATGACAAAATAAAAAATAAAGACACTACAAAACACCATAAACCACTCTTTCTTGATAAAATTATAAGTTTAAAAGCATAAAAATAACTCTAATTCCTAGAGTTATCAACAGGATTTACACTGACTTACCAATCTATGATATGATCTACTTACACATTGTAGTGTTATGTTAATTCCAAAATATTAGCTTGGTTAATCATAGATATAAACATCTATAGCTTCTGATGAAGAAGTAAAACGATGGGTTCCTTTTAGTTTGGTTCTAGGTGCTAAATGATATGTCATTTCAGTAATTAATATTAGTTTATTGAAATATCATTTATAAGGAACTAAGTTTTTAAGGATAAAATACAATGAGGGGTAAAACAATATTTTAGTCTCATCTCAATGTAGACCATCTATAGAGGATTGAGTGATAATTTTGGATGTAACAATGGATAACTAATAACATATCTATATTGGTTATAGAGTGTTCTATGAATTCAAGAGTGCAATTATGAGTTTTTAGTGGAGTCACAAGGAATTAATAAGTTAGTAAATTTATGATAACTTATTGGAGTTTGATTTCATAGGCTCATGTTCCCCACTTTACCTTGGATAAAATCATCTAGTTAGTCTCCATTAATTGATATAATTATCAAAGCTAACCAGGTCAAATTTGGATAATTTCACAGAGTTATGCAATTTAGAGAAGAAAAGAGATTTTAGGGCAGATTTATGAATTAAGACAAATTGGTGCCTAAATTAATAAATAAGTTTATATCAAGGTTCAAATTATAAATAATTAATTTGATAAAGGTTTTAATTAATTAATTAATAGAAAATAATACGGGCCTTGATTTTAAGTCTATAGGCTTATATTTAAATGAGAAATTTTACGGGCCTAAAGCCCGTGATAATTTCAACCTAATGACTGATATTACCTATAATTTTATTGATTTTTTAATTTAAATAAGTGACCGAATTGAGCCTATAAAATTAATGCTAAATGAGAGAAGAAAACAATATGAGTAGAAGATCTGGAGATGAACAAATGATCAGAAGATCTAGTTTTGATGCTTTAGGTTTTTAGACTCTCTCTATGACAAAAGTCATTTTCTAAGCCTCAGTATTCTCTTCTCTTCTTCTCTTTGTATCTATCTCATGTGTTGAGAATTGACAACTCTAGTCTAGGTGATTCTAATGATACTTTGGAAGACTGTGAAGAAATTTGAAGATTGGTTCAGTTTTTTGGTGATACCCTACGACAGAAAAGATTCAAGGGTTAGAAAATCTGAAGGAAGGACTTATTTATTCTAATGTGTATAATGTAAGTGTTCTTATCATTACATCTATTTAAATTCAATTATAGAAACATGTTCTAGGTTTTCTTATATTAATTTGTTTAATATATTATTTACATGAAAATAAATAAGATCATGTATAAGTTTTTCGAACAGTTACTTGGTCCTCGGGCGCATAGTGCTCGGGATAATTTTCAAGTTCTCTGCCCATAAGTTACTTAGTTTTTAGCCTGTTCTCTCCAACTTTGACACTAGTCTTGCCAATCTCATGACAAGCTTAGCTTCCTAGGTCATGCTCTATGAGCGTTTATCTTGCAAGGAGACCCAACTATGCCCCCCAAATGATCGGAGACTTGTTTAGGACAGCAAGCGGGTACACCTTGGGAAGTGGAATTACTAAAATTAAAATTAAAATACAAGCAATTTTTATGCATTTCCTTTATTGTGTTTTGCATACACGAGTTCAATTAATTGCCTTGGACGCTACAAAATGACATGACTACAAAACTTGGAAAATATATTGCTTATATCACTGATAATATCGGTGGAGAAGCTCAACATTCTAGGCATGGGGCACTAGCTCCCCATTTAGTCGGTCCAATTTATATGTCCCTGGACATACGCTGCTCTCGACTTGATATGGGTATTCTTAGTTATGGCCCAATACTCCAGTACCGGGATTTCAGATGGTTAAGAAAACTCTTCGTAGCACCAAGTCTCTGATCCCAAATTTTTTGTCCTTCACTTTAGAGTTGGAATATCTGGCTACATTTTGCTGGTAGGAAGCTACACACAGCTGTGAAGCTTCTTAGAGCGCCTTCACAAGTTCCAAAATTTCTTAGAGTAAAGCATGATTTGATGTCGGATTGTATGTCTCATCGATGCATGGAGATTGCTGCATTAATTGGGAGCATGGCTTCATATCAGTAAGCCATGGAGAATGGCGAATGGCCTGTAGAGGTCCTAGTAGTTGTGTGGTAGTTCCACAATGCCTTAGGCAACTCCTAGGGCCAGGCACATTTTGCTTGCTCCAACCTTTCCTTTAAAGTGGCGTTAAGCATCTTGTTGACCACTTCCACTGTTTGTTTGCCTTCGGGTGAGCTACGGAGGAAAAAACTATTCGTAACTCCATGCCTTTGACAAAAATCTGTGAACAACTTACTGTAAAACTGCAGGCTGTTGTCAGAGACAATCATCCTCAGAAGCCCATATGGCAAATGATGATTATGTAGACAAAGTCCAACGCCTTCTTGGAAGTGATTGTAGCAAGAGGTTTGGGCTTGACCCACTTTGTGAAGTAGTCGACTACCACAATAGCATACTTCACCCCTCCCTTTCTTGTGGGCAAGAACCGGATAAGGTCAATGCCCTAGACTGCAAAGGGCTAGGGACTTATCATCTGTGCGTGCTCATTCGAAGGAGCTCGAGGTATGTTGTCGAAGAGTTGGCACTTGTCGCATTTCTTGACATAATCTATTACATTGCCATTAATTGTGGGCAGAAGTATCCTTGTCTAAGAATTTTCTTGGCGTGGCTCTGCCCCCTAGCATGGTCCCCATAAAAGGCCTCAAGCACTTCTCTAAGAATGAGGATGGCTTCCTGCCTGGATACACACGGGAGTAGTGGTAATGAATATGCTCGCTTGTATAGCTTATTGTCCACAATCACATACCGAGGCGCTTTGTAAAGAAACTTCCGAGCTACTTTCTTATCCTGAGGTAATTCTCCTGAGATGAGATACTTCACTATTGGCTCGATCCAACCGTCCTGAGGCTAGACTGCTTCTACCTCTTAGAGAGCAGAGATGCTTGGAGTAGCCAAGTGGTCAATAGGAGCCACATTGATTAACTCAGCGTCCGTAGTGGTTCGAAGCTTGGCCAGGGCACCAGCATTGGAATTTTGTTCCCTTAGCACTTTTCGGATGGTGAAACATTTGAAGTTGTGTACCATCCTTGTTCCCCCAGCCTGATACTTTTCGAGAACTTGGTTTACCACGAACTACGAATCGTTGAATATCTCAAGGCCTTCTTCTTTTAGTTATGTAATGACCCGACTAACTTAAAGACCTCGGACCATTAAAAATACTAAGACATAACTATTATTTTCAAATACATACATAAAATAATAGAACTTTTATTAGAAAATCCAAAATACAGGATCCCATTGTTATTAAATAAAATCATAAAGAAAACAAAACCTTTAATTAAATGTTCAAATACTAAATGCAGAAAATCATAAATACATAATAAAAAAGACTCAAAACATAAACGTCATCCTCGATCGTTCCCATCAATCCATTCATTTAGTTCTTGCTTGATACACATGCCAAAGCCACCTTGAATCCATCCTGCCTTCCATGTCCATTTACCTGCAACATCTAAATAAAAATGAATGAGCCTAATGCCCAGTAAGGAAAAACTACTAAAACATATCATAAATCATAACACGTAAAACATAAATCATAAAACGTAAAACGTAAAACATAAATCATAAGACTACAAATTAATGGCCATTAACTCATTACCGTAGTATGTGATAGAAACAATATAGGTCCTCTTGCTACTATGTAGAGGTAGGTTTAAACACAAATATAGTATATGATAGAAACCATCTAGGTCCTCTTGCTACTATTTAGAGGTAGGTTTAGACATAACTATAGTCTACGATAATGATAAAAATCTCAAAATTTGCTTATCTTTTATCTAAGCAACCATATTTCCCAAGTGACTAAAAACATAATACATATACATACATACATACATACATACATACATACATACATACATACATACATACACATAGCATATAAACATAATCATAACACATAAACTCTAACTTATTTTCCTTACCTTGAGTGTGGATAGAAAAAGAAAGAGAAGAGATTGCTTGCTATAGAAAATTTCCAATCAACCTCAAATACAACATAAGATATTTATATTAGAGCCTTATAATAAAACTATACTTTCAAAAAATTTCTAAACCTCATTAAGTCATACTTTCAACGTAGAACCAAAATGATGAAATCCCGAGTCTTCTCTCTAATGTCTATCTCCAACAACAACACCAAGAGTTTTGATACTTGGGTAGATTTTGGCTATATATTGGCTTTATGGGGTTCAATATTTAGACTATAATAGGGTTTAGAAAGGCAATAGTGTTTAAGGCAAAGTAAAGAAAATAGAAGAAAAAGATCCCGAGCACTATAAGGACTAGTGTTTCGGCTATGGCTATGTCGAGTGTTTATGGAAAAATGGAGAGAGCTTTTGGGACTATGGATTTTGATATTAGAGGTTTTTTTGAGCTTTTGAGTGTGAGAAAATTGGTGAAGGATAAGTCTCTATTTATAGGCTTCAAACCCCAACTCCCTTACTTGATTTTCTCCACACTATTCAACTTAAATTTTAAAAGCAAGCCTTCCCTCCACTATACGGTTTTGGCCAGCCTAGTCTTACTCCCTTCTTGTTGCTACATCATCTCCAAGTATGCCACATAGTCTCCATTTGGTTCAAACTTTAGTCAAAGTCCCAACTACTATCCTAGATCTCGTAACTCTGGACTCTTCCATAGTAAAATTAACGTAACTGGAGCTCTAGAAGTACGATTTAGGCTATCTTTATATCGTTGGATAGCTAATTAAATTATCTACAACTTTTTAAAAAATACTATTTTTCCAATATCGTAATTTAAATAGGTCAAAACTAGGCTTGAAGTTACAGAACCCTAAAGTTATGAAAAACTGCATTTACTTATCTAACTCTTAGTTCAACCATCACACTATCTCTACTTAGTTATTTGAATACTTAAATCAAATATTTTAAATCCCAATTTATCTAACTCTTCTTGACACATAGTCACTTAATTCAAATAGATCTAATCTTGTCTATCTTTAAAATTTAAAAAGAGTCAAATCCTTCCTATTTTTGAGCTAAACCTAAGACTAAGCTATTTTGGTTTTCATTTTAATTCTAATACTTGGACTTAGTTTAATGCCACATGTTCACTTCTTGATACATCAAATAACATGTGCATTTAATACTTAATAAAACTATACACTAATTGAATCATATGTTAAAATGATTATAATTACCCAAACTATAATTATTTCTAAGTCATAAAATCATAACTTAAATAATTTAAGCTTAAAGCAATCTTTATTCCACAACTCAAGTCATAACTAAATCTAACCTAAGATCATATTTAAGGAGCTTATAAGAAAATAATAACCTTGGTTATTACAATCTTTGCCCCCTTAAAGAAATTTCGTCCTCGAAATTTTACTTATCATACAATTCCGGATACCGTGCTAGAATGTCTTCCTCCAATTCCCACGTTGCCTCCCGTTCTGTGTTATTACTCCATAAGACCGTGACTATGGGAATAATCTTCGATTGTAATTCCTTCACCCCTTCTCCAGGATGCAAACCGATCGTTCCTCATAACTTAGGTCTTTCTGGAGTGCTAACATATCGTACTTGAGAACGTGGGATTGGTTTGACACATATCTACACAGCATCGAGATATGAAATAAATTGTGGCTATCTACTAGAGTTGGTGGTAGGGATAATCTATATGCTACTGGTCCCACCTTGTCAAATATCTCAAAAGGACCTATAAATCGAGGACTAAGTTTGCCTTTCTTCCCAAACCGCTTCACTCCTTTCATAGGAGATATTCTTAAGGAGACTTGATCTCCGACTTTGAATTCCACATCTCATCGCTTGGCATCTACATAACTCTTTTGTCGACTCTGAGTAGCGAGCATATGCGTTATAATCAGTTCCACTGCGTCTTAAGCCTCTCTAACAACCTCAGGTCCAAGAAGTTGCCTTTCTCCTATCTCGTCCCAATGTAACAGTGATCGACACTTCCTTCCATAAAGTAGTTCATAGGGTTCCATATCGATAGTTTCCTGGTAGCTATTATTGTAGGAGAACTTTATAAGTGGCTAATACTTACTCTAGGATCCTTTGAAGCCTAGTACATAAGCGCGCAACATATCTTTTAAAATGTGTATGGTACCCATGGCTTGCTGCAAGCTTCCCCAAAATATCGATGTAAACACCGATCCTCTATCATATACTATGGTCTTAGGGATTCCATGCATTCGTACAATTTCTTGAACATAAATGTCTGTGTACTGGTTCACAGTGTACGTAGTCCTGACATGCAGGAAGTGAGTTAACACCCAAGTCGAGTTGTGTTGCGTATTTGTTCATGGTAATCCTGTCACGAAGTCCATGGCTATGTCTTCCCACTTCCATTCCAGAATACTATGTGGTTGCAATAACCCTACGGGTCGCTGATGTTCTGCCTTTACTTGCTGGCATATTAGGCATTGGACACATACTCTACTACGTCTTTCTTCATTCCCGGCCACCAATAAAGTAATTTAAGGTCGTGAGTCATCTTGGTCGACCTCAGGTGAACTGAGTATGGGGTAGTGTGTGCCTCTTCTAATATCTTCATCTTAATCCCATGGTCACTCGGCACGCATACCCAGTCTTTATATTTCAAGAACCCCTATCTGATATAGAGAAATCTGTAGTCTTGCCTTCTTTGACTACAGCCATATGCGATCATCTAGTAAACTCGACTGGATGGACAAGTTAGCTAGTTGACCCATGACTATTTCTATCCCGACATTAATCAGCTCTTGCTAAAGTGGCTTTTCAATTTCAGATAATGCTGCTAGATTTCCATAACTCATCCAGCTTAACTCTTGTGCAACTACATTTGCCTTTCCTAGTTGGTATAGGATTTTGCAGTCATAGTCCTTTACTAGTTACAACCACCTGCGCTGGCTTGTGTTGAGCTTCTTTTGTTTGAAGAAATATTTTAAGCTCTTGTGGTCCGTATAAATCTCACATCGTTCTCCATGAAGATAGTGGGGCCATATTTTCAATGCGAAGACCACCGCTACCAACTCCATATCGTGTGTTGGATAGTGTTGCTCGTATTCCTTTAGCTGCCTTGAGTCGTAAGCTACAACTTTGTCATTTTGCATCAGCACTCAACCTAAACCATGCTTGGACGCATCACAGTATACTACAAATTTGTCGTTGGGTGTCGGTACGCAAAGTACTGGTGTTGAGCATAATTTATCTTTGAGCAAATGGAAGCTTTCTTGACATTTATCTGTCCAGTTGAACTTTTGTTGTTTTCGGACCAGGTTGGTAAGCGGAGTGGCTTTCTTAGAAAAGCCTTCTACAAAACTCTGGTAATAGCCTACTAGCCCAAGAAAACTTCTAACTTCAGACACATTCTTAGGTCTTGGCCAATCATTCAAATCCTCTACTTTAGTTGGGTCTACTACAACTCCATCATTGGATACTATGTGACCAAAGAACGCTACTTGTGATAGCCAAAATTTGGTTTTCTTTAACTTAGCATAAATTTGATGCTCCTCTAGTCAAAGCATGGTCAGTCTTAAATGTTCCTCATGCTCGACTTCATCCTTGGAGTACACCAATATATCGTCAATGAATACCACGATGAATTTGTCCAAATAATCCTTAAAGACCTGATTCATTAAGTCCATAAATGCAACTGGAGCATTGGTAAGACCAAAAGGCATAACTAGAAAGTTGTAATGTCCGCATCGAGTCCTAAAAGTTGTCTTTGGTATATCTTCTTACCTTACTTTAAGCTGGTGATAATCGAACTGTAGATCAATCTTTGAAAATGTCGTCGCTCCTTGGAGTTGATCAAATAATTCGTCGATCCGGGGTAGTGGGTACTTGTTCTTAATTTCCAGCTTGTTCAGCTCACGGTAATCGATACACATCCGCATGCTACTATCCTTCTTTTTCACAAACAGAATCGGTGCCCTTCGTGGTGAATGGCTCAGTCTGATGAATCCCAAGTCTAAGAGCTCTTGTAACTGCCTTTTCAACTCCTTGAGTTTGGTAGGAGCCATTCAGTATGGTGACTTTGAGATAGGGTCGGTTCCCGGTACTAGTTCGATTGTGAAGTTGATTTCCCGAGTAGGGGTAACCCTGGTAAGTCGTCAGGAAATATCTCTGGATATTTCTTTATAATGCGGACATCTCCAACGTTTAATGTTGTTTCCCGTGCCACATCCGTTATGCTTGCGATGAATGTGTGACATCCTTTCTCTATCATCCTCTGAAGCTTTGAGAGATGAGATAAGCGGTGTCCGTAGTCCTAAAACTTTTCCCATAAAACATAGTTTCTGACCCAAAGGGGTTTCGAATGTCACTTGCTTACGTCGACAGTCGATGGTTGCACCATGTCTTGCTAGCCAGTCCATGCCCAGTATTACATCGAAGTCCTTGATCTCTAGCTCTATCATGTCTCATTCTAGCTCCGTGTCCTCGGCTTTGATAGAAAAATTTCTCGCGTAGGTAGTTCCGTAACAAACCTATTTCTTAATCTTTTACAAGGTTTGTCTAGTTCTCTATCATTCCTAATGAGATATACGAGTGCATCGCTTCTGTAAACGGTCGTAGATTGGCTCCATGTACTGAGCTGGATAGCGTGCAAATTTTCCATCGGCCATCCCCCGTACAGATTCCTCCATTCAGATAGCCGCCATGGATATCCTTTGTTCTGCTTTGGCTTGGGTGCTTGAGTTGCTGGCTGAGGTTGCGGCTGAGGTTGTCATTAATGTGGAAGTGGTTGTTCTACTTGTCTTTGTAACCAAATAACTTCACCGTTGTTGTTAACTAGAGGTGGTACATTTTCATTAGCAGCAACAGTGGCAGTAGGTCTTCCCCTTCTTCGGACTCGAGGGGTGTCGAGTGTCCCATTGGTGGTGCTGGGGCATTATCGTTAGTGCATGCAGATCTTCGAAGCAACATCTTTGGCAAAATTTTAACTGTTGAGAGAAACATGCTGGAACTTACCCTAATTGTTTCTAAGGCAAAAACTTAGTCTAAGCAAATATAACTCGGACCTATCAGTTATGATTTCTTATGAAAAATTATGTAAGTCATCTTTATAAATTAGGGTGTGTTTCTATACTTAGACTATTAAACCATCTTTATTATTTTCTAAGTCTGTTTCTAACCACCCTATATGAATTATTTCTCATGCTCGAAACTTGTCGCTGTTCCAAAGTTAACCATATTGAGGGAGGGCTGGGATCAGTAAAATCGTTCATACTACTATGGCCCCCTAAACTCTCAATACAGAACCTAATTCATTGATTTGTATCCACCCTCATCGAACTCAGTCATTATTTATTGAATTTATTCTAAGTTAATTATTATTGTAAAAAAATTCAATTTTAAACATGCCATTCAAAAATAACAACTTTATTCATTTGGAAAAAATATTTTCACTTATTACAGTAATAATTCAAAATAAATAAAGAAACTATACTAATAATAACTAGGGTAAAATTTCTAAAAATTAGGATCTTCTACATTTGATCCTTCATCTAGCATATCATTAGTTATTTCGTCATAATCATCAGTATCATAAGCCTCGAAACTACCACGGAGAATATTCATTAGGATATTATGCTTTTGTTTATTGGTGAACTGAAACTCAAACTTATAGGTAAAACTATGTTGACCCTCGAATTGGTCAACGATACGGGGTCAGATAAACGATAGAAAATAAGATGAAAATGAGATGAAATCCAGACGAAAAGATAAACGACACAAACATTTTATAGTGGTTCAGCCCAATCAAATGGTAATAACCTACGTGCACTTAGTGTTCTTATTGATGTAGAATTCAAAGAATAGTGATCAATGAACTAGGGTTCACGAGTTTCACTAGCTCTCAGATGAATACAATTGTGATGGATAATAACACTCTTTTTCTCTCTTAGAATCTAAGTTCAAGCGTACTAAAGCCAAAAGTCCAAAAGTCCAAAAGTCCCCTCCCTTATACCCCTTCATTCTTATTTATAGGCTCAAGGAATTTTACATTGGCCAATGGGCCTTAATTACACTTAATACGTGCGTATCTAAATAATAATGGAAATTATAATTAATACGTAATTACAAGATTGCATATCTGAAGGAAATAAATGAATATATGCGACCAGGCTTGTCGCCCATTATGATGCCTGATAAGCCAGTGATCTTTTGGTCGAGGGTCGAGCAAATTATACTTACTTTAAACTGCCATGTGCATCCCACATGTAGACCAATCCTGCCACGTCATTAAGTAGTCCATTTTTGGGTAAACATTTGCCGTCCAAGTTTATTTTACTGCGACCAGCATAAAGTAAACTTAAACGACCAACCCACCGCGTGACCTGTCAGAGCCGTTAGTGCATTTTCGAAAAAGGTAACAAATCATGTCGTTACAGTTTCCCAAAAAGCATTTTGACGGCTAACATATTTCCCCATGTTTTGAAAACGCATCCCCCATCATTACCTTATTAACCGTGCCTCAATCAATATAAATAACCCATCCTTTTCACTTTTTACTTTTACTTTTCCTCTTTTCCTCAAGAACGCTGAAGAACAAAACACGAAGAACTCAGAAAAACTCAGACAACTTTGGTGATCCGTGGAGTATCTGTCCAGCCGTTTGAATCAATGCTCGTGTCTTTACTTCAATCTTTTATCCAAGAAATTTTCCTGAGATTCTTTATCTCTGATATGCCATGCACTAATTATGCCTTGAGTTTTCTGATATTTTGGTATCTGAGTTTCTGAATGTTCTTGAGAAAATTTGATTTGGGGTAATCGGGCTCGTAGGTGGTAGCATGATAGGATAGAGAAAAAACACTAAATGAGGCTTAGGAATTGGCTTGTGAATTAGGATTACTGATTTAAGGTGTAAAATCGAAGTAAAAATTAGATTTTTAGGCACTCGGAAAAATCTGGGTTTTTCCCGCCCTTCCTTAGAGTCGAAAATTTTTCCTTGAAAAAACTTTTCACTTATACTTTTTAATCTGTTTTCCGAACTGTTCGCATGCTTTTTAGTGTTTACGTTAGAATGTTGTTGGTCGTATAGAAACTTAACTTTTATACATGAGCAATGTTATCCCAACGTTTCCACTTATTTTGTCTATTAGCCGTAGATTCTCATCTCCCCTTTTCTGTTCGTAGATTTTCATGCATGACCCGTGGGGGGTGATAAGCCAACTGACGACGATTTTCTCACGCTATTGTTTGAAGATCAAGAACAGCCATCGTTGCCATTTTTAGAAGTTCCTTTTTCCCAACACAACTCAACAAATAGACCTCCGACCAGCCCAACAAATATGGGTGGCGTAAAGTCCATTTCTCAAACGAAGAAAAAACTAGCCAATCCTTCTGCTAATCAGCTGTAGAGTCCTAGAACTTTACTTAGCTAGTTAGATAATAGTAGTAGTAGTAGTAGTAGTAGTAGTAGTAGTAACAGCTAGTAGTAGTTATAGTATGTTTAATACTGTGGATTTCGGTTCAAGTCGGGTCTTATTTGAACACTCATAGCAACACTTATACATTTTATAAGTTTAACCTACAATTTAAGAATATTAATTATAACATAAGGTTTGATTAATATAGCTGATTATGAAGATGATATTTATTATAAAATAAGGTTTAGATAGAACAAATAAGATAATGACACTTGTCATATGCATGTTTATTGAGAAATTAAGTATTTTTTAGGAAAAGTTTATTAAGAGTAATATTTGAAAATCCCAGAGTCTGCCAGTAGCTTTGAAATCGTTATAGGACACAGTCAAAGTTGTTTACTCAATTCAAATTAGGCTGAAAAAATGCAATTACGTGTATAATATTTCAGCGTATGCCGATATATCGCAGCTCTAGGGGGCTATATATCACCACTCGGGGAATACGAAAAACACGTAACTTTGCACGAACACTTCGATGATCCTTGGGAACATAAGCCCAGGCGATATATCGCCTACCATGGGCGATATATCGGCTCTAGGGAAAGTTTTTCAAACAATTTTGAAACTGAGCTCATTTTATTCCATAACCTCTTGATAAATCTCATAATCTTTTTGACCGAGTCTTAAGCCTTTGCTAAACAAATATTCAAATGTTTTTCAATTAAAAAGTCATTATTTTATTTAAGCTAAAAGAAGATCTTTTCATTCTTGAACTCTATAAATAGGACCTAGTACCCAGCCATTTCTTTCATTCTTCAAGCTAAGTTCAGAGCCTTCAAGCTGCTAGGTTTACTTTAGAGTGTTAAACACTTGGGAAGTAAGATTAATAGTGTGATTTTCTATAAAGGTGTATTTTAGTTATAGAGCATTCAAAGGTATTCCTATTCCTAGTTCATTTCTGTATATTTCATTTTATTTTTATTTTTTCTCTACTCAAATCCTAACTCGTTGTTTTCCATTCATGGTCAGGCAATTAAATTCTTTGAACTTGAGGTTTCATTACGATAAGCTCTTCTTCTCGGTAGTTTAGATTCATTTCTTTTTCATCTTCTTCTTTTAGAAATACTCACCTTCTCATTAATGGTCTTTAGGAGTGTTCCAAAATCCCGTCTTTGTTCTCACATCCCGGTATTTGGTAAGGAAATCAGATAGTTATTATATGCTTATATGATTATGCTATTATATGTTCTTATATGTTATGATTTATATATGTTTTGGGGCTTATAGTTGCTTAAATAGCAAACCCCAATCCTTTTATGTTTTTGGGGCTTATGGTTGCTTAGCTAGCAAACCTCATTGTATTTTGAGGCTTATAGTTGCCTAGTTAGCAAACCCCAATGTTTACCATGTACATGGGTTAGAATTATGATGTGTTTATAGTATACGTTATAGTTTATGTTTATGTTGCGTGCTTTTAGTAGATTTTCCTTGCTGGGCATTAGGCTCATTCCTTTGTTTTATATGTCAAGGAAAATAGTTATGGCGCCAGTAAGATTCTTGGAAGCTTGGGATTGTGTATTGAGGGAGAATGGATTTGGTGGACTTCGTGAACGATTTGAGGACGAAGTTGTTTTTAGTCATTTCAATTATGCTTTATATGTATTTTTTCCGCACCTGATCTTGTAACAAATTTATTTACAATTTAAAATATGTTTTATTTTCAAAACAATGGGATCCTATATCCTACCCTGAATTTTTATGTAGGTTAACCTTTGTTTTACAGTTTTTAATAAAGTTATGACTATTTTGTATGTAAGTTTTCTTAAGAATAATGTCTATGTATAAGTTGTTTTAATGGTCCAAAGTCTAGAATAAGTTGGGTCATTACAGTTGGTATCAGAGCAATGGTTCATTTGCATGAAGTTCTCCTCGATACACACACTCAAAAGCTTTGAATCTGACTTCCAAGTAAGTGTTTAAGTTATAGTTATTAAGTTTATATGTATAACTAACGATTTTAGCCTTTATGTTTTAGTTAAGAATGAATGGAGCATTAACTTATGAGGATATCCGAGCCATTAAGGCCCTAAAAAGAATTAGAGAACCACGAAACACCATAGGAGTGCTAGAAAGAATCACTCGTATACTACTTTTGTTCCACAGGGAGATAGGTCACCTTCAAGAATCTAAGCAGATCATGATGAGATCAACAGAGTAATACATTTTAGTAATTAGACTTTTAGAGATTATGCTACCATGATTGCAGCCTTAGAAGAAATTTGGGAGACGATAGATGATGAAGATGAATTGCCGGTAGCTATGAGATATTATTTTCTCATACTTAGGTTCACTTCAAAAATGGAATTTCAGTTTACAAATGAACAAAAACATAGAATTTTTACGAATCTTCCTCGAGGGCATTTTGAGGCACAAGACAATGATGACTATGAAGAAATAGATGATGATATGCTAGATGAAGGATCGGATGTAGAAGATCCTGATTTTTAGAATAGATTAGTTTCATTGTTTATTTTAATTTATTATTTGTTTTCCTTTATGATTGTAAATAGTGAAAACTTTTTTTTTCCAAATAAATATCAATGTTATTTTGTTAACATGTATGAGTTTGATTTTCTTTTGCAATCATAATAAATAATAAATAAAATAAATAATGACTAAGTTCGGTGAAGGTGGATACAAATCAATGAACCAAGTTTCTATATTGAGTGTTAGGGGGCCATAGTAGTGGGAACGATTTTACTGATCCCAGCCCTCCCTCAATATGGTTAACTTTGGAACAAAGATGAGTTTTGAGCGTGAGAATTAAGTCATATAGGATGATTAGAAACAAACTTAGAAAATAATAAAGATGGTTTATTTTTCTAAGTATAGAAACCCACTCTAATAATAAAGAAGACTTATATAATTTTCATAAGAAGTCATAATTAGTAGGTCTGAGTTATGATTGTTTAGATTAAGTTTTGCCTTAGAGCCTATTAGGGTAAAGTTCTAACATGTTTTTCTCAACTGTTAGAACTCTACTGCAATGTCACTCTGAAGGTCTACTCGCACCAACGGAAATGCCTCTAGCGCTGCTCCGGCGAACAATAAAGCCCCTCCGGTTCACAGAAAGGGAGTGCGTGCTGCTGCCAAGCGCAATGCGCCGCCGCCGCCAGTTGACAGCACTGCAAAAATTGCTTGACTGTGACAACAAGTTGAGGAGTTATTGCAGCAACAACGACAACAAGCTCAGCCTCAGACTCAGCCTCCGCCTCCACCACAGCCTCAGCAAATGGCCCCAGCACCCCAACAAGTTGGTTCATATGAGGGATGGCCAGTGGCGAACTATACGCCCTATCCAATTCAGCACATGGAGCCAGTTTATGAGAAATTTCGTAAGCAACACGCTCCGAACTTTGAAGGGACTACAGACCCCTTCGAGGCAGAAGAGTGGCTCAGGAATGTGGAGCCAATCCTGACGCACATGAACCTCGGCAACGCGGACCGCATATCCTGCGTTTTGTCTCTGCTCAAGAAAGATGCCAGAATATGGTGGGACTTAGTCCAGCAGATGCATGATGTTGCCACCATGACTTGGACCCAATTTGTGGAGCTGTTCCACAAAAAGTATTATAATTCGGCTATCATCACTTCAAGAGTCAAGGAGTTCGCCAGCCTGAAGCAAGGGAATTTATCAGTGGCAGAGTATGCTCGGTAGTTCGACCAATTAGCTAAATTCGCACCAAAAATGGTTTCAACTGACTATCTGAGGGTGTCTAAGTTCGTTAGAGGACTTCGACCGAAGATCAAGCTAGGGGTTAAGCTAGCAAACCCAGGAAATACTACCTATGCTGATGTTCTAGAGACGACAATAGAAGTAGAAAGGTTGCAGGCTAATGTTAGTAAAGAAGAAGCCAGTAAGCCTGAGCCTAGACAGTAGAATCAACCTCAGACTAGTCGGAACAACAATCACAACAACAACAGCAATTAGTCCAACAACAATAATGGTCAGAAAAGGAAGCATCCTGACAATAAGCAGTCCGACAACGATAAAAGGGCACGAACGAATAATGGAAGTAGTAGGTCGGGTTATGTAGAATACCCGCAATGTACTAAGTGCCAGAAGAAACATCCTGGTGAATGTCGGGCAAACACCAAGGGATGTTACAACTGTTGTCAAGAAGGACACCGGAAGAAGGAATGTCCCCAGCTCAAGCCAGAGGGAAAAAGAGATGACAAGATGGTTCCTCCTAGGGTATTTGCCTTAACCCAAAGAGAGGCTGATGCTAGCAATAAAGTAGTCATAGGTCAGGTTTCTATCCTCAATAATATATGTTATGTATTATTTGATTTGGGAGCCACTCATTCGTATATCTTGTTAGGAATGATAGAAAAACTAGACAAACCTTGTGAAAGATTTAGAACTAGGTTTGTAACCGAGTTGCCTTTGGGAAAAATAGTTCTATCATCATGGATAGTATGAGGCGTACTGATCAAGATTGAGGATGTAGAATTAGAAGGAGACCTGATAGAACTAGAGATCAAGGACTTCGACGTGATACTAGACATGGACTGGCTAGCACGGCATGGCGCAACCATAGACTGTAAACGCAAGAAAGTGATGTTCGAGACTTCTGACGGCTAGAGACTATGCTTCATGGGACAAGTTTCAGGACTACGCACCCTGCTAGTATCATTTCTCAAAGCTCAAAGGATGATAGAAAAAGGATGGCAAGAATTCTTAGCCAGCATCACAGATGTAGTAAAGGAAACACCGCTTAAGGTTGGAGACATCCGCATTGTACGAGAATTCCCAGAAGTATTTCCCGATGACTTACCAGGGTTGCCGCCAACTCGAGAAATTGACTTCAAGATCGAATTAGTACCAGGCACTGAGCCTATCTCCAAAGCACCATACAAGATGGCACCTACAGAACTCAAGGAGCTAAAGACGCAGCTACAAGAACTCCTAGACTTGGGTTTCATCAGACCAAGCCATTCGCCATGGGGCGCACCGGTTCTATTTGTGAAGAAAAAGGACGCAAGCATGCGGATGTGCATAGATTACCGTGAACTGAATAAGGTAATGATTAAGAATAAGTGCCCGCTACCCTGACTTTATGACTTGTTTGATTAACTTCGAGGTGCGATCGTATTTTCAAAGATTGATTTACGGGCCGGGTACCATTAGCTCAAGGTGCGGGGAGAGGATATTCCTAAGACAACTTTTAGAACTCGTTATGGGCATTACGAGTTCTTAGTTATGTCTTTCAGTCTTACCAAAACTACAGCTGCGTTTATGGACTTAATGAATAGGGTCTTCAAGGACTACTTGGATAAATTCGGCGTAGTGTTCATCGACAACATCTTAGTATACTCAAGTGATGAAGTCGAGCACGAGGAACATTTGAGGTTGATCTTATCTTGACGAAAGGAGCATAATCTCTACGCCAAGTTCAAGAAATGTGAGTTTTCACTTTCCCAAGTGGCGTTCCTCGGGCACATTATATCCAAGGACGGAGTTGCAGTAGACCCATCCAAGGTAGAGGCTGTGAAGGATTGGCCAAGACCAAAGAACGCATCCGAAGTAAGGAGCTTTCTGGAATTATCAGGTTATAATTAGAGGTTCGTAGAGGGCTTTTCTATGATAGCCAATCTGCTCACCAACCTGACCCATAAACAGCAAAGATTCAACTGGACTGACAAATGTGAAGAAAGCTTCCAGTTGCTTAAGGATAAGCTTTGTTCAGCACCAGTACTCTGTGTACCGACACCCAGTGATAAGTTTGTAGTCTACTTCGATGCATCGAAGCAAGGGTTGGGTTGCGTGCTAATGTAGAATGACAAGGTGATAGCCTACGCCTCAAGACAGTTGAAGGAGTACGAGCAACGCTATCCAACTCATGATATGGAGTTGGCAGCGGTGGTCTTTGCGTTGAAAATCTGGCGCCATTATCTTTACGGAGAACAGTGCAAGATTGATATGGACCACAAAAGTTTAAAGTACTTCTTCACTCAGAAGGAGCTCAACATGAGGCAGCACAGGTGGTTGGAGCTAGTGAAGGATTACGACTGCGAAATCCTATACCACCAGGGAAAGGCAAACGTAGTTGCCGATGCGCTAAGTAGGAAGAATTATGGAAGTTTAGTAGCACTAGCCAGAATAGAAAAGTCGCTGCAGTATGAGTTGATCAATGCCGGAATAGAAGTAGTTGTCGGCAAGCTGGCTAACTTATCTATCCAGTCAAATCTGCTAGAAGAGATATGGATTGGGCAAGGGCATGACGACACACTAGTGGCACATATGGATGCAATCAGAGAAGGCAAGGCCACAAATTTCTCAATATCAGGTCAAGGGTTATTGAGATATAAGGATCAGGTATGTGTGCCAAATGATCAAAGGATTAAGATGACGATTCTAGAAGAAGCGCACAGTACCTCGTACTCAGTTCACCCAGGGTCGATCAAGATGACTCACGACATCAAGGCAATATATTGGTGGCCAGGGATGAAGAAGGACATAGCAGAATTTGTGACTAAGTGTTTAATATGCCAGCAAGTGAAAGCAAAGCATCAGCGGCCTACAGGCTTATTGCCGCAACTTAGCATACCAGAATGGAAGTGGGACTATATAGCCATGGATTTCATGATGGGTTTGCCACAAATAGGTAAGCAACATGATTCACCTTGGGTAGTAATAGATAGACTAACCAAGTCGGCTCATTTCCTGCCTATTAAGACTTCATACACAGTTCCATTACGCAGACATCTATGTTCAAGAGATAGTACGGTTGCATGGAATTCCCAAGACAATAGTGTCTGATAGAGGATCGGTGTTTACATTGAGATTTTGGGGATGCTTACAGCAAGCCATGGGTACTAAGTTAAGTCTTAGTATGACATTTCATCCTCAGATAGACGGAAAATCCGATCATACCATATAGATTTTAGAAGATATGTTGCGCGCTTGTGTACTTGATTTTGGAGGATCATGGAATAAGTATTTGCCGCTAATAGAGTTCTCCTACAACAATAGCTACCAGTAAATGATCGGGATGGCAACTTATGAGTTACTGTATGGAAGGAGGTGTCGATCGCCACTACACTGGGACGAGGTAGGAGAAAGGCAGCTCCTTGGTCCTGAAGCTGTTAGAAAAGCTCAAGAAGCAATAACGCTAATTAGGAAGCGTATGCTCAAAGCCATCAGAATAGCTATGCAGATGCCAATCGACGTGATGTGGAATTCAAAGTCAGAGATCAAGTCTTCCTAAAGATATCTCCTATGAAAGGTGTGAAGCGGTTTGGGAAGAAAGGCAAGCTTAGTCCCCGTTTTGTAGGTCCTTTTGAGATATTGGAAATAGGGGGAGCAGTTGCGTATAGATTAGCCCTACCGCCAGCCCTAGCAGATAGTCACAATGTGTTCCACATCTCAATGCTATGAAAGTATGTGTCATACCCATCTCACGTCCTCGAGTAGGATACGATAGTACTCCAGAAAGACTTGAGTTACGAGGAACGATCGGTTAGCATCCATAGTCAAAGTCATATGTAGTAATAGTTCTGAACGGGAGGCAACATGGGAGTTGGAGGAAGACATGCAAGGAAGGTATCCGAAATTGTTTGGTAAGTAAATTTCGAGGATGAAATTCTTTTTAGTAGGGGAGAATTGTAGAGTCCAAGAACTTTACTTAGCTAGTAAGATAATAGTAGTAGTAGTAGTAATAGATAGTAGTAGTTATAGTATGTTTATTACTGTGGATTTTGGTTCAAGCCGGGACTTAGTTGAACACTCGTGGCAACACTTATACATTTTATAAGTTTAACCTATAGTTTAAGAATATTAATTATAACATAAGGTTTGATTAATATAGCTGATTATGAAGATGATATTTATTATATAGTAAGGTTTAGATAGAACAAATAAGATAATGACACTTGTCATATGCATGTTTATTGAGAAATTAAGTATTTTTGAGGAAAACATTATTAAGAGTAATATTTGAAAATCCCAGAGTCTGCCAGCAGCATTGAAATCATTATAGGACTCAGTCATAGTTGTTTACTCAATTCAAATTAGGCTGAAAAAGTGCAATTACGTGTATAATATTTCATCGTATGTCAATATATCGCAGCTCTAGGGGGCGATATATCGCCACTCGAGGAATACAAAAAACACGTAACTTGGCACAAACATTTCGACGAGCCTCGAGAACATAAGCCCAGACAATATATCGCCTACTATGGGTGATATATCGGCTCTAGGGTAGGTTTTTCAAAAAAATTTGAAACTGAGCTCATTTTATTCCATAACCTCTTGATAAACCTCATAATCGTTTTGACCGAGTCTTAAGCCTCTGCTGAACGAATATTCAAATGTTTTTCAATTAAAAAGTCATTATTTTATTCAAGCTAAAAGAAGATCTTTTCATTCTTGAACTCTATAAATAGGACCTAGTACCCAGCCATTTCTTTCATTCTTCAAGCTGAGTTTAGAGCCTTCAAGCTGCTAGGTTTACTTTAGAGTGTTAAACACTTGGGTTGGGGTTATAATCTCTATTATCTTAAGCCTATTAAACACTTGGGAAGTAAGATTAATAGTGTGATTTTCTATAAAGGTGTACTTCAGTTATAGAGTATTCAAAGGTATTCCTATTCCTAGTTCATTTCTGTATATTTCATTTGCTTTTATAGTTTTTCTCTACTCAAATCCTAACTCGCTGTTTTCCATTCATGGTTAGGCAATTAAGTTCTTTGAACTTGAGGTTTCATTACAGTAAGCTCTTCTTCTAGTAGTTTAGATTCATTTCTTTTTCATCTTCTTCTTTTAGAAATACTCACCTTCTCATTAATGGTTTTTAGGAGTGTTCCGAAATCCCGTCTTTGTTCTCGCATCCTGGTATTTGGTAAGGAAAATAGGATAGTTATTATATGCTTATCTGATTATGCTATTATATGTTCTTATATGTTATGATTTATATATGTTTTGGGGCTTATAGTTGCTTAAATAGAAATCCCCAACCCTTTTATGTTTATGGGGCTTATAGTTGCTTAGCTAGCAAACCTCATTGTATTTTGAGGCTTATAGTTGCTTAGTTAGCAAACCCCAATGTTTACCGTGTACATGGGTTAGAATTATGATATGTGTTTATAGTATACGTTATAGTTTATGTTTATGTTTATGTTGCATGCTTTTAGTAGATTTTCCTTGCTGGGCATTAGGCTCATTCCTTTGTTTTATATGTGCAGGAAAATAGTTATGGCTGCGGTAAGATTCTTGACAATTTGGGATTATGTATTGAGGGAGAATGGATTCGATGGACTACGTGAACGATTCGAGGACGAAGTTGTTTTTATTCATTTCAATTATGCTTTATATGTATTTTTTCTGCACCTGATCTTGTAACGAATTTATTTACAATTTAAGATATGTTTTATTTTCAAAACAATGGGATCCCATATCCTACCCTGAATTTTTATGTATGTTAACTTCTGTTTTACAGTTTTTAATAAAGTTATGACTATTTTGTATGTAAGTTTTCTTAAGAATAGTGTCTATGTATAAGTAGTTTTAATGGTCCAAAGCCTAGAATAAGTTGGGTCATTACATCAGCCTACCCCTCGCACTGAGACTCCTTCTACCAACCCCCAGCCTGTAAAAACTTCACCACCAGAATTTCAACGTAAAGCCCAACCTCACAATGTCCTTAGGCTAGAGGTCGAATGGTATGTAGCGCCTCCTAGCATTATTACAGCTAGGATGGTAACCAATTATCTAAAGAAGTATGGCCTTTCTAGGATAACCCTCATCAAGCCTTCACCCGACCAGCAGGCAAACCTGCCTGGGGGCGCCTTCAGTGCACAGTCGAGGTATCACATTGAGGCAAGGGCAACCTTGCCTCTGTATCCATTCTTCCAGGGGGTGGCCAATTATTTTTAGGTTGCCCTTTTTCAAATCACCCCCAGCGGATATAGAGTACTCTCTGCACTCTATATCCTTTATACTCACAAGAAGCGTCTCATAACTACACCATATGAGATCAACTACTTATTCGATCTCAAATCTAACCCCAACCACAACAACACGGGGTTCTTCCATTTTTACCACCAAGAGTCTGTTCACTCCTTCCTAAGTGACATCTCCCACAAGTCCAACGTAGGGAAGTACTTCCAGGAGTACTTTCTAACAGCAGACCTGGTCGCCAATAACCTGGCCTTCACTAAAGGAGGTAAATCTTTTACTCATTAGTCATTTGATTTCTTTCATCTTTTCTATACATTCTTTAGAACTTCAGTGTTGTTTAGGTCCATGGCATCGACCAGACCCTACTCCAGAAATGGAGATACGGGCAGCAGCCCTGGCTAGCATGACAAACATTGAGGAGAGTGTCAAAGAGCTGGTCGTGGAGAACAACCTAAGGCTGGTCGGCCTTCTTGCACCTCACCAGGATGTGAGGGAGTCAATAGCAAGGAGTGCTACTGGGGGAGAGATTCCTGAGCAGGACCAGGATGTGTCACAACCCCCAAGGAGGTGGGCTACAGGAGTGACCATCAGGGATCCTTCCAGCACTCCTCGAGCAACTGCTGTCTCTGCTCAACATGGAAAGGGCAAGCAGAAACTTCCTGAACACCCCCTTCTCATACTTGAGTCCTCGGATAAGAACGGTACTGACTTCTCACTCTTAGACAGTTTGCCCATTCCATGTCATTTATTTGACGGGGACGGCAACTTTAAAAACGTGACTAGTTTAAATTCAAACTCCTTCAAGGCAGAGAGTGAGTGTAGCAGTAGTATAAATAAGGGCTCAAGTATATTACTTAGAATTTTCTTTACTCTTATTCCCTTGCTTTAGTAAGTACCTCCATTTATATTGTCTGATTGTTTGTTTATATTCTGTAGTCATGTCTGTCGAAGACCCATTTAACATGTACAACCTGCTCAAAACCACTGCTCCTGCAAGCAAGAAGAAGGGGAACAAGCTGCATCCTAGGGAAGGCAGCAGCAATCCCTCGACAAAAAGGCTCAGACCGAGGATCCTCCTATACCTGTTCCCTCCAAGGAAACAACACCTCCTCCTGCTCCCATCGACCAGACTTCTCCACCAGCTCCCGTCGACCACACTCCTCCCCCAGCTCCCGTCGACCAGACATTTCCTGATCAAATAGGAGATACTTTAGGAGAGGCCCTCATGAAAATAGCTTTCAGCTTGGCCAATGATAAGTTGAAGAATCTAGCAAGGCACAGGTGCAGCCGAGAAGCCATCAACAACACTGGCTCCCTGAAAGTCGACCAGATCTTTAGCTGCGCGCTGAACGAAGTACTCAGCGTAAGTTGCCATTTTTGTTGTGCTTTATTTGTTTACTTTGTCTTTTTATTTCCACTGACAACTTTATCTTTAGTCTAATCGTAGGGAGTTCTAACCATGAGCACTGGTTGGCGCCGCTCAAAGGCAATGGCTACTGAGTATGAGGAGAGGCTTGGCGAGTAGCTCAAAATGGCTGAGGCTAAACACGCCAAGCAGCTCAAGGCGGCTGAGGAGAAAAATGTTGAACTGCTGGAGAAGAAAGCCAAGCTGGCCGAAGAGCTGAAACAACATAAGGATGCCCTGGCCAGAGTCACTGAATCCAGAGAGAAGTACAAGGAGGTGTCATTGATCAATTACAGAGAGGCCTCTATGCTCCAAGATGAGCTGCCAATCAGTAGAAAAGAAACTGCTGAATTGGAGGAGCGAGTCAAATTGCTCGAAGAGACTAAGCCAGTGACATAGAGAGGTTCAAGGGTGCCACATTTAACTGCTTTTATATGTTCTGGAAAGACAACTGTGAGGCGAACTTTGACTATCTACCAGTGCATATGAAGGAGTTTGAGCTGACCAGGTGCATTGTTCGCGTTGAAGAGGAGGAGAAAGCTCAAGCATCCCCTGAAATCTCTCTAGCAACAGGCATCGACGGCGTCGACGAAGAAGTTGGGGCCTCTATCGACCAGCAGATCCCACAAGATCCTCCGGCTGCTCCATAATTTCAACTATTTTTTATTTTAATTTGTAACTTAGGACACACGAACCTCGGTTCGTGATGTCAAGACAATTTATTTTTTTGCTGTGCGGGAAGCTTTTCCTTTTAATTAACAATTACATCCGAGCAGCAACTGCTCGCGGTGTAAAACAATTTACTTTAGATATTATAATATTTTCAATTTACTATAACATCTTGTTCACATGACTGAACTTAGCATATCACATTGTTTTAATTAACAAAATTTTGAAAAATACTCGAAGTACAGTAGTATGCTTTCCCATATTTTGCTCGTGTGGTTACATATACTTGTTGATATGCTTTGCTTACTTAGTACCTTATATGCCCCCCAAGTGATTAAGGAGCTTAAGGTCCTCGGTCACTTGCCTTGACCAAGACCTGTTCGAACATTACTGCTCGTGATAAATATTTTATAAAAATATAGCAAAACAACACACGTAATGAGCAAATACTTGTAATCAATATAATAATTTGCACGAATAACTGGCTGCACACAATTCCTTTTATTTCTCATAATAAATGGACAATCGTGTATGTACGAGTGATTAAATATTTGACTTTACACTTATAAGCGATTAGTTGTATGACAGAGTAACCCTTGTTCCTAAACTTGTAAAAAGTAAAATTGTACAAGCCAATTCTTTAAAATGAACTGTTTATTGATAATACTTGCGCAAGTGTTCTCCATTCCAATAGCGAGGAATGAGATCTCCATTTAAGTGAGCAAGTTTGTAAGTGCCTGGTCGAAGGACTTCTTCGATTTGGTATGGACCTTCCCAGTTAGGTCCGAGTACTCCAGCTGCTTGATTGCGGGTGTTAAGAAAAACTCTTCTAAGTACCAAATCTCCCACATTAAATTTTCTTTTGTGAACTTTAGAGTTGAAATATCGAGCAACCTTTTGTTGATAAGTTGCTTCTCGGAGTTGAGCTTGCTCGCACCTTTCATCGACGAAATCCAGAGATTCCATCAATAACTGGCTATTAAAATCTTGATCGTATGCCAACCTTCGATGCGATGGTGGATCTAATTCAACAGGCAACATAACTTCATATCCATAAGCCAAAGAAAAAAGAGTATGGCTCGTTCCTGTTCGATGGGATGTTATATACGACCAAAGGACTTCAGGTAGCTATTCTGGCCATGCCCCCTTTGCTTCTTCAAGCCTTTTCTTCAGGGTATCCTTCAGTGACTTTTTGATAGCTTCAACCTGTCCGTTTTCCTGTGGATGAGCTATTGAAGAAAAACTCTTAATAATCCCTTGCCCTTCGCAAAAATCTGTGAACAAATCGTTGTCAAACTGTGTGCCATTGTCTGAGACAATCTTCCTTGGTAACCCATAGCGACACGCGATGTTCTTGACCACAAAATCCAGGATCTTCTTGGTCGTTATTGTTGCAAGTGGCTCAGCTTCAGCCCATTTTGTTAAGTAGTCAATAGAAACCACAGCATACTTGACGTTGCCCTTTCGTATGGGCAAAGACCCGATCAAGTCTATGCCCTATACTTCGAATGGACACGGGCTTTGCATTTGTTTTAGCTCATTAGAGGCTGCTCGCGGTATCTTGGAGAATCTTTGGCACTTGTCGCACTTTCGAACAAAATCCATAGAGTCTTCATTCATCGTTGACCAGAAGTATCCTTGCCTTAGGATCTTTTTCGATAAGCTCTGTCCCCCAACATGATCCCCGCAGAAACCTTCATGGACTTCTCGCATTAATTCTTTGGTTATTTCCTTTGAAACACACCATAGGAGTGTCATTGAGTACCCTCTTTTGTATAAAACTCCGTCAACCAGGATGAATCGAGCCGACTGCCTCTGGAGGGCTATTGCTTTATTTCTTTCTATCGATAGTACTCCATGCTTTAGGTACTCGATGAAAGGCGTCATCCATGTATATGTTGCTTGAATTACCAGGGAGGACTCTTCTGCTTGGATGCTCGGTGCGGACAAACGTTCAACAGGCACTATATTTAAGGTGTCTGCATCCTTCACACTTGCTAACTTGGCCAAAGCATCAGTGTTTGAATTCTGGTTGCGAGGTAATTGCTGGAGGGTACATTTTTCAAACAGTGCCAACAAATCCTTTGCCTTGTTCAAATAGGCAACCATCTTCAGCCCCTGGGCTTGATATTTTTCAGTAATTTGATTAACCACTAATTGGGAGTCACTATAGATTTAGAGTGACTTTATGTCCATATCCTTGGTTAATCTTAATCCTGTGAGCAGAGCTTCATATTCGGACTCGTTATTGGATGTTGTAAAGATAGATCTGATTGCACAGTGGAATCGATGTCCTTCAGGCGTGACTAAGATCAATCTTGCTCCAACATTGTGCTCGTTGGAAGAGCCATCTACAAACTCCTTCCATGAAGGAGTTTGGCTTTGGAGTTCAGGCTCTTCTATCAGCTCGGTATCCTAGAGCCCAGTCAGTTCTGTGATAAAGTCTTCTAGAGCCTATCCCTTCACAGCTGCTCATGGCGAGTAAGAAATATCGAACTGTCTAAGTTCAACTACCAATTTCAACAATCGACCGGCGACTTCTGGTTTCTGCAAGACTTTTTGTGGTGGCTGGTCGGTGAGTATTGCAATGGGGTGAGCTTGGAAGTACGGTCGCAGCTTTCTGGAGGCCAAAGTTAAGCAATAGGCTAATTTCTCAATGGGTGGATACTGCATTTCTGCTCCTACTAGCCTCTTACTTATATAGTAGACAACTTTTTGTACATACTCCTCTCTGATCAGGACAGCACTAGCAGCATATTCTGTGACTGCCAAATAGATGAACAAAGTTTCCTTCTTGACTGGCTTGGACAAAATCGGTGGTTGTTACATATGAGACTTCAGAGCCTGGAAAGCTTGCTCGCACTCTTCCATCCACTCAAATTTCTTATTGCCCCTAAGTAGATTAAAAAATGGAACACATTTGTCCGTTGATTTGGAGATAAATCTACTTAAAGCGACAATCCTCCCAGTTAAACTTTGAACATCTTTTATTTTTGTTGGCAACTTTATCTCGACCAGGGCCTTGATCTTTTCGGGATTAGCTTCGATACCTCGTGAGTTCACTATAAATTCCAAAAATTTCCCTGATTGAACTCTGAAGGAACACTTAAGGGGATTCAGCTACATCTGATATTTATTTAAGACGTTGAACCACTCTTGAAGGTCCCTGATGTGTTCTCCTGCCTTCTTCAACTTAACCAGCATGTCATTAACATATACTTCCATGTTTACACCAATCAACTCTTTGAACATGTGATTGACTAGTCACACTAGCGTTTTTCAAACTGAAAGGCATTACTTTGTAATAGTAAAGCACTGTATCAGTCCAAAAGCTAGTGTGATCTTCATCAAGTGGGTGCATACTGATCTGATTATATCCAGAGTATGCATCCATGAATGATAGGATCTCGTGCCCTGAAGTAGCATTGACTAGTTGGCATGATGGGGTTCAATATTTAGACTATAATAGGGTTTAGAAAGGCAATAGTGTTTAAGGAAAAATAAAGAAAATAGAAGAAAAAGATCCTGATCACTATAAGGACTAGTGTTTTGGCTATGGCTATGTAGAGTGTTTATCGAAAAATGGAGAGAGCTTTTGGGACTATGGATTTTGATAAGAGAGATTTTTTAGAGCTTTTAAGTGTGAGAAAATTGGTGAAGGATAAGTCTCTATTTATAGGCTTCAAACCCCAACTCCCTTCCTTGATTTTCTCCACACTATTTAACTTAAATTTTAAAAATAAAACCTTCCCTCCACTATATGGTTTTGGCCAGCCTATTCTTACTCCCTTCTTGTTGCTACATATTCTCCAAGTATGCCACATAGTCTCCCTTTTGTTCAAACTTTAGACAAAGTCCAAACTACTATCCTATATCTCGTAACTCTTGACCCTTCTATAGTAAAATTAACGTAAATGGAGCTATGGATGTCTAATTTAGGCCAATTTTATACCGTTGGATAGCTCATTAAATTATTGACAAATTTTTAGAAATACTATTTTTTTTCCAAAATCGTAATATAAATAGGTCTAAACTAGGTCCGAAGTTACAGAACCCTAAAGTTACAAAAACTGCATTTACTTATCTAACTCTTAGTTCAACCATCACACTACTATCTCTACTTAGTTATTTGACTACTTAAATTAAATCTTTTAAATATCCATTTATCTAACTCTTCTTGACACACAGTCACTTAATTCAAATATATTTAATCTTGCCTATCTTTAAAATTTAAAAAGAGTCAAATCTTTCCTATTTTTGAGCCAACCATAAGACTAAGCTATTTTGGTTTTCATTTTAATTCTAATACTTGGACTTAGTTTAATGCCACATGTTCACTTCTTAATACATCAAATAACATGTGCATTTAATACTTAATAAAACTATACACTAATTTAATCATATGCTAAAATAATTATAATTACCCAAACTATAATTATTTCTAAGTTATAAAATCATAACTTAAATAATTTAAGCTTAAAACAATCTTTATTCCACAACTCAAATCATAAATAAATCTAACCTAAGATCATATTTAAGGAGCTTATAAGAAAATAATAACCTTGGTTATTACAAGTTATAGGCTACTCGGATGCCAACAATGAGTGCCTCGTACTCGGCTTCATTGTTTGAGGCGTCAAAACTAAGCCTTTTAAGTGTTGTGAACCCTGTGCCTCTTGGGGGATAATAGGATGATGCCTGCTCCTGATGCATTCTCATTGGAGGACCCATCAATGAACAACTTCCATGTGGGTCCATCCAGTAGGGCATCCCCGAGTCGCTCATGTGTTCTCGTGCACTCGACAATGAAATCCTCTAGTGCATGTCCCTTTATGGTAGTCCTCGGGTGATAAGTGATGCCGAACTAGCTTAATTCGAACACCCACTTGAGGAGCCTCTCGGAGGACTCTGACTTCTGTAGGACTTGCCTTAAGGGCTGGTTGGTAAGGACACTGATACGATGCACCTGGAAGTAAGGTCTTAGCTTACGATAAGCCATCATCCATCAAAACACTAGCTTCTCCATAAGCGGATGTCTAGACAATGCTCAGAGGAGCTGCTTGCTCACACAATAAACAGGATGTTGAACACGGCCTTCCTCGTGAACAAAGGCAGCATTGATGGCATTCTCAGAGACAACCATATGGAGGATGAGGGGTTCTTTGTCTATAGGCTTTGACAAAATTGGGGGATTCTCCATGTGAGCCTTCAATTGCTGGAATGCTTGTTCGCACTCATTCCTCCATTCAAATCTCTGACCTATTCGAAGGGTACTGAAGAAGGGAACTCACTTATTGGTCGCCTTCGAGATGAAATGGCTTAGGGATTCTATCCAACCAGTCAAGCTCTGCACATCCCTGTACTTCCTGACGGATGGCATATCTGCTTTGCCCGCAGTGGGTCTGATCCATCCTCGAAGGTGGGAGGATGCTGTTTCCTGAACCTCTCATACAAAGGTTCCCACTTATTCTCCATAACAGATTGAACCGACACTGGCACTGCAACTTGTTGAACTGGCAGCCCAGTGACCTGAGGTGGGGCCTGCTGCCTCAACTGTCGCAACTCTTCCTCTGTTCGCTGCAGTCTTGCTTCCATCTCGGCAAACATCTCTTGCCAATTCTGTGGGGCAGGTGGAGGGTCCTGACCCTGGTTGTCATCCTCGGCCCTACTGCCACGGAGTCTAGCTGATTTCCGAGGCATCTCAGCAAATATGCCTGCAACCAACGACGCCGCTCAACATGCATGATAACAACATCCAAAACCACCTCCCAAACACATCAGTCATCCACAAACAATAACTCTTATAACATATAACACACAAAGGGCCATGCCCTATCATCATGCATATGTTAACTTATTCATCATGCTCTATATAAGATAATCAGGAAAACAGGGCATTCAAGCATATTAGTCAATCTTACCAACCAACCCTGAGTCGAGCTTGTCACTGACAGCGAGTGTACATGTTCGGTCAATCTCCAGAACCAATAACCTTGGCTCGCTCTGAAACCAAGTTGTAATGCCCTACTGCCTTAGAGCCGTTACTAAGTAAGTTTAAAATGTGCAATCAACTCGCTAATCGAGGTTTTAGGTCAAATAGTGTAATTAAGCCATAACAGAGGAAAAACTTTAAAAATAGTTCCATTTTATTGAAAATCATATAAGTTTAACACTTGGGATCCCAAAATATAGTTTAGAAATATTTACAACATATAAACTGAACCAAGTCGACTAAACGACAAAATCTAGGTTTATTTACAAACATCTCCCAAAATCCACTAGCCGTGGCAGCCAGGCTGGCCAAACATGTACACGCCGCTTCACGCCTGCTACACTCATGGTTGGTTGGCTTTCTCCTTACCCTTACCTGCACCACAGAGCATCTGTGAGCTGAAGCCCAGCAAGAAAACCCACAAACAGATAACATATGCAAACATATACCAAGCATATAAACAGGTCATCAATAGGCTAAACACATACGGCCTAGCCGTCCCAGGTGCCTTACCAGACCCTGGGTTCGCGGTCCACACCATGAGGATATCTCAGGTATCCTTTAGGGACTCGCCCTGGCAACGCCGCTCCCGGCCCCTTACCGTACTCAGCCTTGCACTCAACGTGCCTAACGCCATTCCTGGTCCTTTTACCGTTCTCGGCCCCTGCCGACCTCAGTCTACATTGTTTCTGGTTCCTGTCGATCATTCACACAATTGCAATCATAGCATAACAAACATATATTTAATACTAACCAATTCAATCAAAAGGCTACGCCCTGCAACTTAAATACATTGGGCTCAGCCCTACATACAAGCTCTATGGGAACAAGGGTTTTCTTACCTGAGTCCCGAGCTCACCGAACACCGCTATCCCGAGCAAAGTCCTCTAACTTGAGCCTTGCCGAAATCCTAGTCACAACACATTAACAATATCCATCCATCAATTTCTAATCCATTAAATAACTTTGAACCATATCTCTAACCTCTGGCACTCAGAGTCGCGGCCCCACCCACAAGCGTCGCGGCTAGCCTCGAAACAGAGGCTAGCACCACACTGACACCCACACGGGCTGCGGCACGTATCACCAAGCGACGCGGCACACCTCAAGCATCTCGGCTTCCATGGCCGCGTGCACACACAGGCCACAACGCGCCCCTCCTAGGACTGCGGCCCTAGCCTCCAAACCCAAAAATCTTCATCTTTCCCTGCATTTTTCCTCAACCCAATTCATCCTATAACCAAGCTAACAGTTCCAGATAATCAACACAAAGTTTCTAGCCTAGTTTCAACATTAAAACCCATCAAAGCCTGCTTCAAAAAACTCAATTAAAATACCTAAGAACAGATCAAAATCTACTCACATGCATAACCTAAGAACATAGCAGAAATTCAAACTTAATTCCCATGGTTAGAGCTTACCTTTGCTGAGTTTTGATTCAGAGTTGTGTCCCCTAAGTTCCAGCTTCAATTCCTCAACCTCCAAGCCCTGGTTTTCTTGTTAGAGTCTCCTAAGCTCAGCTCCAATCCTTAGTTCTTGACTATCTTCCTTCCATTGCCTATTTCCTTGAGTTTATCTTAGAGAGTAAAGAAGGAGTTTAGAAACTATCCTCAGCTGGGAAGGGAACATGTAAGTCGGTTTCTAAGTATTCTAAACAATTCCAAGTTTTGTTTTATTCAGCTTAAGCTTAAAGGTTACCTCAAGGGTTGGGGTGCCAAAAACGTCCCCGAGGGCAAAATGGTAAATTTCCCCAATATTCCCTCCTAGACATTCTATCCTCAAATATATCTTTAAATATTTATTTTCATAACCCGATAACCCCATATAATAACTAATACCCAAATTACCCCTCGACTCACCCCGAGTTGGATTCTCAACCCCGTTGTGACTTCCTGGCTAACCGCTCCCCAGGACTGTCTCGGATCGTGCTGCACAGTCATATCACATATATATAGCATTATCACATATATAACCCTAATATCCAGGCGGGTCCCACATGCACATTTAACTCAACTAAACATGCATCATTATCATATATACACGTTAATTCATATATCAACATATTAAATCATTTATCGCCCTCCAGGCACACTAATCAAGGCCCTAAGCCCTATTAGAAAATTCGAGTCGTTACAATATCTATCAAAGCCTTTATATTCTCGGGGTTAGCCTCTATTCCTCGAGCACTCACAATGAATCCTAAGAACATCCCGGAAGCTACATCAAAATTGCATTATGCAGATTCAAATTCAACCTGAACTTGCGGAGAACTAAGAATACTTCTGCCATATCTTTCACCTAGTCAGGGGTTGTTCTTGAGTTCACCAGCATGCCATCCACGTAGGCCTCCATGTTCCGACCTAGTTGGCTTTTGAACATGCGGTTTACGAATCTTTGGTAGGTGGCACCAGCATTTTTGAGGCCAAAAGACATCACCTTGTAGCAGTAAACCCCTTGTTTGTTCTAAAGATGGTGTGTTCTTCGTCCGAGTCATGCATGGATATTTGATTGTACCCCGAGTATGCACCCATGAAGGACAAAAGCTCATACCCGGAGGTGGCGTCAACCATCTGATCAATCTTGGGCAATGAAAACCAATACTTTGGGCTGGCCTAAGGTTATAAAAGTCTATACATGTCCTTCAGGTGCCATTCGGCTTAAGCACGAGGACCAAGTTTGACAACCACTTTGGGTATTGGGCTTCTCTGATGAAACTGTTGGTGAGAATTTTTTCAACTTCTGCCTTTAAGGCATCTGCCCGAGTCGGGTCAACTTTCATCCACTTTTGTTGCGCTGAAGCAACATTTGGATCAATGTTCAAGGCGTGGCATATGATAGGGCAATGTCTGTCATGTCAGAGTGGACAAGGCAAAGACATCCCAGTTTCTTTGAAAAAAATTACCAAAGTGTTGTTGTAGCGACCCAAATTGTCTAATAAGGCTTAGGGCCTTGACTAGCGTGCTTGGAGGGAAATAAGTGGTTTATTATGTTAATATATGAATTTGATGATTATGTGACTAGAAATGCATGTTTAGGTGAATTAAATATGCATGTGGGCCCCATTTGGTTGTAAGGGGAGTATTTGTAATTTTAGCTTGTTGAGGGCATAAATGCAATATTTATGTATATTGTGATTGCCACCACGTGTGAGTGGTAATATAATTGTGATGCACGATCCGAGACGGTCCTAGGGAGAAGTTTAGTTGAAAAGTCACAACGGGGTCAAATACTCAGGTCGGGAGGAGCCTAGGGGTATTTTGGGTATATAATATGGGTTTTGGATTTATTAAGTATCTGGTAGTAATTTAGTAATGATTTGAGTATGCTAGGATTAACGAAAATTTTTAGGTATAATCGAGGACTTAGCGGGATTTGGGTGAAATGAAGGAATTGCCCTTGAGGTTAGTATATGAATTTTATTAGGGGAAAGGGAGAAATGGTAATTTGGCCTTATGAGAAGATAAACTTGGCTAAGGAGAAGTTATTCACGCTACTTACACTTAAGCATATATCATAATATTTTGTTGGAAGTCTAGAGAGAACCAAAAAGCTAGGAAGGGAAGGAGGAGAAGAACTGATCTTCTTTGAGGTCAAGGAAGGAATTCAAAGCTGAAGTTGGGGAAACTAGAGTCAAGCATAGGCCAAGATTAATTCAGAGGAAATGCTTCATCTCTGATTTTGAGTCTTCTTGCATGTTTTTTAGAGTTTGGGTTGAATGCTAAAAATTGGATTTGTGCTTATTGATTGTGAGGATTCAACTTAGGAATCAAAGTATTTAAGCTTGGAGTTGAATTTGAAAGCATCTCAGGTCTAATTTCTACTTGAGTTAAGAGTTCCACGCATCTCTGAAGTTTAATTGCTGGTGTGGTTTAAGTTTTTGTGAATTTTGAACCACTAGGTGATTCTTGGATTTGATAGTGTGTTTGGGTTTGTTTCTGTTGTTTCTGAGTTACCATAGTGTTTATTTGGGGCTTTAGGCTGAATTGGGACTTGGGTGTACCTTGGTATTAATTTGGAAGATTTTTGGTTCGGGAAAAATGTTGGGAAAAACCCAGTTTTCTGGGTTCGTGTATGAGCGTCACGGCCCTGTTCTTCTGTGCTGCGGTGCTAGGTTGAATCAGGACAGGGGCGGCTTGTTGGGCGCCACAGCCCCTATAGGGTTGTGCCACAGCGCTAGGCCAATTTCAAGAGATGGGAATTTGTGTTTTTATGGATTTGGCTCAGGGGGCTTAGGGGACGCTTTCGCTACCTTGTGTGGGGAAACTGGAGGTCCCGAGAGCACGAGATTGGTTCCGGGGGATGATTATGAATTGGTTAGTAATGAGAGTGCTATGTATGTGTTGTGACTAGGTTTTCAGCGAGGCTCGGGTTAGAGGATGTCCTCGGGATTTCGGTGCTCAAGAAGGTCGAGACACAGGTAAGAAAATTGTTGTACCCGTAGAGCAGGGCAAGGCCCTATTTCTTGTGTTACAGAGCATGGCCCTATATGATTGTGTTGCAGGGCATAGCCCCATTGAATATGTTTATACATGTTTAAGTATTTGTTTAATTATGTTATGTATGCATATATGTGATTGAACGGCAGAGGCCGAGAACGGCGAGGGCCAGGAACGGCGAAGGCCGAGAACAGTAAGGGGCCAGAAGCAGTGTTCAGCACGCGGAGTGCGAGTTTCCAGGGTGAAATCCTAAAGGATACCTGGGATATCCTCATGGCGTAGACCACGAACCCAGGGCCTGGTAAAGCGCCTGGGACGGCATGGCCGTATGTGTTTAGCCTGTTGATGGATTTGTTATATGCTGAATGATTGATATACATATGTTATTTATTTGTGTGGAGTTTTCTTGCTGGGCTTCGGCTCACGGGTGCTCTGTGGTCTAGGTAAAGGCAAGAGGAAAGTCAACCAACTATGAGTACGGACAGCGTGAAGCGACGCGTACATGTTTGGCCTGCCTGGCTGCCACGGCCAGGGGTATTTTTGGGAGATGTTTTGCACTAAATCTTATTTTGTCGTGTAATCGACATTAATCATATTTTGAGTTGTAAATATTTATAAACAGTATTTTGGGATCCCGAATGTTAAACGTTTTATAATTTTTAATGAATGACTACATTTGCAAATTATGCGATTTTATTACAGTTTAGTTACACGTTTGACCTAAATTCTTGATTAGCAAGTTAAATGCACATTTTAAAATTACTTAGTAACAGCTCTAAGGTAGTAGGGCGTTACAACTTGGTATCAGAGCTAGCCAAGGTTTATGATTCCTGGAGATTGACCGAACATGTACGCTCGCTGTCAGTGACAAGCTCAACTCACGGTTGGTTGTTAATGACTGAATTATATGCCTGATTATGTGCTTAAATGCCCTGTTTTCCTGCTTATTTTATATAAAGCATGATAAATGAGTTAACATATGCATGATGTCAGGACATGGCCCGTTGAGTATTATATGTTATTTGTATGTTATGTGGATTGTTGTTTTTGGTTGGCTGATGTGATTGGGAGGTGGTTTTGGATGTTGTTATCATGCTTGGTGAGTGGCATCATTGATTCCAAGCATATTGTTCCGATGCCTGGACAATCATCGATACTCCGCGGCAGCAAGGCTGAGGATGACAACAAGGGTCAGGACCCTCCACCTGCCCCCACAGAATTAACAATAGATGTTTGCTGAAATGGAAGTAAGACTGCAACAAACAGAGGAAGAACTTCAACAATTGAGGTAGCAAGCCCTCCTCAGGCCACTGGGTTGGCAGTTCAACAGGCTATGACGCCAGTGCCGGTTCAGCCTGTTATGGAGAACAGGTGGGAACCTTTGTATGAGAGGTTCAGGAAGTAGCATCCTCCCACCTTCGAGGGTGGACCAGACTCACTATAGGCAGAGTAGTGGATGAATATGATTTCCTCCATCCTGGATTTCATGAGGGTGGAAGGGAAGGAGAGGGTAGCTTGTGCCAGCTACATGTTCAGAGAAGATGCCTGCATCTGGTGGGATATAGTGAATCAGAAGAGGAATGTGGCCGCTATGACTTGGGAAGACTTCAGAAACATCTTAAATGAGAAATATTATAGTGTTTGAGTCCGAGCTACAAAGGTTGACGAGTTCATCAACCTGACCCAGAACCGGTTGACTGTTACTGAGTATGCTCTGAAATTTGACCGGTTGGTGAAGTTTGCATCAGATTTGGTGCCGACTGATGTGGCAAGAAGGGATAGGTTTTTGCGGGGATTGAATGTTATGATCGCCCGTGATGCACATATTGTGGACAAGGCCCTTAGAGGTGAAGGGGCTGAGGATTAGATATGGAAAAAAAGCATTGTGAAAGAGGATGGTGCCTCCTTTTATTGGGTCCAGTCGGGGTAGTGGCCTCAATGAACAGAAGAGAAAGGCCCCTGATTCTTTTGTTCCTCCTAGCTTGGATAGGAGGGCGCGGGGTGCATTTAGTGGCCATCAGGGCAGAAGTGACAACTGGAGGATTTTTCCAGTGTGTCCTGGGTGCAGACGACCACATCTGGGAGAGTGTAGGATCAGGGCCTGTTTTACTTGTTGGAGTGTCAGCCATCTGAAGAAAGACTGCCCACAAGCCAGGAAAGAGGAGCCGAAGTAAGGTGATAGTCTCGCTCCTGCCAGAGTGTTCACCTTGACTCAGACTGAGGCGGAGGCTAGCCCATTGGTCGTGACAGGTCAGATTTCTAGTGCTAGGTCTTCTTTTACTGCGTTGATTGATTCGGGAGCTACTCATTCATTTGTGTCTCCTAGAGTCATAAATGAGTTGTGTAGACCTAGTGTTTTGTATGCTAGGGGTTTTCAGACTTTGTTGCCAACTGGAGAGCTGGTAGTCTCGAGGAGATGGATTAGAGTATTTCCAGAAGAGATAGATGGTTGGGAATTGTCGGTGGATCTAATTGAGTTAGTGATGGATAACTTCGGTATGATTCTAGGGATGGATTGGCAATCGAAGTGTGTGGCGAAGATTGATTGCAAGCACATAATGGTGACTTTTGAACCAGAAGGGGAGGTACTATTCGTATTTGTGGGGACAGTTAGTGGATCGCGGGTACCTATGATTTCAGCACTGAAGCCTAGAGACCTGATGCAGGAAGGTTGCATAGGATTCCTAGCAAACATTGTGGATACCTCTAGGGTTGTGTTGGTTGGACCGAGTGAGACCAGATTGGTATGTGATTTTCTAGACTTATTTCCAGCACACCTGCCAGGGTTGCTGCTGCAGCGGGAGATTGAGTTTTTTATAGAGTTGGTGCCAGGTGTGAAGCCAGTATCTAGGACACCTTACAGAATGGCTCCAGCAGAGTTGAAGGAGTTGAAGATTAAGTTGCAGGAGTTACTAGATTGGGGTTCATCAGACCGAGTTTCTCGCCATAGGGTGCACCAGTGTTGTTTGTCAAGAAGGACAGATCTCTTAGGATGCGTATTAACTACAGGGAGTTGAACAAGTTGACCATTAAGAACAAGTACCCACTACCTAGGATTGATGACTTGTTTGATCAGCTACAGGGGAAGACAGTGTTCTTTAAGATCGATCTCTGGTCAGGTTACCATCAGTTAAGGATTCAAGAGGAGGACATACCAAAGACAGCTTTCCGCATGATGTATGGACACTATGAATTCCTAGTTATGTCCTTTGGATTAACCAATGCCCCAGTAGCTTTTATGGATATGATAAATATGGTTTTCAAGGACTACTTGGACAGGTTCATGATTATGTTTATTCACGACATTCTGGTATATTCTCAGTCAGAGTCAGAGCATGAGCAGCATCTACGTTTGGTATTGCAGCGGTTGAGAGAACATAAGCTATATGCCAAGTTCAGCAAGTGTGAGTTTTGGCTACAGCAAGTCACGTTTCTGGGCCATATTGTTAGTAAGGAAGGGATTCTGGTTGACCAAAGTAAGATTGAGGCAGTGAGAGATTGGCCTAGACCGAGCAGTGTTCCAAAAGTTAGGAGTTTTCTAGGATTGGCAGGGTATTATCGGCGGTTTATTGAGGGGTACTCCAGGATATCTACATCATTGACTGAATTGACGAGGAAGAAGACTAAGTATGTTTGGACAGACAATTGTGAGAACAGTTTTAAGGAATTGAAGTGGCGACTGATCACCGCGCTAATGTTGAGTCTGCCAATAGACAATGAGAAGTTTGTGGTTTATTGTGATGCTTCCAGACAGGGTTTAGGGTGTGTGCTGATGTAAGATGGAAAGGTGATAGCCTATGAATCAAGACCGGTAAAGGAATATGAACAGAGATATCCCACACATGATCTGGAGTTGGCAGCGGTGGTATTTGCACTTAAGGTTTGGAGACAATATCTTTATGGTGAGAAGTGCAAAATATACACCGACCATAAGAGTTTGAAGTGCTTCTTTACTCAAAAGGATCTGAACATGTGCCAGAGACGGTGGATGGAGTTGGTTAAGGATTATGATTGTGATATCCTATATCATCCTGGGAAGGCTAATGTGGTTGCTGATGCATTGAGTCGGAAAGGCCCAGGATAGTTGTTCAGTTTGAGACAGATATCTGATAAGCTAGCCGAGGAGATGGCTAGAGTGGGTATAGAGTTGGTGGTTGACCGATTAGCTAACATCACTCTTCAGTCTACACTTCTCGAGAGGATCAAGGAGGCGCAGGGGAAAGATTCCCATTTGAGAGGTCATAGAGAGAACGTCTTAGTCGGAGCGGCTAAGGATTTTTCTATCTCAGAGATGGGGTTACTAAAGTACAAGGGTCGAATGTGTGTTCCGATGGATTTTGATATCCGGCGAGAGATCTTGGATGAATCGCATACCACTCTCTACTCTTTACATCCGGGTTCGACGAAGATGTACCAAGATTTGAGAACCTTGTATTGGTGGTCGGGAATGAAGAGGAACGTGGTGGATTATGTGGCTAAGTGCTTAACTTGTAAGCAAGTAAAGGCTGAACATTAGAGGCCAGCAGGGTTATTGCAGCCTCTAGGGATTCCAGAGTGGAAGTGGTAAGATATCACCATGGACTTCGTGGTTGGTTTTCCGAAGATTGTGGGACAGCATGACTCGTTGTGGGTGATTGTGGATAGGTATACCAAGTCAGCCCACTTTTTACCTGTCAGGACGACTTATACTATGGTGTAGTATGCCGGGTTATATGAGAAGGAAATTGTTCGACTTCATGGGGCTTCGAGGTCAATAGTATCTGACAGGGACCCCACCTTTACCTCCAAGTTTTGGGAGAGTATGCAAAAGGCTATGGGTACATAGTTGCGGTTTAGTACCACTTATCATCCTCTGACAGATGGACAGTCTGAAAGGACGATTAAGTTACTGGAAGATATGTTACGAGCCGGTGTGCTAGATTTTGGGGGATCTTGGAGTAAGTATCTCCCTTCAATTGAGTTCTCGTACAATAACAGTTATCAGGCGACTATTGGAGTGGCTCCGTATGAGATACTATATGGGAGGAAGTGTAGATCACCTATCCATTGGGATGAGATGGGTGAGAGAAGGTACTTAGGTCCTGAGATGATTTAGAGGACCAATGAGGCGATTGAAAATATTAGAGCTCGAACGCTCGCCTCCCAGAGTCGTTAGAAGAGTTACTCGGACCTAAATTGCAAGAGCGTAGAATTTCAAGTCGGTGACCATGTGTTCCTTAGGGTTTCACCTTGAGAGGAGTGAAACGGTTTGGTGTTCGGTGCAAGTTGAGCCCTAGGTTTGTTGGCCCCTTTGAAATTCTGGAACGGGTTGGAGAGGTAGCATACTGGTTAGCAATGCCTCCAGCTTTATTAGGGGTTCGTGATGTGTTTCACCTGTCCATGCTCCGGAAGTATGTGTCAGATTCTACACATGTGTTGAGTTATGAGAACTTGGAGCTAGATCAGGATTTATCATATGAGGAGAAGCCGGTTCAGATTCTCGACCGGAAGGATAAAGTCTTGCGGAGCAAGATCATCGCCTTGGTGAAAGTGTTGTGGAGGAACAGCAAGGTTGAGGAGGCGACATGGGAACTTCAATCAGATATGCAGGATCGGTATTCCAAGTTGTTCAGGTAATTTCGAGGATGAAATTTTGGTAAGGAGGGGATAGTTGTAGCGACCCAAATTTTCTAATAAGGCTTAGGGCCTTGATTAGCGTGCCTGGAGGGCAATAAGTGGTTTATTATGTTAATATATGAATTTGATGATTATGTGATTAGAAATGCATGTGTTAGGTGAATTAAATATGCATGTGGGCCCCATTTGGTTGTTAGGGGCGTATTTGTAATTTTAACCCATTGAGGGCATAAATGCAATATTTATGTATATTGTGATTGCTACCACGTGTGAGTGGCGATATAATTGTGATGCACGATCTGAGACGGTCCTAGGGAGCAGTTTAGCTGACAAGTCACAACGGGGTCAAATACACGGCTCGGGAGGAGCCTAGGGTTATTTTGGGTATATAATATGGATTTTGGATTTATTAAGTATCAGGTAGTAATTTAGTAATGATTTAAGTATGCTGGCATTAACGAAAATTTTTAGGTATACTCGAGGACTTAGCGGGATTTGGGTGATATGAAGGAATTGCCCTTGAGGTTAGTATAAGAATTTTATTAGGGGAAAGGGCAAAATGGTAATTTGTTCTTAGGAGAAGATAAACTTGGCTGAGGAGAAGTTATTCATGTTACTTACACTTAAGCATATATCTGATGTTTTTGTTGGAAGTCTAGAGAGAACCAAAAAGCTAGGAAGGAATTCAAGGCTGAAGTTGGGGCAACAAGAGTCAAGCATAGGCCAAGATTAATTCAGTGGTAATGCTTCATCTCTGATTTTGAGTCTCCTTGGATGTTTTTGAGAGTTTGGGTTGAATGCTGAAAATTGGATTTATGGCTTAGTGATTGTGAGAATTCAACTTGGGAATCAAAGGATTTAAGCTTGGAGTTGAATTTGAAAGCATCTCAGGTCGGATTTCTACTTGAGGTAAGAGTTCCACGCATCTCTGAAGTTTAATTGCTGGTGTGGTTTAAGTTTTTGTGAATTTTGAACCACTAGGTGATTCTTGGATTTGATAGTGTGTTTGGGTTTGTTGATGTTGTTTCTGAGTTGCCATACTGTTTATTTGGGGTTTTAGGTCGAATTGGGATTTGGGTGTACCTTGGTATTGATTTGGAAGAGTTTTGGCTTGGGAAAAATGTTGGGAAAAACCCAGTTTTCTGGGTTTTCATATGAGCGTCACGGTGCTAGGTTGAATCAGGACAGGGGAGGCTTGCTGGGCATCGCGGCCCCTATAGGGTTGTGCTATGGTGCTAGGCCAATTTCAGGAGATGGGAATTTGTGTTTATAGGGTTTTGGCTCAGGGGGCTCGGGGGACGCTTTCGCTACCTTGTGTGGGGAAACAGGAGGTCCCAAGAGCACGGGATTGGTTCCGAGGGATGATTATGAATTAGTTAGTAACGATAATGCTATGTATGTGTTGTGACTAGGTTTTCAACGAGGCTCGGGTTAGAGGACTGTGCTCGGGATTTCAGTGCTCAAGAAGCTCGAGACACAAGTAAGAAAACTGTTGTACCCATAGAGTAGGGCAAGGCCCTATAGCTTGTGTTGCAGAGCATGGCCCTGTATGATTGTGTTGCAGGGCATAGCCCCATTGAATATGTTTATACATGTTTAAGTATTTGTTTAATTATGCTATGTATGCATATATGTGAGTGAACGGCAGAGGTCGAGAATGGCGAGGGCCGGGAACGGCGAAGGCCGAGAACGGTAAGGTTCCAGGAGCAGCATTTAGCACGTGGAGTGCGAGTTGGTAGGGTGAAACCCTAAAGGATACCTGGGATATCCTCACAGTGTAGACCACGAACCCAGGGCCCGGTAAAGCGCCTGGGACGGCATGGTCGTATGTGTGTTAGCCTGTGATGGATTTGTTATATGTTGAATGATTGATATGCATATGTTATTTATTTGTGTGGAGTTTTCTTGTTGGGCTTCGACTCACGCGTGCTCTGTTGTGTAGGTAAGGGCAAGGGGAAAGTCAACCAACTTTGAGCACGGAGAGCGTGAAGCGACACATACATGTTTGGGTTGCCTAGCTGCCACGGCCATGGGTATTTTGGGGAGATGTTTTGTACTAAATCTTATTTTGTCATGTAGTCGACTTTAATCATATTTTGAGTTGTAAATATTTATAAACAATATTTTGGGATCCCGAATGTTAAACGTTTTGTAATTTTTAATGAATGACTACATTTTCAAATTATGCAATTTTATTATAGTTTAGTTACACTTTTGACCTAAATTCTTGATTAGCAAGTTAAATGCACATTTTAAACTCACTTTGTAACGGCTCAAGGTAGTAGGACGTAACAGTTGTACCCTAAAAATATGAGGTGAATTACCCAACATAGGGTACAGCTAGCAGACAAGCATATGAAGGAAGCTTACAGAGTATATCATTAAATATGGAGTGAGTATCTCGAGTAAACTTGACAACCTACGACAACTAGATAGTTTCCAGATCGCTTCTTGCTCTAGCAACTTAGTTCGAGATATGCATCGCTCGGATCGCCTTCATGAAACTTTGAACATGACTTGTGTCAGTTCATGTTATTCCTACACTACCCAGCTCAAAGAATGTGTTTAGCTCGTGGAAGACACACAGTGAATGATCCCAACAGACTCAGAGATTCTTTACATGCCTCGTAAAGGCCCAGATTTTATTATGCATTTATTACATGATATAATAGATATAAATTTTATAGGCAATCATTCATTTGTGTAAATGGGAATTTATCCAAATTTATAAGTTACCATATTAATGTACGGTTACCCAAAACAGTCCAGGAGAATTACCTATAAATACAAGGGGAATGGATAGAAAAGGGGAACGACTTTCTGTATGCACAAACTCTGCTGAAATTGTTATAAACAATGTCCTCAAGAGTCCTAAACAGATTAATAAGAGTGACTTGTGGACTAGGTAACCACTGAACCATGTAAAATCATGTGAGTGCTTCGTGTTCTTACTTTTTCTTATTTCTCATACATTCGGTTGACCAAAAGCCTAAAAACAACGTCAATAGATTGGTGCTTTCATTGAGATAAAATTAGGCTTGAATTCCCACATAAGTTTCAGGCCAACAATCACCATGGTGGCCACCCGTTCTATGCACGATAACGAAATTGAGCAACTTGATGATCAGGAGGGTCACCATACAACCATCCCCACTATAGAAGTTACATTCGCACAACGTCGCCCTGGAAAACAGCATGTGTACCAAGACAATGCTGGAATTTTAGCCTCACGCCCACCAAATCCCCATCCTAGGTACCTGACAGTCATCAAGATAGAAAATTCCCAGTTAAAGAACCACCTTGCCCAGGCCAATAAGCAAATTGAGGAGATTTTAGCTCGATTACCGCCTCCTGCAATCGATGCTAATGTCGGAAGGAGGCAAAGTGGGTCCTGCAGGTCCCAAGGGAGATTTTAGCTCGATTACCCCCTCCTGCAAGCATGAGAGCGACCTAAGGAATCATTTAAGCTCTGCACAAAGTCTTTACTCCGACCCACAATCTGACCTACGTGATCATCTGAACTCATAAAGAGGACATCTAGCTCGCCACGATGATTTCAGTTATACTCAGGCCAGGGGGATCCGTCTATTGTATGTGACAATGGGAATGTCCCACCTAACCAAGCTCAAGCTTGGAGAGATAATAACCTGTCTAACGTGTACAACAAGGTGGGAACTGGTAACCAACTCTCAAATAACCTAGAGACCAAGGATCCAAACCTCAAGCGGCTTCCCTTAATGGAGGATCAGATGAAAAGTCTCATGACTAGAAAGGACATTGATGATTGTGATTATGATGAGCAGTTTGAGCTTTCGCTCCCCATAATGCGGCAGCTCCGTATCCTGCTGGCTTCAAGATGTCGACGATGCCCGCATATAATGGAACCACTGATCCTCCCAATCACCTAGGGACCTTCAACATGCCGATGATGGCCCACAATGTAAATGTTGACTGGACCGACCAAACTGTGGTTCAATAAATATAAAACGCATTCAATCACCTCCTGGAAAAAACTGTCTTCCGAGTTCAAGAGACAATTTTGGGCTGAAAAAGAGCCTCGAGTAGAGGCTGATTCATTGCCCAACATCAAGCAGCAGCCTAGTGAATCCCTGAGGGCATATCTCAATCGATTCACAAATGTTGCAGCCCCAGCTAGAGACACTGATGATATCTCTAAGCTCATTGCTATGAGGACAGAAATTACCGAGGGATGAGATTTGTGGAAAGAAATCCAGAGAAAAGGGGTGAAGAGTGTAGATGAATTCTTGGCTCGAGGTCAAGAATGGATAAATTTGGAAAAAGGCAGAGTCTGCTATCGCAAGAACTAGCCAAACCCCCCATTTAGCCTGCTGGAGTGGTAACGAATGTTGTAGCCATGGCTCAGCCTGCTATCCAAAATAACAAGTTGGGGGCAATAAACGGAAGGGAATGGTGAGGGCAACCAAAATGGGCCAAGGAAAAAAAAGCACGGGGATAAATATCCTCCATTCACACCGCCTATACTAATTTAACAGATACATGAGAGTGTATTTATTTAGCTAACTCTACTCGCCTTCCATGGAAGAAGCCCAATATAATGTCTTCTTAATCCACGTCAGTTACACTATGTACTTTAAATAGTGTCAGACTTGCTAATCAAGTCATTTGGTCATAAACGTGTAACTAAGGATAATGTCAAGGGTTACGTTTAAAAATTTGGTCATAGAAATTGTTGACTTTTCATTTAAAAGTTTAATACATGCATGTGATCCCAAAATATCACAAACAGATGTTTAAAAGGGTATATACAAGTCAGAAGTACAATCATCCAGCCTAAGTGGAAAAATAAGGGATACGACCCTAGTTCCTCTGAGAAATCCTCGGCCGTGGTGGACGAGCAAGAGCATATGTACATGCTGCCACCGAAGCTCTCAACTCATGGCTGGTCAAGCTTTCCTTTTCCCTTACCTGCACCACATAGCACCCATGAGCCAACGCTCATCAAGAAAACTTAAACATGTGCATGAACAATAATTACAGATTCCAAATACTTATCTAGCATGCCCAGTAGTAATAACCTACTCATGCATACGTACAATTGCAAATAAATGATCATTGGATCAATCTAGGGCCCGCTACTCTCAATAGTAGACCATAAAGTCAACCCAAGGCCTTATGCCCTAGCTATGTGACCATAGAGTTATCTGGGTTCCTTGCCCTTAGTTCTGAGTTACTAACCATGGAGTCAGCCATGCACTTTGTTTTCCAACAACCATAAGGTCAGCCAACGTAATAGTACGTTCTTGATTGGGCCTAAGCCTTTCGACCAGCGCGCTATTGCCGCCCTTAACTAATAAGTCAAGTCCTCAGCCAGGTATTCAGATACAAATATAGATACAGATGAGCATACTTCAGACAATACAAGTTTTCATACAAATTAATTATATAACACCATAATTTAAATCCAAAAATAGTAATAACCATGTTCCTTAACGGGCCAACCCCTAACTACGCAGACCATGCGATAAATCATATAACACTTAGCCAGAAATGGAGTATTCAAGTATGTTTAAACAAGAAGCACAAAATTAACTCAATCACATTCATTCTCACAAACCCTAATCACATATATCACGTATTGGGTGTAGTTTTCTTACCTCAAGTTCGAATGCAAAGTATAATAAGAATGCCACTTGAGCACGATCCCGGATCTGAGCCCCTAGCGATAACCTAATCACAACCAAAATATAGAATCCCGTCAATAACGAGCAATTAAAGGCTTCTGAATGGAGTCCTAGCCTTCGGGATGTCGAATTCTACTAAATCGGGTAGTAGAATTGATCCCGAGCCCTTAGGTTTGAGTTCCTGTTACTCAAGACCTAAGGTGGCAAAAGATGCCCAGGCGAGCCGCGACTTGCACCTAAAAGCCATGGCGCACCTCCCAAAAAAAAAGGCCCCTCCTTCATGGAACAAGATGCGGGCCGCATCTTGCCCCTAAGGGTCATCGCGCGCCTCCTAAAGAGAAGCCCCACCTGGCCCCTTGGTTCACATGGGTCGCGGTGCCCCAAGAACAGGGTCGCGGTGCCCCAAGAACAGGGTCGCGGCCCGACCTTACGAAAACAGAATTCCCTACTTTTTCTTCTGCCAAACTCAACCAAAAACCATCCTAAATCATACCCAAAACTAGAACTAAATCCTAATACAACCTCCACATCAAACCAGTATCAAAACCCCAACTCAACACACTCAAAACTCCACCAAAATCTCAAATCCATAACCTTGAGCCTCAAAGCTCAAGAACAGCCAAACCAAAACATAATTCAATGGGAAAATAGAGTTTATAGCTTACCTCAACTATGAATTAAATCCTCTTAACTGGAGCTAATCCATTCCTAGAGTCAAGCCTTCAATTTCACAAGTTTTTAGCCAATAATCCCCTAAGTTCCTCAAGCAATTCCATCAAAATTGAGAGAGAGGGAGAGAGAGAATCGATTGGGAGAGGAAAGAGGGCTGAGTGTTCAAGTGTTTTTCTGAGTGTTCTTTTTTTGTGTATGGTTTTCTTAAGGTACAAGTAACCATAAGCAAATCCTGAGGCTCGAGGTACCAAAAACGTTACCGAGGGCAAAATGGTAAAAATCCCTGATATTCCCTCCAAATCTCACTAACTCCAAATATATCATCAAATATTTATTCCCATTACTCGATAACCCAGTAATGTACAAGTTATCCAAAATACCCCTTGACTCACCCCGAGTCGAGGATTGGGTCCTGTTGTGACTTTCCCACTAACTTGCTCACTGGGATCATCTCATGCCGAGTAACCTAAATAAACCCACATAATAATGTGGTCTCTCACATATATCACATATATGCACATATATACAATTATGCCCATAACAAACCAAATTACGAAAGTTGACCTTCTAATAAGAAACGGGCCCACATACATATTTAATATACCTAAACATGCATATCTAGTCATATTATCATATAACTCACATAATCACATAATTACACATAAATATACCACATTAGAACATAATTACCATAAAATGCTATCTTGGCCCCCTAATCAAGGCCCCAAGCCTTATTAGGTAATTTGGGACGTTACAACTATCCCCTCCTTACAGAAATCTCGTCCTCGAAATTTTCCCTGAACAGCTCGGGATACTGAGTCTGCATATCTGCCTCCAGCTCCCTGGTCAATTCCTCGACCTTGATGTTCCTTCATAATACTTTAACTATAGGTATAGTCTTGTTCCTCAGGACCTTGTCCTTCCTGTCCAAAATTTGAACTTGCTGCTCCTCATAGGACAAATCTGTCTCCAGTTCCAGATCCTCATAACTCAATACATGAGTCCCATCTGATTAATACTTCCTCAGCATGGAACTATAAAATACGTTGTGCACACAAGACAGTGCAGGGGGTAAGGCCAACCTATAGGCCACCTGACTGATCCTCTCCATGATCTCAAATGGTCCAACAATCCTAGGGCTAAGCTTTCCTTTCTTCCCAAATCTCTTTACCACCCTCAGTGGTGAAACCCTAAGGAAGACATAGTCTCCCACTTGGAACTCCATGTTCTTCTGCTTTGGGTCTGAATAACTCTTTTGTCTACTCTGAGACGCAAGCATCCGAGCTCTAATCTTCTCAATAGCCTCAGTGGTCCTCTGAACTACCTTAGAACCCAAATATTTCCTCTCACCCATCTCATCCTAGTGAATGGGCGATCTGCACTTCCTACCATACAACATCTCATATGGTGCCACTCCAATAGTCGAGTGGTAGCTGTTATTTTAGGAAAACTCTATCAGAGGCAAATATTTACTCCAGGACCCTTCAAATACCAATACACATGCTCTTAGCATGTCCTCTAATATCTGGATAGTCCTCTCAGACTGACCATCGATCTAAGGATGATAAGTTGTGCTGAACTTCAACTATGTACCCATCGCCCTCTGAAAACATCCCCAAAACATGGAAGTAAAAATAAGGTCCCTATCAAACACGATAGACCGTGGAGTCCTATGAAGGTGAACTATCTCTCTCACGTAGAGATCTACATACTAGTCAATCATGTAATTTGTCCTCACTAGTAGAAAGTGAGGTGAGTTCGTTTACTAATCCATGATGACCCAGATTGAATCATGCTGGCCCACAGTCCTGGGCAATCGTACCATGAAATCCATCGTGATGTCCTCCCACTTCAACTCTGAGATATCCAGAGGCTGCAACAGCCCTGCTAGTCTTTGATGCTCTACATTGACCTGCTGACAGGTCATGCACCTTTCCACGTACTCAGTCACATCCCTCTTCATCCTAATCTACCAATATAAAACTTTCAGATTCTGGTACATCTTCGTGGTGCATGGATGTAGAGAATAACGGGTAGAATGAGATTCATCTAGAATCTCCCATATAATCTCATTGTCCATCGAAACACAGATCCGATCCTTGTATCTTAATAAGCCCATGCCTGACACTGTGTAGTCCTTAGATACTCCAACTAGGACATCCCCTCTGATCTTCCCCAATTATGGATCATTCAATTGCTTCTCCTTAATCCTCTCCAAAAGAGTATACTACAGGGTGATGTGGGCTAATTGGTACACCACTAGCTAAATACCTGCTCTAGTCATATCATCCACCAACTCCCTAGATATCTGCCTGGCACTATACACCTGTTCTGGTCCCTTCCGGCTTAAAGCATCTGCTACCATGTTGGCTTTCCCAGGGTGATAGAGGATCTCACAATCATAATCCTTTACCAGATTTAACCAACATCTTTGCCTCATGTTCAAATCCTTGTGGGTGAAGAAGTATTTCACACTCTTGTGATATGTGTATATCTCACACTTCTCACCATATAAGTAGTGTTGCAACACCTTCAGTGCAAAAAATATTGCTGCAAGTTCCAGATCATGTGCGGGGTACCTTTGCTCATACTCCTTTAGCTGGCGTGATGCATAGCCAATTACCTTCCCTATCTGCATAAGGACATAACCTAAGCCCTGCCTCGAGGCATCACAGTAAACCACAAACTTGTCCTGGTCCGTAGGAAGACTCAGAATCAGAGCGGTGATCAAACTCTTCTTCAGTTTTTGGAAGCTGTCTTCACACTTTACTAACTATATGAACCTCAGATTCTTGCATGCCAACTCAGTCAGTGGTGATGCAATCTTGGAAAACCCCTCCACAAAGCGTTTGTAATAACCTGCCAATCCTAAGAAACTTCTGATCTCTGAAGCGTTCTTCAACCTTGTCCAATATCTAACCGCCTCAATCTTCGCTGGATCCACCTTAATTCCATCCTTACTGGCTATGTGACCTAAGAAGGTCACCTATGGAAACTTGAACTCACACTACTTGAATTTCACATACAGCACGTGCTCCCTCAGCCTCTGTAGTACAAATCGGAGATGTTGCTCGTGCTCTGTCTCTGATTGAGAGTATACCAGTATATCATCGATAAATACGATCACAAACTGAACCAGGTAATCTTTGAACACCATGTTCATCAGATCAATAAATTTTGTTGGGGCATTAGTCAGTCCAAGTGACATCACCAAAAGCACATAATGCCCATACCTGGTGCGAAAGTTGTCTTTGGTATATCCTCCTCCCTGATCCTTAGCTGGTGATAACCAAATCGAAGATCTATCTTGGAGAATACTAACCTACCCTGTAACTGATCAAATAGATCATCAATCCTTGTCAGAGGGTACCTGTTCTTGATAGTCAACTTGTTTAGTTCTCTATAGTCGATGTACATCCTTAGAGAACCATCTTTCTTCTTCATGAAGAGAATTGGTGCGCCCCATGGCGAGAAACTGGGCTTGATAAAACTCAAGTCTAGTAACTCCTGTAATTGAAGCTTTAGTTTTTGCAGCTCTGCTGGAGCTATCCTATAAGGTGCCCTAGACGTTGGCTTTGTCCACGGTGCCAATTCAATCACAAACTCTATCTCTCTACATGGAGGTATCCTTGGTAGATCCTCTAGAAACACATCCAGAAAATCACAGACTAATCTAGTCTTTCCTGGTCCCACTGGCACGACCTGAGTGGTATCCACCACACTAGCTAAGAACTCCTTGCATCCCCCTGTAATAAGTCTCTAGCTCTAAGTACAAATATCATAGGTATACGAGGTCCATGCACAGTGCCAATGAATACAAAGGGATCCTCGCCCTCAGGCTCAAATGTTACCATCTTCTTCTTGCAATCTATCATTGCCCCATACTTCTGTAGCCAGTCCATACCCAAAATTATATCAAAATTAGTCATGACCTACTCCACCAAATCAACTGACAACTCCCTGTCATCCACTGTCATTTGTAGTGATCTAACCCATCTCCTAGACACCACTAACTCCCCAGTAGGCAACATAGTACCAAACCCCAGAGGATAAAATTCACAAGGTCTACACAATCCATCTATAATCTTATTAGCAACAAAAGAGTGTGTAGCACCCTTATCAACCAAAACAATATAAATTGTACCAGCGTTAGAAAGCTGACCTATAACCACCGAGGGCCTAGCCTTGGCCTCTGCCTAGGCCAAGGTGCATACTCGAGCTGGCATCAGGCTGTCCACATTCTTGGGTGCTTCATTTCTGGATTTTGGGCAGTCCTTCTTCAGGTGTCCCACACTCCCGTGGATGAAGCAGACCTTTACTCGATAGTCTCCAATATGGCGCCTCCTTCACCGAGTACACTCTGGGAATGCTTTCCAGGTCTTGCCGACACCCTGGCAGCCTATCTGCCCCGTGGCCTCCTCTCTGGCCCTAGAGTTGAAATTGTATCTGGTGTCTTTCTATTTTGATCACTGGGGCCCCAACCAAAGCCTACAAATGGAGGTCCCACCCTCTTATATTCCCTTCTGGCTACATTCTCACGCCAGATCTTGTTCTCTGAACTCTCAGCTTTAAGCGCCTTCTCCAAAGCCTATGCATAGGTAGTCAATCCTGGCACACTAGTAATACAAACATGTCGGGCTATAATAGGTTGTATCCCCTAGAGAAACCTCTCTCTTCTGGTCCCATTAGTGGGCACCAAATCCCTGGGAAACTTTCTCAATATGTCAAACTTCAGGGCATAATCAGTCACTATCATGATACTCTGAAGTAACATACTGAACTCCTCAATCTTTGCAGCTTTAATTGCTTCATTGTAGTACTTATCATTGCACAGAGTTTTGAATTCTTCCCATTCCATAGTGTTTACTGCTCTGGTCTAGGATACCAGCTCCCACCATATTCGAGCATCCTCCCGAAGAATGTAAGTGGCACAGGCCACTCTCTCATTACCATCTACCCTGATGAAATCCATGATGGTGGTTATCATGGTCATCCACTGTTCAGCCTTCAGTGGGTCTGAGTTGCCCTCAAAATATGGAGGGTGTTGTTTCCTGAACCTTTCATAAAAGGGTTCCCATCTATCTTCCCTTACCTGGGGCTGTACCGCTACTGGTACCCCTGGTTGTGTCCTTGTTGGTACTGCGGGCAGTAGGTTCCTTGCTGGAACCTGATGCTGCCTTAAGAGGCGGATCTCATCTTCCTGCCTCTGTAACCTAGCTTGCATATCTGCAAGCAACTACTGCCAGTTCTCTGGCACAGGCAGTGGGGCCTGGCCTTGGTCATTCTCTTCCCTGGCATGTATCTCGTAGCTAGCCAACCTTTCTGACCTTCGAGGAAGCATACTGATAGCTATCCCACTCTGCAGTGATCAAATCGGTCGTTAGGTAATTAATAACTATACCTTTTCCGCCTGACGGCCCAAGATCAAACAGGCAAACAAATGTGATGCTAATAAGCATGCCCAAATATAATACATTTAATCTCGGTGTTAATAAGCACTTCCTAATATTCATCAACACATAACAATGCTAATAAGCATTTCTGGCATTCATAAGAAATTAATGATGCAATTAAGCATGCTCAAACATTTATACATGTATAGTAATTCTAATGAGCATGTTCTTTAATCCCTGCCAATATTAACAATGCAAATAAGCATTTCCAAGCCTATATGCAAATGACAACACTAATAATCATGTCCTGACCTACATGTCCATATAATAATGCTAATAAGAAGTTCCCTTGCATTCACAAGCAATAACAATGCTAATAAGCATGTTCTTTATCATTCATGCAACAATCAAAGGCTAGGCTCTATCAGAATATCTCATGCTTCCTAATAAGACATGCAGATAAGGCATGCAGATAAGGAATTTATAACCTATTTAATTAGTTAAACACATAACCACATAAATAGTTACCGAACCCTAAGACGAGCTTATCTTTAGTGGCATTTATAACCTCAGCCAGCCTTCAGGAACCCTTAAACCTTGGCAGCTCTGATACCAAGTTGTAATGTCCTCCTAATTCAGGACCGTTTCACTATGCACTTTAAATAGTGTCAGACTTATTAATCAAGTCATTTGATCATAAACGTGTAACTAAGGATAATGTCAAGGGTTAGGGTTAAAAAATTTTGTCAAAGAAACTGTTGAATTTTCATTTAAAAGTTTATTACATACATGTGATCCAAAAATATTACAAACAGATGTTTAAAAGGGTATATACAAGTCAAAAGTACAATCAGCCAGCCTAAGCGGCAAAAGAAGGGATACGACCCTAGTTCCTCTGAGATATCCTGGGTCGTGGTGGATGAGCAGAAGCATATGTACACGCCCCAACCGAAGCTCTCAACTCATGGCTGATCAAGCTTTCCTTTTCCCTTACCTGCACCACATAACACTCGTGAGCCAATGCTCAACAAGGAAACTTAAACATGTGCATGAATAGTAATTACATATTCAAAATACTTATCTAGCATGCCCATTAGTAATAACCTACTCATGCATGCGTACAATTACAAATAGCTTATCATTGGATCAATTTGGGGCCCGCTGCCCTAAATAGTTGACCATAGAGTCAACCCAGGGCCCTATGTTCTAGCTATGTGACCATAGTTGTAATGCCCTGGATAACCAAGATTGTTACACCGTGTGTTTAAAATAGTGCAGGACTTGCTAATTAAGTCATTTAAATGAAAATGTGATCCTAAAGTCATAAACAAGTTAGGTTTAAAAGATTTTGGTCATAAATGGATAGTTTTCATTAAAATAAACGTTTAGTACACGGGATCCCAAAAGCAGGGTTTTAAAGGACATATTTATAAAATTTCCAAAAGTTATAAATAATCAAGGCCACTCTAATGGCAAAATACACATCTTAGGTTTCAGTCCCTGTACAATCCCTCGACCGTGGCAGCTGAACAACTGACAATGTACACCTCGCCCCCAGAGCTCTCCAACCCATGGTTGAACCATCTTACCCTCGCCTTTACCTGCACCACGTAGCACCCGTGAGTCGAGGCCTAGCGAGAAAACCATAATATCATAGCATGAAAAATATTTATAACCAAATAATTCATAAAACATAACCAAAGATTCAACAGTCCATAGCATTCACATAATCAGCGATAACAATTGACAAATCAACAATCTATAATCCAAGTATTCAACATGCCATAATCATAAGATTAACAACAGTAAACATATCATACAATATATAAGGTCAACGCCCTTAGGCCGCACCCTCTGTTTAATCCACTGTCTCCGGCTCACTTAGGCCAAGCCCAGTGTTTAACCCACTAACTCTGGCTCACTTAGGCCAAGCTCAATGATTATTTAATTAACCTCAGCTACCAATGGCTGAGCAGCGCCCTGTGCGCAAATATCAATTTCGGCACTCTTAGGTCGTTTATTTCATGCTCTCATGGCATATCATAATCATACAACAACTGTATTAAGATATAGGGAGCCCTTAGTCCCATTACAGCCACACAAAACGGTGTAGTTTTCTTACCTTTGATTCTGAGCGGAGAAGGTGAACTAGTTCCCAGCACGGTCCCTATCCTCGATCCTCGGCGATAAACCTAGTCATAAGGGCCATTGATATCCATCAACTTCCAATCAGAAATAAAATACCTAGGGAAATGAAATAGCCTCCGGGACCTCAATTTCTACTAAACCGGGTAGTAGAAATTATCCCGAGCACCTAGGTTCGAACCCTCGAGCCCTAACAATACTTGAAATACTTCCAAGACCAAACATCCCAGGCGGGTCGCGACTTGGCTCAGCAAGTCACGACTTGCCCCAAGGCAGAGAGCAAGCTCCCAAGCCAAAGGGGAGACGGGTCACGACTTGGCCAAGCAAATCGCAGGGCGACCCCAAGTCAGAGAGCATCCCAGGCCAGAAGGGCCACCCACTTCGCGGTGCCCCTGGCTAGGTCGCAGTGCGCCCCTTTCGACCCAGAAAATTCTGGGTTTGCTCCCCATTCTTCCCAGTCAAGAACATCAAGAACCACCTAGAATTTCACCCAACAAACTTCCTTAATTCAACTCCAAACTAACTACGAATTTAGAAATAAACCACAAACTTTAAACATTGATCTCCTAAGTAATTAAACCAAAGTCAATTACCCCAAATCAGAAGAAATCACTACTAAATTCAATCACACTATAATACCAAAGTTAATACCCAATTCAGCAGCAAAACTCTACCCAACCATCAAAATCCTCTAACAAAAACAGTGAGAAGAACTTGCCCCAATTATGGTTGACTCCTCACCAGCCTCTAGCCTTCCACCCTTGAGCTTAAACTCCTAGATTTCCCAGCTGATTCTCTCTGATTCAAAGCTTCAACTCCTCAAGACTTTCCCCAAGAATTCCCCAAGCTTTCCATGAAAATCATAATTTCCCCCTAGGCTCCCTTGAGAGAGGAAAACGTGAGATGGAGAGAGAGTAAAAGAAGAGTTGAAAGTTTTCTATAGCCTTCAAGCTAAACCTTAGGATATTACTGAATTTATCCCTTACTTAAGAAAAGACTATTTTGCCCTCCCATATAAAACTTAGTACCTTAATTACTCTTAAGGGTAAAATGGTCATTTTCCCCAATTCCCGCTAATTCCTCAAATGCTCCTAATATTTACCAATCAATCCCGTCATCCAATTAATTACCAATTATTTATCAAACACCTAATAATTCCCAAAAATACCCCCAGGCTCCCCTGAGCCTGGTATAAATCACCGTTGTGACTATTTCGCCACTCCACCCACTAGGACCGTCTCAAGCCATATGTTGCAAATATATCCACATAATAATGTGGTCTCAACATTTTATCACATATAATTTCATTTATGCCCTCAACGGGCCAAAATTACAAATATGTCCTACAAGCTAAACAAGGCCCACATGCATATTTAATACTCATAAACATGCACTTAATCATATCCATAAAATCATATAATCATGCATACCACATAATCATGCATTTTATCATTAATTCACATAAATACCAATGCCATCCCAGCGCACTAATCAAGGCCATTAAGCCTTATTAGTAATTTTGGGTTGTTACAATAGAGTCACCTGGGGCCCTTGCCCTTAGATCTGAGTAACTAGCCATGGAGTCAACCAAAAGCTTTGTTTTCCAACGACCATACGGTCGACCAACGTAATAGCACGTTCTTGATTGGGCCTAAGCCTTTTGACCAGCGCGCAACGCGCTATTGCCGCCCTAGACTAATAAGTCAAATCCTGAGCCAGGTATTCAGATACAAATATAGAGACAGATAAGTATACTTCAAACAATACAAGTATGCATACAAATTAATTATATAACACCATTAATTAAATGCAAAAATATTAATAACCATATCCCATAACGGGCCAACCCCTAACTACGCAGACCATGCGATTAATCATATAACACTTAACCAGAAATAGAGTATTCGAGTATGTTTAATCAACAAGTACAAACTTAACTCAATCACATTCATTCTCAGGGGCCCAAGCCCTAATCACATATATCACGTATTGGGTGCAGTTTTCTTACCTTAGGAGTTTGTGCAAAGTTTTCTTACCTCACGTTCATTCTCGAGGGCCCAAGCCCCCCAGCCTTTTTAGATTTCACCAACATATTATCCACGTAAATCTCCATGTTATTTCATATCTGGTCTTTGAACATACGGTTTACCAGCTGTTGATATGTGGCTCCATCATTTTTCTGTCCAAACGGTGTAACTCTATAGCAATACAGCCCCACATCCATACGGAAGTTGGTGTGTTTCTGGTCAAGTGGATGCATACTTATCTGGTTATACCCCGAGTAAGCATCCATAAAGGTTAAGATCTCATGGCTGGCTATAGAATCCACTAACTGGTAAATTTGCGGAAGTGGGAAGCAGTCCTTTGGGCATGCCTTATTTACGTCTGTGAAATCTATGCACACCCTCCACTTGTTATTAGGCTTCGGTACCAATACGGGATTGGACACCTATACTAGGTAAAAGGCTTCCTTAATGAAGTTGTTATTTCGAAGCTTCCCCACCTCCTCCTTCAATGTTTTTGTCCTCATTGGATCAAGTAACCTTCTTTTCTGTTGTACGAGCTTGAAGTGTTCGGTATTCATGTTGAGGGTGTGGCTTATAATGGTTGGGAAGATCCCCACCATATCATCATGAGACCAGGCGAATACATCTTGGTTGTTCTACAGGAATTAGATAAAGGTGGATCCTATGTTCCCGGACAACCATTTCCCTACCTAGACAACCCTAGTCTAGTGTTTTGGGTCGAGCGAGACCTCTTCTAATTCTTCGATTGGACTCACCCCGGTATCAATATCCCCAAAACGAGGTCTAATACTCCCCCCCCCCCCCCCATTTTGGGCTGCATCCTATTTCTGGTGACTTGGCCCTGCAGGCTGTGTAGTGAAAATTGCCTTCCCTGCCTTTTTTACTGATGAATTATAACATTCTCTAGCCACCAGTTGTTTCCCTTTTAGACATCCTATACCTACACAGGTTGGTAATTTGATGAGCAGATGGAAGACTGAAGTTACTGCTCAGAGGTCATACAGGGTTGGTCGGCCTATCATGGCATTGTACGGAGAGGGGATGTCTATTACCACAAACAAAGCCATTATAGTGGTTCTATTAGGTGTCATCCCTACTGTCAAAGGCAACCTTATGCTTTCTGTCGGGGCCATGCCATTCCCTGCAAACCCATACAGTAGTTGCTCGCTTGGTTCTAGATCTCAGATGCTTAAATTCATCCTCTCCATCATTCAGGCTATGATCATATTACCGATCTATACTTCTACCACCAACGGATTGTTATGTGGATGATGTACGTGACTTGTGTCTTCCTCGCTGAACGTGATGGGCTCAAACTCGTAGTGAGGCTATTCGGGAGTACGCTCCTGGACAGCCAGTACATATTCCTCTTGCTCGTGCCTAAGGGAATGAGCGTATCTTTCTCAAGCTTTGCCGGAGTTGCTGGCCAAATGCAGCCCGTGACAGATCATATCTAACTGACCATCAACTGGTGGTGGTAGGAGAGGCTAATTGCTCTAATACTTTTGAGACTATTGCTGAGGAGGTTATTGATGATGCCGGACGGCAGTCGGTCGTACATACCTCTTCAGATGGCCATTGTTTTGTCTAATGAGGAATTCTATCTCCTCCTTCAAGTGGTTTTATTTATTGGTTTCATGACCATAGTCATTGTGAAACTAGAAGAACTTAGTCATATCTTGTTTGTTAACATCCTTCCTCATTGGTGGAGGTCTTCTATACAGTACGACTACCTGTGTAGCATTAAAAACATTTGCACGGGACTCCAATAGGATGGAGTAAGTGGTAAACTTAGGAACATATTCTCATGGCTTGTGCTACTCAGAGGTCTTAGTTTTCTTATCGTCGTTCTGGTTACTGCTACTTCCAGCCCCATTACTGTGTTTGTCGTTATTAGCCCCATTCTTACCTCCCTCTGCAAGTTAGTGGTATTCCCAACATCTAATTTCTCCTGCCCAGCAGTTGTCTGAGTTGGATTATCCACCTTCCGCTTGGCTTCCTCAAGCTTGATGAATTCCTCTGGATCAAGGAATTCCTAGGTGGTACATGCAGACTTCCTTTTTAAATTGCTCCAGAACAGACTTTTTACTTTGACTCACGAATTGATAGCTATCAACTTCCCATCAGTATTGAGGGATTTTATTCTGGTGGCTTTCCACATAAAACGTTGAATGTAGTCCTGTAAAGGTTCATTATTTCTTTGCTTTGTGTCCACCAGGTCATTCGGCTCGGAGGGAAGGGGCATTGCTGAGGAGAATTGGAAATAGAATGTGCGTACAAACCTATCCTATGATGTAATCGACATTGGCTGTAGCTTGAAGAACCATTGCTGGGAGATTTCTGACAGGGTGGCCAGGAAGATCCTACACCTGGCATCATCCCAAACCCCCTGCAAATCAGTCTGTAGTTCAAAGTTGTGAATATGAGATACTGGGTCCTCTAGTCTAGTGTACATCTTCCATGTTGGCATTTTTAATTTGACAGGTATGGGCAGATAATTAATATGTTCACAAAATGGGGACCTCTCTGCCTCTCCATTTCAATATCTATTAACTTGGGAGTTGTCAAGTCCCTTACCATTTGGGTTAACAGATCCATCTAGGCCTGGATGTAAGGGTCTGCAATTGCCTGAGGTTGTGCTGCATTGCGAACCTCATCAATTCTCGGGTCCCGAACAGGCTCAAGCTAGCTATGTTGTTCGAATCTTGATTTTCCCTGTTACAATTAAGAGCATCCCGAAGGTCTTCAGCTCCCATGGGACCCATTCGGTTGAAACCGGAGTTTGGCTGACGCCTGCCCCCTGCATTCTGGCTGTCTGCTCGGCCTGGTAGGGAAGGACTCCCAGAAACCCTCCACCTCGAAGTGGTTGGTTGTTTAGGATATCCTGCCCTTGTGGGACAAACGGTCCTTCGGGCTGGTTTCCTCTCTGGCCCTGGTTATTCTTTTGGCCTTGATTATTTTGTTGGAAAACTTGGCTCACTACCTCATCATTGTCATACCCATCAACATAATGGGGTCTGTGTGCACTTCTAACTTTCAGCTCTTCCCTTCAGGATCTTGGTCGGTATTCTTGGTGCAATCTGTACAGACCAAGCTGTTGCTGGTAGTTTTGGGGCTGACCGCTCCTAGTTGGCACTGGCGCTTGGGGGTGGGCATCTTGACTTGATGCATCAGGATGTCTTTCTCGGCCACTTCCTTGCAATCTTGGCTGAAAATTTCCTGCTCGATCCTATCCCATGTAGTGCCCTGGGAGGATATGTTCATCGGCTGGTAAGGGATGCCTGTTGTTATTGGCTTGGATCCCCCGACCAAATCAGTGACTCCTGGTCAGACCCTGATTTCCATTCTGTGGCCAAGCTTCTGGTCCATGCATGACACCCTCACTAAGACTAAAATCAAGAGGACATTGTTGGTTGTGGGCAGTAGTTCCAGCTACAGTCCTCATACATTGGGTTTGCTGCTATTGCATATAATTATGGATAAATTCAGCAACCGCCCTTGTTCGACGTTCCATATCTTCTTGGCAGACCTGAATCTTTGCTGCTTCTCGAAAGCTTCGTTGATTGCTCACTGGGCAGTATCCCGCCCTTGGTTCATGGTGGCAAGCTGATCTTGCATTTGGCCCATGGCTTCCCTCATTTGTTCGATCTTAGGATCGAACCCTTTCATATGTACGTGGGGCTCATACCGTCCATGACCTCCAGCTATGGGTACTAGCTGGTCGGTACTACCTTACCTTACCTTGTAACCCTGCTTCCTTAGCCTTGGTACTATAAATGAAGTTACTATTCACATCCTGCTTCTAACTGGGAGTAGTCTAAAACAGCCTTGATCAATCTGAATATGACTTGTCCATACCATTCCTGTACTTTCTGTGTAGAGTCGAAGAACTTTACTTAGCTAGTTAGATAGTAGTATTATAGTATTTATAGTATTATCTTTGTAACTGTGGATTTTTGGTTCAGACCGGGAATTTTTTGGACACTCATAGTAGTACTTATAGATTTTCTAAGTTTAACCTATAGTTTAAGAATATTAATGTTAACCTAAGGTTTGATTATATGACTGATATTAAGGATAATATTTATTATACTATAAGGTTTAGATAAGGACCAATAGGATTTTAAGCACATGTTATGTATGGATGATTAAGGATTAAGTATTTTGAGGATTAAATTTAATAAGGGTAAAAGTTTGAATGCTATAAAGTCAGTCAGCAGCTTTGAATACGTTGAGGGCTTAGTCAAGGCTGTTTACTCCATTCAAACTTAGCTAAAAATGTGTAATTTCGTGTTTAATTAATCAGCGTGTGCCGATATATCGCAGCTATAGGGGGCGATATATCGCAGCACGTAGATACAGAAAACATGAGACGATGCACGACAGCCTCGGGCATACTGGCCCAGGCGATATATCGCCTACAGGGGGCGATATATCGCCTCCTTCAGCATATTTTGACACATTTTGAATTTGTTTTCCATTCAGCCATTCAACCTCTTGATAAGTCCAGCACCTTTTTGAACGAGTCTTCAGCCTCTGCTGAATGATTATTCAAATTATTTTCACCTAAAAGGCTATTATTTTTATTCAAGTAAAATTAAGATCATTTCATTCCTAAACTCTATAAATAGGACCTAGTACCCAGCCATTATTCACCTTTTACTCTAAGTTCAGAGGCTGCAAGTGCTAGGAGAGTGTGAGAGTTAAACACTTGGGTGGGGAAATCATAAGCTTGATCATCATAAGCTTATCAAACACTTGGGGAAGTAAGGTTTCATAGTATTTCGGTTTGAGGTTTAGATTGGTCTACAAGTCTTCAAGGTATTTCTATACCCTAGTTCATTGGTATTATGTTATTTTCTTTCTCATAGTCTTCTACTGAGTCTTCTAACATTATTCTTATTTTGGTTAGGAAATCTAAGAACTTGCACATAAGTTTTTGGTAAGTTTATCCAAGGTTTAGTCCTTCCATTCCTTTCATTTCTCTTTTTCTTCTATAGACTCACCTTTTCTTAATGGTTATTAGGAGTGTTCCAAAAGTCCCAACGCTGTCCTCTTATCCCGGTAACTTTGGTAAGGAAAATAGGATAGAAATGCATATGTTATATGTTTTATATGTTATCTTATGTTTCTTATGTTATGATAAGTGTTATGATATGTATGTATGTAGGCTTGGGCATATGACCAATATGTCTAACAAGACCCCAAATAGATTATGGGCATATGACCTACTTAGCTAGTAGGACCCCACTAATCTAATGGGCATATGACTTGATTAGTCTATGGGAACCCAAGTAATAATGGCCATTATAGTATGTGTATGATAAAGTGTTATGTTAAGTTTTTATGTTTCTTATGAAATTTATGTATATGAACTATGTGTTAGATTTTTCCTTGCTGGGCATTAGGCTCATTTCTTTTTGTTTATATGTGCAGGAAAATAGCTATAGTGGCGGTAAGATTTGAGGATGCTTGGGGAATGTGTATCAGTGTTGAATGGAGTCAAGGAGTCGAGAGTTCGATTTTCGAGGATGTAGTCCTGTTTTACCTTTTTTATGGTTTTACATGTATTTTTTCCGCACTTTCTATGTAACTCATTTTCACTTTAAATTATGTTTTGTTTTAAAGACAATGGGATCCCATATCCTACTTGATATTTTATGAGAGTAATTTTTATTTCTACAAGTTTCTAATAAATTTATGGTATTTTCGCAAATGTAAGTTTTATTAAGGATTTGTATGTATAGATTCGTTAATGGTCCAAAAGTCTAGAGTAGTGGGTCATTACATTCTGCTTGTCAAACTTACCTAGGCCACTGAAGCATTGGTTAGTTTAGTAGTCTTCACCAATAATCCATCACACCCTACTTAGTGCAAGAGGCAATTCTTGAAATGTCTCTTGCCTTGATCCTCAACTGGTTAATTCTTGAGAGCATTGTCCCACCCTCGCAACTGGGGAATAAAACCTTTATTCTAGGAAATGGGTACCTATCTTTAACACTCACTTCCTTGACTATCCATATGCGGTACATATCCTTGTATACTTTTCCCTTCTCTTGACAAATGGTGTTGATGTGTCCCATGATAAGATGCTCTGTCTGATCAACCCTCAAGTCGAACACTTCTTCAACTGAACCTTAATTCTTCCTATTGATCTAGTGGAATTCTTCATAATGTCCTGGATACCAATTCTATCTCTACCTTAATCCCGTAGCACGCTCAATTCCCTAGATCTGACAATAATCCCAACAAATCCTCGTGAACCCAACTAAAATCGTACCAGTCGATCTAGTTTTTATCTGGTCTAACTCATATAACCTCATTGGTATCTTCCTCAACAACTAGGCACCCTGTAACTACAACCGAGTCCTTTCCTTTTAACCTCAGAAGTCACCATCATACCTTTCAGTCCATGGCTGTCCCTTATTTGACAAAAAAAATCCGTACTCGGGTTTACCTCAAAACCCTCATAGAACTAGTTTAATTAGTTATTACTAATTTTCCCAGGTAGATGCTAAAATCTCAAGCCCCATGACGTGACAACCATATAGCATGTGCCACACATCAATATCTCTCCTGAGAGGTACGTAGCACCAAACTCAATCAGCTCAAGTTATAATCAGGAACAAGAACTAGAAAACCAATTGGTCGCCTCTGAAGGGCTAGCCTCAGGCTCTAACCATATCGAGATGATCACTCGAACTGGGGCAGTGCTATCTGTACTCTTTGGTCCTCCCGCCTTTGACTTTGGCCAGTTCCTCTTGATGTGCCCTACCATTCATCATTGAAAACATGCCTTCGGTTGGCATTCGCCTAGCGCAAACTAAATAACTCCTCCAAACCTCATCGTCATCCTAGCAGCTACCTTGAACACTATGAACTCTCCTGTCAGAACCAGAAGCAATAGAACTATCAGGGGTCTTTCTTTCCTGGTTACTGGGCCTCCGCCCGTACCTGATCCCGCAAATGGGGATACCATTGCCCAAGCTTAGGTAACAGTCTCATATACTTGAGTGATCCTAATGCCCTGGGCTATCCCAGGGTTCAGTCCTCAAGCTAATTGCTCTTTCCAGCCACGTCTATTGATACCAAATCAAATGCGAATTTGGTCGATCTATGAAACTCACTAACATACTCTGTCACTGTCTTACTATCTTGAACCAAGTTCATAAACTCACCAGTCTTTGCAACTCAAATTGCATCACCATAGTGCCTCTCATTGAACCATTGTCTAAGTTTCCTTCCAACCCACCATGACAACATTCCGAGCCTGGGATATAACTTCCCACCACGTTCGGGCATCCTCCCACAATATGTATGTGGCAAGCAACCCTATCTCCGCCTTTCGCTCCTATATAGCCAAGGATGGAGCTAACCATGCCCATCCACTATTCAACTCTAAACGGGCCCAATCCTCCCTCAAGAACTGGATGATAACACATCTAAAATCTTTCATATAGTAATTCCCATCTGTTTCCACCCTCAAGTTAGGTCGTAACTAGTGCCATTATTGCCAACACACACCGGGCTGCATTCCATGACGGAACCTACTATCTCAATCACCTAATCTCCTCATCTTGCATTTACAATCCTACTTGAATGCTAGCAAACACCTGTCGCCAATCCCAGGGCTGACAAATGATTATGGCCTCAACGTCCATCGTTAACACTGCCTGATCCAGTGACTGCCTTGGATACAAAACTTCCAAATTGATCTGCAATCGAGAACTTGGCCTACCAGCCCTGATACTCATATCTAGTACTAAACCAAAGCAAATCCAAACAACACAATATCCATATAATACATATACCAGAACATAAATCCAAAATACTCATTCATCACTCATCAAACCTCAATCCCACCAAATACAAACATATTTATCATAATCCCTATTGCATTTAATACAAACCAACCATGAGTCAAGCTTGTCTCTGGCAGCGAGCGTGCATGTTCGGTCAATTTCCATGAACCATAAACCTTAGCACCCTCTGATACTAAGTTGTAACGCCCTACTACCCTAGATCTGTTACCATGTGATTTTAAAATGTGTCATTACCTCGCTAATCGAGGTATTAGACTAAAAAGTGTGGTTAATTTAAAGATGAAGACTTGGTTAATGAATATTTAGGATAAAAGGGGTGGTCATTCATTAAAATTATAAAAGTGTTACATTGGGATCCCAAAATATTGTTTAGAAACATATTTACAAATCAAAAGGTTACTTTATAGTTAACCTAGGAAAGTAAATCAAACATCTATATTCGCTCCTCAAAACACCCCAACCGTGGTGGTCAGGTAGGCCAAATGTAACGACCCCAAATTCGCTATTAAGGCTTAAGGGCCTGGAGTAGTGTGCCTGGAGGGCATAATGGGATTATGTGTGTGTAACTTTTATGAATTTAATGCATGATTATGATTTAATGCACGTTATATGACTATTTGATTAATTGTGATGCATGACTATGTGAATTAGTATGCATGTAGACCTGATTGAGCATATTTGTAATTTGGCCATGTTGGGCATGACTACGTTGATACCTGTGATCTATGACTCGAGACGATCCTAGAATGAGCGGGTTAGCGGAAAATCAAAGCGGGAACCTGTACCCGTCTTGGTTTAAGCCTAGGGAGTTTAATTGAGAATTTGGGAATATATTTGATGATTAATCAGGTATTGGGTAGCGAGCAGGAATTATTAAGAACACTTGAGGAATTAGTGGGAATTTGGGTAATATGACTAAAATGCCCCTTTATGGACATAAAGGTTTAGAATTAGTAAGGGAGGGCATTTTGGTCATTTGGCTTATAAGAGATAAATTAAAGAAGGGCTTTATACTTAGTGGATTTAGTAGAGAAAAGTTATAGGCTGAAAAGAAAGAAAGAAAGAAGAGAAAAGAAAAGTGAGGGAAAAGCTGAAGGGTTTTGTCCAAGATCGATTTGTGGCTCTCCCAACCAAATTCCTTCTTTTTTCTTGGAGTCTAGCTCAGTGGAGAGCTAGGGTAGGCTGAGCATCAAGGATCCTAAGCTAGGCTTGAGGATTGGCAAGGGGTTAGCAAGATCACATTTGAATTTGAGGTAAGTTCTTGGGGATTTTCTGTTTTAGGGCTTGACTGGTTTTGAGTTGTGTTTTGAGCTAAATGGATGGGGTTTTTGGGGAAAACAGGTCAAGGTTGTAAAAGTGCAAGCCAAGGGGGTCTAGGGTTCGATTCAAGGTCGAAATTCTACCCACGGTATGATTTCTAAGACCATATCCTTGTTGTTTGAGTGATTTTCTTGTTTTTGGGTTCCTTGTGTTAGATTTTGAGTTGTGGGTTGCTTGAGCTTGGGATTGAGTTCATGGGGTGCTTGGGATGAGTGTGAGGTGTGGTTGTGTGTGTTTTTGGGTTTGGAAAAGGTTTGGGCAAGATTGGTGTTGAAATGAGAGAAGAAAATCGCAAAATGCGATTTTGGGTTTGGTCTGGCTGCAACTAGCGCTACAGCGCTAGTCAGGGGGCGCTGTAGCGCTAGCCCCTGTTCTGGTGGGGTGGTTCTGCTTGTAGCGCTACAGCGCCCTCTTTTGAGCGCTGTAGTGCTGCACTGTTCACAGAGGGGATTTTTGGGCTTTTGTGAAGGGATTTGACCTAGGGTTCGGGGCTTGATTCCGCCACTTTGTTTTGGGGATCTAGGACTTCCCGGGGGCTCGGAATTAGTCACGAGGCTAGGTTTTGGTCTTGGGATTTGGTGATGACTTTGACTTATGGATTTTTCTTAGGTAAGCGCTAGGGCTCGGGTAAGATCGTGCTCAAGGAGTCAGGTTGATCAAGGCTACCGAATCTAAAGGTAAGAAAACCGTAACACTCGAGAATAGGGCATGGCCCCACTGTGTGATTGCAGGGCATGGCCCTAGATTGTATTATGTGCAAATGTTTAACCTTAAATGAATCATGATGTGTGCGAATGATTATTTCGAATGTACTATATGTGTGATTATAATGAAATGAACGGCAAGGGCCGAGTGCGGCGTAGGCCGGGTACGGCCGTGGGGCCGAAAGTAACACTCAGCACATGGGATGCTTATAGTCAGGGTGGGACCCAAGGGATACATGAGTTATCCTCGCGGTGAGAACCGAAACCCTAGGCTTTGGTAAGGCCTCTGGGGCGGCATGGCCGTACTTGTTTATTATGATGGTTTTCCTATTTATCAGTGAATTATGCCAGCTATATGATTTGGATATGTTATGTACTATTTGGGTTTTCTTGCTGGGCTTCGGCTCACGGGTGCTCCGTGTGGCAGGTAAAAGCAAGGAGTCAGTCAACCGGCCATGAGTATGGAGAGCGTGGGGGCGGCGCGTACATGTTCGGTCTGCCCAATTGATTTGGTTGGGGGCATTTTGTATATGGCTGTATTAAACCATTCTTTTGATAACTGATCAAGTGTAAATCTATTTTTGAGTTGTAAATATTTTGTAAACCTTATTTTGGGATCCCAGATGTTTTACATTTAACGTTTTCAATGAAACTAAACATTTTCAAGAGTACAGCCATAAACTCTGGTTTATTCACACTTTTGATTTTAGAAACCACTTAGAGTCAGTCAAAAGCACGATTTCTATTTTAAACTCACTAAGTAACGGCTCTAAGGTAGTAGGGCGTTGCAACTTGGTATCAGAGCGAGCCAAGGTTTATTGGTTCTGGAGATTGACCGAACATGTACGCACGCTGCCATTGAAAAGCTCGACTCAGGGTTGATTGGTATGGTAGATTGATATATTCACGAATAGGTGTTTAATGCTTTGTGTGCCTGCCTAGATTGTTTTGAGCATGATGATTGAAATAACATATGCATGATGCCAGGGCAAGGCCCGTTGTATGCTGTATGATATTTGTATGACATTTTGGTCGATTGATCTTGGTTGTTGTTGAGATTGAGAGGTGGAAATTGGACCTTGTTATCATGCCTAATGAGCGGTGTCACTGATTTCAGGCATTTAGTTGTAATGCCTCGCCAATCGTCGAGACTTCGCGGCATTCAGGTCGAGGATGATAACCAGGGGCAGGACCCTCCACCTGCTCCTCAGAACTGGCAACAGATTTTAGCAGAGATGGAGGCTAGGTTGAAGAAGACAGAGGATGAGCTTAGTCAGTTGAGGCAACCAGCTCCTCCACTAGCCACTGTGATACCACCACCGTCGAGTGTGGTACCAGCTCCGGTTCAACCTGTGACTGAGAACATGTTGGAACCCCTGTATGAAAGATTTAGAAAACAGCAACCTCCTACCTTTGAGGGCGGAGCAGACCCACTGCAGGCTGAGCAGTGGATGAGTACAATGTCTGTGATCCTGGACTTCATGAGGGTTGAAGGAAGGGATAGGGTTGATTGTGCCAGTTATATGCTTAGAAATGATGCACGAATATGGTGGGAGGTAGTAGGGCAGCGAAGGGATACTGCAACTATGACTTGGGAAGAATTCAAGAGCATTTTTAACGAGAAATACTACAGTGTAGCCGTTCGAGCTGCGAAGGCGGATGAGTTCAGCAACCTGACTCAGGGCAGGTTATCTGTCACTGAGTACGTCCTGGTATTTGACAGATTGGCGAAGTTTGCGCCAGAGCTAGTGCCGACTCATGCGGCCAGAAGGGACAGGTTTATACGGGGATTAAATGTAATGATCGCCCGTGACGTGAGTATTACAATGGCTCTAGAGACTACCTATGCGCAAGTGGTAGACAAGGCCCTCACTGCTAAGAGGGCTGAGGATCAGATCTGGAAGGATAGCGCTGCTAGGCGTGATACCAGGAGGGTAGTGCCTTCTTCTTCTGGGCCTAGTCGGGGCAGCGGCCCCAGTGAGCAGAAGAGGAGAGTACCGGACTCATTTGCTCCTTATGGTTCTGACAGGAGGGTTCGCGGTTCTGTGGGTGGCCGCCAGGGCGAAAATGACACCTGGAGGGGCTCTCCATTGTGTCCTCGATGCAGGCGACGGCATCAGGGCGAGTGCCAGTCCAGGGCATGCTTTGTTTGTGGAAGCACCAGTCACTTGAAGAAAGATTGCCCGCAGGCTAAGAAGAAGGAGCCAAGGCAGGGTGACAGCCTCGCTCCTGCTAGGGTTTTCACCTTGACTCAGACTGAGGCAGAGGCCAGTCCATCAGTGGTCACAGGTCAGATTTTTAGCGCTGGATCCTTGTTTACTGCATTGATTGATTCTGGTGCTACGCACTCATTTGTTTCTGCTAGGGTGATTGATCAGCTGTGTAGACCTAGTATTTTGTATGCTAGGGGTTTTCAGACTATATTGCCTACAGGAGAACTGGTGGTCTCTAGGAGGTGGGTTAGAGCATTACCAGTAGTAGTGGACGGTAGAGAATTGTTTGTTGACCTGATTGAGCTAGATATGGACGATTTTGATATAATATTGGGAATGGATTGGTTGACGCGGTATGGAGCAACAATTGATTGTAGGCGACGAATGGTGACCTTTGAACCGGAAGGCGAGGCACCCTTTATGTTTGTGGGGACGGTGAATGGACCACGGGTGCCTCTGATCTCAGCACTAAAGGCTAGAGACCTGATGCAGGAGGGTTGCATAGGATTCCTAGCGAGTATAGTAGATTCCTCCAAGGTGGTGACAGTGGGACCGAATGAAACTAGAGTGGTCTGTGAGTTTCCAGACTTGTTTCCATCAGATCTACCGGGATTGCCGCCCCAGCAGGAGATTGAGTTCCGCATAGAGTTAGCTCTGGGAGCAGAGCCAGTATCCAAGGCACCTTACAGAATGGCTCCGGCAGAATTAACGGAATTGAAGATTCAGTTGCAGGAACTACTTGATTTGGGGTTTGTCAGACCAAGTTTCTCGCCGTGGGGTGCTCCAGTATTATTTGTTAAGAAAAAGGATGGATCGCTCCGGATGTGCATAGACTACAGGGAGTTGAATAAGCTGACCATCAAGAACAAGTATCCATTGCCTAGGATCGACGATTTATTTGATCAGCTTCAGGGGAGTACAGTGTTTTCAAAGATTGATCTCCGATCAAGCTACTATCAGTTGAGGATCAAAGAGGAGGACGTACCAAAGACTGCTTTTCGGACGCGGTATGGGCATTATGAATTTTTGGTTATGTCCTTTGGGTTAACCAATGCCCCGGCGGCATTTATGGATTTGATGAACAGAATTTTCAAGGATTACCTGGATAAGTTCGTGATTGTGTTTATTGATGATATCCTAGTATACTCCCAGACAGAGACAGAGCATGAGCATCATCTGCGCCTAGTGTTGCAGTGGTTAAGAGAGCATAAGCTATATGCTAAGTTTAGCAAGTGCAAGTTCTGGTTATCGCAAGTTTCATTTCTAAGCCATATTATTAGTAAGGATGGGTTACTGGTCGACCCAAGCAAGACGGAAGCAGTGAGATATTGGCCTAGAACCAGCAGTGTTCCTGAAGTTAGAAGTTTCCTTGGACTAGCAGGTTACTACCGGCGGTTTGTAGAGGGGTTCTCCAGAATTGCTACTCCGTTGACAGAACTGACAAGGAAGAAGACCAAGTATGTGTGGACAGATCGATGTGAGAATAGCTTTAAAGAGCTGAAGCGGCGGTTGATTACTGCACCAGTGCTGAGCCTGCCAACAGATGATGAGAAGTTTGTGGTCTACTGTGACGCTTCCAGACAGGGTCTGGGATGCGTATTGATGCAGGCTGGGAAAGTGATAGCGTATGCATCAAGGCAATTAAAGGAGTACGAACAGAGATATCCCACACATGACCTGGAGTTAGCTGCGGTGGTATTCGCACTTAAGGTTTGGAGACAGTATTTGTATGGAGAGAGGTGCGAGATATACACTGATCACAAAATTCTAAAGTATTTCTTTACCCAGAAGGACTTGAACATGCGCCAGAGACGGTGGCTAGAGCTGGTAAAGGATTACGATTGCGATATCCTGTACCATCCTGGGAAGGCTAATGTAGTGGCTGATGCATTGAGCCGGAGGGGCCCAGGACAGCTGTATAGTTCGAGGCAGATATCTGACAGATTAGCTGGAGAGATGACCAGAGCAGGTATAGAGCTAGTGTTTGGTAGGTTGGCCAACATTACTCTCCAGTCAACGCTCCTCGAGAGGATTAAGGAAGCACAGGGAAGGGACCCCCAGTTAGTTGAACGTAGAGAGAATGTCCTAACTGGAGCAGCTAAGGACTTCTCTATTTGTGAGATGGGTTTGTTAAATTACAAAGGACGGATTTGTGTTCCGATTGATCCAGACATTCGGCGAGAGATTCTGGACGAGTCTCATACCACTCCCTACTCTTTGCACCCAGGCTCTACGAAGATGTACCATGACCTGAAGGTTTTGTATTGGTGGTCAGGCATGAAGAGGGACGTGGTGGACTATGTGGCTAGATGCTTAACCTGTCAGCAGATAAAGGCGGAACATCAGAGGCCAGCAGGATTATTACAGCCTCTAGGGATTCCCGAGTGGAAATGGGAAGATATTGCCATGGACTTTGTAGTTGGATTTCCAAAGACCGTGGGTCAGCATGACTCGGTGTGGGTGATTGTGGACAGGTATACCAAGTCCGCCCACTTCTTACCTGTGAAGGGGACTTATACTGTGGATCAGTATGCAGAGCTTTATGTAAAGGAGATTGTTCGACTTCATGGGGCTCCGAGGTCGATAGTATCCGACAAAGACCCCACTTTCACTTCCAAGTTTTGGAAGAGCCTGCAGAAGGCTATGGGCACACAGCTCCGGTTTAGTACTGCTTATCATCCTCAGACGAATGGACAGTCTGAGAGGACAATTCAGATACTGGAGGACATGTTACGAGCTTGTGTGTTGGATTTTGAGGGATCTTGGAGTAGGTATCTCCCTCTGATTGAGTTCTCGTACAATAATAGTTATCAGGCGACTATCGGAGTGGCTCCGTATGAGATGCTGTATGGAAGAAAGTGCAGATCACCGATTCACTGGGATGAGGCAGGTGAGAGAAGGTATTTAGGTCCTGAGATGGTTCAGAGGACCAATGAGGCACTTGAGAAAATTAGAGCTCGTATGCTCACCTCCCAGAGTCGCCAGAAGAGTTATTCAGATCAGAAACGCAGGAGCGTGGAATTTCAGGTTGGTGATCATGTATTCCTCAAAGTTTCACCCCTGAGAGGAGTGAAACAATTTGGCGTTCGGGGCAAGCTAAGTCCCAGGTTTGTTGGTCCATTTGAGGTTCTAGAACGAGTTGGGGAGGTGGCTTACAGGTTAGCAATGCCTCCAGCTCTATCAGGGGTTCATGACGTGTTTCATGTATCCATGCTCCGGAAGTATGTTTCGGACACTACTCATGTGTTGAGCTATGAGAACTTGGAGTTGGATCGGGATTTATCGTACGAAGAAAAGCCTATTCAGATCCTTAGAAAGGACAAAGTCTTGAGGAGCAAGACCATCGCCTTGGTTAAAATATTGTGGAGGAATAGCAAGGTCGAAGAGGCGACATGGGAACTGGAGTCGGATATGCGGGAGCGGTATCCCGAGTTGTTCAGGTAAATTTCGAGGATGAAATTTTCATGAGGAGGGGATAGTTGTAACGACCCCAAATTCTCTATTAAGGCTTAAGGGCCTGGAGTAGTGTGCCTGGAGGGCATAATGGGATTCTATGTGTGTGACTTTTATGAATTTAATGCATGATTATGATTTAATGCACGTTATATGACTATTTGATTAATTGTGATGCATGACTATGTGAATTAGTATGCATGTAGACCTGATTGAGCATATTTGTAATTTGGCCATGTTGGGCATGACTACGTTGATACCTGTGATCTATGACTCGAGACGATCCTAGAATGAGCGGGTTAGCGGAAAGTCAAAGCGGGAACCTGTACCCGGCTTGGTTTAAGCCTAGGGAGTTTAATTGAGAATTTGGGAATATATTTGATGATTAATCAGGTATTGGGTAGCGAGCGGGAATTATTAAGAACACTTGAGGAATTAGTGGGAATTTGGGTAATATGGCTAAAATGCCCCTTTATGGACATAAAGGTTTAGAATTAGTAAGGGAGGGCATTTTGGTCATTAGGCTTGTAAGAGATAAATTAAAGAAGGGCTTTATACTTAGTGGATTTAGTAGAGAAAAGTTATAGGCTGAAAAGAAAGAAAGAAAGAAGAGAAAAGAAAAGTGAGGGAAAAGCTGAAGGGTTTTGTCCAAGATCGATTTGTGGCTCTCCCAACCAAATTCCTTCTTTTTTCTTGGAGTCTAGCTCAGTGGAGAGCTAGGGTAGGCTGAGCATCAAGGATCCTAAGCTAGGCTTGAGGATTGGCAAGGGGTTAGCAGGATCACATTTGAATTTGAGGTAAGTTCTTGGGGATTTTCTGTTTTAGGGCTTGACTGGTTTTGAGTTGTGTTTTGAGCTAAATGGATGGGGTTTTTGGGGAAAACAGGTCAAGGTTGTGAAGGTGCAAGCCAAGGGGGTCTAGGGTTCGATTCAAGGTCGAAATTCCACCCACGGTATGATTTCTAAGACCCTATCCTTGTTGTTTGAGTGATTTTCTTGTTTTTGGGTTCATTGTGTTAGATTTTGAGTTGTGGGTTGCTTGAGCTTGGGATTGAGTTCATGGGGTGCTTGGGATGAGTGTGAGGTATGGTTGTGTGTGTTTTTGGGTTTGGAAAAGGTTTGGGCAAGATTGGTGTTGAAATGAGAGAAGAAAATCGCAAAATGCGATTTTGGGTTTGGTCTGGCTGCAACTAGCGCTAGTCAGGGGGTGCTGTAGCGCTAGCCCCTATTCTGGTGGGGTGGTTCTGCTTGTAGCGCTGCACTATTCACAGAGGGGATTTTTGGGCTTTTGTGAAGGGATTTGACCTAGGGTTCGGGGCTTGATTCCGCCACTTTGTTTTGGGGATCTAGGACTTCCCGGGGGCTCGGGATTAGTCCCGAGGCTAGGTTTTGGTCTTGGGATTTGGTGATGACTTTGACTTATGGATTTTTCTTAGGTAAGCGCTAGGGCTCGGGTAAGATCGTGCTCAAGGAGTCAGGTTGATCAAGGCTACCGAATCTAAAGGTTAGAAAATTGTAACACCCGAGAATAGGGCATGGGCCCACTGTGTGATTGCAGGGCATGGCCCTAGATTGTATTATGTGCAAATGTTTAACCTTAAATGAATCATGATGTGTGCGAATGATTATTTCGAATGTACTATATGTGTGATTATAATGAAATGAACGGCAAAGGCCGAGTGCGGCGTAGGCCGGGTACGGCCGTGGGGCCGAAAGTAACACTCAGCACATGGGATGCTTATAGTCAGGGTGGGACCCAAGGGATACATGAGTTATCCTCGCGGTGAGAACCGAAACCCCAGGCTTTGGTAAGGCCTCTGGGGCGGCATGGCCGTACTTGTTTATTATGATGGTTTTCCTATTTATCAGTGAATTATGCCAGCTATATGATTTGCATATGTTATGTACTATTTGGGTTTTCTTGCTGGGCTTCGGCTCACGGGTGCTCCATGTGGCAGGTAAAAGCAAGGAGTCAGTCAACCGGCCATGAGTATGGAGAGCGTGGGGGCGGCGCGTACATGTTCGGTCTGCCCGACTGATTTGGTTGGTGGCATTTTGTATATGGCTGTATTAAACCATTCTTTTGATAACTGATCAAGTGTAAATCTATTTTTGAGTTGTAAATATTTTGTACACCTTATTTTGGGATCCCAGATGTTTTACATTTAACGTTTTCAATGAAACTAAACATTTTCAAGAGTACAGCCTTAAACTCTGGTTTATTCACACTTTTGATTTTAGAAACCACTTAGAGTCAGTCAAAAGCACGATTTCTATTTTAAACTCACTAAGTAACGGCTCTAAGGTAGTAGGGCGTTACACCAAACATGTACACACCACTCCATGCCCTCCAACTCATGGTTGTTCGACCCTTTTCCTTGCCCTTACTTGCACCACAAAGCACCTGTGAGTCGAGGCCCAGCAAGAGAACTTCACAGCAGTGCATACAATAATTCACTTCAATAAATACAAACTTAATCAATGACAACGAATAATTACGTGTTTCTATTGGAATGCATAACATTACAGTCGTATAACATCACAGTAGCATACTGGCATAACAATCTAATAGTACAGGAGCATAGCAATACAGTAACACAGCAGTACAATAACACAATTATAAAATAATACAACAGTATAATAACGCAGCAGTACAATAACACAATAGCAGAACACCACAACAACATAATAATACAGCAGCAGCCTCTGCCGATCGGGGTGCATTATCAGGCACCAAGTTCGCGGTCCTAGCCAAAGGGATGTGTACAGCACCCTTGAGGGTCTCGCCCTGGCAGCCTGCATCTCAGCCCCTTGTCACTCCCAACTTTTGCGCTTCCAGCTCTTGCCGATCAGTCATAATCACGTGTATGGCATAGCAACTATAAACAATGCATACAAAACTATACACCACACATCTCTACTAGTACAAATAGTTCTCTTACTTGGAATCCCGAGCTGACAACCCACCGCGATCCCGAGCACGATGCCTAATCCCGAGCATGAGTGGTAAAACCTAGTCACAACGTATTAATAAATATCCATCATGGTCTAAATCAATTAAAAAATGTCAGAATATAATTCTAGCCTTCGGAACCTTGAATTCTACTAAACCGGGTAGTATAATACTTCCCGAGTCTTAACATTTGGGTTCCTGAGGCTAAAACCTTCATTTGGCCAAAATTGCTAATTTGAACCGCGGCCCAACCCTTAAGGGCCGCGACACACTCAAGTCAAAGAGCCTTGGGCTCTCGCCAACGGGATACGGGCCGCGGCGCGCCTCAACATGCGTCGCGGTCCTGGGCAAACTCGGAGGCTCCCAAGCCTTTTTGTTCATGCAGGCTGCGGTGCCTGAAGAACAAGGTCGCGGCTCGGAACTGCGAACCCAAAAATCCTTGCATCTTTCATGAGCTAAACTTCCTTAAAATTCAATCTAAACATACTCTAATGCCAGAATTTAGTCCCTCAATAACTCCACTACACTTAGACAATGTCAGCACCTTAGAAAGCTAGCTAAATCACCCAATTTGAACAAAATTCAACTTAAGCCTAGAACTTAGCTAAACTTCTGTAACGACCCAAAATTACTATTAAGGCATAAGGGCCTTGATTCGCAAGTGAGGAGGGCATAATTGGTTTATCTATGATTTAATTATTAAATGCATGATTATATGATTATATGGAGATGTGAAATGCATGTTATTAAATATGCATATAGGCCCTGTTTAGCTATAAGGGCATATTTGTAATTTTGGCCCGTTGAGGGCATAAATGTGAATATAGATAATAAATTGTTGAAACCACATTATTATGTGGATGTATTTGTTGTATATGGCTCGAGACGGTCCTAGTGAGAGGATTGGGGAAATACTCACGGTGGGGATTTATACCCGGCTCGGGGGAGCCTGCGGGTATTTTTGGGAATTTAGAAAATATATCGGGGAATATTAGACATTGGATTAATAATTGGAAGTTAATCAGAGGACATGATTAATTTATAAATGTTAGGAACACTTGAGGAGTTAGCGGGAATTGGAAGCAAATGACTATTATACCCTTATGGATTAATGTATTAAGTGTTAAGTGGGAGGGCAAAATGATCTTTTGGGTTAAGTGATATTCTCATAATTTTTTTTGAACAAAACAGAAGGTGGTAGATTGACTCAAGTGAAGAAAGAAGATTTCTTAGCTCACTCTCACTCATATCTCTCTCACGTACTCCCTCTCTCTCACTCTCCCTTGATGGAATTTGAAGCTAAGGAGCAAAAGGGGCATAAGCTTAGCTTGGGCTGAAGTGCTTTGAAGGAGGAAATTGAAGGGAAGGTTAAGCTGAGGCTTGGAGGCCAAAAATTGAACTTAGAAGCTTGGGGATTAAGCTGGGAAATTGAGCTCCAATTTGAGGTAAGAGCTTTAGTCTTAATCTTTGAGTTTTGATGAGTTGATTTAGGTAAATTCTATGTTCTTGAGTAGTATTACTCTAGAGTTTTGGAGTATTTGATTCTGGTGTAGTTGAGACAGTGATGTTGGTATTGTAGCCAAGGTTTTGATGATTAAAAATTTGTAATTAAGTCTTGAATTTGTGGCTGGTTTAATGTTAAATTTTGGGAATTAATAGGGAAAATTATGGGTTCAATTGGGTGTTCTTGGCTGAGAATGAGGAAAAGGAAAACCTAGATTTTTTGGGTTTCAAGGGGGCGCACTGCGACCCAGCGTGGGGGCACCGCAGCACGTGTTTCCATTTTGGCCTGGGGATGCCTCTGACTTGGGGGCGCGCCGCGACTCACTAGGCCAAGTTGTAGCCCGCCTCCCCTTTTGGCTAGGGTGCTTGATCTCTGACTTGGGGGCAAGTCACAACCCACTAAGCCAAGTCGCGACCCTCTTGGGGATTTTAGCCTTAGAATTTTTTCAAGAATTGGTAGAGCTCGGGGGTTCGACCCTAGGCGCTCAGGACAATTTCTGCTACCCGGTTTAGTAAAAAGTAAGGTCCCGGAGGCTAGTTTCTGTCTCTTAGGTATTCTATTTTGATTGTAATTTGGTGGATACCCATTGACCCTTGTGACTAGGTTTATCGCCAAGGCCCAGGGCTAAGGATCATGCTCGGAACCATTTCACTTTCTCCGCTCGGAATTAAAGGTAAGAAAACTACACCCTTGTATGGCTGTGTTGGGACTAGGGTTCCCGACATTTGAATATAAATAAGGTATGGTTATGATATTCCATGTGAGCATGAAATAAACGGCCTAAGAGTGTCGGGACTGATATTTGTGCATAGGCGTGGCTCAGCCACTGAGAGCTGAGATCAACTAAATAATCACTGAGCTCGGCCTAAGTGAGCCGGAGTTAGTGGGTTAAATAGAGGGTACCCTGAGTATTGTATGATGATTATGATATGCTAACTATTGTTAATTTGTTGTTTATGGCCTATGATTCGTTGATTTCCATCGCTGATTATGTGTCTATCATAACATGTTGAATATCTGTTTAACTGCCTTATGGATCATTTGATTGTCTGTATTGTTTATGCTATGCTATATAGTTTTCTTGCTGGGCCTTGGCTCACAGGTGCTACGTGGTGTAGGTAAAGGCAAGGGTAAGGTGGAACAATCCTGAGTTGGAGAGCTTTGGGGGCGGGATGTACATACTCAGCTGCTCGTTCGCCATGGCTGAGGGATAGTACAGGGACAGGAAAACCTAAAATGTCTATTTTTACATTAGAGTGGCCTTTGCTTGTATTTAACTTTTGAAAGCAGTAAATGTGTCCTTTAAACCCTATTTTTGGGATCCCAGGTACTAAACGTATATGTTTATGACTAAAACCTTTTAACACTAGCTTGATTATAACTTTAGGATCACATTTTCAACTAAACGGCTTGATTAGCAAGTCTTGCACATTTATAAACACAGTGTAACGATCTTGGTTATCCAGGGCGTTACAACTTGGTATCAGAGCCATCTAGGTTTAAGGGTTCATGAAGACTGGCAGGACATGTACATTCACCGCTATAGACAAGCTCGACTCAGGGTTTGGAATTTTTATATTCGTGTTTATATGCATAAGTGTTTGAAAGGAATATGAATGCTTTGATCTTTTTTATTAATAGGGAGCATGAGATACTGATAGGGCCTGGCCCTTGACTGTTGTGTGATGATATTGAGGCATGCTTATTAGCATTGTTGTTGCTTGTGGATGAATATTTGGATAATTGTTTATGTCTTGATTGCTTGTGATTGGTTGTGTCACAATGGTGGATCATGGAAAGATTGTTACCCTGTCATCATAGTCTGATTGCCAAGTCATTGATTGCAAATTAACTTGGATAGCAATGCGTCCAAGGTGATCTATACGACTAGCCAGCACTGGGTCCGAGGCTAGAGATGATGACCAGGGCTAGAACCCTCCACCAATCCCTGAGAACTGGAAACAGATATTGGTAGACATGCAAGCCCGGCTTCAGAGCCAAGAAGAACATATCCATCTTCTGAGACAGTAGGCTCTATCAGGGAGTGCTGCATCTATTGTGCCACCTGTTGTGGCACCATTTTTACAGACAATGGAAGTTGGGAACAGGCAGGAGCCACTGTATGAGCGGCTCAGGAGGCAGCATCCTCCAACCTTCGAGGGAGGACCAGATCCATTGAAGAGCGAATAATGGATGAGTATGATTACCTCTATCCTAGATTTCATGAGGGTAGAAGGTAATGACCGGGTGGCCTATGCCACATATATGCTGAGAGAGGATGGCCGCATTTGGTGGGAAGTGGCATCACAGACTAGAGATGTTACTACTCTGGGTTGGGATGGATTCAAGGATTTGTTCAGTCAGAAGGATTATAATGTTGCCGTCAGGGCAGCGAAGGTGAATGAATTTGTGGGGTTGGTACAGGGAAATATGACAGTTACAGAGTACGCCCTGAAGTTTGACATACTTGTGAAGTTCGTACCAGACCTTGTGCCTACTGATGCAGCTAGGCATGATAGATTCATTAAAGGGCTTAATGCTATGATAGCCCGAGATGTGAGAATTACAACAGTACATGGGGGACGACTTATGCCTAGGCTCTTGAGAAGGCTCTTACCACTGAGGAATCGGAGAATAAGATTTGGAGGGAGAACGCTGCAAGACGGGAGGTTCGCAAGGCGGTGCCTCCATATTTTGGGTCTGGTAGGGGCGGGGGCCCCAGTGATCTGAAAAGGAAGACCCTTGATACTTTGACCGCTACTGGTCCTAATAAAAGGGGTCGGGGTGCTCAGGGTGGTCGCCAGGGAGGCGGTGATGCATGGAGGAGTTACCCAGAATGCACGAGGTGTAGAAGACGCCATCTAGGCGAATGTCGGGCCAAGGCCTATTATGTGTGTGGGGTGGTGGGACACCTCAAGAAGTACTGCCCAATAGTGAAGAAAGGGGAAGCAGTGAAGGTGGACAGCTTGACTCCAGCTCAAGTGTTCACCTTGACGCAGGCAGAGGCCGAGGCTAGTCCCTCGATGGTGACAGGTCAGCTTTCTAGCGCTAGCTCTCCTTTTACTATGTTGATTGACTCTGGTGCTACACGTTCATTTGTTTCTAGTAAGGTGATTGATAGATTGTGTATACCTAGTGAGTTTTCCTGCGGGGTTCAGGACTATATTTCCTACATGGGAACTAGTAGTTTCTAGGAGATGGATTAGAGCGCTGCCAGTGATGATTGATGATAGAGAGCTATCAATAGACTTGATTAAGTTAGGTATGGAGGACTTTTACATGAATTTAGGTATGGATTGGCTGGTTGAATATGGGGCTACCATTGATTGTAGGAAGAAGATGGTGACTTTTGAGCCTGAGGGAGAGAATCCCTTTGTTTTTGTGGAAGCGGTATGTGGACCCCGCATACCCATGATATCAGCGCTAAGAGCTAGGGACCTATTACAGGGAGGATGTATAGGTTTCCTGGATAGTATGGTGGATACTACCAGAGTTTTGCCAATAAGGCCGAGAGAGACCAGATTAGTTCGAGAGTTCTTGGATGTCTTCCCTGAGGATTTACCAGGGCTGCCACCGCACAGGGAGATTCAGTTTGTTATTGAGTTAGCGCCAAGAACAGAGCCAACGTCGAGGGCACCATATAAGATGGCACCATATAGGATGGCACCAGCAGAACTGAAAGATTTAAAGATACAGTTACAGGAGCTTCTGGATTTGGGATTTATCAGGCCTAGCTACTTGCCATGGGGTGCTCCGATTTTGTTTGTGAAGAAGAAGGACGGGACACTGAGGATGTGTATAGACTACAGAGAGTTGAACAAGTTGACCATCAAGAATAAGTACCCTCTACCAAGGATCAACGGCTTGTTTGACCAGCTGCAGGGAAAGACGGTATTCTTGAAGATTGATATTCGATCTGGTTATCACCAGCTAAGGATCAAGGATGAGGATATACCGAAGACAACTTTTCGAACGAGGTATGGGCACTATGAGTTTCTGGTCATGTCCTTTTGTTTAACCAATGCCCCAGCAGCCTTTATGGACCTAATGAATAGGGTGTTCAAGGACTTCTTGGATCAGTTTGTGATTGTATTCATTGACGACATCTTATTGTACTCCAATTCAGAGGCAGAGCATGAGCAACATCTTCGACAGGTCTTGCAGAGGTTAAGAGAGCACCAGTTGTATACCAAATTTAAGAAGTGTGAGTTTTGGCTACCAGAAGTGACATTCCTTGGACATATTATTGGTGAAGATGGGATTAAGGTTGACCCATCTAAGGTGGAGGCAGTTAGAGATTGGCCGAGGCCAAGGAAGGCTTCAGAGGTTAGGAGTTTCCTCAGAATAGCGGGTTACTATAGACGGTTTGTGGAAGGGTTCTCGAAGATTACTACACTGATGATGGAATTGACATGGAAGAATTTGAAGTTTGTATGGTCAGACAAGTGTGAGAATAGCTTTCAAGAAGTGAAGCGACGGCTTATTACAGCACATGTGTTGAGTCTTCCTTCGAAGGGAGGAAAGTTTATGGTACATTGTGATGCGTCGAGGTTGGGTTTGGGCTGTGTGTTGATGCATAATGAGAAGGTTATAGCTTATGCATCACGGCAGCTAAAGGAGTATGAGCAGCGATACCCTACCCATGATCTAGAATTGGCAGCGGTGGTGTTCGCACTGAAGGTATGGCAGTATTATCTGTATGGAGAAAAGTGTGAAATATATACTGATCACAAGAGCTTGAACTACTTCTTCACCCAGAAGGACCTGAACATGAGGCAGAGGCGTTGGCTGAAGTTGGTAAAGGATTATGACTGTGATATTCTTTACCACCCAGGGAAAGCCAATGTAGTGGGGAATGCATTGAAACGGAGGGACAGTTGTTTAGTTCCACTCAGATATCGAGAGAATTGGAAAAAGAGATGTCCAAAGCGAGAATGGAGTTTGTGGTGGGCCGGTTCGCCAATATTACTTTGCAGTCGACCCTGCTGGAGCGAATTAAGGAGGGTCAATTGGTAGATGCGCATTTAGAGGGAATGTCTTAGCGGGAGCGGCTAAGGACTATTCCATTTTTTAGGTTGGTTTGCTACGGTATCAAGGTCGGATCTGTGTTTCGAATGATGTGGGGGTTAAACGAGAGATGTTGGATGAATCGCACACTATACCGTACTCACTTCATCCATGCACCAAGAAGATGTATTAGGATCTATAGACGTTGTATTAGTGGCCTAGGATGGAGAAGGATGTGGTAGAGTACGTGGCCAGGTGTTTGACCTGTCAGTGGGTGAAAGCTGAGCATTAGCAACTAGCAGGATTGCTACAACCTTTGGGTATTCCCGAGTGGAAATGGGAGGATATTACAATGGATTTTGTGGGAGGATTACCCAAGAAAATGGGGCTTCACGATTCGGTGTGGGTGATAGTGGATAGATACACCAAGTCAGCTAACTTTCAGCCAGTGAAGACAACTTATACTGTGGATCAGTATGTGAAGATGTATGTGAGGGAGATTGTACGTCTCCATTGGGTTCCTAAGTCTATAGTGGCAGATCGGGATCCTATATTTACTTCCAAGTTTTGGGGTGGATTGCAGAAGTCTATGGGGACTCAGTTGAAGTTCAGTGCGGCCTTTCATCCTCAAACTAATGGACACTCTAAGAGGACAATTTAGGTATTGGAGGATATGCTCAGAGCGTGCGTGATAGACTTTGAGGGTTCTTGGAGTAAGTATCTCCTGTTGATTGAGTTTTCATACAACAACAGTTATCAATCAATGATTGGAGTAGCTCCATATGAGATGTTATATGGGAGGAGATGTAGATCTCCCATTCATTGGGATGAGATGGGTGAGATGAGATATTTTGGACTGGACATGGTTCAGAAGCCTAATGAGGCTATCGAGAAGATCCGAGCACGAATGCTTGCTTCACAGAGCAAACAAAAAAGCTACGCTGATCCTAAGCGTAGGGACGTGGAGTTCTAGGTAGGGGACCATGTGTTTCTGCGAGTCTCACCACTGCGAGAGGTGAGAAGGTTTGGGAAGAAGGGCAAGCTGAGCCCTAGGTTCATTGGACCTTTCGAGATCCTAGAGAGGATCGGGCAGGTGGCTTATAGATTAGCTCTACCACCACGTTGTTAGGATTTCATGACGTTTTCCATATTTCTATGCTTCGAAAGTACGTCTCAGATGCAACTCATGTGTTGAAATATGAAGACTTGGAACTGCAAACAGATTTATCTTATGAGGAGTGACTGGTTCAGGTCTTAGACAGGAAAGACAAGGTTCTATGGAACAAGATGATTCCTCTAGTTAAATTGTTATGGAGGAATAGTAAGGTCGAGGAAGCGACCTGGGATCTTGAGTCAGCGATGCAGGATCAGTATCCGGAGTTATTCAGGTAAATTTCGATGACGAAATTCTCAATAGGACGGGATAGTTGTAACGACCCAAAATTACTATTAAGGCTTAAGGGCCTTGATTAGAGTGTTGGGAGGGCATAATTGGTGTATGTGTAGTTTAATGATTAAATGCATGATTGTATGATTATGTGGATATGTAAAATGCATGTTTATGAATATTAAATATGCATGTGGGCCCTATTTAGCTTATAAGGGCATATTTGTAATTTTGGCCAGTTAAGGGTATAAATGTGATTATAGGTAATAAATTGTTGAAACCACATTATTATGTGGATATATTTTTTGTATATGGCTCGAGACGGTCCTAGTAAGTGGATTGGCAAAATAGTCGCGGTAGGGATTTATACCCGGCTCGAGGGAGCCTAGGGGAATTTTCGAGAATTTAGAAAATATATCAGGGATTATTAGACATTGGATTAATAATTCGAAGTTAATTGGAAGATGGGATTAATTGATAAATGTTAGGAACACTTGAGGAATTAGCGGAAAATGAAAGCAAATGACTATTATACCCTTAGATGGATTAATGTATTAAGTGTTATATGGGAGGGAAAAGTGGTCTTTTGGGTTAAGTGATATACTCCGAATTTTTTTTGAACAAAACAGAAGGTGGTAGATTGACTCAAGTGAAGAAAGAAGATTTCTTAGCTCACTCTCACTCATATCTCTCTCATGTACTCCCTCTCTCTCACTCTCCCTTGATGGAATTTGAAGCTAAGGAGCAAAAGGGGCATAAGCTTAGCTTGGGCTGAAGTGCTTTGAAGGAGGAAATTGAAGGAAAGGTTAAGCTGAGGGTTGAAGGAAAGGTTCAGCTGGGAAATTGAGCTCCAATTTGAGGTAAGAGCTTTAGTCTAAATCTTTGAGTTTTGATGAGTTGATTTAGGTCAATTCTATGTTCTTGAGCAGTATTACTCTAGACTTTTGGAGTGTTTGATTCTGGTGGAGTTGAGACAGTGATGTTGGTATTGTAACCAAGGTTTTGATGATTAAAATGTGTAATTAAATCTTGAATTTGTGACTGGTTTAGTGTTAAATTGGGGGAATTGATAGGGAAAATTCTGGGTTCAATTGGGTATTCTTTACTGAGAAGGAGGAGGAGGAAAACCCAAATTTTATGGGTTCGAAGGGGGCGCGCCGCGACCCAACTTGAGGTCATCATGGCACGTGTGGCCATTTTGGCCCGGGGATGCCTCTGACTTGGGGGCGCGCCGCGACTAACTAGGCCAAGTCGTAGCCCGCCTCCGCTTTTGGCTACGGTGCTTGATCTCTGACTTGGGGGCAAGTCGCTACCCACTAAGCCAAGTCACGATCCTCCTGGGCATTTTAGCCTTAGAATTGTTTCGAGAATCGGTAGAGCTCGGGGGTTCGAACCTAGGCGCTCGGGACAATTTCTACTACCCGGTTTAGTAGAAAGTGAGGTCCCCGGGGCTAGTTTCTATCTCTTAGGTATTCTGTTTTGATTGGAGGTTGATGGATATCCATTGGCCCTTGTGACTAGGTTTATTGCCAAGGCTCGAAACTAAGGATTGTGCTCGGAACCATTTCACTTTCTCCGCTTGGAATTAAAGGTAAGAAAATTGCACCCTTGTGTAGCTGTGTTGGGACTAGGGTTCCCTATATTTAAATATAAATACGGTATGATTATTATATGCCATGTGAGCATCAAAAAAACGGCCTAAGAGTGTCGGGATTGATATTTGCGCACAGGACGCGGCTTGGTCACTAAGAGCTGAGGTCATCTAAATAATCACTGAGCTCGGCCTAAGCGAGTCGGAGTCAGTGGGTTAAATAGAGGGTATCCTGAGTATTGTATGATGATTATGATATGCTTACTATTGTTAATCTGGTGTTTATGGCTTATGATTCGTTGATTTCCATCACTGATTATGTGTCTGGCATAACATGTTGAATACCTGGTTAACTGCCTTATGGATTATTTGATTGTCTGTATTGTTTATGCTATGCTATATGGTTTTCTTGCTGGGCCTTGGCTCATGGGTGCTACGTGGTGCAGGTAAAGGCAAGGGTAAGGTGGAACAATCCTAAGTTGGAGTTCTTTGGAGGCAGGATGTACATAGTCAGCCGCTTGTCCACCACGGTCGAGGGATAGTACAGGGACAGGAAAACCTAAAATGTGTATTTTTCCATTAGAGTGGCCTTTGCTTGTATTTAACTTTTGAAAGTTGTAAATGTGTCCTTGAAACCATGTTTTTGGGATCCCAAGTACTAAACATAATTTACCAAAGGAAACATGGAAATAACCTTACCTCAATTAAGTAATTCGACTCTTTGCTATGCCCCAATCATTCCAAGCTTCAAAACCTTCAAGCCTTCAGTCAATTTCCCCAAGGGTCCCCCAAAGTTTCGACAGAATTTCCAAGCACCCTAGAGAGAGAATTCACCAAGAGTGAGAAAGAAGTTGAGAGTGTGTGTGTGTGTGTTGTGATTTCCCCTGTTTTCTCGTTAGTTCTAGAGACTTAGGCCAAAATCAAGTCTATCCCCCCAGCTGTAAAATGACCACTTTATCCCCTAAGACCAACCCTAGCTTCCTTGTATCACCAAGGGCAAAGTCATCTTTGCCACATCCCATTAATTCCTCGTGTGTCCTATAAATTCCTAGCTAACCCCGACATACCCAAATAACTACTAAATAATTACCTGTTACCTGGTAAACCCCAGGCACATGCCAAGTTCTCAAAATACCCTTAGGCTCACCCCGAGTCGGGTATCCGACCCTGTTGTGTCTATTTCACTGATCCACTCCCCTAGGATCATCTTGGACCACACATCACAAATATATCCCCATAACACTGGGGTCTCACTCATAATACAAACATAATTACATTTATTCCCTCAACAGGCCAAAATTACAAACATGCCCCTATTCACATAAATGGGCCCACATGCATATTTAATACACACAAACATGCACGTCTAATCACATTACAACATAATTCATTTATATCATATAATAACGCATATAATCCATTACTCACTCATACAATCCCAATCAAGTCCTCCAGGCACTGTAATTAAGGCACTCAACCTTAATATCAAATTTGGGACGTTACAAATGTAGTCACTTGGATATTTGTTCATTTTCTATGAAGTTTATATAATTTCTTCTTTTTCTATCCTTTATTTATATGATTTTTGCTTAATGAGTGTGGATAATTGATCACTATTTACATGATTTATGATTTTGATTCGAGATCTAAGAGGGGAGAGTTGAATATTCTATAATCATATAGACATAAATTGCATATAGGACGATAGTACCTATAGGGTTTGTGTAGCATTTAGGGTTTCCATGATTCATGTCTGCTATATGTTAAAACTTATCACAGATATGTAGAAAGTTTGCATATAGGTTGAGATATTTTTGTCTTGAAAAAGAATTAGAATTGTTTTAGTTAACTCGCTATGAGGATAGAAATTGAAGAATTATATGCACTAATTAGTAAGATTAATAGGTTCAAAAGTTGATGAAGTTAATACTCTAGGTTTTTAATTATTGAATCAATCTTTATAATTCCATAGTTTATTTCAATTTTCAGTTTTAGGTTAAAAATCACTTTATTTTTGACAACTAAATAGAAAGTTAGAATTGGTTATCGGTACTTGATTCATAGTCTCTATGGGAACGATTCTTAATTATTATTGATATTACTTAAAACCGATTGTGTATACTTGCGCACTATATTTTTGCTATCAAGTTTTTGGCGTCGTTGCCGGGGACCATTTAATCAATATCAAAAATATTCTTGTTCTACTTTAGCTTTTCTTTAACAGTTTTTCTAACATATTTCTCTACTTGTTTCTTAATTGCAAGGTCAATTAGTATATGCGACATCAAGGATTGGAGCCACTAGTACCTGTTGATCCTGAAATTGAAAAGACCTATAAGAGAAATAGAAGGCAGAAACGGTTAGAGAGAATGGCTCAAATGACGAATATTGGGGTAAATAACATTGTTGATGCCGTTGAAGTTGATCCACCATTAATAAACTATGTACTCCCGACTGTTACAAGGATACATTCATGCATTCGTCCGCCTACTGTAGAGGCAAACACTTTTGAGATAAAGCCCTCTATTATTCAGATGGTTTAGAATTGTGTGCAATTTGGGGGGCTGCCTAATGAAGATCCTAACCTACACATCACCAACTTCTTGGAATTATGTGCTACATTAAAGATGAATGGGGTGAGTAATGATGCAATCAGGTTGAGACCATTCCTGTTCTCTTTAAGGGACAGAGCTAAGAGTTGGTTGATCTCATTTCAAGACAACTCGATTACTACATAGGAGGACCTTGCCCAAAAGTTTCTTGCCAAATATGTTCCTCTTGCTAAGTCCGCCTATTATCAAGGAGAAATTAATAACTTCCATCATCTGGATGGAGAATCACTATATGATGTTTGGGAAAGGTTTAAGGAATTACTTCAAAAGTGCCCACATCATGGTATTGAGAAATGGATGTTGGTGCACACTTTTTATAATGTTTTAGGGGTAAATACAAGGACTATTATAGATGCAGCAGCGAGAGGAGCCTTTATGAGTAAAAGTGCCAATAAGGCTCATAATTTGTTAGAAGAAATGGCCATGAACAATTACCAATGGCCAACTGAATGTGAAAATAAGAAGGTAGTTGGAGCTCTTGAGGTTGATCTGATTGCTATGCTTACTACACAAGTGATGTCGTTAACAAAACAACTACAGCAAAATAATATATCTGCTCAAGCCATGCAGCTGCAAAATAAGTTTGTCTGTGAGATGTGTGGAGGTTCGCGTCCTTTTGAACAGTGTCCCACTACTGCTAATTGCTCTGCTGATGTCAACACTATGCTTTTAAAGCAGGCACATGCTATTGGAATTTTCCAAGACCATCAAACAATCCATATTCCATTTCTTATACCCCGACTTGGAGAAACCATCCTAACATTTCTGGGAAAAATAATCAAGGAGCACAATCGCCATACGCACAAAATCAACCTCAATATCCACCCCATCAACCAATATATGGGCTAAATCCTCAACCATATTATGATCCTCACCAAGAAATGCAACAACACCCACCACTGCATCCTCAAGAGAACCCATGAGAAGCACAGTCAGACACATTGAACCAATTTATGACTGAAACAAGGTCTTCGATAAAGAGTTTGGAGACACAAATCGCTCAAATGACAAAGTTGATGTCTAAGTGGGGTCAAGGGAATTTACGAAGATCCACTGAGGTAAATCCTAAAGAGCAATGTCAAGCAGTCACATTGAGGAATGGTACTAAGTATGAAGGGCCTACAGTTCAAGAGGAATTGGAGATGCCACAGGATCAAAAGGTAGCTACTCCACAGCAAGAGAAGGTTATAGAAGATCTTCATAAGAAAGGGAAAGACAAGCCTAAAACAGTGGAGCCTACCCCAAAAATAGCATATCCTCAAAGGTTTCAAAAGGTGAATCTTGACAAGCAATTTTCTAAATTTCTCAAGGTATTCAAGAAACTTCACATCAACATACTGTTTGTAGAGGCTCTAGAACAAATGCCTAGTTATGTGAAGTTCATGAAGGATATACTGTCTAAGAAGAGGAGAATGGAAGGTTATGAGATAGTAGCCTTGACTTAATAGTGTAGTGCCATATTACAGCGAAAGCATCCTCGGAAGTTAAGGGATCCAGGGAGCTTTACAATACCTTGCACCATTGGTAATTTTCAGTGTGAAATAGTGTTATGTGACTTAGGTGCAATTATTAATCAGATGTCGCTCTCTATATTTCGAAGACTGGGACTAGGAGAAGCTCACACCACCACAGTCACACTTCAATTGGCAGATAGATCAGTCAAGCATCCTTGAGGTATTATTGAAGATGTTCTTATGAAGGTGGACAAATTTATCTTCCATGCAGATTTTATAGTACTTGACATGGAGGAAGATGAGGATATTCCTATTATCTTAGGTAGGAAATTTTTAGTCGTGGGGCAAGCATTGATAGATGTATAGAAGGGGGAGTTGAAGTTAAGGGTTCAAGGTGAGGAGGTGGTCTTCAATGTGTTCAAGGCTTTGTCTTATTATCGATCAAGTGAGAGTTGTTGCAATGTGAATGTTTTAGATGAAGAATGGTCAAAGGGGAAGCCTACAGAAGATCCTCTTGAGTTGAGTCTGATATCGATCCCAGAAGAATGTGATGGCACTGAGGCCATTAAGTAGGTGAAATGGTTGAACGCAACTGGGATGATTTACAAAAAAAAAGTATGAAGAATTGGGTCAAGGGCCTGAGCGACCACTTCCATCCATAGAGAAGCCACCAACTCTAGAGATGAAGTCTCTACCTGACCACTTCCACTATGCTTATTTGGGTGAGAAAGAGACGTTGCATGTCATTATTTCTACTTCTTTATCTACTATGGAAGAAAAGAAATTACTCAGAGTATTAAGGGCTCCTAAGTCAGCCATTGGAGGGATGCTAGCTGATATAAAGGGTATAAACCCTTCAACTATTATGCATCGTATTTTAATGGAAGATGACAACATGCCAAGTATAGATGCTCACATGAGGCTGAATCTCTTAATGAAGGAGGTGGTAAGAAAGGAAATCTTGAACTAGTTGGACGCAGGAGTGATATACCCAATTTTGGGCAGTGCATAGGTTAGTACAGTTCAAGTGGTTCCAAAGAATGGATGAATGACAGTGGTCAAGAATGATAACAATAAGCTCATTCCAACTTGTACTGTGATGGGGTAGAGAATGTGCATCGACTATCGAAACCTTAATAAGGAAACAAGGAAAGATCATTTTCCTTTGCCTTTTGTGGACCAGATGCTAGATAGATTAGCGAGCCATCCTTACTACAACTTTTAAGATGGGTACTCTGGTTATCACAAAATTCTGATAGCTCCTGAAGACCAAGAGAAAACTACATTTACTTGTCCCTACGGTACATTTGCCTTCCAAAGAATATCGTTTGGATTATATAATGCTCCAGCCACGTTTCAACGTTGTATGATGTCCATATTCTCTGACATGATGGAAAAAGGTATAGAGATTTTTATGGATGATTTTTCAGTCTTTGGTTCTTCATTTGATTGATGTCTAAAAAAATTGGAGATGGTATTGAGGAGATGTGAAGAGTCGAATTTGGTCTTGAATGGGGAGAAAGTTCATTTCATGGTGATTGAGGGAATTGTGTTAGACCATAAAATATCCAGCAAGGACATTGAGGTAGACCGTGCAAAGATATCCACTATAGAGAACCTACCGCCACCGGTTTGTATAAAAGGTGTTTGAAATTTTTTGGGTCATGCTGGGTTTTATAGAAGATTTATTAAGGACTTCTCTAAGATCTCAAATCCTTTGTCTACATTACTTACGAATGGGGTGACCTTCAACTTTGATGATGACTACTTGAGATCATTCAACACCTTGAGAGAGAAATTGATCATTGCACCGATTGTGGTATCACCGAATTGGGATCTCCCTTTTGAACTTATGTGTGATTCGAGTGATTATGCAATGGGGGAAGTGCTTGGGCAGCGAGTTGACAAGGTATTCCACACGATTTATTATGCTATTGGAACCTTGAATGATGCTCAACTAAATTATGCAACTTTAGAAAAGGAACTTCTTTTAGTGGCCAAGGTTGCACCTCCAGACATGTCAATACAGCAATTAAAAAAGTTTTATTTGGAGGTTAAACACTATTATTGGGAGGAGCCCATCCTTTATCGGCATTTTGCAGACCAGAAGATTCATAGATGCGTGCCCAAAGAAGAGATGAACTCCATTTTAACTCATTGTCATACTCTTCAGTGTGGTGGTCATTTTGGGGCAACCAGAACAGCTGTGAAAGTATTGCAGTCTGTGTTTCATTGGCCTACCTTGTTCAAGGATGCCAATATATTTTTTAAAAGAAGTAATCACTATCAATGGACCGCAAATATTTCTAGAAGGGAATAAATGCCGATGACTGGAGTGCTAGAAGTGGAATTGTTCGATGTGTGGGGAATCGACTTCATGGGACCTTTTCTGTCATCCTTCAACAATAGGTACATTTTGTTGGTTGTGGACTATGTGTCTAAATGGGTAGAGCCAGTAGCAACTCCTACTAATGATGGAAAGGTAGTTTTAAATTTTCTTCACAAACACATTTTCACCCAGTTCGAAACTCCCAGAGCAAGTATTAGCAATGAAGGGAGTCATTTTTGTAATAGGATCTTCACTGCTCTTTGTGCTCAGTATAGAGTTCATCATCGTACCACTTTGGCCAACCATCCTCAAGCTAATGGGCAAGTGGAAGTATCATACCGAGAAATCACATGCATCCTCAAAAAGATTGTCAATACTTCAAGGAAAGATTTGTCAAAGAGGCTCGATGATTCACTCTGGGCTTATTGGAAAGCATTTAAAACTCTAATAGGGATGTCACCCTATCGGTTGGTACTCGGGAAAGCATGTCATCTGCCAGTGGAATTAGAGCATCGAGCATACTAGGCTGTCAAGAAATTAAATGCAGATTTATTTATGGGAGGACAGAATAGTCTCATGGAATTAAATGAGTTAGACGAATTCTGCAACGAGGCTTATGAAAATGCAAAGATATATAAGGAGAAGACAAAGGTTTTTCATGACAAACAAGCTCTTCGCAAGGACTTTCAACCAGGAGACAATGTGTTGTTATTTAATTCACAGTTGAAGTTGTTTCCAGGTAAGCTAAAGTCGAGGTGGTCGAGACTATTCACAGTGGTCACAGTGTTCCCGTATGGTGCAGTACAAGTTCACAATGAAAAGACATGACATTTTAAGGTGAACGGTCAACAGTTGAAGCATTACATAGATGGTCAGGTGGATCAAGTTAAGTTCTTGGTGATACTTAGTCCAATTTAAGTGACAAGGCAATGTCCAACTAAATGACATTAACGACAGCGTTGTAGGAGGCATTCCTATAATTTATTTTTACTTTTGTTTTAATTTTTAATTTTTTCAGTTGAACAATTTTATTTAAATTTTTTTTTAGCTGTAAAGATTTATTTTTTATTTATTTTTAGAGTAGGTTGTATTTAGGAACCGTGCAAATCGTGAAAAATGACTAATGGCTGAGAAAAAAATCACTTTAGGGGCCAAGTCGCGACTTTCTTAAGCTGAGCTGCGACTCCTAGGAGTTGCACAATCATAGGAAAAATTTGGAGTTTTTGCAGGAATTAGGGCTGCGACTTCCCCTTAGAAGTCACGACCCTTACAAAAGTGAAAGAGCACAGATTATGAATGGGTAGAGGCGGGCTGCGACTTTCCCTTATGGGTTGCAGCGCGCTTGGAAGTCAGAGACAATCTTTATTGGGAAAAAATAAGGTGAATTGTGACTTGCTATAGTTGAGTCGCAGTGCCTGCAATTAGAAAATTGGGGAAAAAAAAAGTGGCGGGTCGTAACTTGCTATAGCTGAGTTGCGGCGCGCCTCCATCAGGAAAAGAAAACTCAGTATAAACCCAATTTTTCTTAAACTACAACCCACATTCCAAACATTTTCTCCTTCAACCCAAATTTTCTCCAATTCTCCCATCTTCATCCTCCCTAAAACAACCATAAATCAAAACTTAAACCTTCATAGATTCATATTCCCTTCCATTCCTTCTTCTAACCAAAACCCTAGATAGTCTTATATGTAGCATTGAAGAAAGGAGGAATATTTGAAGATTGTGGGCAATATCAACAAATCAAAGGTGATTAAGTGTCTAATTTTCTATGTTTTTCAAGTTCTGGGATTGAATTAGTTTGGTGATTGGTTGAAAAGAGATTTCATTGGAATTGGGGGAAAAATTGCTAGCATATATTGTGTTCTTCAAGTTGGTATTGTGATTTACCTATTTGTGTGGTGTTCTTCATTTGAGGGAAGTAAGAAATTTAAGGGGAGGTGCTGCCGGATTTTCCTTAAAAACAAGAGTGAAAAAAAATTAATTGTCATTGGGCCAAGGAAAAACCCAGCTAGAGTTGCTTCATTGAAAAAAGCCTCACGACCCTCTTCATCTAGTGCCCCACCACCACCAGAAGCACAACCACCTCCACCACCACATGAATATGACTTGACCAAATTTATTAGCAAGGATTCTTTAGAGCATTATAAGAGGTTATGTTTACGAACAGTGGTTCAGGAGAGAGGGATGGAGTACCAAGATACCCCATAACCTCAATATCCTTATTAACTAATTCACGCTAAAATTCAACGAAGAAATTGGAAAAGTTTTGTAGATAGGAATATGACGAAGGCCAATTGCTCTTTAGTATATGAATTTTATGCCAATTTCCCAGGCCAAGTGGATAGGAAAGTGTTTGTGAGAGGGATAACGGTGGAATGCGACATTGACAACATGAATGGACTATATGGGTTACCCATATTGAGAACTGAAGATGATGAATATTATCAGTTGCCTTATTATAGTGAGGTGAATTGGGATGATGTGGCTGAAACCTTAGGCATTCTTGGTGCACAGTTTTTTTTTAATGAGAGTGAGCCCAAGTATTTAAAGAGATATCAAATGAACCAAACGGCTAAGGCTTGGACTTTATTTGTGAGTACTCGCTTAATGCCTAATACTCATCTTTCTGAGGTCAGCCCCGATCGATGTCTTTTACTATATACGCTAATGAAAGGTCTTACGATAGACATTGGTCAAGTGATCTACACGAGTAGCAAGGATTTGTGTAAACTCACCACCACAGTAGGCCTAGGGCATGGTTCCATGATAACTGATTTATGTGAGGTATGGGAAGTACCCGTCTAACCTAGTGATATATATAGGAAAGCCATCAATCCTATATCTAGAGATACTTTACATAATTTTCAACCACCCTCATTGTTGCCACCTGTGAGAAGACCCCGTGAGGCCCGAGAGGCAGGCGATGACGACCAAGACCATGAGCCAGCAAATGTTCAACCAGTCGCACCTCAACAAGAAGAGCTGTGGCAAGAAGAAGAGGGGAGGAGAGAAGCTTACCCTTAATTTCTGGCAATTGAGGCGCCACCAAATGCACACTTGGCAAGGTTGGATTACATTATCCGGCAAAACCAACATACCCATAACTATTTGGGGGAACTTCATGATTATCATCGAGCCCAAGCAGACTGACAAAATGAGTTATGTTGACGCGGTTCTTCGGCAATAGGTAATTAATAGAATAAAGAGTGAGATTAGTGCTAGATAATGAACCGTAACAGATGAATGATCTCAAAGTAAAATGGTGACACGAATACTTTTTTAGGTGGTTCAAAGGTTAAAATCCTTTTAGTCCACCAGCCAATATTATTGCTATTTTTCTGATATTCTTTACAGGGTATTTCTTTACAAAATAGAATCCAACCCTTTGCAACTCCCAGGGTCTCCATATTTATAGGGAGAGGGCACCTAGGGATTGGCAAAGGGGGGTCATCCCGTGACCTTCTTACCCATCATGTCACTTCTGTGACATTCATGATTAATTCCTAAAACCTGACACTGAAGTGTGGTCTAATCAATAGGTAACGGGGATAATGGGCCGCACGGCCCAACCCAGTCGTGGGTGCCTGAACACGCACATTTATGTTGCGTGTCCGAGAATTCAGGGATGGATCAGACACGTGATGTCTGATATATGCACGTTTACATTGCATGGTTGACTTTATAAGGAGTCAGAGGTGCCAACTCAAGCTCGTACCTCGAGGTTGATGTGCTCTTAGTCCGTGGTGTCCATACTTCTGACCTGCCTCCTTAGTAATCTCATTAAGCCTTTGGCTACCTCGAGCTAGGGAGGTAGGACCTGGTAACAGCAGCTCCAGGTACGTGACATCCACGTGGCCGATATAATTATGCTATTTCTCAGCTCGCTAATAGCCCGTGGATATTCAGGTCGTACATTTGGCCCCCAAGCCCCTGCTCGTGGCATATGACGTCACCTGGGGCCACAGTGGGGGCTTTTAGGCTTCTGTGTGGACTCTTCACATTCCACCCATTACGCTGGCATCGAATACATGGAGCGTCGTGCTTGGTGAAGGTACGTCTTTCGAGAACCGCATTAAATGGCCTAGCCTATACTCGGCCGTCGTTTCATCTTTCGAGTAGTGATCCTCGTATCCTACATCAAGGCGATCCAACGGCCCTCCTCCCTTGGCCTTTTACGTATATAAAAGGGGTGGCCACCTTTCGCATGGGCTACCCGTTCATTTGAAAACTTTCTCATTTTCTCACCTTCTTCTTTCTTCTCAGTCTCAAAACCCTCTTTTTCTTCCGGTCACTGTCCTCGGCGTTCCAGAAATTCAGGCACGAGAACTCCTTTGAGACTCTGGTACCAGCAATCCCAGCAGGATTCCAACCCCGACTACCCTTTCAGTCTCACCACAACAAAACAATTCTGTAAGTCCTCCGTTTGTGCATGTTTTAAATTTTTTCCTTCACTGTTGCTTAGGTAAATTGTCTCTGTAATCGCATGCAGTATGTTATTGGTTTTTTGCTGGTATTTTAGGCGTAGGTTTTTATCCTAGGGGCATCAGCCGTAGGAAAAGCCATTTAGAAGCATGACTCATAGGGTATACTTCCTGGGGAGATTTTCTGGGTAAAATTTTTGTATGCCTGTTTGGAATAACCAGTTTTTAGGGTGCAAAATCCGACTAGCTTAGGGGACACGCTTCACAGGTGGTTTTGCACTATTTTCCTACTGAAGCTTTCCTTCCAAGGCAAACCCTTACTCTGACCCTCCTGACACACGGATTCCGAGTAATCGGGGACCCGTTGGGAGCACAGGTGCGTGTTCATAGAACCGCGTGGTCTCACTCTCCACGGGCTGAGATTACCTCTGCCTGTGTTAAGGAAACACTTCACGCTAGATTCTTTCTTATGCTTGGGTCGCCCTTTCTAAATTTTCTTCTTTTGGTCGTTAGGCGACCAGATGGGACCAAAGAAGAGCGCACCCAAGAAGAATGTGTTGGAAAAGCTTATACAGGATCTTTATTTATTTTCATGTATATCTAATATTAAACAAATTAATACGAGATAGCCTAAAACATGTTTCTAAAATTGAATTCAAAGAAACAAATAATATAATACTTACAGTATACGCAGCGGAATTAAGAGTCCTTCCTTCAGTTTCTCTAACTCTTGTATCCTTTCTGTCGCAGAGTATTATCAAGAAACTGAACCGATCTTCTATTTTCTTCACGATCTTCCAATGTATCCTTAGAACCACCTAGACTAGTGTGGGCAATTCTCAACACATGAGATAGATATAGAGAGAAGAAGAGAAAATAACAAAGTGGCTTAGAAAAGGACTTGTGTTTAGAGAGAATATAAAACTATCAGAAAATCTGACTTGTGACTTATCTGTCGTCTCTAAAATCTTCTCTCTAAGCACTCCTTTTATAGACTCAATTAGGCCATTTAATTTAATTAAAAAATCAATAAAATAACAGCCATTTTGAAGTCCTAGGTCGAAATTATCATGGGCTATAGGCCCGTGAAATTTCCCATTTTATTATAAGCCCATTGGACTTAAAATCAAGGCCTGTATTATTTTCTATTGATTTAATTAATTAAATAATTATTTAAATCCTTTATCAAATTAATTATTTATAATTTGAACCTTGATTTAAACTTATTTATTAATTTAGATACCAATTTATCTTAATTAATAAATCTGCCATAATTTCTCTTTTCTTCTCAAAATTACACAACTCTGTGAAACTATCCAAAATTGACCTGGTCAACTTTGATAATTCTAATTGATGATTAAATCAATTAATTGAGACTATCTAGATGATTTTATCCAAGGTACAATGGGGACCATGGGCCTATGAAATCAAGCTCCAATAAGTTATCATAAATTTAACAAATAAATTTACTAACTTATTAATTCCTCGTGACTCCACTATAGACTTGGAATTGCACTCTTGAATTCATAGAACGCTCTATAACAAATATAGATACGCTATTAATTATCCATTGTTACAACCATAATTGTCACTCAATCCTCTATAGACGGTCTACAATGAGATAGGACTAAAATACCGTTTTACCCCTCATTGTATTTTATCCTTAAAACACTTAGTTCCTTGTAAATGATATTTCAGTAAACTAATTTAATTACTGAAATGAGATCTCTATCATTTAACACATTGAACCAAACTAAAAGGAAACCATCGTTTCACTTCTTCATCAGAAGCTATAGATGTTCATATCTATGATTAACACTCCCACTCAATTATACTACCGAGTTCCCAAGATGTAAGTATGGGCTAGTCCGTAGGGTAAGCTGGTAACGAACAAGTCAAAGAACTCAAATAATACAATCAGTTAGAATACTGACCACTCAGAATTGAGATTGAATTGACCTATGGTCAACTATATGATATGACTAGAATAGATAATAACTGTATGTTTACTTATCTTATCAACTGTCAATATCGGTCCTGTCCGATGTAACATATACATCCGATTTTATCTACTTTGCCAATGTTCTGGAAAGAACATAACACTGTAATGTGTAAGTAGATCATATCGTAGATTAGCAAGTCAGTGTAAATCCGGTACACTGACTAATCTTAGGACTAACTTATTTTTTAACATATAATCATATTTATATTCCACTGTGATTACGTCACTATAAATAAGATTAGCTATATGCTCGGGATTTAATAGAAGTTTATATTAAACAAATAATCATGAAAATAAAACATGTGAACAAAGTGATTGACCAAGTAAAAAAATGATTTCTATTCTTTTATTGGTAATAAAATGAGATTACAAAGAATTTGGGTTTTAATTAGGGCATAAAACCCCAACAGAATGCTGGCAGCTCGTCTTCCCAGCACGCCAACAAGGGAAAGGAGGTGGCCACGGACTCCCCTATCCCCACCTTCAGTCCAGCTGTGGAGAAGGAGGTCGAGGTGGGACCCGACGCTTTCATCGAGGCTGAGAGGATCACCTCGAAGGTCACCACCCAAGGGAAAGTGAATAAAATCTTCCTTTCCCATAACATTGAGATAGGGAGGGGCGCCCTAGACGCCCGACCTCCCCTTGAAGGCAAGTGGGGCTGCGCACCGCTCGATGAGGAGTACGTCGCCTGGAGCGACGAGCACCTCAAGGCTGGGGCCTTCCTTCCGCTGGACAAGTACTTCGCGGATTTTTTAAATTACATGAAGCTGGCTCCCTTCCAGCTCCCCCCTAACTCATATCGTCTGTTAGCGGGGTTGAAGTATCTATTCCTGAAGCAGGAATGGGAGGTCCCCACACCGGCGGACATCCTCTACTTCTTCTACCTCAAGGCCAGCCCGGAGCAGCAGGGGCGAGGTGACGGGTTCTACTACCTGACCCGTTTTCCAAATTCGGATGCGGTCATCGAGCTGGCCAGCCACCCCAACGACTTTAAGGACCAGTTTTTTATGTCCAAGGGGTTTTGTAACTGCGAACACCATTACTTCAACCGCTCTCGTAAGTACCTTCTACTCTCAGCTCGTAAGTTGATTGCTGATTAGCTTCTTTTATCCGTTCCTGACTTAGAAACTACCATGCAGCCATTTTCAAGAGGACGGCCAAGTCAGTGACCCTTGGGGGTCAATATCAGACCTTGGCGGGGCTCCCCCCAAGTGAAAAGGATTATCGCCAGCTTGTGTCCGACGAGACGATGCTGGCGTGCAAGTTAATCTCTCAGGGCCAGACTTTGGCCTTGAAGAGACCGCGGGGTCTCCCTTCTGCTTGCGAGATGGCGCCCATCCCCGAGGAGGAGGCCGCGGGAGAGGATGGGGATGAGGAGGAAGAGGTGCCCCTTGTGCGGCGGAGGTGGGCTTTGGAGGTCGCCCAAGAAGTAAACGTGGAGAGGGCCCATTCTGGGGCAGCAGCCGGCCCCTCCGGGCAAGGTAATCCTTATCTGTTTAGGGATTTAGATAGGGCCACTGCAGACTTAAGGCTTGCTAGGTTTAATCCCGATCAAATCATCCACCGCCACCGAACAGACCCAGACCGCAACATTACTTTACTCCAGTGTATTGACCAGCTCGTGCTGCGTAACGAAATGGGTCGCCCTAGGGGAACGGTAGTAGTAGACAACACCCTAGCCCTTAGGTCAGCCTTCTTTGAGGAGTATGGGACCAATCTTGCCCTCCCTCCTGGAGGGTTTAGTAGCTCCAAGTCTTAGGCAGTACGTAGAAGAGTCCGATCCCAAGGCAGATCCGGACCCAGAGCCTCTTCTAGCCTGCAAAGTCGTTATCTTAGAATCCCCTGCTGAAGCTCCGAGGCCGGAGGTCGTGACCATAGATTCCTCCTCTAGCTCGGAGGGTAGGACCCCTTTCAATACACACTTGAGCTCTATTTTTCCTTTTATTTTTGTTTTTTTGCACAAATATTTTTACATACATATTAATGCCTTGTCTTTGTTTCAACAGAGATATCGCAGGCCGGGGATGACAGCTTGCGGGCCATGTTCCAAGGGGGAAATCCTCCCTCCAGGCCTATGGTGAAGAGGCTTTGGTTGACGAAGCAGGTTGTTGGGACATCCTCTAAGTCCCCGGCCAAGGGGAAGAATCCAGGCCCTTCCAAAAAGGTGCCTCCACCTCCTCCTGCTGCAAAGGAGATGGCTCCACCTCCACCGCAACCTCCCGTCCTTGCTCGGGAAAAGGAGGCAGCCACTGGGATCTTTCCAACTACGCCCCCCGAGGTGCGCGTCCCAGTGAATCCCCGGGCCTTGGAGAAAATCCCCGATGTCTTTCGTGGGACGGTCTACGAGACGGCGAGCTACACCGTGGACCACTATTATAACGCCACCTCGATGGAGCTGCGGGAGATCGAGACGAGGAGTTCTGAGAACATGATGGAGTCTTCATTGGGGATGACCCTCACAGTAAGTAAACTCTACCATTCGTTTCTTTTCATTTGCTTTATTTCAAAGGCACCTACCTTACACATTTTTTCTTTCTCGTAGGCGTCTTTGGCTCTTCACCGGAGGATATCCCGGTCTAGGGCCAGGCTCGAGGAGATGAGGAGCGAGCACCAGACTGCCCTAACCGCCCTTGCGACTGCCCAGAAATAGGAACAGGACGCCAAAGACGCCCTGGCAACCGCGCGAGCTAAGCTGGACGCATCTCGACCTAAGCTGCTGGAGGCCGAGTCTACCAAGGTCACCCTAGATGCTGCGAGGGTGGAGCTTGAAGAAGCTAAGGCCGCCCTTGCGGCGGAGAAGGCTGCGCTTGCAGCAGAGAAGGCGACCTCCACCACCTCCATGGAGAACATGCTATACCATTCTTGGGCCTTCAACCCAGATGGTGACTTTTCCTTCTTGGGGACTGAAGCGTGGGAGTCCTTCCTCGGGAAGTTCAAAGCTCACCTCCAACAAGAGGCGCCCTCCGAGATCGGGGAAACTCCATCCATGACCGAGCAGGACGGCGAGGTGGTGACTTCCACAGAGCGACCCGGCGGGGCCTAGTAATTTTTCCTTCTCCTTTATCATTTATTGATTTTTGTAACTTTATGTGATGAGGTTTTTTAACCTCGAGACAATTGGCTTCTCCAACTTTATTTTTAATTGATTTACGTCTTTTTGCCTCTATCTCATTTTTCTTCTATGCATTTGGTAATACTCTTAGTTTCTGTTGGTGTTGCGATTGACATCTTACGCTTTTCTAAAAAAAAACATCTGTTAACCAACTTGAACCAACTTCTAAGAGTTAAGTCCTGTTTGTATCCAGGACGTTAATTTGAAAACTTAGTTCGCGTAAATCCTTTATTAATATCTCGTGCTTTTTAAGAAAAACACCGATCAACCAATTTGAATTAACTTCTAAGTTTTAGGACCTGGTTACATCCAGGACGTTAATTTGAAAACTTGGTTCGTGTTAATCCTTTATTAATATCTTATGCTTTTTAAGAAAAACACCGATCAATCAATTTGAATTAACTTCTAAGTTTTAGGACCTGGTTACATCCAGGACGTTAATTTGAAAACTTAGTTCACGTTAATCCTTTATTAATATCTCGTTCTTTTTAAGAAAAACACCGATCAATCAATTTGAATTAACTTCTAAGTTATAGGACCTGGTTACATCCAGGACGTTAATTTGAAAACTTGGTTCGCGTTAATCCTTTATTAATATCTTATGCTTTTTAAGAAAAACACCGATCAATCAATTTGAATTAACTTCTAAGTTTTAGGACCTGGTTACATCCAGGACGTTAATTTGAAAACTTAGTTCACGTTAATCCTTTATTAATATCTCGTGCTTTTTAAGAAAAACACCGATCAATCAATTTGAATTAACTTCTAGGTTTTAGGACGACCTGGTTATATCCAGGATACAACTTAGTTTGCGTTAATCCCTTATCAATAGCTCGTGCCTTTTAAGAAAAACACCGATCAATCGATTTGAATTAACTGCTAAGTTTTTTAGGACGTCCTGATTATATCCAGAACATATGCCCCCCAAGTAATTAGGAAAGGGTCTTTCGTGGTTACTTGACATTACACCCACAAACATACACAATAATGAAGAAATATTTAATTCTCATTACTTAATAAACAAAAGATGGCCTCTGACTAAGCCTTACAAAGGTGTCATTGATAATATTTCTTCAAATGGATAGCGTTCCAAGTTTGTGGGACCGCTTCTCCATTAAGCCGAGCTAACTTGTAGGTTCCTTCCTTTATAACCTCGGTTATTTGATATGGCCCTTCCCAGTTCGTTCCCAATACTCCATCTTTGGGATCCTTACTGGCTAAGAAGACTCTTCTGAGGACCAAGTCGCCAATGCCAAAGGTGCATTTTCTGACCTTTGAGTTGAAATAACGAGTGATCTTTTATTGATAGTGTGCGAGCTGTAGCTGTGAATCTTCTCATCTTTCGGCAATCAAGTCGAGGGACGCGCAGAGCAATTCGTGATTGTGGTCCTGGTCATATGCCTAGACTCTATGCGAGGCTAACTTTACTTTGACAGGAAGGACTGCCTCACTCCCGAAAGCTAGGGAGAAAGGAGTATGACCTGTCGGCATTCGATGTGAGGTCTAGTATGCCCATAGTACCTGGGGGAGCTGTTCTGGCCAGACTCCCTTGGCTTCGTTTAGTCTTTTCTTAAGGCTCGCCTTTAGCGTCTTATTAACAGCCTTGACCTGCCCATTTTCCTAGGGATAGGCCACGGAGGAGAAGCTTTTTACAATGCCATGCCTCTCACAGAATTCGGTGAAGAGTTCGCTGACAAACTGCGTTCCATTGTCTGATACGATCTTCTTTGGCAGCCTGAATCGGCAGATAATGCTTTTGACCACGAAGTCGAGGACTCTTTTTGAAGTGATTGTTGCCAAGGGCTCTGCTTCTGCCCACTTGGTGAAGTAGTCGATAGCCACCACCACATAACGGACTCCTCCCTTTCCAGTAGGGAGGGCGCCAACCAAGTCGATTCCCCAGACCGCGAATGGCCACGGGGACGAGATCATCTTCAGCTCAACTGGAGGAGCTCGGGCAACTGTGGCGAATCGCTGGCACTTGTCACACTTTTTGACGTGAGAGATCGAGTCCTTTGAAAGAGTGGGCCAGTAGTATCCTTGCCTTAAGATCTTCATGGCCAAGCTTTGTCCCCCAGTGTGATCCCCACAAAAACCTTCGTGCACTTCCTGCAAAATGGTCTTTGCTTCGCTTGGCAGAACACATCGTAGGAGGGGTAGAGAGTGCCCACGCCGGTATAATATCCCATCTACCACTGTATACCTTGGAGCCTAGTAAAGTACCCACCTTGCGTCATTGCGCTCTTCAGGTAACTTTCTTGCTAAATGATATTCAAGGATAGGGGTCATCCAGGTCGGTCTGGCGTCAATCATCTCGACCTCTGCCCCGACTTCTATGCTTGGTTTTTCCAAGAACTCTACCTGTACTAACCCCAAAGTCTCTGTCTCCCTGGAGGTAGCGAGCTTTGCAAGGGCATCTTCACTGGCATTCTGCTCCCGAGGTATCTGCTCGATTGAGCCCCGTTCAAATGCAGACAGCTCGACTTTTACCTTCTCCAGGTAAGCAGCCATCTTGGTTCCCCATGCTTGGTATTCACCTAGCACCTGGTTTACCATGAGCTGGGAATCGCTGTAACAATGAACGGAGCTGGCCTTCAGCTCCTGGGCCACCCTTAGCCCAGCCAGTAAAGCTTCGTATTCAGCCTCGTTGTTGGATGCCTTGAATATGAATCTCAACGCCGAGTGGAATCTATGTCCTTCTGGGGATATCAAAATGATTCCAACCCCGGAGCCATTCTCGTTAGATGAGCCATCTATGAAGACCTTCCATGAGGCCCGGACTAAGGAGGCCTGGGGTGAATCTTCCACAGGATCTTCTCGGAATCCTGTGCATTCTGCCACAAAATTAGCCAGGGCCTGGCTTTTTATTGCAGTTCGCGGAGTGTACAAAATCTCGAACTGGCTAAGCTCAATAGCCCACCTCAACAGACGTCCCGATGTTTCAGGTTTTTGCAAAACCTGCCTTAAAGGTTGATCGGTTATGACATGTATTAAGTGGGACTGGAAATACGGCCTGAGCTTTCGGGAGACCGTAATGAGACAAAAAGCCATCTTTTCCATTAACGGGTACCGGGACTCAGCTCCGAGAAGCCTCTTGCTGATGTAATAGAATGGCTTCTGAGGCCGGTCTTCTTCTCAGACTAATACGACACTAGCTGCATCTTCTATGACGACTAGGTAAAGAAAAAGAGGCTCTCCTGCCGTTGGTTTGGACAATACGGGTGGCTCGGCTAGATGTGCTTTCCGGTTGAGGAAGGCATGCTCGCACTCCTGGGTCCATTCGAACTTCTTATTCCCCTGGAGCAGGTTGTAGAATGGCAGACACTTGTCGGTAGATTTAGAGATAAACCGATTAAGGGCTGCCACCCTTCCTGTCATGCCTTGAACATCCTTTCGCGACCGAGGTGAGGGCAGCTCGAGCAACGACCTAATCTTATTGGGGTTTGCCTCGATTCCTCTGGTATTGACAATGAAACAAAGGAATTTCCCTGACGCGACCCCGAAAGTGCACTTCTGCGGGTTAAGCCTCATGCCGTATTCTCTCAGTATCTTAAAGCATTCCTTCAGGTAAGAAACATGGTTACCAGTAGTTTCTGACTTGACCAGCATGTCATAAACATACACTTCCATGTTCTAACCGATCTGGTTGGCAAACATCCTGTTTACCAATCTCTGGTATGTAGCTCCGGCGTTCTTTAGCCCGAATGGCATGACCTTGTAACAATAAACGTTAGTTGGGGTCATGAAGCTAGTGTGTTCCTGGTCTGCTAGATTCATGGCGATCTGATTATAGCCCGAGTACGCATCCATAAAGGACATGATCTCGTGCCCCGTCGTGGCGTCTACCAATTGGTCGATCCTTGGCAATGGGAAACAGTCTTTGGGGCAAGCTTTGTTCAGGTCGGAGAAGTCGATGCAGGTCCACCATTTCTCGTTGGGCTTCGGGACCAACATAGGATTGGCGACCCAGACCGGGAACTTAGCTTCGCGGATAAAGCTGTACTTTAATAGCCGGGCTACTTCCTCTTCTAGGGCTTTAGCTCGGGTTGTTCCTAGGCGCCTCTATTTCTGGGATTTCGCAGGCACGCTTTTATCCAAATGGAGGGTGTGCATGATGACGCTTGGACTGATCCCCACCATGTCCTCATGAGACCATGCGAACACGTCTAGGTTTTCCTGCAAGAACTTAATCAACTCCGCCTTCCTCTCGCCACATAGATTTTTCCCGAGCTTTACCATCCCCGAGGGATTCTGTGGATCGATATTTACCTCCTCGAGCTCTTCAATAGCTTGGAGCTCAGATTTATCCTCGCCTATTCTGGGGTCAATATCATCACATAAGATGATATTTTCCCCTTCGGCACTCTGAGGTTTTTCAATCTCAGGATTAGGCACGAGTTCCTGAGATTCCTCATTTCCACCTTGGACGGTCATCGTTAACTGCCTGGGTTTTAATTTTCCCTTCATAGAAATGTTGTAGCATTCCCTGGCAGCAAGTTGATCGCCATGGACCGTGCATATCCTCGTGGAAGAGGAGAATTTTAGCGCGAGGTGTCGGATGGAGGTAACAGCTTCAAACGCTATTAGTGTAGGTCGACCCAAAATGGCATTGTACGCGTCGGGACAATCGATGACCACGAACTCGAGGAGTTTCGAGACTGTCCGTGGCCCATCTCCCAAGGTGATCACCAGCTCGATCGTTCCTATTGCCACCGATCCTTCTCCAGAGAATCCGTAAAGCATCATGGAGGTGGCTTTCAGCTCGGTGACAGACAAACCCATCTTTTCCAGCGTGGACCAGAACAGTAGGTTTACCGAGCTCCCATTATCAACCAGCACTCCCCTAACCTCCGATTAGCGAGCGGCACGGCTACGACCAGAGGGTCGTTATGAGGGAACTGGACGTGGCTTGCATCTTCTTCAGTAAATATGATTGGTTGCCTCTCCAATTGTTGCTGCTTTGGGAGATATTGCTCAGGGACGAACTCCACTCCATTATGAGCCTTAAGTTTGTTGACGTATCTCTTTTGGGCACCTCTGCTCGTGCCAGCCAAATGGGGACCTCCAGAGATCTTGGAGATCTCTCCTCCTATCACGGGAGGAGGGATGTTCTGATCTATCCGAGACCCAGGCTGACTGACCGGGACTTCCGGAGCTGGATGGCCTGCGGGAACTCTATTTCGCGCATACTGAGCCAAGGGTCCGGCATTGATGAGAGTTTCGATCTCATCCTTCAGGTGTCTACAATCATCGGTATTTTGGCCAATGTCGTTGTGGAACCGAAAAAACATGGAAGGGTCTCGCTTACCCTTCTGGTGCTTTAACGGTTCCGGCTTCTTCCAGAGGAGGCGAGTAGAATTTTCTAGGAAGATATTCTCCCTAGAGTGGGTGAGCTTGGTAGAAGTCGCGTAGACCGGCTTAAATTTTTCTACGGACTTGTTCTTCTTTGGGCTTTGCTTTGCCCTCGCCGCTCCCCTTTCTCTTACCTCCACCAAACTAGTTATTCTGTGTAACGATCTGGGTCACTGTCATGACCTCTGTTCCCACTCCAGCGGGCTATTCAGGGGCCTGGCTGGTCCCTGCGGCTGAGGCTTGCGCCTCCTCCAAGTTGATCCATTCCTAGGCCCTATTTAGGAATTCATTTATGGTGCTGACTCCCTTCCTTTGTATCTCTTTCCAGAGTCCCCCTCCGACGAGGATCCCAGTTCTCAAAGCCACGAGCAACGACGTTCGCGAATCTGCTCAGGTAAGCCTTCAGAGGCTCGTCGGGTTGCTGTCTTACGTTTGCCAGGGTATCAGCCTTGACGCGGGCAGCTTGGGAAGCTCGGAATGCTCTCTTGAAGTCAGCAGAGAAAGTTTTCCATGAGCTGATTGACTGCTTCTTACTCTGTTTGAACCATTGTCTGGCCGGCCCAGTCAAGGTGGAGGGAAATATTAAACACCTCAGCTCGGGGCCAATGTTGTGGGCCATCATCAAGGTATTGAACATACCCAGATGATCTGATGGATCCCCGTCTCCGTTGAATTTGGACAAGTGCGGCATACGAAAACCAGGTGGATACGCTGTTGCTGCTATGCTGGGGGCGAAGAGCTCAAGTTCGTCCCCTGAATCATATTCATCTTTTTCTTTTTCTGATAAGAGTTTCCTCATCAGCTCCTCCATCTGAGCCAGAAGCTCAAGGGTTTTGTCCTGATCTCCTTGGTTGTTCCGGGGCTGTTCAACAACTCCGGATCCATTGTACGCGTTTAGCGGGTTATTATCCCTCCTATCTTGAGATAGGTTATATGGGACGTTCCCACTGTCGCGTACTTCGGATAGGTCTTCCCTTTGGCGAGCACGGCTACTGTTTCCCACTAGGTCTCCCCTTCGAGAGTTTAGGCGGTGTCGGAGGTCGTCCCTAGGGGCGGCCTAAGGACTTTATGCCGAGCTCAAGCGCTGGTGTAGGTCTCCGCTGGATAAATTACATTGGCAGCTTCCGGTCCAATAGCTTCCATTTGAGAAGCTCGGGGCCTGCCGCTGAAGGCGAGGATCCGGGACCTCTCTAGGCGCCCTGCTACAATGGGAAGTTCCGGCAGAAGGAGGATTCCTTCTGCTGCTCCCGTGAGCCGGAATGTCTCGGACTGGCAGGGGAGGAAACGGGTATCTTATCGATGAAGGACGATGTCTAACCGGGGATGCGATCCTCATCCCGTCAGGGCGGATCAAGTTAGGCTAGGGCCGCTCTGCTCTACCATCCTCCGGGTCCTGTGCCCGGCGGTCTGAGCGGGGTGCAGGACGGCTGGCCGGGGCAGGCTGTCGCAGTGAGCCCTCCCCGGATCTCCTTCACGAACTCCCTCAAGCCCTCCCGGGCGCGCTCGAGGGTAGAAGTGAGCTGGGAGTTGAGTTCCAAACCGATCGGCTGTACTGTTGCTTGGCCCTAGGTAGTTCCTCAAAAGTGGTTTCCTGGTGGTGCGATGTGGGAGTAGAGTTTGATGTCGGGGGTCTGGCCGACCGACCGGGCCTGAACCGATTACCCCGGCGGGACTTATGAGTCCCGCCTTGCCTCTTTCCGACGTTAGTGTCGGTTGTAAGAGGGGGTAGTCGGGCCAAAACCTCTTGAATCTATTGGTTAGTTTTCGCCAGCTGACTCCTCAACTGCGAATTTTCCATTTCTACCGCCGTGTAGAAATCTGGGTTCGGATTAGGTGGCCGGGGAGCCGAACTTCCAGTGTCATCTTGGCCTATTGGCTGCTTGCCCGAGCACTGCTGAACCTCAGGGTTCTGATCATCGGAAATGGCAGCATGATGGGCCTCCTGCCCATCACGTTGGTCTGCCTCGTTACCATGTCTTGAGCGAGTGATTACCATGGTTGGGTATTTGCGATAGTACTAATCTAACAAGCTCTCAATGAAAGCACCAAACTGTTGACGCGGTTCTTCGGCAACAGGTAATTAATAGAATAGAGAGTGAGATTAGTGCTAGATAATGAACCGTAACAGATGAATGATCTCAAAGTAAAATGGTGACACGAATACTTGTTTAGGTGGTTCAAAGGTTAAAATCCTTCTAGTCCACCAGCCAATATTATTGTTATTTTTCTGATATTCTTTACAGGGTATTTCTTTACAAAATAGAATCCAACCCTTTGCAACTCCCAGGGTCTCCATATTTATAGGGAGAGGGCACCTAGGGGTTGGCAAAGGGGGATCATCCCGTGACCTTCTTACCCATCATGTCACTTCTGTGACATTCATGATTAATTCCTAAAACCTGACACTGAAGTGTGGTCTAATCAATAGGTAAGGGGGATAATGGGCCGCACGGCCCAACCCAGTCGTGGGTGCCTGAACACGCACGTTTATGCTGCGTGTCCGAGAATTCAGGGATGGATCAGACACGTGATGTCTGATATATGCACGTTTACATTGCGTGGTTGACTTTATAAGGAGTCAGAGGTGCCAACTCAAGCTCGTACCTCGAGCTTGATGTGCTCTTAGCCCGTGGTGTCCATACTTCTGACCCGCCTCCTTAGTAATCTCATTAAGCCTTTGGCTACCTCGAGCTAGGGAGGTAGGACCTGGTAACAGCAGCTCTGGGTACGTGACATGCACGTGGCGGATATAATTATGCTATTTCTCAGCTCGCTAATAGCCCATGGATATTTAGGGCGTACAAGTTGGTTTACCGGTAGTCTAACCAAGACCCGCCTCTGTTTTGACATTCATAGCAAGGTATTTTTTTTTCTTTTCTTTCACTTTTATTGTAACATTTGGGACAATGTTTAGTTTTATTTTGGGGGGAGAAACTTAAAATTTTGTACAATTTAGGTTAATTATTTTAATTTGTTTTGTGTTTGTAAGTATTGAGTATAACGTGAATCTTTTTTTACAATGATTGCCAAAGAAGATAAAATGAATGTTATGTTGTATAATCTGAAGAAAATGAATTCATAAAAACATGTGTGCTTGATTAAACTCCTTTTGTATTCCACTTTAGTTAGTCAACTTCTTTGAATACATTTTTCATGATCTTTAAATATTGCACTTGAGTTGTTTATGCATATTGAATAGGTTTGTGGATTGTTTTGGTGGAAATTTATAAATTCTAGAACTTTCTTACTTGTTTTTTGAAGTGAAATAATAAATTATGCTTGCTTAGAAAAATTATTTAAGCCATCAATTGGATCGCTTGATTCGTTCTAGCCGACCTTGTGTTTGTTTATCATTTAATTACCCTTTTTTAGCCTAATAAAATTAAGATCTTTTTTATTTTTTGCCATTATCTAAGCCTAAATGAAAACCTTATTAATATACCCATCCCTAGTATATTATAAGCATATGATTTCAAAATAATGGGTTGAAAAAAAAATAGAGAGAGTATATAAAAAAAAAATGAAAGAAAAGAGTTCAATCAAGAACTACACTCCCAATTTGAATATCAAAAAGAAATGAGTTTGAGGGAGTGTAGCTATTATAAAAAAAATAAAATATATTTATATATCTCTAAAATAAAGGATTATTGGGTTGTAGATTTCAGGATGGAAGTTGGGAGTAGATTGGTCATGTGCTTATGATATTTTTTAGCTTAAAAATTTTCTTCTCATCTACTCTTACCTAAGCCTAACGTTACAAGCCTATAAAGTCCTATTAATTTTTAAGCATCTTTTAATTTATATTAGTGGAGAATGACAAGTAAGTGAGCATATGGAATATTTGTTCAGTTTGGTTTGTTGGACGGAAATTTGGTATGCATAATTGAGTTAAATGTTTTATTTGTTGAGCATGACAAGGTAATCGTTGATGTGATTAGTTTAAAGTGGTTTAGAGGTGTAGTTTCATTGAAATTCTGGGTTGTGCATAATTTTTAGTAGTTTTCTGAGAATTATGTGACCTACATTCATGATTTGGCGGCATTGGGTTGTTCATTGGGTTCACGTTAAAAGTGTTGTGTTGTTTTTGTGTCATGTGAGTTTGTGTCCTTTGCTCAAGGGCGATCAAGGGTTAATTTTGGGGGAATTTGATAAGTCTAGTTTAGGGTAGTTTTAGAGTTTGTTTTAGTCTTAGTTTTGAGTCAAATTTTGAGTTTTGTACGGTATTATGCTTGTGTTTGTTTTGTTTTCAAGTTTTTGCTATGAATTGGCAAATGGAGAGGAAAGGAGCGGATTTGATGATGAAAATGGGTATTTTGGGAGTCTTTGGCCATTTTGTGTGAATTCAGGAGAGCCAGGAATATTAGGATGACTCTGGCGCAAAAACGAAGGTGGAAAAAAGTGAAATCAATAAATTTGGAACAAGGAGTCGCGACTTGCCCTTACAACTCACGGCTTGCATGAAGACAGAGGCAATTCGGTGAAGGGGATTAAGGACAGGCGAGTCACAATTTGGTCTATCAAGTTTTGACACCTGAGCTTCCAGAGGAGATAGGAATTCGCAGAAAAAGGACACTGGTCGCGACCCAGGAATGGGCAAATCGAGACCCGCCTCACTAAAATTTAAAAAAATGTGTTTAAGAACAATTTTTTTAGGTCATTTGTGGAGGAGTTCTTGGATTCTGGATTAGCAACTGTTTAGCATTATTAATCTATTTTTCTTCACTTTTCTCTTAGTTTTTAGTATTTTAATTTTATGTTTCTGAACAATTGTTTTATTATTTTAGTCATGTCTGATATGAACTAAACATGTGTTCTAGGGTTTAATGTAGTCACTTCGATATTTGTTAATTTTCTATGAAGTTTTTATAATTTCTTCTTTTTCTATCCTTTATCTATATGATTTGTGCTTAATGCGTGTGGATAATTGATCACTATTTACATAATTTATGATTTTGATTCGAGATCCGAGAGGGGGGAGTTTAGTATTCGATAATCATATAGACATAAATTGCATATAGGACGATAGTGCATATAGGGTTTGTGTAGCGTTTAGGGTTTCTATGCTTCATGGCTGCTATATGTGATAACTTATCACAGATATGTAGAAAGTTTGCATATAGGTTGAGATTTTTTTATCTTGAAAAAGGATTGGGATTGTTTTAGTTAACCCCCTATTAGGATAGAAATTAAAGAATTATATGTTGATGAAGTTAATACCTGAGGTTTTTAATTATTGAATCAATCTTTATAATTGCATAGTTTATTTTAATTTTCAGTTTTAGGTTAAAAATCACTTTATTTTCAACAACTAAATAGAAAGTTAGAATTGGTTATTGGTACTTGATTGATAGTCTCTGTGGGAACGATCTTACTTATTATATATATATATATTTATTGAATCAATTGTGTATACTTGCGCACTATATTTTCGCTATCAACCAACGATGCTCACATAGCCCATAGTTCACACCTCGCCAACGGGGCACATTGCGCCAACGGTGCACACATAGCCAATAGTTCCCACCTAGCCAATGGGGTGCACTGGGCCAACGATGCGCACATAGGAAATAGCTCACACCTTGCCAATAGGGAGCATTGCGCCAACAGTGCCCATTGTGCTAACTGGTCATACCCCACCAACGATGCACACCTCGCTGAGTATACACAAATCGCCACTTTCATGGAAGTGTGGACCTCATCAACTATAATGAATGGCACTCTCATTGCTTTCCAAAGAGGTCCTCGTCACATCCGAATAGGTATTCATCGCCTAGTTTGATACTAAGAGACTCTCGTCTACTTTATTTCCCCGAAGGTACCAACATCGTCTACTCTAGGGTAGCTCACTCCGAGGTCGCCCACTTTCGCGATAGCAAATAATACAGATGAACTTCATTACTCCATTTAGTGGATACAGAGACCTAAGACATTCCCACAACTTTTGGGGATTAGCTCGGTCGAGAAACAAATTTACACCGTCAACTCCTCATGTCTTTTCCACTATAAATACTTCAATGTAAATGATGGAGGGGAGAAAGATTGTTCTCTCTGCTTAGAACCAAATGTACAAAGTCACCCCCTTAGTGTTAAACACCTAGAAACTTCACTCTTAAGAGCTCTCAAATGTAAATGTACTCAAAGCTTCCAAGCTTATTCAACAATAAATAGGGAAAATTACATCAAAAGATGAATTTGCCATTTTATTTACAAAATATCGGACTATATTTTAATTACGAAAATACTGAATTTTTATGTTTTGGCTTTATTTTAAACGCTAGTTTCTATATTTCTCTTCTCTTTATTTTCCTTACCTTCAAAATTATTTTCCCACCACACTACTGGTCTGTTGAACTCAAGAAGGTTATCATCGCAACCTACTCTTCAAGGTGGTCATTTTAATATGTGGGAAACATATATTTTTTCGCCGTCACCGGAGATGATTACTGGAATCAAAAGAAACCTTTTAGTTTATTTTATATTTTGCTAACCAAAAAGTAACCAAACTTTAAACTTAAACAAAATTCAATATAAAACCAACTTCATTGGTTGCTAAAATGTATTTTGTTATTTAATGTTTAAAAGTTACTAGATGTTATTCTAAATAAACCTATTTTATATAGCAATTTTTAGGTTTCTAAAAAAGCTTATAAGAAAACCAAACTGTATCTTAAACCTCACAGAATGAGTTACAAAAAAATTAACTATACTAATTTTGGTAATAAGCTATATGGTAACTTGTTATACTTTATTGTAACTCATTAGTTTCTTAAATAAGTTTGAATGTAATGTAAAGGTTAATACAAAAAAAAAAGTAATGTAAATGTATCTTAAACAACAAGACAACATAAAATAACCTAAAACTAAAACTATTGTTTTAAAGGTGGCTAATCAAAATAGGTAACCAAAATGTATATGAGACAATATTATCGTAAAGTGGAGTTTTTTAGTCCATAAAAAAACAAAAAACTTTTTATGAAAATGTTAACAATCGGTTTCTTATTCGCATAATAAGCAACCAAAATGTTGTTTTTTTTTTTAAATCCTAGAAAAATAGAAAATTTTCAGGAAGCAAGTTGTTCCCATTTTTTCCAATTTCGGTAGTGATTATTTTGAATTTCAGTATATAGTGTTGATGTGGCACCGGTATTTATGTAAATAATGTTGTTGAATGTATTTTTGTAAATATTTTGGATTCTATGTATATAAATGTAAAATACCCTAAAATAACTAAGTGGATGTAGGTCACTTTTTTGGACTGAACCTCTATAAAATATTATTTTCATTTACTACTCTACTACAATTATCATTTATTAATAATACATCAAATACTTAATTCGACTCTCACAAATTGCAACATATTATTCTTTGGGTGTTTGACGAGTTTGACGAAAAAAACAAGTCAACAAAGATAAATAAAATTTTTAACATTTATTGTATGCCAAATTTGTCCATGTTATATTTTGTACTAAATTTGGCGCATATTTTGCAACACCATTGGAGTTATACTTTTTTTAAGATGTGCTAAATATGGCAATGCATCACTTTTATAGCACTCCATTAGAGATACTCTAATATTTACAATAATTAAAATGCAATCAAAACTAAACTTGAGGTTTATAAATAATACTAATAATAAAATTTGATACTTATTATTAATAGTATTAATTTGATTGTTATTTTGGTCCTCTCCATGCAGGTACACAACATGATGGATGAGCTGTTGTAGATGGCTCGCATGTGGACCGAGGCACAGGCATGGGAGATCGGATGCAATCAGTTGGGTCTTTCTTTGTTGATTACATTAGGCTATATGTTTTGAGCCATGAGAAAAGAATAAGGCCCATTTGACCTTAAATAAAGGACACGTGAATGATATGCCGAAAGGCAAAAAAGGACTTGGATCCAATTACATGATGTAGTGGAGATAGATGTGATCTGAGCATGAATTTGAGCCCCATGAAATGGGCTTAGTGATTGGGTCTTCAAAAATACCATCTTCTAGCCTTCGTTTTTTTTTTTTTTTATATATATACCACTTTTATTTCAGCTTCTATTTTCTCTTTTTTTTTTTCCTTCTTTTAACTTGTTTGTTGACAACATCTTTCGTCAACCAAAAAATTAAATAAGAACAATTAAGCTTATTTCAAAGATTAAAAAAGAAAAGAAATGAACTGATATTTTTTATTTAGTTCAGTATTTAACTCTACCTAGTCCACGAGTCACTATTATTAAATTTTCCAAGTTAAAGCTCTAAAAGCAATGAGTGAAACAATAAATATCTAAATCTAGGTATTTATAGACCTGGTTACAGATATTACTTCCCACATTTTTAGGGAAGTTATAATAATATCTAATTTGAATTCAAATATAAACAAATATTTAAAATACAAAATATCCCATAAAATAGGGTTAATTAAACAATGCACTAACTAAGCCACGATTGTAGGCTTGCGCTATAATGTTGGGAATTGTGCCCAGAAAGCATATGTAGTAGACATTGTTTGAAAAAATAAATAAATAAGTTGAATTTGTAATGCATATATTTTATGGACTATATTATTCTGTGATAATATTAAGTAAATATCAGAAAATTTTCCAAGTTCATATATGTGATCTCAACCACATATTGGTACGGGAGGATTATGTTTGAGATAAATGAATTTGAATAGTTCGTAATAAAATAAAGTTATGGAATCTTTAGATTATTACTGCAAGTACGGTCCACTAGTATTATGAATACATGTGATCTAGATCCGGATTACTAGTGTAGTAGGACACTTTAGTGGATGTACTTTATATATTAGAGAATATATAGAACTGGACCAGATATATTTATTAATACTTAGTTAAATACTGTTTCGAAGTATTAATTAAATATATCAACTCATGATCATATACAAATAGATTTTAATCCTGAAGTTACTATGAACTCATGTTTATGTTACATGAGTTCTTTGATTCACTCGTTAGGGTCTGTCAGAATGATAAGGCTAGAAACTTTTGTTTTGGGAACTCATTAATGAAAATGGATGGAAACATAGTATACATATATGGAATCTATACTTTCTCATAAGAGATTAAATAATGGTTCTCTTAAGGGTTGACTTTTGAGACTGAAATGTTATTGAGCTCAAATTCATAATTTAGTTATGAATTAATCTTCACTAGTAAAGTCAATGGTACTTAAGGAAACAAGATATAATTAAAAGGGTAAAATAGTAATTTTATTCCCGATTAATTATGAACCATTATTAGAGGGTTAATTTGTATGTAATGATTATATCAATGGACATTTTATTGTTATAAAGTACTCAGTAAATGAAATGTCTATAATTACAAGAGTGTAATCTCATATTTATAGTGGAGTAATCATGAGATGAATAAATTAAGATTATTTAATTAAAGAGTTTAATTAATAATCTTAAATTTATTGGAGCTTGGAATTATAGGTCTATAGGTATCCACAGCGGCTCTATCAACACTATTTAAGGCAAGAGTTTACATAAAGGGTAAGATGGTGAAAAGACATATTTAAGAAGAAATTTGTTCTTCGGGCCAAATATGCAATTATGTGATGATAGTGATTAATTAATTAATTACAAATTAGTTGTAATTAACAAAATTAATTATTATGTGATTTTTGAAATTATATAAATAATTAAATTATTATAATTTTTCGAAATTATAATAAAATTAATATTTAATTTTCAAAATAAGTATTAATTAAAATTAGTTTTAATTAATTGGTAGAATTAATTAAATATCTTTATTTGAGTGGGAGATAATAATCTCATAAGTTCAAATTGGATTTGAATTTAAAATATTGATATTAATTTAAATAATTAATTATATTTGATAATTAGTTAAAAAGATAATAGATTTAAATTTGAATTAATTATCAAGTTGTTAGACTTTATCTAATAAGGTAGTTTGAATAAATAATTAAATAATTGTGGAAAAATTAAATATCTCTAATTTATAGAGAGCTACACCACACACACAGTCCCTAGACTGTGTGTGGTGTGAGCCATATATATTTCAGGGATAAACTTTTTACTTTTATTTATTTAATTAATTAATTAATGGAAAATTCAAAAGTTAGTTTTTGATATTTTCATTAATGAGATAATTAATTAATTAAAAGATAAATTATAAATTGGTTACATATTTATTTTTTAAATTTGAATATTTTCTATTTAAGTTAGACTTATCAGAAAATAAAATGATAGAATACTCAATATAGAATTTAATCGCTCGAAAAAAAAGAACGATACTTTTCTATCTCTCCCTGAAAAAGATACAGAGCCAATCCCAGGCTTATTCTCTTGATCTTATGTGTTGAGTACATCAAGTTGAATCAGAAATATAACATCCTTTATTCTCTAAGTGCCCACACACTTCTTGAGGTGTAGAGAACGTTGTGAAAGATCTTGATGTGAGTACCTGGGAGCAGCGTGGATAGGAAGATAATTTATTTTACGAAAAGATAGCAAGGACACTTGATAGGCATCAAGAGGTATGTTCTTTATTCTTTTCTTGTTTATGATCAATGTATGTATATTAATGGATCCGCATATTTAAAAGTAGTTTAAATATGTTACAAAAAAATTTGTTGTACACTGGGCCAACCCACCACCATTCTGCTGCGTAATAGGAAACTCATTCCTAACAATTGGTACCAGAGCGGTCATTAATCTCTGCATACATTAATTATTATGTGGGCATAATATGCATTCTTATGTTATTGTAATATGTGTGAATGGATGGATGTATGTATGTATGATTAAAGTTTATTCTTAAGGGTCGTTAATTATATGGTGTTTTGGGTTTAGGAATTGTTCTTAAATTTCTAGAAAAAAAATGTAAGTCATTTTGTGGCATAGGAATTTTTTGTAATTTAATTTTTTGCATTAAATTATTTTAAAAAATTTTGTAAGGCCCGAGCCCCTGGTTCCGTTGCCTGAAGCCCGAGCCCAAGGCTGCCGTACGACCCCATGGCCTAAGGCTCCCATGCGCGCGCCCCTGCGCTGCCTGTTGCGTGCACCGTGCACCTCTGCGCCTCTCCAGCCGCCTGCTACCCTGCGCCCATGGGCCAACCACCTGCATCCGCGTGCCCCAGCCGTGCACCTCCCACCATGCCTCCTGCCCCATGCCGAGCCTCCTTGTGTCGCCAGCCCTAGGGTTTGCACCTTGTTATCAATTTAAATTGTGGGCCTAATTAATTTTAGCTCATATTTAAAAATTGTTTTGTTTTGGATTAATTGTTTGAGCCCGAATTCAAAACGGTTATGTGATAATGTTGGGACTAAGATCTCCCTCAATGTGATGTCATGAGATGGTATTAACTTATTGGACATTAAAGCCCAAAGTTAATTATTCTTAAAATTTTCTTAAGATAATTAAAAGTTATTTTAATTCAAAATTAAATGGATAAATGACTTAATAAATCAAGACTACTTTTGAAGGCCCAAAGTTGAAGATAGAGATCTCTTTATGTTTTATTTAGTTTCTTACATTTTTATGTATAATTTTGCAAGTGTTGTAATTTTTCTAGAAATACCCAAAACACCTGGCCTGCATTTTTTTATTTAGTATTTATTTATTTAAATGTTTGAATGTGATTAAATTTTTTAGTACTTTATCATGCATTTTTGACTTGTCATACATATTACCCACACAGTATTTAAAATTAGCATGCATCTCATATGAGTAGAAACATGCCTTAGGATTGTCTTTTGTGATTATATGCTTTATGTGATGGACCATATAATAATAAATATAGTTTTAACTAGTTCAAGAGCGGAAATAGATTTTAAAAGTTGTTTAATTTCTAGTATTAAATAATAAATGATATTCCTAGTAATTATAGCAAATTAAAATTGAATTAATTAGGGCATAGTTCTATCATTTTAATTTTTCTTAATTGGATTAGTAATTATTAGAATATCATTTGGTAAAAATAGATCATTTTATTTTTACAAACTAATTAAAAAGCATAAGATGTTTTGAGAATACACATATTTTAAAATAGTGAGTAGGAGAGGGAATTATGACAATAAGTCTCATGGTCTCCATTATTAGTTAGCCCTCTCGGCAGGTTTCCGACTGTGTTCTTCTCAAGGCAAACTTATTTTTCAATAATAGGATTTAATGATGTATTTCAAGTTTGACTGACCCTAAGGCACACTCTTGAGTTAAGCCATTGATCTAAAAAAATGAGTTACACTCACAAGGTGCATTAGGCTTTCGAGCGAACTAGTGTATTCTAGACCAAACAAGCGATTGTTTATAAGTCAAAAGAGAAATGTTGATTTAGGTTTTCACTTATAAATTTGAGAACTTGTCTCAAAATTAATTTGGAATTAATCTGACCTACCCTAAGGCTGGTGAATTAGTAATTATTTTTTATGTGTTCTTTAATTATTGCATTCATGCATCACGTTTACTATTCCAAAAATTAATGATATTTATTATATGCATAAATTCATCTTTGTTTATTTATTTATTTTCAGCAATCATGTCTAGCTCAAATCTTGTATCTTCTTTACTTGCAAATGAAAATTTGACTGTTGAAAACTACATGAAATGGAAATCAAACTTGAACATTGTATTAATATGTGAGAACCACGAATTTGTCTTGACTGAGGAATGTCCTGAAGTCCCTCCCGCTACTGTTGCCAAAACTGCAAGGGAAAAGTTTGATAATTGGATCATATCAAACAACAAAGCAAAGTGTTATATGCTTGCGAGTATGAGCAATATGCTCATAAAGAAGTTTAAGAACATTGAGAATGCTTATGAGATCTAGGATACCCTTCAAGATATGTTTGGGCAGCAGTCAGATCAGTGCAGGCATGAGGCCACCAGATCCTACACGACCAAGAAAATGAAGAAAGGAGTTTCTGTCAGAGAACATGTATTAGACATGATCAATATAATGCACGATGCCATTATCCATAGGCAATCATTGATGAAAGGACTCAAATGAGCATTATACTTGAATCACTTTCTCCAGCTTTTAAAGGTTTCAAAACCAACTATGTCATGAACAAATTATCATATAACATGACTAAGTTGTTGAATGAGTTGCAAACTTATGAATCTCTTAACAAAGATTTTGAAAAAGAAGGAGAAGCAAATGTTGATGATTCGAACCCATCCTCTTCAAAGGCTAAAACCAAAAAGAGGAAAAATGGATATGGAAAGGACAAGGAGAAAGAAAAATACAAGAATTCAAAGAAGCCTAACAAGTCATCCAAAGGCAAAAAGAACAAGAACATCAAAAGCTCCAAAAAGAAGACCCCGAAAAGGACTTGTTTTCACTGTGGAGTAGATGGTCACTGGAAGAGAAATTGTCCAAAGTATCTCACTGACCTGAAAGAGAAAAGGAAATAGAAGCTTGTTTAGTGGAAGACAATTCTTCATCTTGGATAGTAGATTCAGGAGCCACAAATCATGTTTGTTTTTCTCTACAGATTCTTAGTTTGATGAGGAAGCTTGATGATGGAGAGGTGACTATGAGGGTAGGCAGTGGTTAGATTGTCTCTACAACAGCAGTTGGAACAGCCTGTCTGGAATTTGAGAAGAATAAATTTCTTATTTTAGAGAACGTTTATTATATTCCTGGATTTTCTAGACACTTAATTTATGTTTCTATGTTGCATGAACAGGGTTTTAAAATTTCTTTTAATAATAATTCAATTTTTATTTCAATATATGGTTTTAAGAGATGTTCTGCAAAATCTGTTGATGGGCTTTATAAACGGCAAACTAGTGAGAAATCTGCTTATAATTCTGAATTATTTAAAACAGCTAATTCTAGATCTATTAAATGACAAAAGACTAATTCTGATAGTGAAACATATCTGTGGCAATTGAGATTGGGCCATATTGGTCTAGATAGAATTAATAGGCTTGTAAAGGATGGTCCTTTAAGAGAACTATCTATTGGATCTCTCCCTATGTAACGACCTGGATTTTCAAGACTCTATAATGCGGAAATATAAATGTTTTCATTTAACAAAATGTCTCAAAAACCCATAGAAAAAAAAACTTTTTAAAAAGTCGTATGGCCATACTTAACATTTAGTTACAAACATGTTTTATAAAGATTAGAGTGAGCCTAGTTTAGGAAAATTACACAACATTTCCAAAAATAAAAAGGCTTCCCAAAAGGTCGGTCCACATGTACATTTGCAAGGAAGACTCCAGCGCTCACTGCTCTGCCTTGCCCTTGTTCTTACCTACAACATGAAACAACTAGGTAAGCGAAAACGCTTAGTAAGATCAACTTCCAAACAAAGCAGATAGAGAAATAGGGATCCGGACCCATTCGGACCCTACACAATCAATTTCAAGAACGCTAAAGCGTCCTGGCAAACTTATGGTCATGCCTGATAACCAAGGATAAATTAATTCACATCTAGATAAAAATCCCGCACTCAGAAAAAATCCCAGAACAAGCAGATATATTATATCACAACTATATCTTATCAACAATTATATCCCTGCACTCAGAAAATCCCAGAGCAAGCAGATATATTATATCACAACTAAATCTTATCAACAATTATATCCCTGCACTCAAAAAATCCCAGAGCAAGCAGATATAATACATCACAATAGAATTCGAGACCAACGCTCGACAATTTCCAACAATTCAGGCGAACGCGCCCTCCAACATAATTGCTAATCTATAAAAGAGAACCGAGTCTCCACACTAAGATCTAGCCAATAAATATTCTCATCAAGGGTAACTATCGTGTTACCTAGGGCATCGCTACTTATCCAAGAGCGTAATCCAATTTACACGGTTTTACGGAGACTTCTATGTTAATCAGTGGTGCTGGTGAGCAGCTGCCCCTAGTGTGTTCAACCTCACTCTATCTTGGCAACCCCTAGTATCTCTAGGCACTCTCACGGAATGGCCAATATTCACGGCTGCTATCCGGGAATAACTTATCAGAGCACTTGCTCGGATTCTAACCGTCCAATGATTAAGTAAGCATGAGGGCCCCTAGGTCCCATTTATCTTGGCGCCCCTAGGTTTAACCAGCTTATCCTCATCTCATGGCCACTCGTCGCGGTAATGAACCGGACATAAATAAAATCAAGCAGTGTGACGGGGATCAACCGTCTAGGATATGACGGACTTCTACCGTTCATATTTTCTAAATCAGCACTCACTAGACTAACGTCTCTAAGCAACTTTCTATGACAGCCTATATATGTGCATGTATCCCTATACTAACATACAAGACAATAATCATTTCATGTTGCAGCCATACAATACAAGTTGACTTACTTGGAGTCCTTAGCGCTCAGCAAGTTTTCATCGTCCAACGTTCAGTCCAGTTACGCTTAGCCAATACTGTAGTTATCCATACAGTATACTCGGATTAATTATGGCACTCATAATTCATTATTATTATTTTGGGCAGTTTGGTCATTTTAATAAAAGTCATTTGTAAGGATTTACAATCCTTATTTGGTTTTAAACCTATTAAGGGAAGCTATACAAAATATTCGAGACTAAACCCTAAGTCTCGGGGAGACCTATCCTAAGGTCTCGATACCTAGGCTCGGGTATCACAATGGTATTTCCCCACAACCCGCTAAAAATCTTACTCTTTCAAGGTATCGCTATTAACCCGCACTTTCGACTAGTCGGTTAAAATATGTAAGATTTTAGCCGGTATTATATCCAGAAAATACAAATAAATTCCTTAATTATTTTTAAAGAAAATAATCTCTTTAAATTTTCCTTTTTGTTTTCTTAAGGATTTTAATATCTAAAAACCGATTTAAGAAAATTGCCTAATTTGTCTTAATTAGGAAAACCGTTATAAATTTCTCATCTTGACTAATTAATTTTCCAAAAGCAATTAATCAATTTTTACTTACTAGGAAAATAATTTATTTAATTATTTTCTCAAAATATAGGGTTTTAAACCCTCTTTTAATTTATTAACTATTAATAAATTAAATCTCTTATTTTTAGAAAGAATAAAAACTCTTTAATAAAAATAATTCATTTAAACTCAAAGGGATAATTTTAGTGAAAATATGATTTCAAGACTTACCAATTTATATCTTGAAATAAGCAAAATTTTACTTTTTACCTTATGTTCCAAAATCTTATTTTTACACTAAGTGTGAAAAACCTAATTTTCACATTTTTAACTACATACTTCGTTAGTTCATAACTTGAAATTTACTTACCCAATTGTTACCAAAATTTCCCAATTCCATTTTTGTTATGCCATTTAGGTCTTTGAAAAATCTTAGGTCAAAATGAGCATTTTTTATTGGTGAAATCATTTTCCAACAATGAGGTAAAAATGACCTTATTTTAAAGTCCTTATTTTTCCCAAAATTTGACTGTTAATAACTTTCAAACCGTTCAATATTTTCTTACCAAATTTTACAGTTGAATAATAGGTTATGCCAGAAATATGTCCACAAAATTTTAGAAAAAACTGGGTTCATTTGCCCTATACAGTGGCTGTCCAAATTTGGTTCCGAAAATAAGAATACGAAAAAAACAGTTTTTTTACCTAAACTTTGAAATAGCATAACTTACTCATTTCTAAACATTTTTTTGTGTTTCAAAAGCTCACTTTTATGTAATCAATCTCAAAAACATCACAGTAAAATTAAATTTTACAAAAACAATATACAGTGGCTGCTTGACCCCTTGGAAGTCACAGCTTAAAACATGTTTTGTTTTAGGGTATCCTACAAAACCCTTGGGGGTTTTGGTTCCCATTTTCAAAAATCAATACACATGCATCATAAAAATTATTAAACAACTACCATAACCTTATTACATCATCAACAAGAAACTCTAAGCATTATATATACAAAATAATGCTTAAAACTAAAAACCCTACAACAAACTCATCAAAAGTAAACTTTTTACCTCTTTGGTGTTCTTGCTTAAGGTTTGGACCTTCCTATAAGCTTTGACTCCTTCAAAACCTTTCAAAAACCCTAACAAACTTCCCCCAACAACATAGTCAATTAGCTATTTGAAACTCTATGCTTAAAACTTTACAAAAACCTAGATTAGTGAAAGTTTACCTTAGGGAAAATACTTCCTAGACCAAGACTTAGCCTCAAAGTTTCCTTGGTGTTCTTGGGCTTGAAAAATGGAGAGAACACTTTGAAAGGTCTTAAAAATCAGTTGAGTGAATGAGAGAGGGTGGTGTGGTCGGTTGGGGAGGGATGGAAGAGTTATATACTATCTAATTTATCTCAAAAACACTCAAGTGTTTTCCTCCCACTTGCCCACTTGACTTCTTAATTAAATGGGATTTAAATTTTATAAAAATTTGGGTTCACACCACTCTAAAACACCACATGGCCGGCCACCCTTTGCCATATATGATCATTTCATTTTTTTTTTTTTTTAATAAAGGTTTCATAAGAAGAAAAGTCCAAATTGGCTTTTGACACCTTTTTTCACTCTTATTAAGTTTTAATCACCAAACTTAACATTAATTAATTAAATTAATTGTCTCTCACATTTAATTTAATTAATCACATAGTAAAATTTAACCTAAGGTCCATTCATGGAATAAAATTGCCCATTTCGGTAAAATTAGGCATTTAACACAAAATGCCCTAAAATTTCCATTTTCTTTTAGGTTTATTATTTTTGACCAAACTTTAACTTTTATGAATGTATTTTATGCCCAAAATATAATTGCCATGATTTTTCGTTTTATTTTCCGAGATTTTTACCCGATCAGGGTTTTTGTGTCGGTCTAGGACAGAAAGTCTTATCTTGATTTTTAAAATCACAAAATTCATATTTTGGCTAGCAATAACTCATGGAATACTTACAAACAAAATATAATATTATTTAAAATAATATTCTTAACCCGGGGGAAAAATCCCGACCCGAGTCGTTTAAAGGTACCCGAAAACGTAGGACGTTACACCCTATTTGTGAATCCTGTCTAGAAGGCAAGATGACCAAAAGACATTTTTCTGCTAAAGGTTCAAGAGCTACAGAACCACTTCAGCTGGTACATGCAGATGTTTGTGGTCCACTTAATGTACAAGCAAGAGGAGGTTATGAATACTTTGTCACTTTCGTTGATGATTATTCAAGATATGGTTGTTGGGGTTTTATGCCCTAATTAAAACCCAAATTCTTTGTAATCTTATTTTATTATCAATAAAAGAATAGAAATCATTTTTTGACTTGGTTAATCACTTTGCTCACACGTTTTATTTTCATGATTATTTGTTTAATATATACTTCTATTAAATCCCGAGCATATATCTAATCGTATTTATAGTAACGTAATCACAGTGGAATATAAATATGATTATATGTTCAAAATAAGTTAGTCCTAAGATTAGTCAGTGCAACGGATTTACACTGACTTGCCAATCTCCGATATGGTCTACTTACACATTATAGTGTTATGTTCTTTCCAGAACATTAGCAAAGTAGATAAGATCGGATGTATTTGTTACATCGGACTGGATCGATATTGACAGTTGATAAGATAAGTAAACATACCGTTATTATCTATTCTAGTCATATCATATAGTTGGCCATAGGTCAATTCAATCTCAATTTTGAGTGGTTAGTATTCTAACCAATTGTATTATTTGAGTTCTTTCACTTGTTCGTTACCAGCTTACCCTACGGACTAGCCCATACTTACATCTTGGGCACTCGGCAGTATAATTAAGTGGGAGTGTTAATCAAAGATATGAACATCTATAGCTTCTGATGAAGAAGTGAAATGATGGTTTCCTTTTAGTTTTGTTCAAGGTGTTAAATGATAGAGATCTCATTTCAGTAATTAAATTAGTTGACTGAAATATCATTTACAAGGAACTAAGTGTTTTATGGATAAAATATAATGAGAGGTAAAACGGTATTTTAGTCCTATCTCATTGTAGACCGTCTATAGAGGATTGAGTGAAAATTATGGTTGTAACAATGGATAATTAATAGTGTATCTATATTTGTTATAAAGCGCTCTATGAATTCAAGAGTGCAATTCCGAGTCTATAGTGGAGTCACAAGGAATTAATAAGTTAGTAAATTTATTTGTTAGATTTATGATAACTTATTGGAGCTTGATTTCATAGGCCCATGGTCCCCATTGTACCTTGGATAAAATCATCTAGATAGTCTCAATTAATTGATTTAATTATCAATTAGAATTATCAAAGTTGACCAGGTCAATTTTGGATAGTTTCACAGAGTTGTGTAATTTTGAGAAGAAAAGAGAAATTATGGCAGATTTATTAATTAAGATAAATTGGTATCTAAATTAATAAATAAGTTTAAATCAAGGTTAAAATTATAAATAATTAATTTGATAAAGGATTTAAATAATCAATTAAATCAGTAGGAAAATAATACAGGCCTTGATTTTAAGTCCAATGGGCTTATAATCAAATGGGAAATTTCATGGGCCTAAAGCCCATGATAATTTCGACCTAGGGCTTCAAATTGGCTATTATTTTATTGATTTTTCAATTAAATTAAATGGCCTAATTGAGTCTATAAAAGGTGTGCTTAGAGAGAAGTCAAAACATAAGTTTAATCATTGGTTTTCTGATAGTTTTAGATTATCTCAAAACACAAGTCCTTTTCTAAGCCTCTTTGATTATTTTCTCTTCTTCTTCTCTGTATCTATCTCATGTGTTGAGAATTGCCCACACTAGTCTAGGTGATTCTAAGGATACATTGGAAGGTTGTGAAGAAAATAGAAGATCGGTTCAGTTTCTTGATAATACTCTGCGACAGAAAGGATACAAGAGTTAGAGAAACTGAAGGAATGACTCTTTAATTCCGTTGCGTATACTGTAAGTATTCTATTCATTGTTTCTCTTTGAATTCAATTTTAGAAACATGTTTTAGACTATCTCGTATTAATTTGTTTAATATTAGATATACATGTAAATAAATAAAGATCCTGTATAAGTTTTCCTTGCAATGGTTACCTATACTTAATGCAAAGAAAATCTGAAACTTTTGGAAAGTTCAATGAATTTCGAGCAGAGGATGAAAAGCAATTAGGTAAATCACTAAAATTTCTTCGATCTGATTGAGGAGGAGAGTACTTGTGTAATGCCCTAAACTCCAGGGACCGTTACGGTGTGCCTTGTAAATAGTGCTAAAATCGTTAATCGAGTCATTTGGCCAAAATCGTGTAACAGGGATTAAAAATTTTGGTTAAGTTATATCATTTCATTAGAACGTTTATTATATACATTTAGATCCCAAAAATATAATTTAAAGGTCTATTACAAGAAAATATTTACAACCACCCGATCTAAGTAGCAAAACAGGGTTTAACCCTAGTTCCTCTTCAAACCTCGGCCATGGTGGTTGAGCAGCTGCATATGTACACATCATCACCTAAGCTCTCCAACTCAAGGATGGTCCAGCTTTCTTTTGCCTTTACCTTCACCACATAGCACCCGTGAGCCGAAGCCCAGCAAGAAAACTCAATATGCTCATGAACAGTCATATCATGACATTAAATCATTAGGCACACGCCTAGCAGATATAGCCATATTCAAGCAGGCAAATGAGTTTACGTAATGTTGAGAATAACACATCAACTGATGATCATAATAATCATCCCGGGCTTTTAGCCCCAAACAGATTAGTGATAGTTGTAGTAGTCACTAACGTGGGTTCCGTTCCCAATAGCCATGTGACGATAGGGTCACCGGGGCTTTATAGATAAGTGATCATTTCACTAGCTTAAACAAGATAGGTGTTTGATGAACTAGTCACCAAGATAACCTACCACATGACCATAGAGTCACAACCGTGGGATTCCGCTCCCTAGCCATGTGACAAGCAGTCACCTAGGCCTTTGGCCCTGGCTCTGAGTAACTAGCCTAGACTAGTCAAGCGCTTATAATTTTTATTGACCTTAGGGTCGATCTAGCATCAATGTTCCCAGAGTCATTCAACGCTGATATCGATTAGACCTAATCTTTTATCGTCCCTGCGTTTAGGACGCTTATGCCATTTCTGACTCATAGGTCAGTATTACGCACTACAAGAAAAAATGCTTTTAATAACACCAAAAATGTGTTATCAAAACATACCATAACACTTTTTGATGAGTTAAGACCGACTATGTTATCGTAGGTCAGGGTACTTTACATAACACTTTATCATTGTTATACAGATGTGTTATTATACTGTCAACAATAACACACTTTCTGTGTTATTTTAATAAATAGATAAGTGTTTAATTATATTATTTATAGTCGTTATATAACACATTTCAATACTTATAAATTTGTGTTATACTACACTTTAGTATAACACATTTTTTGTGTTATATAATGAAGTTTGCATAACAAAATTCTTTACATAAAAAGTGTTATTGTAATATGTTATACCCAGATTTCGAGCTATGATAAATATGACCTCGAAAGGTGGATTCGCAGCAAGTGGACTCATAAGGTTTGAAGTATGCTCCAGGATTGAATATCGAGCCTGCAAGTCATGGACGACCTCGAGTATGGTGACCTCGAAGTATTCATGACCTCGAAAGATAGCTCCGGAAACGCATCCATTCTCAGGGATGACCTCGGACCAGGGGTCCCGAGCTCAAGCCATGTGACCTCGGGAGATGTCTCTAGCTCGAAAGATGACGGGAAACCTGGGAAGCTAAAGCCTTAGAGATACATGATAACCACCTTGAATATCTATAAGTGTTGTAAATACGAGATGTAATCCTCATTTATTACTGAAAATCCCCTAGAATCGTGGGATATTATTTGGTCAGTTATACGTCCCCTGGTCTTCAGGGGACGTTTCCTTTTATATCTGATTATAGGCATTTAAAGCCATTAATTTTATTCACAAAAAGAGTAACTACCCAAAATATGTGGGATAGTATTCTGCAGCCTTCTCTATAAATAGAGGGGTCATGCACCATTGTAATGGACCGAAATTCTGAACCTTGAGAGAAAACTCTGAAGAATTCATGCTTAAGAATTTTCAGAGATAATCTTGAGTTTAATAACAGAGACTCGTGGACTAGGCAGATTTAACTACTGAACCACGTAAAAATCGTGTGTTTGTATTGTCTTATTTCCATTGGCCATTATCAATTATTGTTTATGTGCTCTTCTTTCACTGTTTGACGAAAAACGGCGTCAACAGATATTATAACACAATTTTCGTATTATTTTAATATTTAGATAAGTTTAAATTCTCATTATATATTCATTTATATAACACTAATTTTTTCTATTATATTTTAATTTTTTTTATATAATTAAAATTAGCTTTCTAATATATTCTAGCACCATCAAATGAACATGATTTTCAAATAACAAAAAGTAAAAACATTCAACATTGTATTAACAATCCACAAATTAGTTTAAAACATTCGACACTGTCATCAACAACCAAATGTTCTTTAAGTATTCAAGTAGTCTTAAATACTCAACATATTGAAAAGTTACTACTTTCAGCACAAAATATTCTCCCCTGAGAGTGCATTTATGCCTAAGCTCCTAGTATTTTCCAAATTAAAAAACAACAATTGCAATGACTGTACAGTTGCAGGGAGAGGGTCCAGTGGTTAGCAATGACTGTACAGTTGCAAAGAATGGGTAGTAATCCCAGACACATTAGAAATATTAGCCACGTCCTCGACAGATTCCATGCCTATCATGCCACCAAAACGTGAATTGAGACAAAAAAAACTCCACTGTCGAGAGAAGCAACACAAGTAAAAGCTTTATTGTTATGTTAACCTCTGTAGTTGATGGCCTAAAGTCACACAGTACCCGAAGGCCAGAACCTGATGTTTTCAACAAATGTATGCAAACAGATAAGTTGAGGCTTTTACGTGCAAATCTCAAAAGAATCAGAAAGTAACATGTCCCAGATGACCCCAAACATAACACAGTACACAGGAAAAGAACAGTATTTACCACACTCGACTCTCCAATTGCCCTCTCACAACAGTTTCTTGAGCATGAAATGAGCTACCAATGCCCATTAAAGCAAAACACACCGCCTAGAGCATAAAGAAAAAAAATATCAATAAAAAGAACAAGGTAAACCAAAAAATTTATAGAAAAATCAAACAAGCCTATCAAGAAAAGAAACTCTTGGAAAATTTTTAAATAATCAAAACACAACAAATTGAAGATTCCCATTTGTGCCAATTCCAAAGTGCAAAAAATAGTTAACAGACCTTAAAGCCAATGTACAGTAAAACATATTTCAACAGAAAAATGCATGAATAGCCAAGCAGTAAAATAGTCACATGTCACTAGTTTTAACATCTATCTAGGAGGGCACAAATAAAGTAAGAAAGACTGGATTTTATAAGTAGAGGATGAAACTAGACATGCCCAAGCCTCTATCTATAATCAGTCCTCCACATGACCATAATAGCTTAAACCAAACCACAAAAGGAAACATCAAACAAGAAGTTGTTTTCAAATCACTCCATGCATAAGAGCACTCTCCCAAAAAAAAAAAAAGATGTAAAAATTATTCATTAAGACAGAAAGAAAGGAATAAATTTATGATTAAGATTCTAGACCTATCAAACATTTTTGTCTTTTTTAATAAAGGGGGTGAATTAAATAATACTAAGCTAACCTGGTTGGGCACCAAGATCTATAACATGCAGCTTTGATGTAATTTGGCCAGCATTAAAAGTCTTTGTTGCAAAGGAAATGAGAGTAGAAGGATTCTCATTCCCTAGAACCTATATAAATTCGACAATCAATCAACAAATATGCATACCAAGTGCGATAAAAAACAAGATAATTAAGAGACATAAAGAGAGGGAGAAGTTAATTTACGCACTTTAAATTGTGCAAAAGCAGCAACATGAGCTTCCAGAGCTTGACTTCTCTGTTGTTCCACTGAAAAGAGTTACATATTCCCTTTGACCAGATTTTGGCTCTGCAAACAGAGCATAGAAATAAATCAAGGACAAGAAATAGGACAATTAAAGCTCAAAGTCTGCCAAGCAATCAATAAGGTATTAAAGCATGTTACAGGAAAATTCAAAAGGACCATTTGGACAAGGCTCTTTGGCACTAACTAGTTACAGGAGAAGTAGTCCCTTCTATTCCAACTACATGGATTACATCATTACAAATGTAATATATAAATACCAAGATCATCAAATATATTGGCTTGTTGGGATACACTTATAATGCACATCACAACAAGTTTAGACAAAATCTCAAAGATTTTGCAATAGAACAATGCAAAAATGCATACAAAGCATTACAGAATGACAAAATAAAAAAATTAAATTGTTTAAATTAAATTGTATTATTCAAACTCATTGGTAGAAGAAAGAATATCATAGCAAATACTATTTAACCTTAAATAGATAATTATCAACCGTATTAAGATGAAAGTATTAGAATTCAGCCCTGCTTTATCAAGGTGAGCATTACATAACTATCATTATCAGCTTTCATTGTTTAATATAAAACTGCATTTTTAAAAAAAAATTTGCTCATTCTACTCTCTTGGCTTGCTAAACTTCTATGGTGTATAATTTTGATAAACTTCTTCATCAACAGAAGTTGAATGAAATTATACACCATAGAATAATTTTACTATCATTTCAACTGGTTCCTAAATAATCTGAATTAGAAATTTAGTACTATAGTTCTGAGAGATGGAAATTAAGAGCTAGAGAGACTAAAACCAAAATTCAGGAACGGGTTAAAACTGGGGAATGCAATCTTCAATATGAGAATCAATCCAATTTAAATTCAGTAGTTATCAAATGTTTTCACTGCCATAATCATAGCTGCCACTAAAGCAGAAGATCATATTGACATAAGTAAGTTCATACAACAAATATTTATGCTGAAAAATCTCCAACTCTCTCAAAGTTCAAGCATTACTTGGACATTGTAATTTTCAGCAGGAAGAATTAAATAAATCTTCTATTAATGGCATGATAAAGTAGCAACTGTGAAGAATGTTTAAAGATAGTTCAATAGTTAGTTATGTAAGCTAATTCAGTGAGTGACAAAGAACTAGTGCAATAACAAAGTTTTATCGTGACGCACAACTACTTATAACAAGACAGATGATAAGAATATTAGGCCTTCTCTGAGGTTTAATTATTCCAGAAAAAATAAAAAGAACTAGTTACTAATTAGGCCTATTATTATTGGCTGAATATATGTCCAATAGGATTATAAGAAATGTACTAGGCATACTAAGTGATTATTATATATATTGCCTAGTGTTCTAAGGGAAGAGATATAAAAAAAAAGTTGATTATAAACAAGAGATGCAAGAGAGTAACTTTAATAAAAAGAGAAAATCGTATACAAAGTAATAACAGGATATGAAAACTCCAATAAACAATTATAAGAATTCAATATTTAGTTTTTCTCTAAGTGGGTCAAAATTGAAAACAGCAGCTAAAAAATTCATCTTTTTTTTTTCCAAATAAATTTCATTAAAGTTATAGCTGAGAACTCTAAGTATTGATTTAATCCTGCATAAGAACCCCCATTTCGTATATCACAGTCAACATGACTAGAGTGCAAATATTTAATCAAATATACTTTGTACTTTTCACACTTGTGTTTATTTAGACATCACACGAACAAAGACAGCCAGAAATTTATAGATTATACCAGCAACATGAAAATAATGGGTTCAGCGAGGTTTTCCTACTTTTCAAGTTTTTCAAGCTTCGACCCATGACCTCTCCATGAGACCGAGCCATCCACGACCCTCTGCAAGCCTGAGCCCTCCAACCCCGTCCATAGCCCTATCTACGAGCTGCATTTGGAGTCTTGACCAAGGTCCTAAAATATGCAACATAGAAAAACAGTATATTCATGCACAATTTTCAATAATAGTGAAAGAATATATATTGTACAATTTTCAATAGAAAGGAAAGAAAGAAAGAAAAACAACATTAGTCATACAACATTATTACCATTCGTTATCAATGAGAGTCGAAGCTTTTATGTACAACTTTTCTAGTAAACAAACTAAGTGAGCTTACTAAATATGGAAATAACTAATCTAACATTACAACAAATCACATAAATGCCATAAGGTTTGTTGCATATTTATTCTTATGTGCCATTTATTATATAGCATTGATTTATATTTTGACATGTGTCTTGTGCACCTCTTGTATTTACTATATAAATGCATTATAATCACTTAGTCATCGCTAGGATTACCTTGCTTTCTTTTTTGTCCCCGATCATGATGACAGAATAGCAACATGGTAGTAAGTACCTCAAAAAACTTCAAATTCAATGCTTAGCTATAACATCAAGAGAAAAATGGCATGCTCTTACAAGTAGCAAAGTTAGGTATGATAAATGAAGAACCACTAAAAGAAACATATTCAAACACAAAAATATGAATTACTTGAAATCGACTCAAGAAAACATATACAAAGCATTTTGAGAATTCTAAATCAAATACACAATTCATATGAAACACACATACCTCAACATTGTCTAAGACTATCATATATTCATTCTTCAAATTCAATTACAAAGGTTTTCCCCTACATTTAAAAATAACATTAATTATAGCCAACCAGAGAGAGAAATAATTTACTTTCATGCCAAGATCAAACATTGTCTAGTTGTTTGAGGCATTTTCTCAAACATCTAATGTGCATTAGATCTGAGAAACAGAGAATGATAAAAGAAAGAAATTCCTAGTACTCATAAAGTCAACCTAAAATACTTATTAAATAAAAGCCTAAATACACATTCAAGCTGCATCAAAATTGGTATGATAAATGAAAGATCTACTATTACTTGTTCCTCAAAACTGTTTATTTTTACTGAAGTGTTTTGGCCACTAGCAATTTTAGTCTCTCGTTTACCTTAATCATAAATGTTTGTTCCTCAGCGATTTGTTAGTAGATTGAAGTGGCAATATAACATCTAAAATTCCATCTTGGTAGCCTAAATGGCATATTTCCTTGAACGGAAAAGAAAACAAAATTAAAAACTAGCGACAAGTTTCTCACATGGATCAAATGAGAATTTCTCAATCTTTTCTGGTGTAACATCAAGGATTAGCCCAGGTCTTATGTCAAATAACTTATGAGTAGTTTTGAAGATTATGTACGCTGAAACTTGTATATAAAAAAATTAGCTTATGGAAGTCAAAACTTTCCAACTACTACACGCATTACCAAGGGGGCTCATCTCATCCAAACCCTCTGAGTGAACAACTAATGTCTGTTTCATGCCAAATTGCTGCAATTCTTTAGCCATATTCAAAACCTATTCAATGAACCACAGAAACATGAAACAAGATATTAAAAGATTATGCTTTTCAAAGAGTTTTTTAATGTGAATTACATGCAAAGCATAGTGATATAGAATTTATAAGCCATTCAATCTATTTGCATTAAAGGATAGATATTATAAAATAAAATAAACACCTTGTTTTCATCAGTTAAACTTGTTCAACGCAGCTAGATGGGTCCTTACGATTTACACTAAAATTACAGAAGACTGAGCTAGATGATAGAGAGTATCACAAGTCACAAATGAAAAAGGCATTCAGATCTTTATTGTTTGTTCCTATGTGGACTTTATCTTTTTTGTTTTACAAACGATTCCATCATAATTTATGTAAAAGCCTTAGATATGCTAGTCATATTTGCTAGTCACCATGAACATCATATGTAGACCACAATTCAACAAAACAGGTAGAAGTAAAGTTTAAAATTATAAAAATCTGACAAAAAACTTACCAAATCTTCTGCATAGACACCCACAATAGCATATGGTACTCTTGCTGGGTTTAACATAGGACCCAATATATTAAATACAGTTTTTACTTTCAGCTTTTTTCTGACTGAGCGGACAACCTTCATTGCTGGATGATATGTTGGAGGCATCATAAATCCAATGCCTGCTTCTTTCACACTGCTTGAAACTCCCTGTTATCAGGAGATAAATTGACCATATGATAATTAGTTCAGTTACACTCTTACAAGATGAGAAGTTGTTGCTGACAAAGACATTGACAAATTTGAAATTGGTTTAGCATCTTATTAATCTACCAGCTTATTCATCTAAAACAGAAATTTACAGCACCAACCTCAAGTTCCAGGTCGATAACTATCCCTAACTCTTCTAATACATCGGCACTTCCACATCGGCCTATATCTCATCTAGCCTCCTCTTTCATTAGATTTAATTCACAAATCAATCAATACAAAAATAAATCAAAACATATACCCATCATAATCAAATATTGTTCAATATTGTACATTATTAAAAATATATAAGTTTGAAACACATCATTTATTCCCCTAAAAAGACTATACTTATCTGCATAAAATTATATAAAGCCCAAACAATCTCTTTAAGCTTCACTGGCATAGTTAAAATATTTGAAATATATACGAGGATACTCCAATAAATTATTCTATATACTTTCCTTCATAATGGCTAGGTGCCTCAATTTAACATTAAGGAGCAACAAAATAAAAATTAAGATTCATATCATCTTTAGGAATAAAATGTTTAAAAATATTATCTAAAAAATTCCTCTTCAAAGAATCAACTATTTAGGTCATTCCATAATATATACTTCCAAATTTAAAACTGAAATAAAAAAAAAGGCTTATAGAACAATAAGCAACAACTACATTAGCCTATAGAAGAATCATTCACTAAATTTCACAATCTTAGTCCATTGAGGCATTTTCACACACTTGGTTTGCATCACAAAAAAGGAAAGAAAAATATAAAAATAAACACAAAATCCATAATCAAGTAAGAGGTTTCTACAACATTCAAGCACATTAATAAAATAACTGTTACCGCTGAATATATAACCAAGTAATTGATTAAACACCACAGTCAAAAGAAAGCCTTGCATTCTATGAACAAAATATGTAACAGTAATTAAAAAATCTTGATAAGGATTATAAGAAAGTCTTTTAGGAAAAGAAAAAACAATATAAGGAAAGCTAAGAGATATTAGAATAGTGTTATTAAGTAATAGATAATTAATCCATATATGTATAATGTGAACACCTCAGCTCTAGTTGCTGAGAATATGAATATGTGGAAATTTTTACTTGTGCAGCATCAGCTCTAGTTGTCCATCTGCAATGTTGGCTCCCCCAGTGGCACAATCAACTAATACCGATAATTCAGATTTCTTATCCAGCATGAAAATTCCAAGATTAAGCTGAAGAAAGTGGAAAGCCAAATTTTATAGAAGATTATTACTACTATTAGTAGAAATATAAGAGTTCATTTAAGTTAGTAGTTGTTCTTGTTGTTTCAAGAAAATGGTAATACTTGTTAGTATCATTTGGAGCAATGGATAAGAAAATTTACTGGGTAATAGTTTCCTGCTATAGGCTGAGTAACTAAAAGAGACCAATCTTCTCTAGAATCTCGAACCTGAGAAACCATTCTCAGGGATCATATATATCAAGATAGCAAAACCAGTAACTTATGTTTAATAAGAAATACTTACTCGTTTTAGAAAATCCCTTCCATTCGAATCAGTGTAGAAAACTTTGTTCGTTTCCATATTCGTTGCCAATCGCGTGATGACCTCTTTCCCAACACCATCATCTGTGGGTATTGGACCAATCTTTCAAAATAAAGAGTTGTCAGAACTACACACACTAAGTCTATATGTCTCATTATTTGTTTGATCTATATATATATATATTTGCTTGGTCTGGTATGTTTGTACTCATTGTGAATTCAACTTCAGCATGTTCTTTGTCCTTGTAAAGCCTGGTAACCTAATATGACATAAACTGAAAAGTTATGGTTACCAAATGAAGGCTTAAAAATGAAATTATATTTTGTGAATGGTCTGATAGTTCCCAAGACTAGAAAATTGCAATCTGATAGTGTTTCATTTTTGTTTGATTCTATTATAAGAGAACAAGTTCTGGTTCTTACATTATGGCCTAAAATGTTAAACCCAAAAATATGCTAATAACCTGATAGATCCATGAATTAAACTCTTGGTGAATCTCATCAACTAAAGCTCCACGAATGACCTTTAGTGGAACCTGTAAAATGCATGAAATTATATAATAGATCAGAAGTCAAAACCATTAGAAGCTCTTGGTTAATTTGTTATTTTCAAAGCTTATTATCATAAATTGGTCTTATAATTTTTTATAGAAAATAAATAATAGCATATATATACATTGAACTGCAAGAAAGTGCTTACTGATCTTGAAACAACAGTTGGAGGTGCCCCATTAGGCCTGAAAATATATGCCCCTGAAGCCTGCAAGACAGATCATTTTAAGTACTGAAGGCATCGCTTGGACAAATTTGGGACTTGAATAACTCGACAAACATAGCACATGAAGTGCTTACCTGAGAATCAAAATCACCAGTGCTTGAACCATACCAGAGATAGCTCTGTTGTATTAGTACATCAACCTTGTAATATATGACAATCAAATGAGCATTATTTTAGCATGCAAATTTTTTTGTCAAGTCAGAGAAAAGACATAAAATAGTTCCTTACAGATGTAAAATTGACATATAAACATAAGTTAGCATTCCATTTTTAGTTCCCATTTGTGGTTGGCTTGCCTGATTTTGTAATATGTAACTACTGGGTTAAGAAATATTTCCATGGTTACTTTTTGAAATTAAACAACTTACCTCAGTTTTAGAATTGTACATCTGTTTTAGTTGTCCTGAGGTAGACGAAAAGGTCAGCTTTAAATCTCTAGGCCCAACTTCAATGGTATCATTTTGTGGATTCTTTATCTTAGAGAGTAAATTCCTGTTTACTGCAATAGTTTGGAAAAGAAACCAGAGCAATTAAACAATTAATGCCTCTTTATGCATACTGTATGATATTGTATCTTAATGGTGAGCTTCATAAGAATCAACTATATGTTCAATATAATTTGACTAGCAAGTTTGAAATATGACGAATAGAGAAATTTAAAAGATTGAAGCAATTTCAATAGAAATACTGGGTTATAAGAGGCCACAAATACATATACATGAAGAGAAATACTACTCTCTCATGAAATAAATTAAAAATCATAACTGAGAAAAAGATAGATTCATTTACCATTGAAAATAAACTCTAAAATATTAATACAAAACTAATAACCTGAAACAAAAAAGAGGGTTTGAGAAATATATGGAATGAGAGATTGTTAGTCATTGCTGAGTTTTCAGAGAAATAAAGGACGAGACTGAGAGAGGGGTGGTGTTGGAGAAATGGACGACCAATGAGCGGATCGTTGAAGAGATGGACAGTAAAAGTGTAGAGGGAGGCATTGATGGGTGGCTATTGTTGGGTTCTTAGTGCCTGGACAAACCAAATAAAATAATCCCCTGTCAAATTCCTAAACTTGGTAGAGAAATAATCTTATAATTATCATATTGGAACCAAATAATCTCGTTACTGAGTAAACCAACAATCAATGCCAAACACAAAATATTGACCAATCAAACAAAGTTATCCCATCATCATAGTCAAATTACCAAACTTGGTAGAGAAATAGTCTTGAAATCACTAGAAAAGAAAGCAATAGTATATGTGTGTGTGTGTGTGTGAATAATGAATATACCTCAAGACTCAAATGGATTCTGGGTTGGTCGATTTGCAAGCCTTACTCTTACAGTCAGGAACATTTTCAAATTTTGAGGCAGGAAGATCCTCAAACAAAGATCCAACATAGAATCTGATGCTATCCGAGCCCTTACCGGTATGAATCTTAGTCACAGAGACCCACAAAAGGAGCATCTTGGCTTCAATTCCAGTCACATTAGAAACCGACCCATAACTCAATTTCCTTATAATCTTCTTATCGTAGTACACATATCGATCGAAATACACATAGTAAGGGCTTTTGAGCTCGACCTCGAAACTATCGTCGCCCGAGAGAGAGTAAGATTGGAAATTGGGGAGGAGACCCTTTGGGAGACTGAATTTGGGGAGGAGGTCATGGACGTCTGAGATTGATGATAGGACGGGAGTGAATGGATGGTCAGAGTTCAATATGAGGACCTTGAAGGATGAAGAGAAATGGGTTTGTGAGAAAAGGGTCAAAAGTAGCAGGAAGAGAGAGATTGGAGCAATGGTTGACGTAATGAGAAGATTTGCTTTGGCTTGGTCCCTTTGTAGCCTTCTCATATTTCTTTGAATCGTTGTTTACATGTATTCTAAATGGGATTTAACTTTCCTGGAGGAGAGTGAGAGACCAAGAGAGATGGGTCTCAGAGGAAGATGAAGTATATAGAGAAAATTAAATAAAATGATAAATAAATCTTTTAAACTTGGCAGAAAAAGAAATGAAATAGGAAACATATGGCGCCCAAAATTTGAGTGAACCCGCTTATAATTTTAACACATTTAGCATAATACTTTTTCATTACTGTTAGAATTTAATGTTGTGGTAGTCCTATTTTGTTGTAGTGACGCGACCAGTGCCATCCCAGACTAGTCAGTGCCATACACAAGTAAGCAATGCTACCAAACATATATCATATGTCAAACATCTGAGTATAGGGCATTCAGCATGCTTACTTAACAATTTCTAGCATAATTAGGATCATGCATAAACACAGAGGCTCAAGCTCTGAACAATCTCATATTCAATATTCATAGCATGCCCTAATCACATGTTTCTCGTGCAACACATGCATCACATTTAATCACTTGGCATGCCTCAACAATAACCATGCATGTCACATTTAAACATCCAACATGCATCAAGAATAACCATGCATGTCATATACACAGGGTGCAGTTTTCTTACCTTTGGTCCAAGCACAGGTTACCAATAAACAAGCCACAAGCACAATCCTTACTCCAAGCCTCTAGTGATAACCTAGTCACAACCATAAATGGTGATCCAATGAGTTCAAGTTCTAAAACCAATCCCTGAACCAAGACCTAGCCTCCAAGACATCAAACCCCACTAATCTGGGTAGTAGGAATGATCCCGAGGCCTAAAGTTTGAGTTCCCAAGCTTAAAACATAATTTTGGCCATAAATACCCTCAAGCATCGCGGTCCTAACTCACTGAGTCGTGGCCCCCAGTTAAAACAAGAAAACCAGGGGCAAGCATCGCGGCGCCCTACACCTAGTGTCGCGGCCCCAGAGCTCCCAAAGCACTCCACCTGCTTCATCAAGCTTGGGCCGCAGCCCGACCTCGGACCAGTCATTTTTCTCCGACTTTAACCTTTTAAAACCTCCCAAAAACATATCCCAACATCTTCAAACTCAAAAATCAAAGTTCCCAAACATCCCCATCACCCAAAACCAACAAAACCCAAGCCTCAAATCTAACAAAAACTAATCAAAACACAAAGTCCAATCCAAGCTTAAAAACTTTAAAAACTTAAAACTTGAATTACCTCCGATTGAGTTGTTTCCAACTAAATCCTTCGGCTAACAAGCTTCTAATCTTCCCTAGGATCACTATGCCTCGATCCTTGCTTGAATCCGAGTCCTAGAACTCAAGTTACCTTCGAAAATGCGATCGAGAGACGAAAATGAAACTTTGAGGGAGAGAGAACGTACAGAACGTTCTTTTATTCTTTTAAAGGTTACTTTAAGCTTAAGTAGCCTCAAACAAATCCTAACGCTTGGGGTCCCGAAAACACCCCCGGGGACAAAATAGTCAAAACCTCCGGAATTTCCCCCTGATCTTACTAACTCCCAATTAATCACCAAATATTAATTCCCATTACCCAATAACCCGGTAATGCTCTGTAGAGTCCAAGAACTTTACTTAGCTAGTTAGATAGTAGTATTATAGTAATAATAGTATTATCTTTATGACTGTGGATTTTTGGTTCAGACTGGGATTTATTTGGACACTCATAGTAGTACTTGTAGATTTTCTAAGTTTAACCTATAGTTTAGGAATATTAATTTTAACCTAAGGTTTGATTAATATGACTAATATTGAGGGCAATATTTATTATATTATAAGTTTTAGATAAGACCCAATAAGATAATAGCACATGTCATGTATAGGTTTAGTGATGATTAAGTATTTTGAGGATTAACTTTATTAAGGTTAAAAATTTGAATACCCTAAGGTCAGTCAACAGCTTTGAAAACGTTAGAAGGCTTAGTCAAGTCTGTTTACTCAATTCAAATTAAGCTAAAATTGTGTAATTTTTTGTTTAAATATTCAGCGTATGTCGATATATCGCAGCTATAGGGGCGATATATCGCAGCACGAAGATACGAAAAACACGAAACGTTGCACGATTGCCTCGGGCATACTAGCCCAGGCGATATATCGCCTCTCTCAGCATATTTTGAAAGTTTTAAAAAACGTTCTCCATTCAAACCTTCAACCTCTTGATAAGTCCAGCATCTTTTTGAACGAGTCTTCAGCCTCTGCTGAACGATAATTCAAATGTTTTTCACTTAAAAAGCCATTATTTTTATTCAAGTTAAATAAGATCTCTTCATTCCTAAACTCTATAAATAGGACCTAATACCCAGCCATTTATTCATCTATTACTCTAAGTTCAGAGGCTGCAAGTTGCTAGGTGAGTGTGAGAGTGTAAACACTTGGGTTGGGAATTATAAGCTTGATCACTATAAGCTTACCAAACACTTGGGAAGTAAGGTTCTATTCACATTTCGGTTCAAGGTGTAGATTGGTCATAGAAGTACTCAAGGTATCCCAAACTCTAGTCCATTTCTGTATTATTTTCTTTAAAGTTCTCATAGTCTTCTACTCAGTATTCTAACCTTATTCTTATTCTTGGTTAGGAAATCCAAGTTCTTAAGCACAAGGTTTTTGGTAAGTATATTTTGATAGCATAGTTCCTTTTTCACTTTCATCCCTTTTCTTCAATATACTCACCATATTATAAATGGTTTTTAGGAGTGTTCCAAGGTCCCAAATCAGTTCTCATATCCCGGTTATTTTGGTAAGGAAAATAGGATAGGATTTATGTGTTATATGCTTTTATATGTTATCTTATGATTTTATGTTATGTAATATGTTATGTTAAGTATGATTGTAGACTTGGGCATATGACCTATATGACTAACAAGCCCCAAATAGATTATGGGCATGTGACTTGCTTAGCTAGCAAGACCCCACTAATCTAATGGGCATATGACTTGCTTAGTTTATGGGACCCCAAGTAATAATGGCCATTAGAGTCTGTATGTGACATAAGTGTTATGATATGTTTTATGTTTCTTGTGAAATTTATGTATATGGACTATGTGTTAGATTTTCCTTGCTGGGCATTAGGCTCACTCCTTTTTGTTTATATGTGCAGGAAAATAGTTTTAGTGGCGGGAAAGGTTCTTGGAAGCTTGGGGAATGTGTATTGAGGCGGAATGGATTCAAAGAGCCGAGAGTTTCGATTCGAGGATATAGTTTTTGTTTCTTATGATTTTTATATGTATTTTTCTGCATTTTATTATGTATTCTCTTTTTAATTATCATTATGTCATGTTTTGATTTTAAAACAATGGGATCCCATATCCTAACTTAAATTTTATGTAAGTTTGACCTCTGTTTTTACAAGTTTTAATAAAGTTATGATCTTATCACTTGTAAGTATTATTAGGGATTAGTGTCTATGCTTAAGTTTTCGTTAATGGTCCAAAAGTCTAGAGTAGTTGGGTCATTACATTCTCTAAATACCCCTTGACTCACTCCGAGTCAAGAATAAATCCCGTTGTGACTTTCCCACTAGCTTACCTCCTAGGATCGTCTCATGCTGGGTAACCCTGGCATAACCAAACAATAATAAAGCACCACACACTTATCACATATATGCCAAATATGCCTGAAATGGCCAAAATATGAAAATCACCCAATTACTCAAAAATGGGTTCACATGCATATTTAATACACCTAAACATTCATATTATCATTTAATAACACAATAAATCAATTATGGCCCTCCCGACCTCCTAATCAAGGTCCTAAACCTTATTAGGAAATTTTGGGCATTACAACTTGGATTTTGAATTTGAGGACCATATGCATGAGCATGGTATTCAATCCCAACTCATAGCACCTAGAACGCCACAACAAAATGGTGTTTCAGAAAGACAGAACAAAACGTTACTAGATATGGTTAGATCAATGATAAGCTTCTCATCATTACCACTGTCATTCTGGGGCTATGCAATTCATTGTGCTCTATACATATTGAATGTTGTTCCATCTAAGTCTATCCAAAAGACACCCATGGAATTATGGAATGGTTGTAAACCTAGTTTACACCATTTTCGAATTTGGGGGTGTCCTGCACATGTGCTTAATGGAAAGACTGGGAAGTTGGAATCACGCTTTGAAGTGTGCATGTTTGTGGGCTATTCCAAAGAGACTAGAGGTGGAATTTTCTATAGTCCAAAAGAAAATAGAACATTTATATCGACAAATGCAACTTTTCTTGAACATGACTATGTTAAAAACCACAAACCTCGCAATAAGGTTGTACTGGAGGAGATGGTCTCGAATAAAGATGCAAAGTCACCAACAACAACCAATGAAAAACGGCAAGAGGAAACTGCTAGTTCTAGTCAAAATAGTAGAGAGCCTCTTTGTAATGGGAGGGTTAGTAAGCAACCCATACGCTATGAACATGAAGTTCAAATGCTTGTGTCTGACACAAACAAAGATGACCCATTGACATTTAAAAATGGAATGAATGATTCTGACAAGGACAAATGGCAAGGCGCTATGAACCAAGAAATGGAATCAATGTATTCCAATTTTGTCTAGGTTCTTGAAAATCCACCTGAGAATATCAAACTCATTGGTTGCAAGGGGATATTCAAGAAGAAAAGAGGAGTGGATGGGAAAGTAGAGACTTTCAAAGCAAGGCTTATAGCCAAATGCTACACACAGAAAGAAGAAGTTGATTATGAAGAAACTTTTTCTCCTGTAGCCATGCTAAAATACATTTGTATAATCTTATCTATTGTTGCGTGAATGGATTATGAGATTTGGCAAATGAATGTCTAAACAGCTTTTCTGAATGGCTACCTTGAAGAAACCATTTATATGTCTCAACCAGAAGGGTTTGAAAAGAGAAAAAAGTTTGCAAGCTTCTTAGGTCCATCTATGGACTCAAACAAGCTTTTAGATCTTGGAATCTTAGATTTGATTACACATTTAAAACATTTGGTTTTGAACAAAACATTGACGAACCTTGTGTATATAAACAAATCAAAGATGGTGTAGAAGTATTCCTCGCTATTTACGTTGATGATATATTACTGATTGGCAATGATGTAACATCACTATCAAAAGTAAAGAACTGGTTAGCGGGACAATTCCAAATGAAAGATTTGGGAGAAGCCAAGTATGTTCTGGGCATTAAAATTCTTAGAGATAGACATAATAAGACTTTGGCATTGTCTCAAGCAACTTATATTGATAAGGTGCTAGAATGCTATAATATGCAAAACTCCAAAAAGGGTGATATGCCAACCCGTTCTAGAGTAGTCCTTTCTAAGGAGAAGTGTCCCAAAACACCTCAGGAAGAGGAAGATATGAGACAGTATCCATATGCCTCAGCGATAGGCAGTCTAATGTACACCATGTTGTGGACAAGACCTAACATTTGTTATGCAGTAGGGACAGTCATCCATTATCAATCCAATCCTAGATTGAGTCATTGGATTGCAGTGAAGAATATTCTCAAGTATCTTAGAAATACTAGAGATTATATGCTTGTATATTCAGGTGGAGACCTGAACCCCACTAGTTACACTGATTATGATTTTCAATCAGACAGAGATAGTCGAAAATCGACATCTGGATCAGTGTTTACTCTTGGAGGAGGAGCAATAGTCTGGCATAGTATTAAACAAACCAGCATTGCAAATTCACCATGGAAGTCGAGTATATAGCAGCTTGTGAAGCAGTTACGGAGGCTGTGTGGCTCAATGAGTTCTATTCCGATTAGAAGTAGTGCCAAATGTTGGTAAGCCACTAGTCCTATACTGTGACAATAGTGGGGCAGTAGCTGACTCATAGGAACCATGAAGTCACAAGAGGGGAAAGCACATCGAGAGGAAATATCACTTGCTCAGAGAGATAGTTCTTCGAGGAGATGTTGCGGTTATGAAGATAGCTTCAGAGCATAATCTTGCAGATCCTTTCACAAAGACTTTATCCATGAAATCTTTTAAGGAGAATGTAAGAAACATGGGAATGAAAGAGATACCTCATTTAGGGCAAGTGGGAGATTTTTGGGAATTGTGCCCTGAAAGTATATGTATTAGACATTGTTTTAAGAAATAAATAAGTTGAATTTGTTATGCATATATTTTATGGACTATATTATTTCGGTGATAATATTAAGTAAATATCATAAAAATTCATAAGTTCATATATGTGATCTCAACCACGTATTGGTACGGGAGGATTGTGTTTGAGATAAATAAACTTGAATAGTTCGCAGTAAAATAAAGTTATGGAATTTTTAGATTAATTACTGCAAGTACGGTCCACTAGTATTATGAATACACGTGATTGTTGGATTTAGCTTATACAGGATCTTTATTTATTTTCATGTATATCTAATATTAAACAAATTAATACGAGATAGCCTAAAACATGTTTAAAATTGAATTCAAAGAGAAACAAAGAATAGAATACTTACAGTATACGCAGCAGAATTAAAGAGTCCATCCTTCAGTTTCTCTAACTCTTGTATCCTCTCTGTCGCAGAGTATTATCAAGAAACTAAACCGATCTTCTATTTTCTTCACAATCTTCCAATGTATCCTTAGAACCACCTAGACTAGTGTGGGCAATTCTCAACACATGAGATAGATATAGAGAGAAGAAGAGAAAATAACAAAGAGGCTTAGAAAATGACTTGTGTTTAGAGAGAATCTAAAACTATCAGAAAATCTGACTTGTGACTTATCAAACTTATGTTTTGACTTCTCTCTAAGCACTCCTTTTATAGACTCAATTAGGCCATTTAATTTAATTAAAAAATCAATAAAATAACAGCCATTTTGAAGCCCTAGGTCGAAATTATCATAGGCTATAGGCCCGTGAAATTTCCCATTTGATTATAAGCCCATTGGACTTAAAATCAAGGCATGTATTATTTTTTATTGATTTAATTAATTAAATAATTATTTAAATCCTTTATCAAATTAATTATTTATAATTTGAACCTTGATTTAAACTTATTTATTAATTTAGATACCAATTTATCTTAATTAATAAATCTGCCATAATTTTTCTTTTCTTCTCAAAATTACACAACTCTGTGAAACTATCCAAAATTGACCTGGTCAACTTTGATAATTCTAATTGATGATTAAATCAATTAATTGAGACTATCTAGATGATTTTATCCAAGGTACAATGGGGACCATGGGCCTATGAAATCAAGCTCCAATAAGTTATCATAAATCTAACAAATAAATTTACTAACTTATTAATTCCTCGTGACTCCACTATAGACTTGGAATTGCACTCTTGAATTCATAGAACGCTATATAACAAATATAGATACGCTATTAATTATCCATTGTTACAACCATAATTGTCACTCAATCCTCTATAGACAGTCTACAATGAGATAGGACTAAAATATCGTTTTACCCCTCATTGTATTTTATCCTTAAAACACTTAGTTCCTTGTAAATGATATTTCAGTAAACTAATTTAATTACTGAAATGAGATCTCTATCATTTAACACCTTGAAACAAACTAAAAGGAAACCATCGTTTCACTTCTTCATCAGAAGCTATAGATGTTCATATCTATGATTAACACTCCCACTCAATTATACTACCGAGTTCCCAGGATGTAAGTATGGGCTAGTCCGTAGGGTAAGCTGGTAACGAACAAGTCAAAGAACTCAAATAATACAATCAGTTAGAATACTAACCACTCAGAATTGAGATTGAACTGACCTATGGTCAACTATATGATATGACTATAATAGATAATAACGATATGTTTACTTATCTTATCAACTGTCAATATCGGTCCAGTCCGATGTAACAAATACATCCGATCTTATCTACTTTACTAATGTTCTGGAAAGAACATAACACTATAATGTGTAAGTAGATCATATCGTAGATTGGCAAGTCAGTGTAAATCCTGGGCACTGACTAATCTTAGGACTAACTTATTTTGAACATATAATCATATTTATATTCCATTGTGATTACGTCACTATAAATAAGATTAGCTATATGCTCGGGATTTAATAGAAGTTTATATTAAACAAATAATCATGAAAATAAAACATGTGAGCAAAGTGATTGACCAAGTCAAAAAATGATTTCTATTCTTTTATTGATAATAAAATGAGATTATAAAGAATTTGGGTTTTAATTAGGGCATAAAACCCCAACAGTGATCTAAATCAGGATTACTAGTGTAGTAGGACACTTTAGTGGAGGTACTTTATATATTAGAGAATATATAGAACTGTACCAGATAATTTTATTAATACTTAGTTAAATATCGTTTCGAAGCATTAATTAAATATATCAACTGATGATCATATACAAATTGATCTTAATTCTGAAGTTACTATGAACTCCTGTTTATGTTTGTTTAACGTCCAAAACGTGCATCCACTAAGTGGTGGTTGTAGTATAGATCAGGCGATCGATTCCACAAGGAGGCAAAGAAATAAAGTTAATCAATAAATAAAGTTAAGAAATAAATAATGTGAGGAAAATAGAACAAGTGATATTTTTGTTATTTTTGAGATTTAAGGATTAGAAATAAAGATAGAATAAAGTGTGATGTAACAATAGGTAACAAGTAGGAAGGATCAAGAGTCACCATTATGCATACTTATTTATTTAGATCTTTGATTCACAAAAATTACACAAATGGATAGTTCACATCCCAACTATTCGTTTGGAAGATTTAACATTGAAGCCCAAATATATTTTACAAAAATATATTCAAGTGATTATTATTCTTTACCATGGAAAGATGAGATAAATCTTATGAGAAATCTAAAAATGACATTATACCATTGGCAATAATGCAATAAAAGATTGGACATAAACCCTAACACAAATATTACTTTTACTATTTATAAATACATAGAAAGAGCATGACTAATTCTATATAGATTTTAGCAAAAGTAAATATATATGAATGAGATGGAGAAAATGATAAAGATATTATCTATATTATTTTCACTAATTTGATAATACATAGAAAGTACTTGACAAAATGTATATACTATTAGTAAACATAAATATAGATAACAAAATGAAGGAATAGAGATGAAGAAGTAGAGATGAAAGAAAATAAATCACTCAAATATATATACTTTAGGCACATAGTGAATCAAAAATACCAAACAAAGTCATAGTGCATATAGGATCATCCTAACCATCCTAAGAAGGTTAGCCTATTATGCTAGACATTCTCATGAAATTCTAGAGAGAAAATATGAGAAATGAGACTAAAATTTGGTAGAGTTTTACTACCTAAAAATTACATACAAAATGTGAAATGAGAGTCCCTATTTATAGAGGAAGAAAATGACTAAAAAGAAATTAAACAACAAAATGGGGTTTACAAATAAATCTGAAATATTAATAATAAAATATGATTTTGAAAAATCAAATCTTATTATAAATATTAACCTAGTTATTTTGGTGTATGGTCAATATGCCCTTTTTCTAAAATACCACAAAATATGAACTTTAAAGCTCAAAGAGGAAAGGTGCAAGGCCCAAAGTGCACAAAAAGTTGGGCCAAGGGTGGTTGGTGGAAGCTGGTCCATTGACCAAGCCCAGCCAACGGAGAAGCACCACGTGGTGCGGCTGGGGAAGAGAAATCTGGAGAGATTGGGCTGCTAGAAGTTTGGGCCGCTGGGTGTCACATTGGAGCTTCGGATGGGCTTGCTGCGTTGGGATGGCAGAAGGTTGCTTGGACTCAGGCTGGGCCTTCAGCTGAAGGGAGTTGGGGCGTGGTTGCTGTGGGTTACTGGAGGAGCTGGCTTTTGGGCTGCGGGTTGCCAAATGGGGTCGAGTTAAGGCAGTTTGGAGTTAGGCTGGAGTGGGGTGGGCCAGCTGCTTAGGAAAGAAAACAACATATTACTCCTCAAAAATGCCATTTTTAATTTAATTCTTTTCTCTTTTTCCTTTTTCTTTTCTTTTGCTTTTATTAATGTCAAAATGCAACATACTTTATACAAATTAGATTAAAATTAATATTTTCCTTTAAAGTAATATATCAAAATAAATTTAAGAAATTATTTATTAAAACTTAATTTAATTTAAACTTTAAGCTTAGTAAAATGTCATTTTTAAGTACTAATCAATGTTATATGAGCTCTTTGATTCACTCATTAGGGTCTGACAGAATGATAAAGCTAGAAACTTTTGTTTTGGGAACTCATTAATGTAAATGGCTGGGGACATATTATACAAATATGAAATCTATACTGTACACCCTAATTTTCCACGGGCTATTAGCGAGCTGAGATATGGCACAATTATCTCAGACACGTGGAGGCCACATGCCCGAAGCTGCTGTTGTCAGGTCCTACCTCTTTAGCTCGAGGTGACCAAAGGTTTATTAAGATCGCTAAGGATCCAAGTCAGAGGTATGAAGATCGCGAGTTAAGAAGGCATCCAGCTCGAGGCCGAGCTTGAGTTAGAAGCCATGACCCTTTATAAAGTCAACCACGCAATGTAAACGTGCATATATCATGTTGGCAGTGAAATCTCGACAACGAAATTAGGTCAGAAAACTCAAAGGAAATGCGGCGATGTTTAGATAAGAACCTATAATTAACTTATGAAAGGAAAAACACAGATGAACAATGGAGTGAAAAATGTATATTGCTTAATAGCCTCTGCATACAATGAATCTTCCAACCCCCTTTCAGGTGGAGTTAGGGTTCATTTTATAGTAGGCTCTAATGGCCCTGGGTACATGGTGGTCCAGGGGACCAGATAGTACACGGGTACACTAACAGGAGAGTGGTTCCAGGGGTAGTGGTGTCGGTTCTGGAACATGGTCAGAGTTCGTGGGAGCACCTCAGCTTTTGTACCTGATCATGACTCGACTACTTGCCTTGTACGAGTTTCAGAGACGTGGTTGTGGCGTTGCCATTCATCGTACTGTTCCCAACCACCACTATTTGTCGGGTACGGTGAAATCTCGACAACGAAATTAGGTCGGAAAACTCAAAGGAAATGCGGCGATGTTTAGATAAGAACCTAGAATTAACTTATGAAAGGATAAACACAGATGAACAATGGAGTGAAAAATGTATATTGCTTAATAGCCTCTGCATATAATGAATCTTCCAACCCCCTTTCAGGTGGAGTTAGGGTTCATTTTATAGTAGGCTCTAATGGCCCTGGGTACATGGTGGTCCAGGGGACCAGATAGTACACGGGTACACTAACAGGAGAGTGGTTCCAGGGGTAGTGGTGTCGGCTCTGGAACATGGTCAGAGTTCGTGGGAGCACCTCAGCTTTTGTACCCGATCATGACTCCACTACTTGCCTTGTACGGGTGTCAGAGACGTGGTTGTGGCGTTGCCATTCATCGTACTATTCCCAACCACCACTATTTGTCGGGTACAGGTGTCAGGCTTGTCCCTTGATCCTTGCAGGCATGTACGTACCCCTTTAGAGGTACCTTGTTTGTATTCTTTTTGTCTCTTGTGGGCCACCTTGAACACTGGAATCATGCGCGCGAGGCCTTCGGACGAAGCCCACTGGGGCGAGGCCGCCATATGTGCGTGACCCTTTGGATGAGGCCCTTTTGGGGCGAGGCCACTAGGCGTGCTTAGTCCTTGGGCGAGGCCCTTTGGTGCAAGACCACTTGGCATGCGTGGACCTTGGCCGAGGACCTTGGGGGCGAGGCCACATTATGCATGCGTAACCCTTGGGGGCGAGGCCACATTATGCATGCGTGACCCTTGGGCGAGACCACTTGGCACGCGTGGCCCTTGGGCGAGGCCCTTTGGGGCGAGGCCATTAGACGTGCGTGGCCCTTGGGGGCGAGGTCACATTATGCATGTGTAACCCTTGGGCGAGGCCCCCTGGGGGCGAGGCCACATTATACATGCGTGACCCTTGGGTGTGGCCCTTGGGGGCGAGGCCACATTATGCGTATGTGACCCTTGGGCGAGGCCCCTTGGGGGCGAGACCACTTGGCACGCGTGGCCCTTGGGCGAGGCCATTAGACGTGCGTGGCCCTTGGGCGAGGCCCTTGGGGGCGAGACCATTAGACGTGCGTGGCCCTTGGGGGCGAGGCCACCCCGCGCGCGGAGCAGGGGCGTCACGCGTTCAGCGTGCGCGGGTCTTTGGTGGCCCGCGAGGGGCTCTTGGTACTTGTTTTGGGTCACCTACAAGTACCAGATTTTTAGCACCCACACTTGGTTTGAGGCTAGCGAGGGTAAACCTCAATTTTTTCTTTTTGGTGGATTTTTGGCATCCACACTTGCCCCCCAGTCTATAGGGAGGCCTTTAGGCGTTCTTGTAGACTCTTCTCTTTCTTTTGATTTTTTATTATGTGTATACATATATATTTTTTTTTTATGCTCGAGGTCCTTTGGAACCCACGCGAAAGGGGGTTCGATAGGTCTCTCTTTGGTGCACCTTGGTTGCACCTATAAGGATATATGGACCCCTTGGGTTCTAGTTACCTCTTATATATTTTTGCGCACGCTCATTATTTGTTGCGAGAAGCGTCCTTCTCGTCATTAGGCATAGTACTATTTTTGCAAGCGTCTTCTTGGAGACCCTTTTTGCAAGCGTTTTCTTTGAGACCCTTTTTGGAAGCGTCTACTTTGAGACCCTTTTTGCTAGCGTCTACTTTGGAGACCCTTTTTTAGGGCGTCTACTTATGAGACCTTTTTTGCAAGCGTCTACTTTGGAGACCCTTTTTGCAAGCGTCTACTTATGAGACCCTTTTCTCAAGCGTCTTCTTTGGAGACCCTTTTTGGAGGCGTCTGCTTTCGAGGTGATCTCCCCTCGGGTGGGGACTTTCATGGCTAGATGGTCTTCGTTCAATCTCAAACTTGGTCAGCGACCCCTCTAGCTCGATGCCCCCCTTCTATATGGAATCCCTAGACATATTGGTAGTATGGCCACTGGAGGAAGGTTCACTTTCTTCGACATGGAAGTTCTTATGGCCCTCTTCCACACGTATGTACTTCTGTGCTCTCTCTCGAAGTCGTCCAAATTCAAAACTTCTCTTTTGAGCATGTTACTCCATAACTTGCTTCTTGGACGAACTTCGGCTGTAATAGCCATCTTGAGCTCCGCTTTGGTTAAATCTCCCACCTTTGTTGCTTCTATACCGAACCTATGGATGTAGTCCTTCAAACTTTCATTCTCGCCTTGTTTGATGTTAGCGAGGCTGGTAGTTGGCATGACGTAGTCACACGCTACATGGTGTTGCTGAAGAAATTCATCAGAGAATTGTTGCCATGACTTTATTATTTCTGGCCTCAACCTCCTGAACCACTTGTACGCCACTCCTTTGAGCGTAACGACGAAGCAATGACATTTTGCTCTGCTGTTGACCCCTCTTAACCTCATCAAGTTATTGAAGGAGTCTAAGTGATATTTTGGGTCTGTAGTACCCTCATACGGAGTCATGCGAGGCTCTCTAAAGCCAGCCGGCATTTGTTCAGCCTGAATCTCCCTTGTGAAGGGTGAATCACGGTCGAATTCTCCGTCATCCATGTTCCCCCCAAATGCAGTGGTGATCTTGCCTCGAGGGCTTCGCATTTTGGTGTCTAGTCCCCTCCTCTTTTTGCATAAGGATTTTTGCGGGTTCTCGGGCTGATCCCTTGCCTTGGTTGTGTCCCTCAGTGGAACCGCGAGGGGTACGTCTCTTACTTCTGACCTCTCCCCATGGAGCCCTTTTCTTAGGCCAGGGGGGCCTCTTTTGAGGGGACTTCGGCCTCGTTCTTACGACCATCACCTTCCCTCTGCCTTTGCTCCCGGGGACATTTCGTTGGCCTAGGTCCCCCCTGGTACTTTGCCTGGGGGGTTTTACTGGTGGAGTGTCGGGTTCTCCCATCATCTACTGGTACAGTGGTCTCCACCCCATCCTCGCCTTTCTCCTTCCTCTTAGGCAAGGTCACGCTCGATTTACCCTGCAGCAGGCCATTCAGGACCTCTTGCATGTTCTCCAAGGTGGTCTCCAACCTTTGGTTCTTACGGTGGAGCTCACGTATTTCCTCTTCATAGAACCGAGATCTCGATCTCAAGCTCACGGAATGGACCCGGGGATGCTTGTCATGCCTACGGGTAGAGGGGCCCGGGTCTTGCCGGCCGGAGTTCGGTACCTGCGGTGGTTTTGGAAGAGGGAGCTCATTAGCATTTTCCGGTGGTGCTCTTGGAGGACCTTCTCCAGGTGGAGCGGCTGGTGACGAGGCCACTTTATCACCTCCGTGAACCTCTGGGTCCTTCGAGGGCTCCACGTCTCTGGGTGGAGGAGCGTCCTTCATGGAGGCCTTCAGCTGGACTCCGTTCAGGTGAACCTCTATCTCTCGTGGCTCCCTGAGTCGCTTTGAACGTCTTGGCATTTCTTCTTGCCAGAAACAATGGTGGAACAGTAGCTTGAAACTAATGTTCCCACAGACAGCGCCAAACTATTGACGGTGAAATTTCGACAACGAAATTAGGTCGGAAAACTCAAAGGAAATGCGGCGATGTTTAGATAAGAACCTAGAATTAACTTATGAAAGGATAAACACAGATGAACAATGGAGTGAAAAATGTATATTGCTTAATAGCCTATGCATATAATGAATCTTCCAACCCCCTTTCAGGTGGAGTTAGGGTTCATTTTATAGTAGGCTCTAATGGCCCTGGGTACATGGTGGTCCAGGGGACCAGATAGTACACGGGTACACTAACAGGAGAGTGGTTCCAGGGGTAGTGGTGTCGGCTCTGGAACATGGTCAGAGTTCGTGGGAGCACCTCAGCTTTTGTACCCGATCATGACTCCACTACTTGCCTTGTACGGGTGTCAGAGACGTGTTTGTGGCGTTGCCATTCATCGTACTATTCCCAACCACCACTATTTGTCGGGTACAGGTGTCAGGCTTGTCCCTTGATCCTTGCAGGCATGTACGTACCCCTTTAGAGGTACCTTGTTTGTATTCTTTTTGTCTCTTGTGGGCCACCTTGAACACTGGAATCATGCACGCAAGGCCTTCGGACGAAGCCCACTGGGGCGAGGCCGCCATATGAGCGTGACCCTTTGGATGAGGCCCTTGGGCGAGGCCCTTTTGGGGCGAGGCCACTAGGCGTGCTTAGTCCTTGGGCAAGGCCTTTTGGTGCGAGACCACTTGGCACGCGTGGCCCTTGGGCGAGGTCCTTGGGGGCGAGGCCACATTATGCATGCGTGACCCTTGGGCGAGGCCCTTGGGGGCGAGGCCACATTATGCATGCGTGACCCTTGGGCGATGCCCCTTGGGGGCGAGACCACTTGGCACGCGTGGCCCTTGGGCGAGGCCCTTTGGGGCGAGGCCATTAGACGTGCATGGCCCTTGGGCGAGGCCCTTGGGGGCGAGGCCACATTATGCATGTGTGAACCTTGGGCGAGGACCCCTGGGGGCGAGGCCACATTAAGCATGCGTGACCCTTGGGCGTGGCCCTTGGGGGCGAGGCCACATTATGCGTGCGTGACCCTTGGGTGAGGCCCCTTGGGGGCGAGACCACTTGGCACGCGTGGCCCTTGGGCGAGGCCATCAGACGTGCGTGGCCCTTGGGCGAGGCCCTTGGGGGCGAGACCATTAGACGTGCGTGGCACTTGGGGGCGAGGCCACCCCGCGCGCGGAGCAGGGGCGTCGCGCGATCAGCGCGCGCGGGTCTTTGGTGGCACGCGAGGGGCTCTTGGTACTTGTTTTGGGTCACCTACAAGTACCAGAATTTTAGCACCCACACTTGGTTTGAGGCTAGCGATGGTAAACCTCAATTTTTTCTTTTTGGTGGATTTTTGGCATCCACATATCAGACATCACGTGTCTGATATATCCCTGAATTCTCGGACACGCAGCATAAACATGTGTGTTCAGGCACCCACGACTGGATTGGGCCATGCGGCCCATTATCCCCCTTACCTATTGATTAGACCACACTTCATTTGTCAGGTTTTAGGAATTAATCATGAATGTCACAGGAATGACATGATGGGTAAGAAGGTCACGGGATGACCCCCTTGCCGACCCCCAGGTGTCCTCCCCTATAAATATGGAGACCCTGGGAGTTGCAAAGGGTTGGATTCGATTGTGTAAAGAATACCAGAAATATAGCAATAATATTGGCTAGTGGAGTAGAAGGATTTTAACCTTTGAACCACCTAAAAAAAGTATCGGAATCATCAGTACATTTTAAGATCATTTATCTATTTCGGTTCGTTACATAGCACTAATCCCATTCTCTTAATTTCTTAATTACCTGTTGGCGAAGAACCGCGTCAACATATTGGTGCTTTCATTGAGAGCTTGTTAGATTGGTGCTATCGCAAATACCCAACTATGGTGATCACTCGCTCAAGACACAGTACGAGGCGGACCAACATGATGGGCAGGAGGCCCATCATGCCACCATCTCCGGTGAGAAAAACCTTGAAGTTCAGCAGCGGCCGGGCAAGCAGCCAATAGGCCAAGATGACACTGGAAGTTCGGCGCCCCGGCCACCTAATCCGAACCCGGATTTTTATACGGCAGTAGAGATGGAGAATGCTCAGCTGAGGAGTCAGCTGACGAAAGCTAACCAACAGATTAAGGAGGTGTTGGCCTGACTACCCTCTCTTGCAACCAACGCTAACGTCGGAAAGAGGCAAGGCGAGACTCATAAGTCCCGTCGGGGTAATCGGTCCAGGCCTAGCCGGTCATCCAGACCCCCAGCATCCAACTCTACTCCCTCATCGCACTGCCGAGAGACAACCTTCGAAGAACTACCCAGGGCCGAGCAACAGTATAGCCGCTCGGTCCGAACTTCAACTCCCAGCTTACTACCACCCTCGAGCGCACCCAGGAGGGCTCGAGGGAATTCTAGAAGGTGATCCAGGGAGGGCTCACAGCGAAAGCCCGTCCTGGCCAGCCGTTATGCGCCCCGCTCAGACTGCCAAGCGCAAGACCCGTAGGTTGGCAGGGCCGAGAGGCCCCTACCTAACCTGATCCGCCTTGACAGGACCAGGATTGCATCCCCGGTCAGACATCCTCCTTCACCGATAAGATATCCGTCTCCTCCTCGACCTGTCCGAGATATTCCAGCTTATGGGAGCAGCAGGAGAAACCCACCTTCCGCAGGACCTTCCCGTCGTGGCAGGGCGCCCAGAGAAGTCCCGGATCCTCATCCCCATAGGCGGGCTCCGAGCTTCTCAAACGGGAGCTAATGGACCAGAAGCCGCCATAGTGACCTTTCTGGCGGAGACCTGCACCAACACCTGAGCTCGGCGCAGAGTCCTCAAGCCACCCCGAGGGGCGATCTCCAAGATCGTCTTACCTCTCAAAAGAGAAACCCAGTTGGAAATGGCAGCCGTGCTCGCCCAAGGGAAGACTTGTCCAAGGTACGCGACAGCGGGAATTTCCCATATAACCTATCTCAAGATAGGAGGGACGATAACCCGCCAAACGTGTACAATGGATCTGGAGCTATTGAACAGCCCCGGAATAACCAAGCAAATCAGGACAAAACCCTTGAGCACCTGGCTCAGATGGAAGAACTAATGAGGAAGCTCCTGTCAGAAAAAGAAAAGGACGAATACGATTTGGAGGACGAACTTGAGCTCTTCGCCCCCAGCATAGCAGCAATGGCATACCCGCCCGGTTTCCGTATGCCGCACCTGTCCAAATTCAATGGAGACGGAGATCCGTCAGATCATCTGGGTATGTTCAATACCCTGATGATGGCCCACAACATTGGCCCCGAGCTGAGGTGTTTAATATTTCATTCCACATTGACTGGGTCGGCCAGGCAGTGGTTCAAACAGAATAAGAAACAGGCAATTAGCTCCTGGAAAACTTTCTCTACTGACTTCAAGAGAGCATTCCGAGCTTCCCAGGCTGCCCGCGTCAAGGGCGACTCCCTGGCCAACGTGAGGCAACAACCCGACGAGCCTCTGAAGGCTTACCTGAGCCGGTTCCCGAACGTCGCTGCTCGGGCTAGAGACACAGATGACAGCTCCAAGCTCATGGCTTTGAGAACTGGAATCCTCGTCGGAGGGGGACTCTGGAATGAGATACAACGGAAGGGAGTCAGCTCCGTAAACGAATTCCTAAATAGGGCCCAGGGGTGGATCAACTTGGAGGAGTCCCAAGCCTCAGCTGCGGGAACCAGCCAGGTCCCTCAGCAGCCCGCTGAAGTGGGAATGGAGGTCGTGACAGTGACCTAGAATGTTACACAGAATAACCAGTTTGGTGGAGGCAAGAGAAAGGGGAACGGCGAGGGCAACCAGCACGGCCCAAAGAAAAATAAGTCCGTAGAAAAATTTAAGCCGATCTACGCGACTTATACGGAGCTCACCCACTCTAGGGAGAACATCTTCCTAGCAAACTCTGCTCGCCTCCTCTGGAAGAAGCCGGAGCCGTTAAAGCACCAGAAGGGGAAGCGAGACCCCTCCAAGTTTTGCCATTTCCACAATGACGTTGGCCACAATATCGATGACTGCAGACACCTGAAGGATGAGATCGAAACGCTCATCCGAGCCGGCCCCTTGGCTCAATACGCGCGGAACAGAGTTCCCGCGGCCCGTCCAGGTCCAGAAGTCCTGGTCACTCAGCCCGGGTCTCAGGTAGATCAGGACGTCCCTCCTCCAGTAATAGGAAGAAAGATCTCCACAATCTCTGGAGGTCCTCATTTGGCTGGCACGAGCAGAGGTGCCCAAAAGAGGTACGTCAACGAACTTAAGGCTCATAATGGAGTAGAGTTCGTCCCCGAGCAGCATCTGCCAAAGCAGCAGCGATTGGAAAGGCAACCAATCATTTTTACTGAAGAAGATGCCAGCCACGTTCAGTTCCCCCATAACGACCCTCTGGTCATAGCAGTGCAACTCGCTAATCGGAGGATTAGGAGAGTGCTGATCGATAATGGGAGCTCGGTAAACCTTCTATTCCGATCCACGCTGGAAAAGATGGGTTTGACTATTGCTGAGTTGAAGGCGACCTCCATGATGCTATATGGTTTCTCTGGAGAAGTATCAGCGGCTATAGGAACGATCGAGCTGAGGGACCTCGGACAGTCTCAAAACTCCTTGAATTCGTGGTCATCGACTGTCCCGCCGCATACAATGCCATTCTGGGTCGACCTACACTTATAGCTTTTGAAGCCATCACCTCCGTCCGCCACCTCGCGTTGAAATTCCCTTCTTCCACAGGGATATGCACAGTCCATGGCGATCAGCTTGCTGCCAGGGAATGCTATAGCATTTCCATGAAGGTAAAATTGAAACCCGGGCAGTTAACAATGACCGTCCAAGGTGTAGAAGAGGAATCTCAAGAACCTTTGCCTAATCCTGAGATTGAAAAACCTCAGAGCGCCGAAGGGGAAAATATCATCCTAGGTGAGGATATTGACCCCCGAATAGGTGAGGATATGTCCGAGCTCCAAGCTATTGAAGAGCTCGAGGAAGTAAATATCGATCCACGGAATCCCTCACGGATGGTTAAGCTCGGGAAAAACCTCTGTGGTAAAAGGAAGGCGGAGCTGATCAAGTTCCTGCAGGAGAACCTGGATGTATTCGCATGGTCACACGAGGACATGGTGGGAATCAGTCCAAATGTCATCATGCACACTCTTCATTTAGATAAGAGCATTCCTGCAAAGTCCCAGAAACAGAGGCGCCTGGGAACAACTCGAGCTGAAGCCCTAGAAGAAGAGATAGCCCAGCTCAAGAAATGCAGCTTTATCCATGAAGCCAAGTTTCCGATTTGGGTCGCCAATCCTGTGCTGGTCCCGAAGCCCAATGGGAAATTGCGGACCTGCATCGACTTCTCCGATCTAAACAAAGCCTGTCCCAAAGACTGTTTTCCCTTACCAAGGATCGACCAATTGGTGGACGCCACGGCAGGGCACGAGCTCATGTCCTTTATGGACGCGTACTCAGGCTATAATCAGATTGCCATGAATCTGGCGGACCAGGAACACACTAGCTTCATGACCCCAACTAACGTCTATTGTTACAAGGTCATGCCGTTCGGACTGAAGAACGCCAGTGCTACGTACCAGAGATTGGTGAATAGGATGTTCGCTAGCCAGATCGGGAAGATCATGGAAGTATACGTGGACGACATGCTAGTCAAATCGAAGACTGCCAATCACCATGTTTCTGACTTGGAGGAATGCTTCAAGATACTAAGGGAGTACGACATGAGGATTAACCCACAGAAGTGCACTTTTGGGGTCGCATCTGGAAAATTCCTGGGTTTCATTGTCAACACTAGAGGAATCGAGGCAAACCCCGATAAGATCAAGTCATTGCTCGAGCTTCCCTCACCTAGGTCGCGAAAGGACGTCCAAGGTATGGCAGGAAGGGTGGCAGCCCTTAATCGATTTATTTCTAAATCAACCAACAAGTGCCTGCCATTCTACAACCTGCTCCGGGGAAATAAGAAGTTCGAGTGGACAGAGGAGTGCGAAAGTGCCTTCCTCGACCTGAAAGTGCATCTGGCCGAGCTGCCCGTATTGTCCAAACCAATGAAAGGGGAGCCTTTTTTTCCTTTACCTAGCTATCACAGAAGATGCAGCTAGTGCCGTATTGATCCGAGAAGAAGACCGGGTTCAAAAACCAGTCTATTACATCAGCAAGAGACTTCTCGGGGCCGAATCCCGATACCCGTTGATGGAAAAGATGGCATTATTTCTTATCACGACCTCCCGAAAGATCAGGTCCTATTTCCAATCCCACTCAATACACGTCATAACCGATCAACCTTTAAGGCAGGTTTTGCAAAAACCTGAAGCATCGGGGCGCCTGTTGAAGTGGGCTATTGAGCTCAGTCATTTCGAAATTATGTACACCCCACAAACTGTAATAAAAATCCAGGCCCTGGCCGACTTTGTGGCGGAATGCACAGGATTCAGAGAGGATTCTGTGGAAGATTCACCTCAGGTCACATCGGCCCAGGAGTCATGGAAGATCTTCGTGGACGGCTCATCTAATGAGAACCGCTCCGGGGCTGGAATCATTTTGATATCCTCAGAAGGCCATAGATTCCACTCGGCGTTGAGATTTGGATTCAAGGCATCAAACAACGAGGCCGAATACGAAGCTTTGCTGGTTGGGCTAAGGATAGCCCGGGAGCTGAAGGCCAGCTCCGTTCAATGCTTCAGTGATTCCCAGCTCGTGGTAAACCAGGTGCTAGGAGAATATCAAGCACGAGGGACCAAGATGGCTGCTTACCTGGCCAAGGTGAAAGTCGAGCTGTCCACATTTGAACGGGGCTCAATCGAGCAGATACCTAGAGAGCAGAACGCTAACGCAGACGCCCTCGCCAAGCTCGCTACCTCCGGGGAGACGGAGACCTTGGGGTTAGCACCAGTAGGGTTCTTGGAGAAACCAAGTATAGAAGAGGTCGGGGCGGAGGTCGAGATGATTGACGCTAGACCGACCTGAATGACCCCCATCCTCGAGTATCTCACTGAAGGAAAGTTACCCAAGGGGCGTAATGACGTACGGCAGATACTGTACCAGGCTCCAAGGTATACGGTGGTAGACGGGGTGCTATACCGGCGTGGGCACTCCCTACCCCTCCTACGATGTGTTCTGCCAAGCGAAGCAAAGACCATCTTGCAGGAGGTGCACGAGGGTTTTTGTGGGGACCACACTGGGGGGCAAAGCTTGGCCCTAAAAGTCTTAAGGCAGGGGTATTACCGGCCCACTTTGTTGAAGGACTCAGTATCATACGTCAAGAGATGTGACAAGTGCCAACGATTCGCCATGATTGCACGAGCTCCCCCAGTCGAGTTGAAGATGATCTCGTCCCCGTGGCCATTCGCGGTCTGGGGAATCGACCTGGTTGGCGCCCTCCCTACTTGAAGGGGTGGGGTCCGCTACGCTGTGGTGGCTATCGACTACTTCACAAAGTGGGCTGAAGCCGAACCTTTGGAAAAAATCACTTCCAGGAAAGTCCTCGACTTCGTGGTCAAAAGCATTATCTGCCAGTTCGGGCTGCCAAAGAAAATCGTATCCGACAATGGGACTCAGTTTGACAGCGACCTCTTCATCGAATTCTGTGAAAGGTACGGCATTGAAAAAAGTTTCTCCTCCATGGCCTACCCCCAGGCTAATGGGCAGGTCGAAGCCGTCAATAAGACACTAAAGGCGAGTCTTAAGAAGAGGCTGGGCGAAGCCAAGGGGGTCTGACCAAAACAGCTCCCCCAGGTACTGTGGGCATACCGGACCTCGCATCGGACTCCGACAGGTCACACTCCTTTCTCCCTGGCTTTTGGGAGTGAGGCAGTCCTACCTGTCGAGATAAAGGTATCTTCGCATAGAGTCCAGGCGTATGACCAAGACCACAACCACGAACTACTATGCGTGTCCCTCGACCTGATTGATTAAAGACGAGAAGATTCACAGCTCCATCTCGCGCATTACCAGCAAAAAATCACTCATTACTTCAACTCAAAGGTCAAAAAACGCGCCTTTAGCATTGGCGACCTGATCCTCAGAAGAGTCTTCTTGGCCGGTAGGGATCCCAAAGATGGAGTATTGGGACCAAACTGGGAAGGGCCATATCAAATAACCGAGGTCATAAAGGAAGGAACCTACAAGTTAGCTCGGCTTAATGGAGAAGCGGTCCCGCGAACTTGGAACGCCATCCATTTGAAGAAATATTATCAGTAACACCCTTGTAAGGCTTATTCAGAAAGGCCATCTTTTGTTTATCAAGCAATGAGAATTAAATCTTTTTTCATTATTGTGTATATTTGCGAATGTAATCTCAAGTAACCACGAAAGACCCTTTCCTAATTACTTGGGGGGCATATGGTGCCTGGATATAACCAGGTCGCCTTAAAGACTTAGAAGTTGATTCAAATTGATTGATCGATGTTTTTCTTAAAAAAACACGAGATATTGATAAAGGATTAATGCGAACTAAGTCCTATCCTGGATATAACCAGGTCCTAAAACTTGGAAGTTGATTCAAATTGGTTGATCGACGTTTTTCTTAAAAAGCACATGATATTAATCAAGAATTAACACGAACTAAGTTTTCAAATTAACATCCTGGATATAACCAGGTCCTAAAACTTAGAAGTTGATTCAAATTGGTTGATCGGTGTTTTTCTTAAAAAGTACAAGATATTAATCAAGAATTAACAAGAACTAAGTTTTCAAATTAATGTCCTGGATATAACCAAGTCCTAAAACTTAGAAGTTGATTCAAATTGGTTGATCGGTGTTTTTCTTTAAAAGCACAAGATAATAATCAAGAATTAACACGAACTAAGTTTTCAAATTAATTTCCTGGATATAACCAGGTCCTAAAACTTAGAAGTTGATTCAAATTGATTGATCGTTGTTTTTCTTAAAAAAAAAGCACGAGATATTAATAAAAAATTAACGCGAACTAAGTTTTTAAAAGCAATGTCCGGGGTGCAACCAAGACTTATCTTAGAGGTTGGCTCAAAATTGATTATGTTTTTTCCTAGAAAAAGCATAAAGTATCAATCGCAACACCAACAAAAACTAAGACTATTGCCAAAACGCATGAAGATAAAATGATGCAAATCAATTAGAAGCAAGAAGTTGGTAAAACCAATTGTCTCGAGGTTAGAAAACCTCATACGAAATTACAAAAAAAAATGTATACAAAGGATAAAAGGAAAAGAATTCCTAGGCCCTGCCAGGCTGCTCCGATGAGGTCACCACCTCGCCCTCCTGCTCGGCGGCTGCAGAGTTCTCCCTGGTCTTGGAGGGCGCCTTGTGCTGTAGGCGAGCTTTGAATTTCTCCAAGAAGCTCTCCCACGCATCCGCCCCCATGAAGGAGAAGTCACCATCTGGGTTATAAACCCAACAATGGTACAGCATAGCCTCCATGGAGGAGCTGGAGGCTGCCCTCTTCGTCACCAGGGCGGCTTTGGCCTCCTCGGCCTCGGCTTTCACCGCATCCAGTGCGACCCAAGCAGCCCTGACCTCCTCGAATTCAGTCCTCGCAGCAGCTAGCGCGACCTTGGTAGCCTCGGCCTCCTGCAGCATAGGCCAGGACGCATCCAGCTCGGTCTGCATGGTGGCCAGGGCATCCTTAGCCTCCTGCGCCTGCTTCTTGGCAGTCTCAAGGGCGGCCAGGACAGTCTGGTGTTCCCCCCTCATGTCATCGAGCCTGGCCCGAGATCGGGATATGCTCCGGTGGAAAGCCAGGGCACCCTGCAAAAAGCCAAAAAGATGATAAGGCAACTGCCTTAGATAAAAAATAATAAACATATGATGCATAGCGAGAAAGGAATACCAAAGGCGAGGTCAGCTTACCGTGAGAGCCATCCCCAGAGACGACTCCATCACATTCTCCGGGCTCCTTGTCTCGATCGCCCACAGGTCCCTCTCGGTGGCATTGTAATAATGGTCCACGGTGTAGCTCGCTGTCTTGTAGACCATTCCCCGAAAGACATCGAGGATCTTCTCCAAAGCCTGGGGGTTCACTGGGACGCACACCTCGGGGGTTGTGGCCGCCAGGGTCCCGGGGGGCACCTCCATTTCCCGAGCGGGGTCGGGAAGTCGCAGGGGAGGAGGGGGCATCTTCATAACAGGAGGAGGCGGAGGTAGCTTCTCTGGAGCTGCCGGAGCCTGATTCTTCCCTTTTGCAAGAGACTTTGAAGTACTGGTGATGGCCTTCTTTGCCAACTGGAGCTTTTTCACCGAGGGCCCAGAGGTCCCGGAAGGGCTCCCTCCAGGGAACATGGCTCCCAGGTCATTGCCTCCGGGCTGAGACATCTCCTTTGAGAAAGCAAAGGCAAAGTATTAATATACAAGTAGAAATATTTATGCAAGACAACAAAAGTTAAAGGGAAAACAGATCTCAAGTATATTGAAAGGGATCCTACCCTCTGAGCTAGAGGAGGAATTTATGGTTACGACCATCGCCCCCGAAGCTGCAGCGGGTGATTCTAGGATAATGACTTCGCGGGCTGGGAGAGGTTCCGGGTCCGAATCTGGTTCGGGACTAGACTCTTCTACATATTGCCTAAGGCCCAGAGCTATTGTGCCCTCCCGAAGGGAGGGCCACAACCGAAGATTGGTCCCATACTCCTCGAAAAAGATTGACCTGAATGTTATGGTGTTATCTACAACTACAGTGCCCCTAGGCGGCTATTTTGGTAATCCAGCACGAGCTGGTCGACGTACTGGAGTAGGGTTATATCGCGGTCTGGATCTGTAATGCCCCGGATTCCCTATTATGGTTAATGGCCGGATTAGTAGGCCGAGAGGGCCATAACTGTTTAATTATGCCATTAAATGTGTTTATGCATGTTTATGAGAATTATATTATCATATGATGTTAAATGCATGTTTGTGAGTCCACATTTGTTTACAGAGGTATTATGGTAATTTGGCTCGTTGAGGGTATAATTGAATATTTGTTGTATGTTAATGATATATTGTGAGACCACATTATAATGTGGATTGGTTCGAGAATTCCGACATGAGACGATCTTTAAACATGATTTATCGGTTTGGTCATAACAGGTTTGAGCTCGGGGCTCGGGGTGAGTCTCGGGGTGAATTTAAAGGTTATAGCGTTACCGGGGATTTTAGGGTAACGGGTTATGAAATATTGGTGTTTGAGGATTTTGAGATTAGCGGGAAATGGGGAGTGTTAGTTATAATTAACGGGTTTAGCGGAATGTACCAATTTTGCCCTTAGGGAGGCTTTGGAGGCTTAAGATGACATAAGGGGTATTTTGGTCTTTTTAGGGGAGGATATATATGACTAAGTGACTTGAAGGCTGTAGAATAAAACAGAGTAAAACAGAGGTGATTTCTTTCCCTTCCCGTACCTTCTTTTCCTTCATCTTCCTTGTGAGATTTTGTGGGCTTGTTGAGGATTTGAGCTTGGAAGCCAAGCCTTGGTACCTTGGGAGAGTGTTTCATTGTTGAAGAGCACCATAACCTGAGCTTAAGGTAAGCTTTTAGCCACTGGTTTTTACATATACTCTGTTTTCGTTTTAGTTCTTAGATCATGAGTTTTGGTTGTGGAAAGTGTGAATCAAAGAGGGTTTTGATGTTAGTTTGATTGGGGTTTGATGCGAGTGAGCTAAGGGTGTTATTGGGGGTTTAATTACATGTTTGAAGGTGGTTCTATGTTGGTTTGAGGGGCTGGTTTGAGAGGAAGGAGCTCAGGGAGAAAACTGGTTCGAGTTTGGGTGTTCTTGCTTCCTGGGCTGGGTGCCGCGGCACGGCTTTAGCGTGCCGCGGCCCATGAGCGTCTGGCAGAAGGGGGGGGCGGGGGGGGGGGGGGGCTTTCTGTTTGGGGCGTGCCGTGGCACGGCTTTTGGGGGCCGCGGCCCATAGGGCCAAAATTGCTAAAAGGTGGTTTTTAGCTTAGGGATTCAAACCATAGGCCTCGGGGTTGGACCTAGTACCCGGTTGGGTAGTATTTGAGGTCTCAGGGGCTGGGATTTGGTTTGGGAAACCCCGGTTATCATTTTTATTGATGAATCCTATATTTTGGTTATGACCAGGTGACCGTCGAGGAATTTAAAGGTTGATCGTTCTCAAGGGTCGTTCATATAATTATTCTCACTCGAACCAGAGGTAAGAAAACGGTGTTTGAATACAGTTGCACCCTGTATAGGTATATGGCATGTATGGTTTGATATTTGAGGCATGCTGGTTGATATATGTGGACATGGATTGCATATTAAATGTTGTTGAACGTTGTTTACCTGTTGAGACACTGACTAGTCAGGGACTGACTCTAAAGTCGAGAATCATGCATTGAATGACTCTATAGCATTAATGCCAGACCGACCCTAGGGTCGAGGAACTTATAAGCGCTTGCCTGGCTTACAACCAGATGAATATAGCCAAGGTATGAGACCCCGGTGACTATTTGTCACATGGCTAAGGGACGTTTTCCATAGCTTCGACTCCAGAGTCGTGAGGAAGGTTATGTTGGTGACTAATCACCATGCACCTGTCCTAAACGAACTTATAGATGAATCACTATTCAGTTAAGCCCTGGTGGCCCTATCGTCACATGGCAAGAGGGAGCGATGCTCATTGCTGTGACTTTTAGCTATTGTCACCTATTTGTTGGACTGATAGTCCTGAGTGGTTATTATGATTGTTGTTGATATTATATCATGTTTTGTTATGTTTTCTTGCTGGGCCACGGCTCATGGGTGCTATGTGGTGCAGGTAAAGGGAAGGAAAAGCTTGGCCAGCCTTGAGTGGAGAGCTTGGGCGATGTGATGTACATACAGGGCCGCTTGACCGCCACGGTCAAGGAATTCTCAGAGGGACTAGGGGTTTTCCCTATTTTTGCCGCTTAGGCCGGCGGAGATTGTATATGTGGAACTGTAGTAACTCTTTTGTAACATGAACTACTTGTAAACATTTTAAAAAGGCTCATGAGCAGTTTATTTACTTAATGAAAAGTGCCCTTTCCTTTTTACTGGTTTTACACCTTAACCTGTTAATGACACCTAGATCACGTTTTTAACCAAAGGACTCGGGTAGCGGGTCAAATTTCCGATTCACCGATCACCGTAACTGTTCTGGGGTAGCCAGGGCGTTACAGGATCACTCCGATGACGTTGGACGGGCTGGTTGGGATTGAACCTAGCTAACCGAGGATCTGCGGTGGCCCTATCTAAGTCCCTAAACATGTAAGGATTACCTTGCCCAGAGGGACCGGCTGCTGCTCCGGAGCGGGCCCTCTACTCGTCCGTTTGTTGGGCGACTTCCAGAGCCCGTTTTTGCCTCACGAGGGGTGCCTCGTCCTCTTCCTCTTCTCCCGCGGCCTCCTCCTCGGGGATGGGTGCTATCTCGTGAGCTGGGGGGAGGCCCCGTGATCTCCTCAAGGCCAAAGTCTGGCCTGGGGAGATTAGTTTGCACGCCAGCATCGTCTCGTCTGACACGAGCTGGCGGTAGTCCTTTTCGCTGGGGGGCAGCCTCGCCAATGTTTCGTATTGACCCCCGAGGGTCACAGATTTTTCCGTCCTCGCAAAAATGGCTGCATGATTCTCTTTAAGTCAGAAACTAATAGAGGAAGAAAACCAATAATCATCTCACGAGCTAAGAGCAAGGGGTACTTACGGGGGCGGTTGAAGTAGTGATGTTCGCAATTGCGGAACCCCGTCGATAGGAAGAACTGGTCTTTGAAGTTGTTGGGGTGGCTAGGCAGCTCGATGACCGCAGCCATGTTTGGAAAATGGGTCAAGTAGTAGAACCCGTCACCTCGCCCCCTCTGCTCCGGGCTGGCCTTGAGGTAGAAGAAGTATAGAATGTCTGTCGGGGTGGGAACCTCCCATTCCTACTTCAGGAATAAGTACCTCAACCCCGCTAACAAATGGTACGAGTTGGGGGGGAGCTGGACCGGGGCAAACCTCACGTAATTGAGGAAGTCGGCAAAATACTGGTCAAGCAGGAGGAAGGCCCCGACCTTGAAGTGCTCATCACTCCAGGCCGCGTATTCTTCATCGAGCGGCGTGCAGCTCCGCTCGCCCTCTAGGGGAGGTCAGGCGATTAGAGCGCCCCTCCCAATCTCGATGTTGTGGGAAAGGAATATCTTATTCACTTTCCCCTGATCGGTGATCTTCGAGATGATCCTCTCAGCCTCGAAGAAAGCGTCGGGTCTCACCTCGAGCTCCTGCTCCACAGCCGGCCCGAAAACGGGGATGGGGGAGTCCGTCGCCACCTCCTTTCCTTTGGATTGTTGAGAAGACGAGCTGCCAGCGGTCTTCTTAGGGGCGTTCTTCTAGGGTCCCATCAAGTCGCCTAGCGAACAAAAGAAGAAATTTTAGAAAATGCGACCTAAGTATAAGAAATAATCTAAAGTGAAGAGTTTCCTTTGCACGGGCTGAGGTAATCTTAGCCCGTGGAGAGTGAGACCACGTGGTTCTATGAACACGCGCCTGTGCTCCCAACGGATCCCCGATTACTCGAAATTCGTGTGTCAGGATAATAGTTTTCCTTGGAAGGAAAGTTTCAGTAGACAAACAGTGCAAAAACTGCCAGTGAGGCATGTCCCCCAAGCTACCCGGTTTTGCACCCAAAAGGCTGGATATTTCAAACAGGCATACCAAAAATCCTACCCATAAAATTTCCCCAGAAAGCATACCCTATGAGCCATGCTCCTAAATGGTTTTTTCTACGATCGATGCCCTAAAATAAAAACCTACGCCTATCATACCCACAAAAAAACCAGCAGAATGTTGCATGCGGCTACAGGATCAATTTACCTAAGCTATAGTGAAGAGGAAATTTAAAGCATGCATGAGCAGAAAACTTACAGAGTGTTTTGCTGTGGGGGGAATGAAGGGGTCGTCTGGGTTGGGGCCTCGTCGGAATAGCTGGTGCCAAAGCCTCAAAGGAGCTCTTGCGCCTGAACTTCTAGAACGCTGGGAACAATAACCGAAAGAAAAAGAGGGTTTTTTGAGGATGAGAAGAAAGAAGAAGATGGAAAATTTAGAAAATTTTCAAATAAACGGGTGACCCATGCGTAAGGTGGCCACCCCTTTTATATACGTAGAAGGCTAAATGAGGAGGGCCGTTGGATTGCCCTCATGTGGGATACGAGGCTCTCTACTCGAAAGGCGAAACGACGGCCGAGTATAGGCTAGGCCATTTAATGTAGTTCTCGGAAGACGTACCGTCACCAACCACGATGCTCCACGTAGTCGACGCCTGCGTAATGGGCGGAATGTGAAGAGTCCATAAGGAAGCCTAAAAGCCCCCACTATGGCCCCAGGTGACGTCATATGCCACGAGCAGAGGCTTGGGGGGCAAATGTACGCCCTAATTTTCCACGGGCTATTAGCGAGATGAGATATGGCACAATTATCTCAGCCACATGGAGGCCACATGCCCGGAGCTGCTGTTGTCAGGTCCTACCTCTTTAGCTCGAGGTGACCAAAGGTTTATTAAGATCGCTAAGGATCCGAGTCAGAGGTATGAAGATTGTGAGTTAAGAAGGCATCCAACTCGAGGCCGAGCTTGAGTTGGAAGCCATGACCCTTTATAAAGTCAACCACACAATGTAAACGTGCATATATCAGACATCACGTGTCTGATATATCCCTGAATTCTCGGACACGCAGCATAAACGTGCGTGTTCAGGCACCCACGACTGGATTGGGCCATGCGGCCCATTATCCCCCTTACCTATTGATTAGACCACACTTCATTTGTCAGGTTTTAGGAATTAATCATGAATGTCACAGGAATGACATGATGGGTAAGAAGGTCATGGGATGACCCCATTGCCGAGCCCCAGGTGTCCTCCCCTATAAATATGGAGACCCTGGGAGTTGCAAAGGGTTGGATTCGATTGTGTAAAAAAATACCCTGTAAAGAATACCAGAAATATAGCAATAATATTGGCTGGTGGAGTAGAAGGATTTTAACCTTTGAACCACCTAAAAAAAGTATCGGAATCATCAGTACATTTTAAGATCATTTATCTATTTCGGTTCGTTACATAGCACTAATCTCATTCTCTTAATTTCTTAATTACCTGTTGGCGAAGAACCGCGTCATCATATACATTCTCGAAAGAGATTGAATAATGGTTCTTGTAACGCCATAAACTCCAGGGATCGTTACGATGTGCCTTGAAAACAGTGCTAAACTTGCTAATCGAGTTATTTGGCCAAAATAGTGTAACAGGGATTAAAAATTTTGGTTAAGATATAACATTTCATTAGAACGTTTATTATATACATTGGGATCCCAAAAAAATATAATTTAAAAGTCTATTACAAGAAAATATTTACAACCAGCCGATCTAAGAGGCAAAACAGGGTTTAACCCTAGTTCTTCTCCTTCAAACTTTGGCCGTGGCGGTCGAGCAGCTGGATATGTACACATCGTCACCTAAGCTCTCCAACTCAAGGATGGTCCATCTTTCTTTTTCCTTTACCTGCACCACATAGCACCCATGAGCCGAAGCCCAACAAGAAAATTCAATATGCTCATGGACAGTAATAACATGTCATCAAATCATAAGGCTCACGCCTAGCAGATATAGCCCTAGTCATGCAGGCAAATGAATTCCACGTAATGATGGGTATCTAGGAAAAGGAATCCTTCCCTCCTGATGGGATGACTATCAAGTCAATCACAATCAGATAAGTGATTTATCACTGGTGGTTCCGGTAACCATGCCGGGCTGATAGCCCTGAATAAAAGAGTGACAGTGGTACAAGTCACTAAGGTGGGTTCCATTCCCTTTATAAATAAGTGATCCTTTCACTAGCTTAAACAGGATAGGTGCATGATGATTAGTCACCAACACAACCTTCCTCATGACCCTAGAGTCATAACTCTGGAACACTGTTCCCTAGCCATGTGACAAGCAGTCTCCTAGGCCTTAGGCCCTGGCTCTAAGTAACTAGTCCTAGACTAGCCAAGCGCTTATAATTTTCATCGACCTTTGGGTCGGTCCAGCATTAATACCCCATATGAGTCATTCAACACTGATATCGATTAGATCTAATCTTCATTCGACCCTGCCTCCTCGATGCTTATGTCATTTCTGACTCTCAGGTCAGTGACACGCGGCCAGTGCCGATCCTGAACAGTTGGTGCCACACACAAGCAAGAAATGCTACCAAACATATATCATATGTCAAATATCCGAATATAGGGCATTCAGTATGCTTACTTAACAACTACCAGCATAATTAGGACCATGCATAAACACAAAGGCTCAAGCTCTGAACAATCTCATATTCAATACTCATAGCATGCCCTAATCACATGTTTCTCGTGCATCATATGCATTACGTTTAAACATCCAACATGCATCAAGAATAACCATGCATGTCACATATACACAGAGTGCGGTTTTCTTACCTTTGGTCCAAGCACAGGTTACCAATAAACGAGCCACAAGCACGATCCCGATTCCAAGCCTCTAGTGATAACCTAGTCACAACCACAAATGGTGATCCAATGAGTTCAAGTCCTAAAACCAATCCCGGAACCAAAACCTAGCCTCCAAGACATCAAACCCCACCAATCGGGTAGTAGGAATGACCCCGAGGCCTAAAACCAAGTTTCCGAGGTCAAAACACTCAAACGGGCTCAACACCCTGCCTGAGCCGCGGCCCTAGGACCTTGAGCCGCAGCCCCCAGCCATTCCAGGAGCAAGGGCCGCGGCGCCCCACACACGGGGCCGCGACGCCCAGCAAGGCCAACAAGCCCCCACCAGCTTCTTCGAACTAGGCCCTCGGCGCCCAAGAACAGGGCCGCGGCCCCCAACCCAGAACCAGCCATAACCCCAATTTTAACCTTTAAAAACCTTCCAAAAACATATCCAAACATCTCCAAACTCAAAAATCAAAGTTCCCAAACATCCCCATGATCCAAAACCCACAAAACCCAAGCTTCAATTCAATCAAAAACTCATCAAAACACAAAGTCCAATTCAAGCTTAAAAACTTTAAAAAAACTTAAAACTTAAAAATTGAATTACCTCCAATTGAGTTGTTTTCAACTAAATCCTTCGGCTAAAAAGCTTCTAATCTTTCCTAGGATCGCTATGCCTCGATCCTCGCTTGAATCTGAGTCCTAGAACTCATGTTACCTTTGAAAATGCAATCGGGAGACGGAAATGGAACTTTGAGGGAGAGAGAACGTACAGAACGTTCTTTTATTCTTTTAAAAGGTTACTTCAGGCTTAAGTAGCCTCAACCAAATCCTAATGCTCGGGGTCCCGAAAACACTCCCGGGGACAAAATAGTTAAAACCTCAAGAATTTCCCCCTGATCTTACTAACTCCCAATTTATCACCAAATACTTATTCCCATTACCTAATAACCGGGTAATGCTCTAAATACCCCTTGACTTACTCCAAGTCAAGCTTAAATCCCGTTGTGACTTTCCCACTAGCTTACCTCCTAGAATCGTCTTGTGCTGGGTAACCCTGGCATAACCAAATAATAATAAAGCACCACACACATACCACATATATGCCAAATATGCTCAAAATGGCCAAAATATGAAAATCACCCAATTACTCATAAATGAGTTCACATGCATATTTAATACACCTAAACATGTAAATTATCATTTAATAACACGATAAATCAATTATGGCCCTCTCGGCCTCCTAATCAAGATCTTAAACCTTATTAGGAAATTTGGGGCATTACAGTTCTCTTAAGGGTTGACTTTTGGAACTGAAAGGTTATTGAGCTCAAATTCATAATTTAGTTATGAATTAACCTTCACTAGCAAAGTCAATGGTACTTAAGGAAACAAGATATAATTAAAAGGGTAAAACAATAATTTTATTCCCGATTAATTATGAACTATTATTATAGAGTTAATTTGTATGTAATGATTATATCAATGGACGTTTTATTATTATAAAGTACTTAGTAAATGAAATGTCTATAATTACAATAGTGCAGTCTCATATTTATAGTGGAGTAATCATGAGATTAATAAATTAAGATTATTTAATTAAAGAGTTTAATTAATAATCTTAAATTTATTGGAGCTTGGAATTATAGGTCCCTAGGTCCCCACAGCGACTCTATCAACATTATTCAAGTTAAGAGTTGATATTAAGGGTAAAATGGTGAAAAGACATATTTAAGAAAAAATTTGTTCTTCAGGCCGAATATGCAACTATGTGATAATAATGATTAATTAATTAATTACAAAATAGTTGTAATTAACAAAATTAATTAATAATTAATTATTATGTAATTTTCAAAATTATATAAATAATTAACTTATTATGATTGTCAAAATTATAATAAAATTAATATTAAATTTTCAAAGTTAGTATTAATTAAAATTAGTTTTAATTAATTGGTAGAATTAATTAAATATCTTTATTTGAGTGGGAGATAATAATCTGATAAGTTCAAATTGGATTTGAATTTAAAAGATTGATATTTATTCAAATAATTAATTATATTTGATAATTAGTTAAAAAGATAATAGATTCAAATTTGAATTAATTATCAGGTTGTTGGACTTTATCTGATAAGGTAGTTTGAATAAATAATTAAATAATTGTGGAAAAATCAAATATCTCTAATTTACAGAGCTACACCACACACAGTCTGGCGTGAGCCATATATATTTCAGGGATAGATTTTTCACTTTTATTTATTTAATTAATTAATTAATGGAAAATTCAAAAGTTAGTTTTTGATATTTTCATTAATGAGATAATTAATTAATTAAAAGATAAATTGTAAATTGGTTACAGATTTATTTTTTAAATTTGAATATTTTCTATTTCAGTTAGACTTATTAGAAAATAAAAATATAGAATACTCAATACAGAATTTAATCGCTCTAAGAAAAAGAACGATATTTTTCTATCTCTCTCTGAAAAAGATATAGAATCAATCTCAGGCCTTTTCTCTTGATCTCATGTGTTGAGTACATCAAGTTGAATAAGAAATATATCATCCTTTATTCTCTAAGTGCCCACACACTTCCTGAGGTGTAGAGAACGTTGTGGAAGATCTTGGTGTTAGTATCTGGGAGCAGCGTGGATAGGAAGATTGTTTATTTTACGAAAAGATAGCAAGGACACTTGATAGGCATCAAGAGGTATGTTCTTTATTCTTTTCTTGTTTATGATTAATGTATGTATAGTAATGGATTCGCATATTTAAAAGTAGCTTAAATATGTTACAAAAAATTTTGTTGTATACTGGGTCAACCCACCACCATTCTGTTGCGTATTAGGAAACTCATTCCTAAAATATAACCACCTGTCATCCATCATGAATGCACTTTCGAGCCTACACCATGGTTCATGCTCACCATCACAATGTTATCTGCATCACCATCCTCTGAGCTTTCAAGGTTGATCTCTGAATTGGGTTGTTCTTTTCGAACTAACACCCCATTCTGAGGTAAGCTTATAACATGACACTTGCGTGAGTCACTTGTATAGATGAACATGCTTATTTTACTTTGCTCATTCGACTTTTATTCCTGCGAGCCTACATTTCAAGATTAAATAAATCCATCTCAAAATTTCGAGTGTAACATTGTAAGAAAAAATATATTTTAATTCCTACAAAATAATAAAAATTAAATTAAAATAAAATAAATATTTTTCAATGAATTTATTTTAAACTTTAAGATTAATAAAATAATATTTTTGAGCACCAATTATTAATCAAATGTATACTGCCATATTATAAAAATTAAGGTTATAATTTCTCCCCGTGTTGAAAACAAATAAGGTCCTATCGGTAAGGATTAAAGTAACACCCTATATTAGGATTTTCCTAACAATAACAAATTTACCACTAAATTGTTTTCTTTTAAATAAGAAACTTAAGCGTTACCTGTATATGTATGAATTAATGATTGTTGAATTGCCAGTTATCTTTGCCTGAATTTATGCAAGCAAGAAGAAACAAACAAAGAAAATTTTCTTGAATAATATAGTTTAAATTTTTTAGCAATGAGAACTAATGGCTTGATAGGATTTGATGATCTTGCAGTTTCACATCATCATTACCAGTCGACGCATTTACACATTGATTCTCCAATGTTTCATCATCTTGATATTCACTCCAAGACTCTACTTCTTCTACGATCTACTCATACTTATTATTCACGATGTTTGGAAAATTAGAGACCAGTCTTCTCCTATACCTCTTTTTGGCAACGATCTTTGAGAATTTCACAACCAGTGATGCTTAAACTCTTCAATAGTGTCTTTTGGAGGAACTTTGGGAGTGCTTGTTGTTATAGTATGAAATTTGTAAGGATTGTAGGTTTGGCATCTTTGTCAAGTAACTATCTTCTTCTGCTTCTTCTTCTCCATTTGCTTTTTAATCCCACTCTATCCAATCAGGGAGGTTACTGAAACTAAGCTCTTTCAACTTAGGGAAAAACAATCAGCCCACCTTCGTTATCCCACCATCATCTTCATCTCTTAAAAACTCACACCCAACCTTTCTATAACAAATGGCATGTACTCTACACTGAGTGTCAAAAAGAACATCTCCAATAGAGTGTCAAATTTGTGATGCATTGCTAAAATATAGCTTACTTTACAAAAAAACTTGCTCCAATGGTGTGCCAAAGGTTGTGCCAAATTTGGCACATGCTAAAAGTTTGGCCAAATTTGGTACACAATATAGCATGGTGTATATTTTGCATCACCATAAATGCTATATTTTTTTATTTACTTTTATGCCATTTTTATTATTTTAGTATTATTTTTATCAATTCACATTAAATGTTATATTTTTTACATTATTATCTTATACTATCAACTATAAAATATAAAGAAAAATTATTGTTTTTTATATATTTTCAATAAATATCAAATTAGCATTAATGAAATATTAAATTTTACAACAATTTTTATAATTGTACATTAAAGCATAATTGTGTTAAATATATAATATATTGACTTTTTGTGTCAAATATAACAAACTATTAGTCTAGAGGTGGTAAAAATTCACAATAATTGTAGTAGTACAATTTGAGCCTTTGCATATTGGTTAACGAAGCCAACCAGCCAGGGGAGATAGTGGTGCCTCGGTAACTACCAATTTCCAAAGATTTCAAGTTGGGATGTGGCTGCAATTCTCAAGTATCATTTCATTTTCTCTTGGCCTTTGGAACTTTTCAATAAATGTACTTGTGTAACACTATGTTTGGTAGGGAGAAGAGATGGGTGGATAGAGAGGGGTGAAGGGAGAGTAATGGGAAGAGAGGTTTAATTCTTTTGTTTGGCAAGAGGGAGAGAGGAAGAGAAATGAGAGATGGAGGGAGACCTTCTCCCTCCAAAGCTTAAAAATTCAATCCCTCCAAAAATAGAGGGATACAAGAAAAAGACAAAAAATAATATATAAAATGGCATATATACCATTTTAAAAAATAATAAATATTTATATTAAATAGATAAAATTGTAATTTTAATAATTAATTTCTTCTCCATCCTTCCAACTTCACCCATAATATCAAACAACATAAATAAGAACAATTATCTTTTCCATCCATCTTGCTCCACATCTTTCTTGAACTCTCCATTCATCCTACCTACCAAGCCTAAATTACAAAGATATTTCTCTCGTAAGTTTATCTCAATCACATTCAAAACTTTAACACAACAAAACCAAAATTTCCAAGAAATAATTATACACAGTAAAGTATGTTTAATTTTTCAATACATAATGTGAAAAAATAATACTAGAAACATACATTGTTTATCCATATAATATGTACATTGTTTATCCATATAATATGCACATTGTTATAAATAATAGATATATATGGATGTCCAAATCTTTTCAATTAATTACCATTAATTATAATTACTATTCATTTTCTTTAGTTTCTTAATTTATGGCTCACATATTTATATAAATAGGGGATCACCCCCATTGAAATAAAGTACTCTGAAAATTCTCTCATTCACTCTGTCTCATCTCTTCTCATATTTCTTTCTCTAGATTATATTATTTTATAATACGTTATCAGCACTAGTCTCTTACCAAGGTATATTGTGTGTTATAGTTCTTGATCAGTTATTTCAATGTCACGTTATTCTGAAAATATATATATACATATATATACGTGATTGAAACTATTTCAAGCATCTGTTATTATATACATATATTATTTTATTTTGCTTGTCATAAATATTTGTTATCCCCGTTTCTCCCCAAGTGTACGGATCCACACTCTAAGTTTATGGGTCGCCTTCCAGGGACTTAAGGCCCAAATCAGGCCTAGTAGACGAAGACAGAACGAATATTGGCGGCCCAAGTCTCTGTAAAGCCCAAAGGGCATCCTGGAATATAAGCCAAGACCATCGCCTTGGCATGTTGCATACTCCCAGGACCACGTCCTGGGATGTTTCCCAGGATGCGAAGAAGAGGTCGTGGCTCCCAAGTCCGAGATTAAATCGGGACGGCTGTGGAAGAACCAGGGTCCTGGTAGACGAACCGGGACCCTGGTAAATGAAGAGGGATGTTGGTAAACATACCTGGAACCGGTGGCCAGGTTGGGCGTGATAAAGTATCCTTGATACTGACATCACCCCCAAGAAGTGTGGATCTATGCCCCCATAGTTAACCTGCAGAAGAGGTTACATCGGGAATGTACACTGTCGGTTTAGAACTGTACTGCCACTACTCTGAGAGATCCTATCCCCCGAATCTCCCTCAAAGCCCATGACACCCAGACTGACGCAGCATCTACGTGAGCCTTTTAGTATGGTTATGTTTGGGCAGGGCCAATGGGCCTTGGTTAATGTAACTTTTATATTTCAATCATTTGTATTATGCCTCCATCAGAGAGCAAATAATATTTACACCCTTATTGGGCCCAGATTAATCCGGCCCAAGCCCAGTGCACTCACTTGCCTATAAATATGAACAGTGGTGCACTGGGGAAAATGATCGAAATCCCTTCGAAGAGGCATACACTCTGCTCAAATTCAGAGAGTTCATGACTTAAGCTCTTAAAAGCTATAATACAATCGACTCGTGGACTAAGGCTCTTTAACGCCCCAACCACGTAAAACTCCTTGTGCGATAATCTTTATTTATTATTATCTATGCTCTTTTATCTTTGATAATTCTAGTTTCTGAAAAACTCGGTAAACATTTTGGTGCTTTCATTGAGAGATTGAAGAAATCTTGAGTTGATCTCAAACATCTACAACAATGGTGAACACAAGACACACCACTTTCGACCCTACTAACCAAGAACAAGGCAATGGAGAGCCACTTCCCAGCCAACCTCTTCCTCAGAACCAACCTGAGGACATACCTTATCAGATGCCCCAGCTTGACGAGTCATAGAACTATGAACGTGGGGCAGATTATGAGGAAGATTACTATGAGGAAGAGGAGGGGAATGAAGGGGAATACCATGATCTCGAAGCTGAGGATCCAGCGATCCCAAAAGAAGTAGACCCCGACCAGGAGGACCCGGAGGTGACAAAACTAAGACAACAAATCCTGGACCAAGAGGCCAGGATTTCTGAACAAAAAGAAGCCACTCAACAGATGCAAGAATCCCTCTTGGCCCTACAAGCCTTCATCGCCGCCCAAGGGTTGGCAGCCAGTCCTCCAGTTGTTCCATCTCCAGGAAGACAACCGCCTGCTCCGCAGGCTAGGAATAACATCCCCAGACATGTGAAGCCGATTCCTCCCCCGGGACAAGCTCCCGAACAAGGCCTGACTAATCCGTCCCAAGAAAAAGGGAAGGGAAAAGCAGCCAACCCCGAGGGAAAAGAAAACCCCTAGAGGAGAACTCCTCTCATCCAGAGAGCAGGGACCAACCCCCGGCCACTCCCTAGGAAAGAGAAGGTGCGTCCCGTCCTAGGACAGGACCACTTGATCAATCCGCAAGGGACGCGCTCACACGGTACCAGGCCCCGGGCTGCCCCTAGGCAGACTGGACAGGAACGGTTATTCCGCCCATGAGCCTTCGTGAATAAAGATCACCAAGGACGCCAACACGGTAATGAGCCAAACACCCTTTGCTCCGGGGATGACACGTCCCAGATAGACCTGCGCGACGGGCTGAACGCTCAAAAGGAGCGAGCTCACAAGGAAAAGATCTACCCCTGAGGAGGGGACTTGAGAAATAATCTCAAAGAAAGAAGGAACGAAAGAGTTCCCCTAGATGATGGTACGGCCATAGAATTCATGGAACAGCTGGCCGCCTCTGCCTAGTCCGTAAACAGGAGGGAGGAGATTTCGACTCCAAAGAAGAGGAAAAGGAGCCCTGCGCCAAGCACATCCTAGATGTGGTACACCCCAAAGGGTTCAAAATGCCAGTTCTACCTACCTACACTAGGAACACCGACCCCAGAGACCATCTATTGCGTTATAATCGGTTAATGACCGTAGCCCATGTCTACGACAACGGCAAGTGCCTCTGCTTTTCGATTACTCTAGACAGACTTGCAGAGGAATGGTGGAAGAAGGTCAAGCCAGGATCCATCCAGTCCTGGTCCGGATTATAGTCGACATTCTGCAAACAATTTGTGGCCGCCATGAGAATGGATATGCAAATCAGCGCCCTCGCTAACATCAAGCAGCTCCCCACGGAGACTCTGAGCGCCTATATCCAGTGTTTCACAGAGGAAGCCTCAAAAACCAAGGTGGACGATGGGCAGCACCTGGTGGCCCTACAATCCGGGATACGGGCCAGGTTTCCCCTCTGGGACGACATGCAGCGCAGTAAGGCAGCCACCCTCGAAGAATTTATAAGGAGGGCACAAGGCTTTATCAACTGGGAGGAGGCCCGAATCCAGGCATTCGGATGGCAGTTGGCTCCCCAGCCAAGTGCCCAAACCTTCCTGGGGTACGGGGTACAATATCCGACCCCGCAGTACCTAACTCCCCCAATAGGGCTAGGATTGGCGGGTACGCCTGGAATGACTTTTACAGCACCAACGGTCTACGGTCTTGGATGGGGGGAACTGAGGCAAGTGTAAACCCCTCCCGGGGAAAGAGATCCGGGAAAGGACAAAACCGGTCCGAGCCCTCTAAGAAGGGAAAGAGGGGCTACGAGCCCCAATATTCAAAATACACCAATTTAGTGGATACCAGGGAAAATATATACCTGGCCACGGAAAGGACGGTTCATTACTGGAAGCCCTCCCCCATGTTCAAGGGGGGAAGAATCCAAGGGATACCAGCAAAAGGTGCGTGTACCATAAGGATGTGGGCCACACAACCGAAAAATGCCGACAGCTGAAGGACGAAATCGATAATTTGATCAAGCTCGGGCATCTCCACCAGTGGCTCAGGATGCCCGTGGGTATTCCAGGATTGCCAGCAGTCCTCGAACAGTCCACGATCCCGGGTGCACCCGAAGCATACCCATCTCCCCAGGGGGGATACGCGATGGGCCTTAGAGCACAGGTCCCTCATGAGGCCCCCACTGTGCAGGCGCCCAAACTTGGAATGCCCTACCCTGCCGGGACCGCACCCCCGCGAATAGATAGTCACGTAGCCACCATCTCGAGCGGGCCCCATCTGTGAGGACCGTCCCGGAATGATCAAAAGTGCTACCTCAGCGAGCTTGACCACGACCAAGAGGTATGCGCCTTGGTCCAAGCACCGGCTCAACGCCCGAAGTGGATAAACCTCCCCATCACCTTCACGGAAGACAACACCCACAACCTCCATTTCCCACATCATGATCCTCTAGTCATTAATGCCCAAACAGCTAACAAGATGGTGTCTCGAGTATTGGTGGATGACGGAAGCTCCATCAACATCTTGTTCAAGCCAGCCTTTGACGCGATTGGCTTGACTGAGGCAGATCTGGCCTCATGCCCAACCCAGATCTACGGTTTCAATGGAGATTCGATACTCCCGATGGGAAAAATCCAGTTGCATGTAACACTGGGGAACAAGATCCAAGGCTTGTTCAAATTTTGTACATTTGTAGTGGTGGACTGCCCTACCACGTATAACATCATCTTCAGTCGGCCCGCACTAGTCAACTTCGGGGCTATCACCTACATCTGTCACCTCTGCATGAAGTTCCCCTGCAACAACGAAGGAGTAGGAACAGTCCGGGGAGATCAGAAGAGCGCCCGGAAATGTTACCACGTATCCGCCCGGCCCGTTTACATGGTCTGCGAAGAACCTCTTGAGGAGGAAAATGCCAATCTAGTCCCGCCTCCTCCCCCGGCAAGATGGATTGTCTAGGAAGAAGACGAGCTGGACCCGCGGATAGGGGAGGACCGCGTACTGGAGCCCATGAAGGAAATTGAGGAGGTGTGCATCAGCGACACCGACCGAACCAGGGTAATCCAATTCGGTAAGAACCTAAATGTAGAGGTCTGGGCCACCATCATCGCTCGGGTGAAAAAGAACCAGGATGTCCTGGCCTGGTCTCATTCAGATATGACTGAAATCGACCGCAATATCATCTGCCACACCTTGAATATCGACAAGGATGCAACCCTGGTCTGGCAGAAACGGAGACCCCTAGGGGCGGAAAGAGCGGAAGCTCTCAAACTGGAAGTTGAAAAGTTATACTCGATCAACTTCATCCAAGAAGCTTTATATCTCGTGTGGCTAGCCAATCTAGTGCTGGTGCCTAAGCCGAACGGGACTTGGAGAATGTGCATCGACTTCACGGATCTCAACAAAGTTTGTCCTAAAGATTGCTTCCCGCTCCCTCAGATCGATCAGATGGTGGACGCAACATCCGGCTATGAAATCTTGAGCTTTATGGATGCCTATTCAGGCTACAACCAGATCTCTATGCATGTAGCAGACCAGGAACATACCAGCTTCCAAACCGACAAGAGGGTGTACTGCTACATCGTCATGCCCTTTGGACTCAAAAATGTCAGAGCCACATATCAGCAACTCATCAACAGAAAGTTCCGAGCCCATCTAGGAAGGAACATGGAGGTCTACATCGACGACATGCTGGTCAAGTCCAAGACCTCCGAAGGACACGTTGATGATCTGGCCGAAGCCTTCGCGATCATTCAAAGGTATGGGATGAAGTTGAATCCCAAAAAATGCACCTTTGTCGTGGAATTCAGGAAGTTCCTGGGATTCATAGTAAGCTACAAGGGAATAGAGGCCAATCCGGACAAAATCAAAGCACTGATTGACATGCCTTCGCCACGGAAGCACAAAGATGTTCAGAGCCTGACAGGGCGGATAGCCGCTTTGAGCCGTTTTGTCTCAAAGGCCACAGACAAGTGCATCCCGTTCTTCAACGTCCTTCGGGGAAGCCAAAGTTCGAATGGTCGGCAGAATGCGAAGAGGCTTTCCAAAGACTAAAAGAACATCTGGCACGATCACCAATACTAGCAAAGCCGGTGGAGGGAGAACCATTGTACCTTTATTTGGTCGTGACCGAACACGCCATCAGTGCTGCACTAGTACGGGAAGACGGGAAGGCCTATCTCCCAGTTTATTACGTAAGAAAAAAGTTATTAGGTACGGAATCACACTACCCACTAATCGAGAAGTTGACATTTTGCCTACTAATTGCGTCCCAGAAACTTAGGCCTTATTTTCAGGCCCATGCCATAAGAGTTATGACCAACCATCCCTTTGCGATAAGTGTTGCAAAAACCCGAATCCTCGGGAAGACTCTTGAAGTGGGCCACGGAACTGAGTCAGTTCGACATTGCGTATGTCCCTAGAATATCAATAAAGGGACAGGCCCTAGCCGACTTCATTATGGAATGCTCCGGAATCACCAAAGAGGACAATCTCGTCGATCCCACAGTACCCTTGTGGAAGGTTTTCGTAGACGGAGCCTCGAATGAAAATGGAGCAGGAGCCGAGATCATCCTAGTGTCGCCACAAGGACACCCGTTACAAAGCGCCCTGCGGTTCCAGTTCAAGGCATCGAACAACGAGGCCCAGCACGAGGCCATGTTGGCCAGACTGCGCCTGGCCCAGGAAGTAGGGGCCGCAAACCTGGAGATCTATAGCGACTCCCAATTGGTTGTCAGAAAAATTTCGGGAGAATACCAAACAAAAGGGGAAACGATGGCAACTTATGTGACATGGACGCGAGAGATACTTAAATCTTTCAAGAAGCACTCCATCCGCCAGATCCCTAGGGAACAAAATGTGTTTGCAAGCACGTTGGCAAAACTGGCCACGGATGCGGAGGCAAAGCTCTTCGGGCTTGTCCCAATCAACCATCTCCCCACACCAAGTATTCAAGCTCCCACAATCAACGTTATAGACTATTCCACGTCCTGGGTGGGACCCATCATCCAATACCTGACAACCGGGGAGTTGCCCACGGACAGGGCAGCAGCCAGGAAGCTTCAATACCAGGTCCTCAGGTACGTCATGATGGAAGGATAGCTCTATCGCAGAAGGCTATCCATGTCATATCTCCGATGCCTATTCGAGACCGAAATGATTGCAATCATGCACGAGGTGCACGAAGGTTTCTGTGGAGATCACACAGCCGGACTCAGCTTGTCCAAGAAAATCCTACGATAAGAATATTTCTGGCCAACCATGAAGAAAGACTGTGTTGATTACGTCCGCAAATGCGAACAATGCCAAAGGTATGCGAAGATCCTGCGAGCCCCTCCAACCGAAATAACTTTAATGACGAGTCCCTAGCCCTTCACGGTATGGGGCATCGACCTAGTAGGATCGCTCCCGACCGGAAAAGGTGGTGTGAAGTATGCTATCGTGGCCATCGACTACTACACCAAGTGGGTCGAAGCGGAACCCATGAACATCATCACCTCGAAAAAGGCCCTGAACTTCGTCATCAACAACATCATGTGCCGGTACGGGCTCCCCTACAAGATTGTGTTCGACAACGGGAAGCAATTTGATAACATCCACTTCACTAACTTCTGTGAAATGCATGGCATCGTCAAAAGCTTCTCTGCAGTCACTAGACCTCAAGAAAATGGGAAAACAGAGGCTGTCAACAAGATCTTGAAGGGAATGCTGAAGAAAAAGCTACAAGCCTGCAAAAGCAAATGGCCAGAGGAGTTGCCCCGCGTACTATGGGTGTACCGGACCACCGAACGAACTTCTACTAGGCACACTCCTTACTCCATGGTATACGGATGCGAAGCCATCATCCTGGTAGAAACAGATATCTTATCCCACAGGAGGGACATGTATGATCCCTCTCAGAATCACGCCTTACTCCAGGAATCTTTCAACCTTATTGAAGAGATCCGAGAAGAATCCCAGGTTCAGCTGAAGATGTATCAAGGTAAGATCACTCGACACTTTAACTCGAAAGTTAAGAGCCGGAGGTTTGAAACCGGTGATCTAGTCCTAAGGAGAGTCTTCCCTGCAACCCAAGATCCGAGAGTGGGGGTTTTGGGCCCAAACTGGGAAGGACCATACGAAATCCAACATGAAGTATGTTCGAGAACGTACCACTTAAGGCGACTCGACGGAACCGAAGTCCCAAGGGCCTGGAACGCGGAACATCTCCGTAAGTACTATCAGTAGTCAGGAGAGCATGTTTCAGCGTTTAATTTTTCTTTGTGAACAATGTATGCCCCAGGGCGATCTCTTGAACAATAAAAATGATGTGTACAAAACATTATAAAAAAAAAGTATATTGTGAAACAATGAATGTTCTCGTCCGTCTCCATAAACAAGTGACCCAAGACCATATCCATCCATACGAGCAAGTCTGAGAACAAAAACAAAATAGGAAGCTAAATTCTCTCTGTTCGGACCGTACAAACGAATGGCAATGGAAATCTAACTCCTACCGAAAGGACGCAAGGCTAACGCCTAGTCCCAACCCGGACCGACAAGGTCCGGGGGGTACAAACCTGAAAGGATGCAAGGCTAGCGCCTAGTCCCAACCCGGACCGACAAGGTCCAGGGGGTACAAACCTAAAAGGACGCAAGGCTAGCGCCTAGTACCAACCCAGACCGACAAGGTTCAGGGGGTACAAACCCGAAAGGATGCAAGGTTAACGCCTAGTCCCAAACCAGACCAACAGAGTCTGGGAAGTACAAACAAGTCCTAACGAGAGGATGCAAGGCCAACTCCTAGTCCTAACCCGGACAGACGCGGTCCGGGGGGTAGGAACTGGATGGGACACAGGCACAAAAACCAGTCCCATCATTGACACGAATGGTTCGGAAGGTTCATACCCGAATGGGATGAAAGGCACAAAGCCAAGTCCCATCTCGAACTTGAATGGTCAATTAGTCCCTAATGGGTCGGGCCATTTGAACCTGGGCAACATGATTAAAATGAGTAAAAAAAAAAAAAATACAATGGTCCTGGCCGTTGGAACCAGGACCGAACACTTGACTCTTTCATACAAAGGGAAAGGTTTTGCCAAAGGAAAATCAGATATATGTATAAATATGAATTGTCTTGGATGCACCTGCATTCATAAAAATGTTACAAAAAAAAAAAAGAGAAAGAAAAACAAGTAAAAGACTCGGGCCTAGGCTTCAACGTGCCCTGATGCCTCCGGGTTGGCTCCATTTGCCTCTTCCTCATCCAAAGGTTCCGCGTCAGCTTTCTCCTTGGCCTCAAATTTGGCTCTCTTTGCGGCAGGGTCAGGGTAAAGCAGGAGGTTCATGTTCTTGTCCTAGAGCCAGGCCATGTAGATGGCCTCATCAAAGGTAGCCTCTAGCAAGGCATCCGCTTACTCTTTCTCTTGGCGGGTCTCCCCGTGCATTTTCACCTCCAGCTAAAGTTGATCATCCAAAGCCTGGATCTGAGACTCGAGACCGGTGATCCTCTCCCGATCCTGGGAAGACTGGGCTTCGGCCACCTCCAGGAGAGCCTTAACATGGAGAAGCTCCTCCTCCAGACTAACCACCAGCTTTTTATGCTCGGCTTCTCTCCGAGACGAAGTCTCTTCAATTTGGAACCGGATCCGAGCAGCCTCTTTGCGGTCCACTTTGGCCTAAGCCACCTCCTTGGCCAGGGCTTCTTTAGCGGCTTCCCGTTGGTTCACGACCGCTTCTAGCTCCAGCTGGCCCGTCTCCAGTTTCATCGCCATATCAGCCACCAAGTCGGCATTTCAATGGGCCAGTAAAGCATCCTGGAATGAATTGAAATTAGAAAAAGTTGTAGAACTAAAAATACGAAAAAGCAAAGAAGGTATAAACAGATAACTCACAGCGGTGGCCTAATGGCGGATAGCCTGGGAGATGAATAATGCGTCCTGGTTGGCTATGGTGGCGTACCGATTCAACTGGAGGTTGGACATAGTAGCCCCACCTGCTCTAGCAAGTCCGCGGCGAATGGAGTCGTGTCCTGCCCTAGTTTGGGAAGAAATCCAGTCTCAGCAACAAGTCGATCCACGATCGATTGGGGAACGCTGAAGGCTTTCGGGCGCTCGGAGAACTCGACCTTGCGACGAATTGTCAAGGCCCGGTAGACCTCCTCCCTCTTCCCCCGACCAATCTCCTAGGTCCGGGACACCATTTTTGACCGCTCTTCCCGCAAGATCATCTCTCCCTCTTCAGGTAGAGCCGGATTGATGGGAAGCACAAGCGCTTCTGAAAGTTCCTGGGTGGAAAATTGACTCTCCCCGAAAGACTCCTTGGCCAAGGAAGAGTCTTTGGTTTTGGCCCTCTTCACCCCCTTCGCGAACTCATTTGCGGCCGAGTCTGCAGCTCTCTTCTCGGATCCTTGACTAGTCAGAGGGTCCTCCTCCAGATCGATCACCGAAGGTCGTGCAGGGAGAGGTGGCACGATTTTGGCGTGGATTGTCGAAGTGGGAAACGCGATTGGGGCCTCCCCGACCGGGTTCATCTCTAGCACCGAATCCCCGAGAACCGCGTCCAGCACCTTCGCCTTGGGCACCCCTTTGGCAGCTTTCTTAGCTGAAGCCCTGGCCTTGGTGGCTCGAGCCTCAAGGGCCTATTTCATCTTCTCCACCGGGTTAGACATGTCGAATTCTTCTTAAATGGAGAAACATAAAGAGAATTAGCAAAAAATGAGTTAGGATAAGTGAAAGTAAAAACTAAGCTAAAAGTCCTCCGGGACGAACCCTTATCTAGAACTTGGACTCGATTCAATTCTCCTAAAGCGAAGGAATAAACTCGGTCTCCCATGTCATCCGGGTCTAGGAAGTTCCTATATTGAAGGAACCTGGATGAGTACATGAGGGTTTCCGGGTCTACAGTGATGGGGGATGAAGGTATTGTTTCTCCATCAGCACCGAACAGGGGGCCTTGATAAACTAGTCTATCCCTAACTAAGTCCCCAACACGGGGAGCATAAGTCAAAAGCAAAGGTGAATTACCTCGCCCTGATACACTAGCACCGGGAGTCCCCGTGTTTGGTTAAGCCTCATCAAAAAGGGCCTCCAGCTCCTTGGAGGTGGTACTCTCCTATTGTTGAGCTTGGTCTCTCTTCCTTTTTGCCGCGTCTACCAGGGCCACGGCTTCCCAACCCTGATGTGTTCGAGGGCTAGTTCCTCCCTCAAGGCTGGATGTTTCTCGCATAGTATCCCTCGGAGTCTAAGGGCCACGATCGTCTGGTTGGCCACCAACATTCCAACCACTCGAAGGTTTTCGGTGTTAACGTAGCCCCCTACGTCCAGGTCCTCTGCGCTCAGCGTGGAGTAGAACTGCCTCCTGTCAAGGATCGACTAGGTGAGGGGAGCCTCACCATAGGGTCCTGTCATCCAAGGCAGTAAGTTGAAAGATGGGGATAAAGATTGAAAAACAAAATTAAACTAGGAAACGGGAAGCTACTTACCCACTCGCTGGAAATCCAGCGTCATTATGGGGTTCTTATCTAAAAGGAACCCACATGTCATGAACCAGTAGTGTCTGACATCCGGGGGTGCTTCCAAGAGCTGGTGGGGGCTGCGTAGTTGCCACGAGGCTTCAATCTGTAGAAGCCATCCAAGGTCTTGTCCTTGGCATTAAGTTGCGGCTCCAGCTTGTAGAAGTACAGAACTTCAGTAGGAGTCGGGTCCACAATTCCCTTCACCACGCAGAAAATGCGCCATCCCGCAAGCAGTCGGTATGCTTGAGGCAAGAGCTGGAATGGCACAATCCCCATGAACTTGAAGAATTGCACGAAGTAATCATGAAGCGGGAGAGTGGCTTCTGCACTGATGTGGCCCACACTCCAGACCCCGAATTCGCCCATGGCTGTATGGGCTTTTTCTTCTTTTCTGGCTAGACAGTTGTAGAACAGTCCAGGAGTCGATTCCAGGCCCAAATGTTTTTCCAAGGCGTATAGCATTCGATAGTTCTGGAATAAGTTCTTCACCCCATCCATCTCCCATCTGTTGCCACTGGGAGCTTTATGTCCTAACAGAGTGAAAGGGGCTGTTTGAACGTGTTCTTCTAAATGGAGGGTGACGCCAGAAGTCATAGTTGATGATCTAAGAATAAAAGGAAGCAAACCAAACCAAGCAGTCAGCACCAAAACCCGAAAAGGTCGGTTAAGGTACGAGGGCTCTCCTACGAACTGCTTGGAAGAGTCCCCTCTGGATCGGATCCGGGATCACCAAGGATCTGGAAGATCCCAATCGGGAACAAATAGGAAAGGCTCTTGCTAAAGTTTTCCTAAGTCGGGCTATTACTGTTTGTCTAGGGACAGCCTGAACCTGAGAGGATCCGGGACAGCCCAGACAGCTTTTTCCTCACCTACTCTAATGCACCCAGAGCCAGCCTAAGTAGAGGCACTGGCTCTAGCAACCTTATGGTTATAAAAACAGTATGACGATCTGATAAACGCGAGGAAATAAAAGCAAAAAGTTAGGAAAACTTATTGGAAAGGACTAGTCGTGAAGAATGGCATATTTCCGGCGACAGTGACGGCAGAATCACAGTTTTGAACAGGTGAAGGCGATGCAAAAGTTCGTCTAGTGGGCAAGCTGAGGTCATCCGTTCAGGCAAAGGCGCGGAGATTAGGCACGTTGGAAATAAATGACGGCGAAGGTGAAGTAGCTGATGGTGAATGTCGTCGGCGAGCTCGGACATAAAAGGTCCCTTGTGTGATTTCGCTTTAAGAGTGTAAAGATTTTAAATGAGAATATAAAGGTATTTATAAGAACCGAAAGGTTGTTTTTTATCTAACAGCTCGGCACGATCCCACCCATCGGACAGTCCTGGATCATTCAGAGACATTAATTGGCCTACTCGAGTACCGGGTCACGGTTACCCAAAGGTGCGATCCGCGCCGCCCCGATCCAACGACCCAGAGGAAGAGCATCTCAAAGGTCATCCCATCCAACAGTCCTCTTTGACGCAGAGATAATAAAAAGGTCGTTTACGCAAATGGGACGCTTCGAAAGTCGAGCTGACATTTAACTGCCAACACAGTAACCAATAGAATGTTTTCTGACCCTTCAAATTCGAGTGCCATCGACGCGCCAGTCACAAGAGGACATGTATGCACATCATGATGAAGTCGAATGAGCGGGAGGCATCCAAAAGACCTTGAAGTAGATGAACTGAAGCTCTGGTAAACGAACCCGGATCCTAGTAAACGGATCAGCCTTTTGGACTCGGTCTGGGACGTTGAAACAGGCACTCACTCCACAAGTGTTCAGCAAGCAATTCCCCCCGGCAGCGAACCCGTCACCTTGGGAATGAACTGGGAAGTACAGAGCTGATCCAGGAGGGCAACAAGCCTCCACCGCGCAAGCACAGATGAAGGCTTGGGGGGTAATTGTTATCCCCATTTCTCCCCAAGTGTACGGATCCACACTCTAATTTTATAGGCTGCCTTCCAAGGACTTAAGGCCTAGATCAGGCCCAATAGACGAAGACAGAACGAATATTGGTGGCCCAAGTCTCGGTAAAGCCCAAAGGGCATCCCAGAATATAAGCCAGGACCGCGTCCTGGGATGTTTCCCGGGATGCGATGAAGAGGTCGTGGCTCCCAAGTCCGAGATTAAACCGGGACGGCTGTGGAAGAACCTGGGTCCTGTAAACGAATCGGGACCCTGGTAAATTAATAGGGATGTTGGTAAACGGACCTGGACCCAGTGGCCAAGTTGGGCGTGATAAAGTATCCCTGATACTAACATCACCCCAAGAAGTGTGGAGCTATGCCCCCATAGTTAACCTGCAGAAGAGGTTACATCGGGAATGTATGCCGTCGGTTCAGAACTGTACTGCCACTACTCTAACAGATCCTGTCCTTTTAGTATGGTTATGTTTGGGCAGCATTCTGCGTACGACACCCACGACACCCAGACTGACGCAGCATTCTGCGTGAGCCTTTTAGTATGGTTATGTTTGGGCAGGCCCAATGGGCCTTGGTTAATGTACCTTTTATATTTCAATCCTTTGTATTATGCCTCCATTAGAGAGCAAATAATATTTACACCCTTATTGGGCCCAGATTAATCTGACCCAAGCCCAGTGCACTCACTTGCCTATAAATATGAACAATGGTGCACTGAGGAAAGGGATCGAATTCTCTTCGAAGAGGCATACACTATGCTTAAATTCAGAGACTTCATGACTTAAGCTCTTAAAAGCTATAATACAATCGACTCGTGGACTAAGGCTCTTTAATGCCCCAACCACGTAAAACTCCTTGTGCGATAATCTTTATATATTACTATTTAAGCTCTTTTGTCTTTGATAATTCTAGTTTTCGAAAAACTCGGTAAACAATATTGTCTTGTTTGATTTTGTGAATTCATACGTGATATATATATATATCTTTTGACATATCTAATATATTATTATACCCTATGTATATATTATATAATTGATATGCATCTGTTAGGAATCCTATAGTATAATATATATTTGTATGAGTTTTCTTTTGTATTATGTGCACGTTTACTGATCAATGCATACTTAATTCATTTTTTGACTTTTACATATATATGAGCATATTCCTCTATGTTAATTGATTCGTATAAATGCCTAATTTTCTTTTTTTGTTCTCCATCTTTTCTTTCTTGCATAATTATATTTTTATATATATATTTATTTATACGTGCCTTATTTTTTTATGCTCTTTATTTATCTCATTCATATATTTTAAGTACATACATATTATGCTTATTTTTCTAATACTTTAAATTTTACATTGATATAATTTTCTTCATGGAAAATCTTACAAAACTCGACTTTGTGGCACTTGATATTTCCGGAAGAAATTATTTATCGTGGATTCTTGATGCTAAAATCCACTTAGATGCTATGGGTCTTGGAGACACCATCAAAGATCAAAATACTGAAATAAAACAAAATAAGGCCAAAGCTATGATTTTCCTCTGACATCATCTCCGTGAAGGGTTAAAGTCTGAATATTTAACGATAAAAGATCCTCTTACTCTTCAGAAAAATTTGGAAGAAAGATATGACCATGAGAAAATTGTCATACTACTAAATGCTAAGAATGAATGGTTGCACCTGAGGTTGCAAGATTTCAAATCAATAAGTGATTATAACTCTGCAATGTTTAATATCACTTCTAAGTTACTTTTGTGTGGAGAAAAGATTACTGACTATGAAACGTTAGAAAAAACATATACTACTTTTCATGCCTCAAATGTGCTCCTGCAGCAGCAATATAGAGAACGAAATTTTAAAAAATATTCAGAATTGATTTCATGTCTTCTAGTAGCAAAACAAAATAATGAACTTTTGATGAAAAATCATGAATCTCGCCCAACCGGGTATGCCCCACTCCTTGAAGCGAATGCTACAATATCTACAATAATAGTCATGGTCGTGGCCATAATCAAAGTCGTGGATGTAGTCGTGGCTATAATCAAAGTCGCGGTCGCAGTCGAAACAATGTTTGGCATCGTAATGGTCAGAATAACAACTCTTATACTCCAATGAAAATCACAACTACTGAGAACAAGGGAAAAGGGCCTCAAAATTATAATCTTAAAAATTATGAAAATTTATGGTTCAAATGTGGTATGAAAGGACACTGGTCACGTACCTGTCGTACGGCAAAGCACCTTGTTGATCTTTATCAAGCATCTGTGAAAGGGAAGGAGAAAAGTATAGAAGCAAACTTTGCCTATGAAGATGGTGATCTTTTCAAAGAGCCTTTGGATATTACACACTTGGATGTTGCATATTTTTTTAATAAAGATCCCATTAAAAGCAACATGAATATATATAATGGAGATGAGAATGTCTACAATTAGAGTCATTTTCCTTTGTCATGTTCTTTTCATTTATTTACTTTTAAGGTGTTTTATTTTATTTGGGATGTTTATGTAATGAACTTTTTTTGTATAAGTATTTATATTTTAAACTTATCATTTTTTGTTGTTGTTGTTGGTTAATGAAGAAATGGACATTTGTCATCTTATACATGATTCCACAAATAATGGTGAAGATATATGTTTGGCAGATAGTACAACCACTCATACAATACTTACAAGCGATAAATATTTTTTAAATTTAACAAGAATGGAGGCAAATGTTAATAAAATATCAGGTACTGCAAGTTTAATTGAAGGTTCCGGAAGATCCATTATATTGATGCATTAAGGAACAAAAATTATTATAGAAGATGCTTTATTATCCACCAAATAATAAAGGAATCTATTAAGTTTTAAAGATATATGTCGTAACAGATATCATATTGAGACAATAGATGAAAGTAATATTGAGTATCTTTGCATTACATCTATTGCTTCAAGAAAAAAGTGTTTATTAGAAAAATTGCCTGCTTTGTCTTCAGGTTTGTACGTTACACGTATAAGTACAATAGAAACTCATGTTATTGTGAACGAGACATTCACATACCTGAAAAATTTATTTATTGTTTGGCATGACCGGTTAGGCCATCCCGGTTCAATCATGATGCGTAGAATTATAGAGAACTCACATGGTCATCCATTGAAGAACTAGAAGATTCTATTATCTAATGAGTTCTCATGTGCTGCTTGTTCTCAAGGAAAGTTAGTCATTAAGCCATTACCAGTAAAAGTTGGAATTAAATCCCCTGGATTTCTTGAACGAATTCAGGGTGACATATGTGGGCCTATTAGCCCACCATATGGACCATTTAGATATTTTATGGTATTGTTAGATGCATCAACTAGATGGTCACATGTTTGCTTATTATCTACTCGTAATGTAGCATTTGCAAGATTGCTTACTCAAATAATTCGATTGCGAGCACATTTTCCAGACTATGCAATCAAGACAATTCGTCTTGATAATGTTAGTGAATTTAGAACACATGTTTTTAATGATTATTGTATGTCAATAGGGACAAAAGTAGAACATCATGTTGCTCATGTACATACACAAATTGGTCTAGCAGAATCATTCATTAAACGACTCCAGTTAATCGCAAGACCATTACTTATGAGAACAAAACTCCCAATTTCAGCTTGGGGACATGCTATTTTACATGCTGCAGCACTTGTACGCATTTGGCCAACATCATATCACAAATTCTCCCCATTACAATTGGCTTTTGGTCAGGAGGCAAGTATTTCCCATCTAAGAATCTTTGGTTGTACAGTATATGTTCCGATTGCTCCACCACAATGAACAAAGATGGGTCCTCAAAGGAGGCTGGGAATATATGTTGGGTATGAATCTCCGTCTATCATTAAATATCTTGAACCCACAACTAGAGATATATTTACGACACATTTTGCCGATTGTCATTTTGATGAGACAAGTTTCCCAGCTTTAGGGGGAGGGGAAAAGAAACAGTTGGAAAAATAAATTACATGGAATGCACAATCATTATCTCAATTTGATCCTCGTACAAATCAATGTGATCTTGAAGTTCAAAGAGTAATTCATTTGAAAAATATTTCAAATCAATTACCAGATGCATTCACTGACCCAAAGAAAATTACAAAATCACATATTCAAGCTGAAAATGCTCTAGCTCGAATTGAAGTCCCAGAAGGACAATTTGCTAATGAGACTAAAGCACGCTTGAAACGTGGTAGACCAGTCGGTTCCAAAGATAAAAATCCTCGAAAAAGAAAGGGAGCAAATAATCAAGATGCTCCTAATGAAGAGGCTGATAATTTCGAGGAAGATGTTGACATAAACAAATCTCTTAAAGAGATTCAGGTACTTGAAAATATTAGAAATAATGAGATCTCAATAAATTATGTTAACACGAAATAATGGGACCGACTCGAAGTAGTTGTCGACAATATTTTTGCTTATAGTGTAGCACTAGAAATTGTAAACGAAAACGAGGATCTAGAACCTAAATCTGTCAAAGAATGTCAAAATAGAAAAGATTGGCCAAATTGGAAAGAAGCAATCCAAGCTGAATTAAATTCACTTGCTAAACGCAAAGTATTTGGACCTATAGTCCAAACACCTGAAGGTGTGAAACCTGTTGGATACAAATGGGTATTTGTACGAAAAAGAAATGAGCAAAATGAAGTTGTAAGATACAAAGCAAGACTTAGTGAATATTTAATAAAGGAAGGATATACAAATGATCCTATTTGCCCATGTGTTTTTATAAAAAGTTCAAGTTTTGAGCTTGTTATCATTGTTGTTTATGTTGATGACTTGAATATTATTGGAACTCTTGAAAAACTTTCAGAAGTTGTAGAATATTTAAAGAAATAGTTCGAGATGAAAGATCTTAGAAAAACAAAAAAAAATCTTGGTTTACAAATTGAGCATTTAAAAAATGGGATTTTCATTCATCAATCAACTTATGTTGAAAAGATTTTAAAACGGTTTTATATGGATAAATCACACCCATTGAGTAGCCCAATGGTAGTTAGATCACTTGATGTGAAAAAGGACCCTTTTTGACCTAGAAAAGAACATGAAGAGCTCATTGGTCCTAAAGTACCATATCTTAGTGCAATAGGAGTATTAATGTATCAAACTAACTGTACAAGACCCGATATAGTATTTTCTGTTAATTTATTAGCAAGCTTTAGTTCTGCTCCAACATATAGACATTGGAAAGGGATTAAGCACATACTTCGCTATCTTCAAGGTACTATTGATAAATGATTGTTCTATTCTAATAATTGTGGGTCATAACTAATTGGCTACGCAGATGCAGGATATTAATTTGATCCACATAAGGCTAGATCTCAAACATGCTATTTGTTCACATGCGGTGACACTGCTATATCTTGACGGTCAACAAAGCAAACTCGGGTGGCTACTTCCTCAAATTATGCTGAGATACTTGCAATTCACGAGGCAAGTCGAGAATGTGTATGGTTAAGATCAATGACACAACATATTCGAGAAACATGTGGATTAACAGCCAATAAAGAAGTGCCAACAGTTCTTTATGAAGATAATGTTGCTTGCATCGCTCAACTGAAAGGAGGGTACATTAAAGGAGATAGAACTAAACACATTTCACCAAAATCCTTCTTTACACACAATCTTCAAGAGAATGGTGATATCTTTGTTCAACAAATTCGATCAAGTGACAATCTTGCAGATTTATTCACAAAATCATTACCAACATCAACATTCGAGAAGATGGTACACAAGATCGAAATACGTCGATTAAAAGATCTCTAAGAATGCCAAAGTGAGGGGGAGTGATTTCATACTGCACTCTTTTTCCCTTAACCGATTTTTTGTCTTACTAGGTTTTTTCGGCAAAGTTTTTAATAAGACAGTTATTATGGACATCCAATGGGGAGTGTTATAAATAATAGATATATATATATATATGGATCTCCAATTTTTTTCAATTAATTACCATTAATTATAATTACTATTCATTTTCTTTAGTTTTGTAAACTATGACTCACATATTTGTATAAATAAGGAATCATCCCATTGAAATAATTCATTCACTTTGTCTCATCTCTTCTCCTATTTTTTTTTCTCTAGATTATATTATTTTATAATACACATAAATTATATAAGGGTAGGTAACCATTTGGTACCTCGTGTTTTTGCAAAGTATCATTTTTGTACCCTCTGTTTTCAGTAATGCTCATATGGTACCCTGTATCTTAAAATCGTACATATTTGGTACCCTAAACTCAAATTTAATTAATAAAATTTTACCAATTTAATCAAACTGTTCTCAATTATGTAAGTTCCAAATTTAAATTTAATTACTTAATTACATATAACTGATGGCAGTTTGATCATATTGACAAAATTTTATCTATCAAATCTGAGTCTAGGGTATCAAATATGTATAATTTTAAAATACAGGGTACCATATGAGCATTATTGAAAACAGAGGGTATTAAAATGATACTTTGCAAAAACATAAGGTACTAAATAAGTAAATTCCCATTATATAATGTGCCCTACATTTTAATAACCTATAAATTAAAAATATTACGGTACTATCTTGAAAAACATGAATGATCATATATTACCGTGCGCATGTGTCCTACCCATCATAGTTCTATTTATTTTTAATATATATACAGTACATTTAATAATGACACGTACGTTAGTGTGAAATACATAACTAGATGTCTTTATTATAATTAAATTTAATTTATTGCAGGCTTTAATTAGCTTTAGACTTTTATTTATTATATGATATGATAAGAAAGTTGTAACAAAGTTATGGTCATCTTTCGTTATTTAGATAGGATGTTTGAACCATTATATATCTACTACTTGCATGCCTATCTTTACTACTTGTATGCCTATATTTACTAATTACTACCCCTTAAAATATTTTCACAGATTATCCAGATTTTTACACAATACCATCATTTTCATTCATAATTTGGATCTTGGTGAAATATTCCTCTTACCCTTTTATGTTTTCTTTTTATTTTGTATTTTAGTTAAATTTGATTTTTTTTTTTAAAAAGGGCAAAATTATTACCTTACTTTAAAGTCTAAACTTTTGCAAGTGCAACCAAACAAATATAATTAAATTATTAGATAATGGTAAGCAAAAGAGGAAAGAGGAAAAAAATAATAAGAATAAAAATAGTTATTAAGAAAAATACTTTTATTTATTATTTTTTACACTTCGTAGTTAATTAACTGTCTTTTTATGATAATGTAATATATTTTTTCAATTAGTTATATTTGTCAAAATATGGCGACACTCTATGGAATATTAATATATATATATATATATGATATTAATATAAGGGTTTTTTTTTTTTAAGGAGCATATCAATATAATTTAATATGGGTTTTAAAAGTGAAATTTTGAGTGTGTGTTAAGAAACTGATTTTTGTTTTTAAAAGTTAAAAAAAAATTGAGGTGTTTGCCTTGTTTTCATAAAATAAATTTTGAAAATACAATTACAAAAAATAGAAAATTTTGAGAACAACAAAAATTTATTTTCTGTTGTTCTCAAATTTTTTATCTTTTTTTTTTCTCATATCACTTTTTTAATTATTACTATCTAACATCATTTATTATCACATCATTTTCTCTCTTATTAGTTTCTCTCTTCACTTTATTTATATCATTTTCTCTCTCATCACTTTCTCTCTCCTTACCTTTTCTCTCTCTCGCTATTTTCTCTCCTCACTTTCTATATTTTCATTTTCTCTTTCATCATATTCTATCTTCTTATTTTCTCTTGCTTCACTTATTATGTCATCATTTTCACTTTCATCACTTACTATATCCCCACTTTCTCTCTCATCACGTAATATATCTTCATTTTCCCTCTCATCATTTTTTCTCTTTTGTCATTTCCCCTCTCATCATTTTTTCTCTACTCACTTTTCTCTCTTCACTTTATCTCTCATTTTTTCTTGAATCAATTTCTCTCTTCTCAATTTCTATTTCTTCAAATTTTCTCTCCTTACTTTCTCACTATTTATTTTTCATCATTTTTTCTTTCAAATTATTTTATATAATTATTTATTACAAACTTTTAAAAAACATTTCTCTTTGTAAATATATTTGTTAATTTTTTTAAGATTTTAAAAAAATAAAATCAAAAAATGGTTTTTAGAAAACATTAACCAAATACTTTTTGTTTTTTGAAAAATACAAAAACTAGTTTTTATTCTCATTTCTGATAACACAACTTTGAAAACAAAAAACAAAAATCAATGCCGAACAGGCCTTATTTCTCTCAATTATCCCTCCAATCAAGTAACTAAATATATATGATATAATGTTAAATATTCCTAATATTGATCATTATTAGAAATAAATAAAATTATTGGTTATATATTATTTATTAATAAATATTAAAAGTTGGAATATTTGACAATACATAAAATTGGATTAACTAAATATTTGCTTATCATATTATTAATATTTAGAAGGTAATGTCAATTATTGTTATTGCTGAACATTATTAAAAATAATTAAAATTATTGGTTATATATATTAATAAATAATAAAAATTGGAATAATAAAAAATAAAAAATAAAAATAGACACATTAGAAAAAATAGAATGTAGAGAAGATAGCCTGCCACATATCACTAAAGCAAACAAGGAAAGTAGTAGTAGATTAGCGAGTGGTCGAAGTTACGTATAGGCATGTGAGATTGTAAGCGTTTAAAGTGGCTTCGCTTGCGCAATCCAACATCTTTCTTTACTACTTACTATTTACTCTCTCTTCATTCAAATTTTTCTTTCACATTTTTATTTTTAAAATTTAAATAAATAAAAGGTCTCTTCAAATTACCGAACTCACACACTGAAACACAAAACTCAAGACTCAGAGTCAGACCAAGAAAACGAAGAAGAAGAAGAAGATAATGGAGAAAGGCACACCAGTGACGGTGAGGAAGCCTCACTCTTCCACTTCCGATCTTCTCACCTGGACGGAGGCTTCTCCCTCCTCTGCCTCCACCGCCCCTACCTCTGCTCCTCGCTCTCATCAGGTATTTTCCCTCCTAACACTCTTTATTGCCTCTCTCCTTTCATTGATTCAATTCTTTCCAGCTCCAGTTTAGCTTCTTCTTTTCCATTCAATTTTTTATTTAGTAATAATAATTTTGTAATTAACTTTTTTATTTGAAATTTGATTGTTTTCGTTCCCAGCCGTCCGATGGAATGAAAAAAGTGTTGCATGGGGGTCAAGTGACGGAAGATGAAGCTCAAAGCCTCTTGAAAAAGTAAGATCTGCGCTATATTAACACTTCTGATATGTGCTTTTTTTTCATGATAAAATGCCTTTTTTTTTCTTTCAATTAATATTAACTTGTAAATGCTACTATTGAATTAGATCTACTAATATATGTGTTTTGAATTTGGGCTGCGAGATGTAAAGGGGACGTCTATATACATGAAGATGTAGTAATAGAACCCACAACTGGGATTGCCTTATTTGATTTAGTGTACAGAAAAATTTCAGCTCTGAAATACCCAAGAATAAAAACCACATAATTTCATTTTTTTTTTTAAGTTAAGGGAAATATATGGCCTTTACATAATATCCACGAAATGGGGCAGTTGAATTGATAATTTGGTGAGCATTGCATTGTAAGTTTATGCTAGCATTTTAGAAACCAGGTCCATGTTAACATTTTTTCTTTGTTTTAAAGGATTTTACCTTGAACGAGAACAACAATTTTGATTTTGATGAAATTTTTTCATTAATTAAGACCTGATATTTCCCAATCTTTGATCCAGAGAGTGGAATTGCTTTTAATAGCTTGCTAGTAGCAATTCTCTAAAAAGTAATGTTTTTATGTCCAGTTTGCTAAAACAAAAGTACTTACTTTAAACTGTTAGCGAGTGAGAAAATAATGAGTATGCCAACTAATAGTTGCCGAATTTGGATGCCTTAAACATTCTGTTATGTGTGTATGACACAATTTTTATACAATACAAAACAGTGAAATCTTTTTGGGAAGAAACTTGTAAATGTACCTCATGAATGAAAGCTTCGAACTTTTGTGCAGAAATATTGTCTTAAAATTTTCACTTTGCATGTGCTACTTTCAGGAAGCCTTGTTCAGGGTATAAAATGAAAGAGATGAATGGAAGTGGTATATTCACTGACAATGGTGATGGAACCCCTCAATCTGATGCTGGTAAATCTGGTTCAAAAACAGGGCTGCGTGTATATCAGGTATTCAGATGAGGTTTCTGAGTTTCTTAGGAAAATCCATTATCATTTTCACTATAGTTGTGTAATCTTTTAATGATTGAATTTTCAGCAAACTGTGAACAAAATGAGTCAGATATCGTTCAGTGCTGATGGGAGAATCTCCCCCAAGAAGCCAAGCTCTATCCCAGAGGTTGCCAAGCAACGTGAACTAAGTGGAACCTTGCTAAGTGATTCCGATTCAAAGGTTAAAAAGCAGGTATCATGTGCTAAGAACAAGGAGCTTACTGGACATGACATCTTTGGCCCTCCCCCGGAAATAGTACCTCGTTCAGTGGTATCTGCTCACACCCCTGAATCAAGAGCCAGCAAAGACATGGGAGAACCTGCACCTAGAAATCTACGAACATCGGTCAAAGTTTCAAATGTGAGTTTGGGAATTTAGTTTCTCCAATTTTTTCTAATATTTGGATTGAAAGTTCTACATCATGTTCTTTCTGACTTTTCTAGACTCCTAGTTTTCTGCTATACATATAATATCATAAACTGAAGTCATTTCACTTTTCATCGAACTAGCCTGCTGGGGGTCAGAGTAATATCCTGTTCAGTGAAGAACCTGTTGTCAAGACTACAAAGAAAATACACGGCCAGAAGTTTGCTGAGTTGAAAGGAAACAACATTTTTAAGGGAGATGTTCCTCCAGGATCAGCTGAGAAGCCACTGAGCGTGGCCAAGCTCAGGGAAATGAGCGGCAGCAACATTTTCTCTGATGGAAAGGCATCATCCAGAGATTATCTAGGAGGTGTTCGCCAACCACCCGGTGGTGACAGCAGCATTTCCTTGGTTTGAATCCCTAATGTCTAACGTGTTGTGATACATTAGAATCTATGGTTGAGCTTGATCGTTCATGATCAGCATTGCGTCTCTAGGAGTTGTGACTTATGAGTGAGTAGTGATAATCTTAGAAACTTCGCATGGCTTGTAGATGAAAATGTGTGTACTTTAGGATAATTGGGAATTGGGGGTTGCGTTTTGCGACGGTATGTTTTAACGCTGTTATTTCAAGTTCGCTTGCCCTTTTTCCAGGACTGAGTATTAATAAAACTGTTATTTTACAAATTAATTTACAAATCCGGCTTTTTAGGTTACTTTACACATTGATTTTAGTGGTATAAGATCGCTCAATTTGCCTAGAAGAAGTATGTAGCAATCCATTTTGGCTGGTTTTGTCGGTTTCAAACGGTTTAGTGGATCAAATAACTAGATTGTTTAGTGTTATTGTTGATACTTTATGTTTTTTTGTGAATTATTTAAAATTAATCATAAAATATAAGTGTCTTTTGGTGCACCGAAAGAGGGAGTCTCCTTAATGAACTTCGAACACTTTTTTGAGGATGATATTTAGTGGGAGTTCTACCTTGGGAATGATCCTTGGATATTCAGTTTTGTGCGCATGGGTGAGTAGACATGCACGTCGCTGCCGCCTGAGCTGAGCTGGTGAGGTGTGCATGTTACCACTTTTTCTTTTTAGTTGAATTTCTGGCTACTTAATTAATGAGTAAACAAAACAACTTAGAGAACTTTCAAATTAAAAATATTATTTTTTCTTTCTCAAAATTTTCAAGCATTAATGGGGTGTATGTAGACTAGTATTGAAGCTTCTCAAAACTCCTAATGAGGTTTAATACTTTGATTAGCATGTCGAGAGGGCAAGTGGGGTAATTATATGAGTTATATTATTATATGATTGTGTTATGCATGATTATGTGTATTAAATGTGTTTAAATACACACTTTTGTTAAAAATGAGCATTTTCGTAATTTTGATCTGTTGATAGTATATTTATAATTTTTGTGTATATGCATTTGTTGACCACGATTTTGGCTAACTGTGAGTAGACGCAAAAACGACAATAACCTTGAATAGAAAGTAAATAACACGAGTAATTTTTATAGTGGTTCAGCCCCAATTTGTTGGAAATAGCCTAATCCACTTGGAGTTGTGATATATTTGACCTACACTTGAGATCAGATGAACCTGAGTCAATTGAGTTCCCAAGTGCAAGTGAAAAGATACAATGTGTCTTTCTCTAAACTTTTAGTAAAAAATACTCCCCGAATTCGATCCCCCCAAATGATGTCATGAGTCATTTATTTATAGGCTCATAGATCGTACATGGGAGATATCCCTCTTTGACGGGGTCCTTGATTGTTTCAACAACTTTAATTAATGAATAATAAACAAATTACATCAATATAACTATTATTCTGGGATGTTTCAGATATTCCCGCGGCAGTTGAGAATGATTCGGGTCAAAGCTGTTACTGAGGCTGTATTGAAGAGTCACCTAGAAGATAACTTCTGAGACAACTGGTCGGCTAAGACAATGCCAAACATACCACCGGTCGTGACAAAGAACATCACTAATCGGCATGGAACATTGTGGTCGGCATGGGCATAGGGTTGAGCGTGGAACACTCACTGCCTTGGTCAACACATTGATAAAAGTGTGTTATCAACTGACACGTATCTATCCAATTGCCACGTCACTAAATATAAATATTTGGGGATAACAGTATCGAGACCACATTATTATGTGGATATATATGTGATATTCGGCATGAGTAGATCCTCTTAAGTGGTTTTAGCGATAAAGTCACAACAAGAGACAAATACCCGGCTCGGGTTGCGCTTATGAGTATTTTGAGAATTTCACTAATTTGGGATAATTGGTAAAATTGAATAAATTGGTCGAATAGTTATGTTTAGTTGATTAGTTGATAAATTTGGAGATTAGTGGTGTGATTAGAGTTTTAAGCTACATGACCAAAATGTACTTGAGGCTAATTAAGGGGTTAAGTTAATGGAGGGACAAAATGGTCGTTTGACCATGAAATTTGAGAAGAAAAAAAAAAGGAAAACCTAATGCTGTTGGTTTCCTCCTACACGTGCTCACCCTTTCTCCACTTTCCTTCTTCTTTTTTCATTTTTTTATTATTAGCTTTCAAGAACTAGAGCTTGAACCATGACAACTTTGGGGTTTGTTCTTAGTGATGGGAGGAAGTTAGGCTTCAAAAGAGGAATATTATCAGTTGCTCAAGCCATAACCACTCTAGGGTATTCGAATTTCATCACAGAGGTAAGAATTTCTTCAAAAAATTTCACTTGCTCATCTAGGTGTTCTTAATAACATTTTGGGGGTTTTGGTTGGATTTTGAAAATTGGAGATTCTAGACTAATTGTGTATCCATATTGTTGTTGAAAAATAAGTTTGATAAATTGTTTTATGGCTTGAAATTGAATTATAAACCATGAATTTGTGCAATTTGGAATTGGGGGAAAATTGGGGATTTCAAACCTAATTCTTGATGTGAGACTTGTAATTTGATGTTAGGTTGAAGTTATTGGATGTATATTGAGTTGTATACATGTTTTGGGGTCAATTTTTGTGCTTAGAATTGGCTGGGAACAAGTTTGGGGTCGAATTGGTTGAGTTTGAAAAAAAATGAAAAAACGCAGAAATTTGGCTCTGTATAGAGTTGGTCGACCGGACTTTGCCAACAGGTCAACCAACTTGCATGTTGGCAGGAACCAGATTGTTTTTAGGAAGCCAGTCGACCGACCTATGTTGACATATTAGTTTTGGGTTCATTTTCAATGGATTTTGATGGGTAACCTTAGAGGTTCATAAGCTAAGGCTCCTAGGACAATATTGGTCGTGTTTAAAGTATATTTGGAGCCTGGGAGGGCTTATAGGAAGATTGTGGTAGGTTGTGGTTTAAGGAGAAACTAAACTTTCATTATATCATTGTGACTAGGGTTTTCGAGAGACTCGGGAGAGGATCGCACTCAAGGTCGCTCCGTCTTCAACTCAAGACTCGAGGTAAGAAAAGTTGGCATTTTCACGTAGAGCAGGCATTGGCCCTATTATATCCAGAAACGATTATGATCGTATAATATTGAAATGAGCTAGGGTTGTGTATCCTTATTGTATAATTGTTTGTTATGCTTATTAGTGACTGATTGGATTATAAGAATGCGGTTATTACCGTAAGTTTAGTGCGGGAGACACACTATACTAGGCATCAACCGTGTACATATGATACTTTGTGATGCTACTTGGTATGGTTGGTGTTAAATGTCTATATGATAATTGAATATATATGACTGAATTTTTGAGTTATGCGAATTGTTATTTATATGACTATTATATATGTGATATGATTTACTAATCATATTGTAACGCCCTGCTAATTAGGGTCCATTACCAGGTGTGTTTTGAAACCAGTGCCGGACTTACTAACAAGTCATTTGAACTAAACATGTGATTAAGCCACTAAGGTTTGAGTATTAAAAACTTTTGATCATTTCATAAACATTTCCATTAGGTTAATAACCAGTTCTTTACATGAGATCCCAAAAACATTAGTTTAAAAGTCTGTTACAAAACTCAGATTACACACTAAGCCGTCCTAAGCGGCAAAAGCTGGGTTTAACCCTATTTCCTCTGAGCATCTCGACCGTGGTGGTCGAGCGGACTGCATATGTACATACCACTGCTAATGCCCTCCGACTCATGGCTAGTTAAGCTTCTCTTTATCTTTACTTGCACCACAAAGCACCCGTGAGCCAGAAGACTCAGCAAGAAAACTTAATCAACAGTTTAGTGAATAAAACAACCATCAAACAGTAATAACTGAATCCAGTGCATTCATTAAACCCAATTGGAGACCATAGAGTCACACAAGTGCATGTCGCACTTTCTTTCAAGTTGTTGGCATCTGAGCCAGTCGAGTGCATGTTGCACTCCCAGGGTGGCCCAGCCATAGTGGCCTGCACTCCACGTGCAATATGCCAATCTTAGCTTATAAACCAAGTCCTTATGCCATTGACTTATAAGTCAATCCACCACGTGCCTCCAACTTATAAGTTGAAGCCTTTGAATTCTCAACTAATAAGTTGATCTCCACTTAACATCCTAATGATACCCTAGCTTATAAACTAAGCCTCACAATCATAACAGACAGTCACATGTTTCATATAGCATACTTAACAAATAGTCACACAATGCATTATAATACATTCACTCAATAGTCATAAGCATAATCATAATTATGCACGTTACAGCGTACCTAATCAAACATTCGCAACATAATTATAATCATGTTCATCACCTTAACTAAGCTCTAATCATGCATTCACATAACAGGTGCAGTTTTCTTACCTTTGGTCCGTATGCGGGTTACTAGCGACAACCCTCCGAGTACGATCTCTGATTCAAGCCCTTAGCGAAAACCTAGTCACAACCGTGATAAGGGAGTTCCCATCAATAACAAGTAAATAACAACTTCCAAACCAACTCTTAGCCTCCGGGACATCAAATTCCACTTAACAAGGAAGTAGAATCAATCCCGAGCCCAAATGATTAAGTTCCCAATCTAAAAATCCCATTTAAGCCAATTTTCCCTTTAAGAGCCGCGGCCCCTCACACACGAGCCGCGGCCCGCCTCTAAATCCATAGGCTCGCCCTCCCTATAATCCAACGTGCGCCGCGGCCCGCCCCTGCCTCCGAGCCCTGCTGGCTCAAAAATTCCTTCGCAGGCCGCGAATCACCACCACGAACCCAGAAATTTCTGGGTTTCTCTTCAACCGAGCCCAGCCAAAACTTAACCAAATTCGTCCCACACCTCCAATTCAATTCCCACAACTTATATACCCATTCTTACCAACAAAACCCAGCTAATTACCATAATCAAACTCATCAAAATTCCCAAACCCAACCAACCATCTATCAAACATGCATGGACACCATAGCTTTAAATAACCCAACTGAACTAACATGAAATCTTTCAGTTTAGAACCTTACCTCAGCTATAAGACTCCAATGATAATGACTCCCAACAATTCCCTGGTTTCAAGCCTTCCCTCCAAGCAAAATCCTTCAATTTGATCAAAATCACCAAAGCTCCAAGAGAAAAATGTAGAACGTGATAGAGAGCAAGAGTGAGCTGCTGAACTTCTTTCCTTTAATTTCTCCAACCTTCTGATAAATTCCCAGCCATCTAAATCCTAAACTGAATGGCTATGACTAAATTACCCCTTGTCCGAAGCTTGTACCTCAAATATCCATAAGGGCAATTTTGTCCTTTGCTTTAAATCCAGCCATCCACAATTTGCATCCTATAATTCCCGCTACTCCCAATATTCTCACACAATTACCAATAAATTCCCATTACCCACTAATTCCCGGTAATGTACTAAATTACTAGAATACCCCGAACCGGGTATTTAGACCCCGTTGTGACTTTTTCTCTAACTTGCTCATCGGGATCGTCTCTCGTCAAGTAACCCAAATATATCCACATAATAATGTGGTCTCAATCACACAAGAACATATTCACATTTATACCCCAAATAGGTCAAATTACTAATATACCATTCTTATAAGAAACGGCCCACATACACATATTTAACATCTTTAAAATACAAGCATGATTATATTATAATATAATTCACGTAATAACTCAATTATTGCCTCCCGGCCCCCTAATCCTGGCACTAAACCATATTAGAAAATTTGGGATGTTACACATATGAATTATTATATATACATGCTGTGATTATTATGTATGTCTTGTGAGACTTTTCTTGCTGGATCTTGGCTCACGGGTGCTCTATGGTGCAGGTAAGGGCAAGGGAAAAGTCGACCAACCATGAGTTGGAGAGCTTTGGAGCGATGCTTACATGTTCGGTTTGCTCGGCCGCCACGGTCAGGATGTTTTGTGGGACTTAGAGCATAAAAGTCCAATTTTGTTGCTTAGGTCGACTATTTTGTATACTTTGTTGTAATTATGTTTTAATTAACTCTTTTTGGGATCTCATGTAAATATTTAGAGTTTGGAAAAGTTTATATCTTTTGACCAAAATTTTATCACCTACAACTTTAATTAATTTTAATTACACTTTTGAGTACAAATGTCTCGCTTAACGAGTTAAGCATTATTTCAAACACATAGTATAATGGTCCTGGATTAGTAGAGCGTTACAAATATTATTCAGTGGAGAGGGATACTGACAGAGCAACTTAGAGAATTTTCATATTAAAAAAATTATTTTTTCTTTTTGAGTTTTCTCGAACATTATTGAGGGATATATAGACTAGTATTATTCAATGCAGAGGGATACCAAGATAGAGGCGATTAGGGCCATTTTGTTGTGATTGATACGCTGTCTTACACAATTTGAGCAAAGTCATGAAACGTCTTAAAGAAAGTGACTAAGTTCGCAACTCAACCCAAAAAATTTACTCAGTAATTTTGTTCTACTTTTATTTATGCAGCAACAGTTGTTACCCTTCTTGAGGATTTTGAAGTAATAAATAATCACGTTCAAAGCACAAGGCCTTACTGTTATTTCACAAACTAGTAACTTATATCGAACATCGAACTGCCATTATTAAACAACAAAAGGTCCACAAACCCATCACAAGACAGATAATTATGGAGAAATACACGACAACAAGACACTTATGATCAAAGCAACATGGCAGGCAAACGCATGCAATCTGCACTCATTCAGAACTCTCTCTACTAGAGTGTAGAGCCCACACAGAAAAATGTTTTTAAGCATTGCCGGGTCCAGTGAGCTCAATAAGAAATTTCTCATAGTCTCCGGAAGTATCTTTGGCAATTGCAGTTGCCAAAGGAATGCTGTTCCTTCGATGGTATTCCTCTTTGATACGACACAGATCAACCTCTGCTCTGGTAGTGATAACCCTAGTAAGGGCCCATTCGTCTGTCCCAATCTTGTTGATGGCTTGGCGCAGAAGCTTCTCAAAGTACTTCTCAGGGGTGGTCAAGCAAGTAATAACTGATCTCAGTAATTTGAGGTATTCCTCATTTGATTCATCAGCCTTCAAATCCTGCAAACGGGTGTGTTCTATTATAAGTTCTAAGTTCAAATAGTAATTCAGATAGGCTCTCTTTAAATTAGTTCTGTTCTTGTTTGCTAAGTAACAGGCAACGAGGAGCTTTTAGTTTAAGTAGCCAAAGTTAAAATGTCAGACTAATACAGATCAACCTATAAATGATTCTTGTAAAAGCTGAAAAATCTGTCATACCTTGTTGATGGAGTTTCCATATGAATTGTTGTAGTGATTGAGAGTTGCATTGAGCTGTGCCTTACTCCTGGTACAGAGAATCCTGATGAAATCATCGTCGTTAAAGGCCTTATCTGTAACCTTTTCGCGGAGTACCTTAGCTTCTGCTCTTGCCAATGTTGTGTTCACCTCATCTCCCTCATATCGCAATGAACTCACGAGAGGCAGCAGTAGCTGTGTTACAGACAATAATGATATCAAATACAAATAATTGATGAAAATCAAAGTATTTTTAAAAAAAAGAAATATCACTATGGCACAATGACATGTAGCCATATACTAATCTAGTAATTTTACAAAAAAGATAAAGAGTGCAAACAAAGATATGAAGAGAAACCACTTGGGCATCTTCCCATACTCTGTATGCTAAATTTGATTTCTGCTATATTCTCAATATACACATCAAATTTTTGCACGTTTTGATGTCACCTTAAGTCCTTAAGTATAAAGATAGTACACAATTACTCTTGAGACACAAAGCACAATCACAACTTATGTCTGACTTTGGAGGTAAATGCCAAAGTGTTGTACCTTGCGGATGTCCCCATGTGTATGATGAGCGACGTCCTCTTCCATGGATTTCTTGTAACGAGCATGATATGCCTTCCTCACAAGAATCAGTTCATGAGTAGACCTAGTAGTGCCGATTTCAACAAGAACCCACTGGTTAGAGGTGAACATCTTTGTGGATTCATAAGTCAAAAATGCATCACGCTCAGCAGGTTCAAATGTCCATAGCAGTAGAGCCCGCTGATGAAAAAGCACAAGATAATAATCAATATCCTTCCAGTTATAACATACTCACAACTCTAAATGCTGTGTGTATATATAATTAAAATATATAAAATTTATATACAAAATCTGACCTCGAAGTCACCTGAAAGCTCTTTGTCTAGTGCTTTCAGAAGGTCTTCCCCATAAGCATCAGCATATGCCTGCCTAATCTGTGTGCGTTGCTGAGAATTCCTGTGCGCCAATATTGATATGATTAAATGCTCATTTGTCCCCCATCCTGTAAAAAACCGAATAAAAGGGTTATTCAAGGTCAACCAAAATATTAGGAATCAATCTACTGGAAAATCCTTTTGCTTATATTTTTCAAAAGGGAAATTGGACGCTTCATATTATCTTACAAAATCAGTTTGGACAATTTATTCTAGGAGCTATTGAAGAAGTGTCGATTACGGTTTTAATATTCCAAATGCGTTCAAATCATTTAAAAATAAAATAAAGTGAAATCATTTGGTGTTATAATTTACGAAAGGAGCTTAAGACTAAATCAAAATCCAGAAGAAGTAGCACCACAAGCCTTTGTTCGATTGCTAAGAAAGTTAAAGTGCATTAAGCTTTGAATCTGGTAATGAAATTCCAATTCACGAAGTTACAATAATCACAATAAGTCTCTTTCTTCACAAAGATCCATTACTGCGATCGATTGTGTACTTTCAAAACGAAAAAGAAAAGAATAATTTGTTCATCTAAAAACACACACACACACACGTTGTAAAGTCAACAAGAAACAGATCCCATCATCACACACATTATTTTTAACCAAATCAAATTCAGAATTCCAGCAAAAAAATCATAAACTTATCAGTTAAGCGATCAAATAGAGTACATACTATCAATCAATGTACGATCCAATAATAACGATCAAGATCAAAATCAGATTTCAAAATGAAAATGAAAAAAAAAAGAAGGCAATAAGGATGTAAAGTAAATTAAAGACCTTCAAAAGCTTTGCGGAGTTTCTCAGCGTCCTCGACAGGAGAAGGAACCACAGAAGGTACACAAAGAGTCGCCATTGTCACCTCTCTAAGTTTCTTTACTAACGGGGGGGTCTCTCTTTTCTTCTGTCTGAACTAGGCACGTTTGGCTAAGCCTTCTAATTTGGAAAAAAAATTAAATAAATAATTTTTTTTAATTTTGAAGATTTTTGGATAATTTTGATAATTCCTAAGATTCCTTTTATTGATTACCCAAACATTCTTAAAAAAAACTTTTCATTAAAAAATAAAAATATTTATATAGGAAAAAATAAAAGAGATTTTTTTTTTTTACTTATTTTACTTTTAAAAAAATAATGGAGTAAATGAAAAAATAAGTCATGTGTCCCATCACACATCACACACAAGGAGGTATATATACATATAGGGGAATTCTCTTATAGGAGCTTCATTTTAAGCCTTACCGGTAGGGCTTTAAGTGTTTACAACCCGTGAATAATTTTCGGCGCAATTTTTTTTTATGACCGAGTATATTGTAGCTATTTAGAACATCCTGCAAATTTTCAAAAAATTCCGAATAGTTTACAGTACTGAAAACTAGGTTCAAACATGTTGTTGCACGCGTGACTAATTTTTTTTATGCGTGTGGAAAACAACATGTTTGAACCTAGTTTTCGGTGCTGTAAACTATTCGGAATTATCTGAAAATTTGCAGGATGCTCTAAATAGCTACAATATACACGGTCATAAAAAAAAGTCCCGCCGAAAACTGTTCACGGGTCGAGAAACACTGAGAGCCTTACCGGTAGGGCTTAAAATGAAGCCCCAATAGAAGAATTGTCATATATATATATATATATATATATGGAAAATGATATATGCACACGTCTTGTAATGTTTAGGTATATATGTTGCACATATCATTACTTTATATTTTTATTAATAAAATTAATATTAATATGGGTACCACAAATTTTCATTTAATAAGTGTTTACCGAGATTTTCGAAAACTTATAATAATAAAAGATAAGAGAGATTAAGAGAAAGGGTTTAGAGGTTATAAGCAAGATTTTTACGTGGTTAGGGTGTTAACGAGCCTTAGTCCACGAGACAGTTGTATTAGAACTTCGAGAGTCTACAACAATGGGGTTTTCTCTTCGTTTTAGTAGAGTAACAGTATGATTGCCAAAAAAAAGAAGGCCCCTTCTCCAGTGCTCTGTTACATGTATTTATAGGTTTACAGGAGCACTGGGCGTGGGCCAGGCTGATCCGAGCCCAATAAAGGTATAAATATTGCTGGTTTCTCTATCGGAAGCCCAATACAGAATAAATAAAACATCAAAGAAAAATGCTAACTTGAGCCCATTGGGCAAACCCAAACCGTAACTATCATCCGACAAATTGGAGCTTTTGGTCTGGACATTTCGAATTACGAGACGGATTCAGGGGACAAGATCGGTCAGAGTAGTGGCGGCACAGGTCTGAACTAGCGGTGTACAATCTCGAGCTGGCCTTTTCCGTAGGTGAAACGTGGGGACAACTCCCACGCTTCGTAGGGCGGAGTCAGGGTCATGGATGCTTTATCCTACCAACCTTGGGGACTCGACCCGGGTCCGTTTACCTCTGTCCTTCTCCGTTTACCATAAGCCCGGATCATCCACTAGGAGCCCGGATCGTTTACCGGGCTTTGGAACCGTTCGTGCCGATCCCGATTGTTATCCTCAGCCAGCTGAACCATCTCTCGGATGACCGTCCCAAACAATACTTCTCGGACGCCTTCTGGGCCTTGCCCAGAATTGGGCTATCGATATTCGTCTTGCTCCTTGCCAAACAGACCTGGACTGGGCCCAACCTCAATTGGGCAGTTAGTGGCCCTGGAACGCGGTCCCGGGCCCACGACGGGAAACGAGGATAACATTTACCCCCCAAGCCTTCATTTGGGCCTGCCTGGTGGAGGCTTGCCTTGGTTCCGGATACTTCCGGCTATCTTCCCGATTCTTTCTTAGAATGGTTGGTCCGGGGCGAGGGGCTTCGCGTGTCAGGCGAATGTGGAGCCTGGATCATTTACCAAGGTCCGGGTTCGTTTACTAGAGTCCCGGGTCGTGATGAGGGGTACACGTGTCGCCCAGCAACTGCTGCATCGATGGCACTTGACCCTGAAAGGTCATCAACCACCTCAAGGGTCGCTAGGCCTAGGCTATTGCGTCAGCTCGGGCTTCGAAGCGTCCCATCCGCGTGGGGGATTTTCATTAATGCTTCTGCGTTGAGGTGGACCGTAGGATGGGGCGGCTTTGAAGAGCCTCCTACTTTGGGACGTTGGATTGAAATGGAGCGGATCTAGCACTTGATTGGATTCATTAATGCCTCTGCACGATCCTGAACAGTCCGATGGGGGATCAATCCTATCTACTGGATCAGAGATCAAGATTTGGGTCCTTATAAATACCCCTCAGGCATTCATTTGAAACATTTACACTCTCGAGTCATTCTAAGATCTTTGAGGATTTGTTTATGTCCGAGCTTGTTGACGAACTCTTCCACCGTCTGCTCACTCTGCGCCATCGCCTTTTCCCAACAGTTCCGGCATCTGCGCCTTTGCCTGAGCACGCGTCTTCAGCTTGTCCTGTCGACGAATTGCTGAACCGCCTTCGTCAGTTCAAGACTGAGATTCTGCCGTCCTTATCACCGGACAACCACCATTTTTCACGACCAGCAATTCACAGTAAGTTCTTCTGCCGTTTTCCTTTATAGATATACAAACGTAGGTTTCCTATCATTTTGCTTATCTGCTTAGGCTGCTAGAACTTGTTTGTGCTTAGAATTAGTGCTAGGGAGGCTGCCTGGTCCGGGCCGCTCTGGGCCCTTCCGGGTCCGGATGCTTCCCGGAAAAGTGGTGACAAACCAATTTAGGAGTAGCCTACTTTTCTTTCCCGATCAGGGTCTTGTGGTTCCTTGGGGAACCCGGGGCTGATTCGGAGGGGGCTCCAAGAAGTTCGTAGGAGACCCCCCGTACCTTAACCGACTTTCTTGGGTTTCGGTACTGACTGCTTGGTCTTATTTTTCTTTGCTCCCAAATCATAAGCCATGACATCGGGCGTCACCCTTCACTCGGACGAGGAAGTCAACAAGGCCCCTGTCCTTCTTCCCGGGTCTCGGACCCCTAAAGGCAACATATGGGAGATGGACGCGGTACCGAACCTGTTCTGGAACTACCGGATGCTGTACACCCTGGAGAACAGCTTGGGCATAGAATCAACTCCCGGACTCTTCCACAACCTCCTGGCCAGGAAAGAGGAGCGGGCGCACACCTCCGTGAACGGGTTCGGGGCCTGGAGCGTAGGCCACATCAGTGCGGGAGCTACTCTCCCGCTTCATGATTACTTCGTGCGGTTCCTAACGTACGTGGGGATCGCACCCTTCCAGCTTCTGCCCCAAGCCTATCGATTGCTTGCAGGATGGCGCGTCTTCTGCGCCGCGAAGGAGATCGCGGAGCCGACCCCCGCAGAAATCTCGTATTTCTACAAGATTGAGCCGCAGGTCAACGCCAAGGACAAGACCTTGGACGGCTTCTATAGGCTCAAGCTGCAGGGAAACTACCCTGCTCCCACTAGCACCTGGAAGAACCCCCGGACGTCCGACACTACTGGTTCATGACGTCTGGGTTCCTCGTAGAGAAGAACCCCACACTGAGGCTGGACTTCCAGCGAGTGGGTAAGTGTTTTCCCGATCCTTTACTTTGCCTGCCTTCCCCCCCCCCCCCCCCCCCCCCTCCTTTTTTTTAATTCTCACTGTATTACCTCGGGTGGCAGGACCTTTTGCCCAAACTCCTCTCACCTAGTTCATTTTGGACCGGAAGAAACTCTACTCCGAGCTGAGCGCGGAGGATCTAGACGTGGGGGGTTACGTTACCACTGAAAACCTCCGACTGATCGGACTGCTCGTGGTCCATCAGACGATCAACGCCCCGAGCATCTGGGGAATACAGTGTGAGAAAGATCCCGATATAAGGGAGCAGCTGGCCTTGGAGCACATCGGGGATGTAGAGGTCGCGACACTCGCAGCCGCGGCCAATCGAAAGAAGGACTTGGCCTAGTTGAAGGAGGCGACCACTTCTGAGGAGCTCGAAGCCCTCTTTGAGGAGGCACTGCCGAACACAGGGACCCCTGGGGCTAGCGTATCCGGGCGAGGTAACTCACCTATGCTTTTGACTTATGCTCCCCAAGTTGGGAACTTAGCTAGGGATAGGCTAGCACTTCGAGGCCTCGCGTTCGGGGTTCACGGGGAGATGAGACCTTCGTCTCCTGTTTCTGTAGGCTCAGAAATTCTCATGTACCTATCGGGGTTCCTCCAATACGGGAATTTCCTGAACCCGGATGACATGGGGGACCGAGTCTACTCTTTCGCGCTAGATGAATTGAGTCATGTTCGGGGCTTAGATAAGGGTTCTTCCCGGGCCACTCTTAGTTTTGACTTCTCTGTTTGCATGTTAATTGTACTGACTCCTTTTCATTTGTGTTTGTTTCAGGAGATTCCGACATGTCCAATCTCGTAGACGAGATGAGGCAGCTCCTTGAGATCCCGGATGCCAGGGCAGCCAAGGTCGCGGCAAAGAAGGCTGCCAAGAAAACATCCGAGGTGCCAAGCTCAGAACTCCCCCACAGTAAGGAGACGCCAGGGGCGGATCCTCGACCCGGCTAGGTTGCACTTGCCGCGGTTCCTATTACGGCAGTGGACCCGGCCACTGTCCCCAACCTTCTCATTCACACCCTAGTGATCGATCTAGAGTTGGGACCTGCGGTAAGCCAGAGTTTCGGGAAGAGGGTCGCAGGGCCAGGCGGGCTGGCTCGGCTGGAGAGTCCTTTGGGGAAAGTCGCCTCGCCGCAAAGGACCTTTTGGCAACACCGACCCTTCCCATCCATCTGGCCTTACCTGAGGATGGGGAAGCCGTCCTGCGGGACGAGCACTCCAAGTTTATTTCCCGGACCTAGGAGAGTGGCCAGGAAAGGAGGGACGAGACCTACAAGGCCCTGACGATTCGTCGTTAGGTTGAATTCGCTGAGCGCCCGGCGGCTTTCAGTGCCCCTCAGCCGATCGTGGATCGGCTAGTTGCCGAGACGGGCTTCCGCCCTAAGCTGGGGAAGGACACGGCCCCATTCGCGGCGGACCTACTGGATCAGGTGGGGAACACCATGTCCAATCTCGAACTGAAGCGATACGCCACCATCGCCAACCCAGACATGCTGTTCATTTCCCAAGCTCTCTGCCATCAAGACACCGTTGTAAGTTTGCTTTGCATCTTATTTTTTTTCCTTGTTCAGTAAGGACTTCTAACTTTTCTTTGTTCTAGGACGCTCTCCTATCCCATCGGAATGCTGACTTGGTGGCCGAGGCGGCCATGAAGATGGAGACGCTCCAACTGGAGCTGGAGGCGGCCGTGAACAAAAGGGAAGCCGCCAAGGAGGCCTTGGCCAGGGAGACAGCCCAGGCAAATGAGTTGCTCAGGCCAAAGCAGACCGCGTGGAGCTCGATTGGGTCACTTTCCGGCATGAAGAGGCCATGTCCCGGAAGGAAGCCAAGGCTGACGAGAAGATGGCCCTTCTGGAGGCAAAGCTTCTCCGAGTAAAGACCGCAGAGGAGGCAGCCGCGACTCAGTCTATCTAGGACCGGGAGTGTAACGCCCTGGTTACCCCAGAACAGTTACGGTGAACCGGAAATTTGACTAATTACCTGAGTCCTTTGGTTAAAAACGTGTTCTAAGTGGTATTAACAGGTTAAGGTGAAAACCAATAAAAAGGAAAGGATATGTTTTATTTGATACATAAAACTGTTCATGGGCCCACAAGAACATTTACAAGTTATTTACAACTCAAAAAGGTCATTACTGTTCCAAAATTACAAACCCGCCGACCTAAGCGGCAAAAATAGGGTAAACCCCCTAGTTCCTCTGAGAACTCCTTGGCCGTGGTGGTCAAGCGGCCGCATATGTACACATCACCACCTAAGCTCTCCACTCAAGGCTGGGTGAGCTTTTCTTTCCCTTTACCTGCACCACATAGCACCCATGAGCCAAAGCCCAGCAAGAAAACACAGTATTGTATGTAAACATCATCAAATGATTATCATTATAATCACACAGAGCTCATAGCTTTCAAACAGATGAGTGAATATCACTTGAGGTTCTTGTAAACCATACTGAGTGACTGACAAGCAGGTCACTAATTCAAACAGTAGAGTAGATGCTGGGTAAGCCACTGGCCTTCAACAAATGAGAGACTGATGGGTAAGTCTCTATTTTAACAAATGAGTGACTGATGGGTAAGCCACACAAGCGCTTATAATATTCATCGAACTTGAGGTCGGTCCGGCATTAATGCTCTTTGAGTCATCCAATGTAGAAATTTGATTAGATCTAATCTTTATTGGCTTGCGTTGAACACGCTAAGGCCATCCTGACTAATGAGTCAGCACAGTGTGACCAGTGCCCAGTACCACTGCCGAACCTGACTAATGAGTCACAGCTTCACAGTTGATACTAGCACCTTTCCCAAATCTGACTAATGAGTCAGTACCATGCACAAGTGAGCAACATTTGCTAAGCATTCAATATTCAATCCATGTCCACATTTACACAACCAACATGCCTCATGAATAACCATGCATGTCACATATGGGGTGCAGTTTTCTTACCTCTGGTTCGAGCTAGAATGAATAAAAGAACGACCCTTGAGAACGATCAACCTTTTGGTCCTTTAGCAATTACCTGGTCATAACCAATCATGGGATTCCATCAATAAAATGAATAACAAAGGGTTCCCAAACCAAAACCTAGCCTCCGAGACGTCAAACACTACCAAACTGGGTAGTAGGATCGACCCCGAGGCCTAAGACTAACATCCCTAAGCCAAAAAGCCATTTCTGGCCAAAAATCCACTAAGGGCCCAGCCCGCCCCTCAAACAGAGGCAGCCAACTTCAGCACTCTTCAAGGGCCGCGGCCCTCCCTGGCCATGCCGCAGCCCAACCTCCAGTTCAGCCAAAATCCCTGTTTTTCTTCCCTTGCGATTTCTCTTGGAACCAACCTTTCAAACCAAGCTTAAACACCATTCAAACCTCCAATACAACCCCTAAACTTGATCTATAACACTCCCTCATCAAAACCCAAGTGAAATCCCAACTAAAACTTCCATCAATTCAACTATCCACAACAAGATCACAAGCTGAAAAATTAAACCAAAATAGAGTAAAACCAGAAAACTAATGGCTGAAACTCACCTCAAACTTGGGATTAAACCCCCTTCAATGGATGAACCAACCCTATGAACTCAGCTCCTTGATCTCCTAGCTTGATTCCTCACTTTGAGCTCAAAAACTCCAAAGGAAGACAAAGAGAAGGTGTTGTACGGGAAGGAGAATTCTTTGCTCTGTTTTGTTCTATTTTTCTACAGCCAACTAAAGCCTCATATATATCCAAACCAAATGACCTAAATGCCCCTAGGTCATTTAAGGTTTCTAAAGTCATCCCAAGGGCATATTTGTCCTTTCCAACCTATCTCGTTAATCATAATTAACGCTTTCCAATTCCCGCTATTCTCAATAACCCCAAACACCAATAATTCATATCTCGTTACCCTTTAATGCTCGGTAACGCTCTAATCATTAAAATCACCCCGAGACTCCTCCCAAGCCTCGAACTTAAACCTGTTATGACCAAACTGCTAATTAACATACCATGGTCGTCTCATGCCGAATGGCTCGAACAAACCCACATCATAATGTGGTCTCAACATATATCACCGACATGCATACAAATATACAATTTACCCTCAACGGGCCAAATTACCGTCACACCGCTGTAATTAAAAATATGGACTCACATGCATGCATCTAACATCATATTATAATATTATCCACATATACATGCATTTTATCAACTAATGGCGTAATTAAACAAGTATGTCCCTCCCGGCCTACTATTCCCGCCATTAAACCATATCGAAGAATTCGGGGCATTACAGGGAGAAGGTAAAAGGTTTGGAGGCCCGAATCCATGAGCTAGACGGCTTGCTTTGCTAGGAGGTGAAGGCGCACGAGGAGACCCGCTGCGCAAAAGAGCAGGCGGACGACATGCTGCGCGTCACCTTCGATGAGGCCATCTACATGGCCTGGCGCAAGGACAAGAGCATGAACCTCCTGATCTTTCCTAACCCAGACTCAAAGAAAGCCGAGTTTGAGGCCAAGGAGAAAGAGGACGCGAAGCTCCTGGATGAAGAAGCCTAGACCCGGATCTTTATCTCGCCTTTTTTTTTCTTTATTTTGTAATAACATTTTTATGGACGCATACACGTCCAAGACAATTTGTAGTGTTTTATCCAGTTTATGTTATTTTTGTTGCTCTTTTTTTTATCACCGTGTTGAGCGTCTGGTCCCGGTTCCAAAGGCCTGGACTAGATTATTCATGACTTTAACTTAACTTACTTTAATCCCGTTATCTAGGACCCAACGGCCCGGGCCATTAGGGAGTTGACCGTCATTACTAAATCTACCCGTCCAGTCCTCAACTTCGAAAATCTGATGGCCTAGGCCATCGGGGTTGTTCGATTAGTTTATTTTGAAACCTAGACTAGGTTCCCACGGCCTGGGTCGTACTACTTTTGCACACCTGGGACCCGCATTCTAACAGTCGCGGGCTATGTCCTTGCTCTGGGGCATACCAGATACTTTTATCCCCTGGACAGTGTTCGTCCGGGGCGGGACCAGCCAGAGGCTTGGTCCTCTTTTTTATACCCCTGGACCTCGTTCGTCCGGGGCAGGACCAGCCTGAGGCTTGGTCCCCTTTTTTATACCCCCGGACATCGTTCGCCCGGGGCGGGACTAGCTTGATGCTTGATCCCCTTTTTTATACCCCTGGACATCGTTCGTTCGAGGCGGGACCAGCTTGAGGCTTGGTCCCTTTTTTATACCCCCGGACATCGTTCGTCCGGGGCGGGACCAACCTAAGGCTTGGTCCCCTTTTTTATACCCCCGGACATCGATCGTCCGAGGCGGGACTAGCACGAGGCTTGGTCCTCTTTATTATACCCCCAGACATCGCTCATTCGGGGTGGGACTAGCCTGAGGCTTGGTCCCCCGTTTTTATACCCCCGGACATCGTTCGTCCGGGGCGGGACCAGCCTGAGGCTTGGTCCCCTTTTTTATACCCCCAGACATTACTCGTCCGGGGCGGGACTAGCCTGAGGCTTGGTCCACTTTATTATACCCCTGGACATCGCTCGTTCGGGGCGGGACCAGCCTGAGGCTTGGTCTAACAAGGTTTGTACCCCCCAGACCTTGCCGGTCTGGGTTGGGACTAGGCCTGAGCCTTGCGCCCCGCCTGGTATTTGTTCGTACCGGGGATACCCCCCAAGTGAGCGGAGACTGGTCTGGGGTCACTTGAGTAGAATTTTCATTGTTTAATAACATTTCTTTATGGTGTTTTGTACACGCCATTTTTATTATTCAAGGAATCGCCCTGAGGCGTACATCATTTACAATGAAAATATAAAAATGGAACACGTTCTCCTAACTATTGATAGTATTTACGGAGATGTTTCGCGTTCCAGGCTCTTGGGACTTCTGTGACATCGAACCGCTTTAAATGGTAAGTTCCGGGGCACACTTTGTGCTGGATCTCGTACGACCCTTCCCAATTCGGGCCCAAAACCCCCACTCCCGGATCTTGGGTGGCAGGGAAGACTATTTGCAGGACCAGATCGCTGGTTTCAAACCTTCGACTTTTTACTTTAGAGTTGAAATGTCGGGCGATCTTGCCTTGGTACATCTTGAGCTACACTAATGACTCTTCCCGGATCTCCTCGATGAGATCTAGGGATTCCTGGAGTAAGGCGTTCTGGGCGAGCTCGTACGTGTCTCTTCGGTGAGACGGGATGGTTATTTCAACAGGGATGATGGCTTTGCATCCATAGACCATGGAGTAAGGAGTGTGCCTGGTGGATGTCCTTTTGGTGGTCCGGTAAGCCCACAACACGTGGGGCAGCTCTTCGAGCCACTTACTCTTGCAGGCTTGGAGTTTTTTCTTTAACATCCCCTTCAAGACTTTGTTGACGGCCTACACCTGCCTGTTTGCTTGGGGCTTGGCGACCGCGGAGAAGCTTTTGACGATACCATGTCTTTCACAAAAATCGGTGAAGTGGATGCTGTTGAACTGTTTTCCGTTGTCGGATACAATCTTGTAGGGGAGCCTGTACTGACACACGATATTTCTGATGATGAAATCCAGGGCCTTCTTTGAGGTGATTGTACTCATGGGTTCTGCCTCAACCCATTTGGTATAATAGTCGATGGCCAAGATGGCGTATTTCACCCCCCTTCCCGGCCGGGAGCGATCCTACCAGATCGACTCCCCACATAGCGAAAGGCCAGGGGCTTGTCGTCAGGGTTATTTCCATTGGCGGGGCTCGCGGGACCTTCGCGTACCTTTGGCACTGCTCGCACTTGCGGACATAGTCGATACAGTCTTTCTTCATAGTTGGCCAGAAATATCCTTGGCGCAGGATCTTTTTGGATAGACTGAGTTCGGCTGTATGGTCTCCGTAGAAGCCTTTGTGAACCTCATGCAGGATGGCGCTTATTTCGGTCCCGAACACGCACCTGAGGTATGGCATGGACAACCCCATGCGGTAGAGTTTTTCATCCACATGACGTACCTGTGGACCTGGTACTGAAGCTTCCTGGCTGCGGCCCTATTTGCTAGCAACTCGTCGGTTGTCAGATAGTGGAAAATGGGTCCCATCCATGACGTGGAGTGGTCAATGGTGTTGATCACGGAGACTTGGATGCTTGGCATGGGGAGATGGTTAACGGGGACCGGTCTAGATAGCTCCGCTTCGGTATCGGTGGATAATTTTGCTAGCGTGTCCGCGAACACGTTTTGCTCTCTGGGGATCTGGCGGATGGTGTGTCTCTTGAACGCTTGCAGTATTTCTCTTGCCTGAGTCACATAAGCTGCCATTCTCTCCCCTTTGGTTTGATATTCTCCCGAGACCTGCCTGAAAACCTGCTGGGAATCGCTGTAGATCTCCAGGTTCGTGGCCCCTACTTCCCGGGCCAAACGTAACCCGACCAGCAGTGCCTCGTACTCGGCCTTGTTGTTCGATGCTTTGAAATGGAAACGCAGAGAGTTTTGCAACTGGTGTCCCTGTGGTGACACTAGGATGATTCTGGCCCCTGCTCCATTCTCGTTCGAGTCCCCGTCCACGAAAACCTTCCATACGAGTGCCGTGGGATCTGCGGGGTTGTCCGCCTGGGTGATCCCGGAACATTCCACGATGAAGTCCGCCGAAGCTTGCCCCTTGATTGAAACTCTAGGAACGTAGGCTATATCGAACTAACTTAGCTCCATGGGCCACTTTAAGAGTCTCCCTGACGACTCGGGCTTCTGCAACACTTGCTGCAAGGGGTGGTTGGTCAGAACTTTGATGGTGTGGGCCAGGAAGTAAGGCCGGAGTTTCTGGGACACCATCAGTAGACAAAATGTAAAATTTTCAATCAGCGGATACTGTGACTCAGCCCCCAACAATCTTTTACTCACGTAGTAAACCAGGAGCTGGGCTTTTTCCTCCTCCCGCACTAGTGCGGCGCTGATCGCGTGCTCGGTCACTGCCAGATAGAGATATAGGGGCTTTCTGTCCACCGGTTTCGCCAAGATCGGCGCTCGGGCCAGGTGCTCTTTCAGCTTTTGAAAAGCCTCTTCGCACTCGGCTGACCATTCGAAGCGTTGGCTTCCCCGAAGAACATTGAAGAACGGGATGCACTTGTCCGTGGCCTTAGAGATGAAACGGTTTAGGGCGGCTATCCGCCCGGTCAGACTTTGCACGTCTTTATGCTTCCGAGGAGAGGGCATATCAATTAGCGCCTTGATCTTTTCCGGATTGGCCTATATTCCTCGAAAGCTCACTATGAACCCTAAGAACTTCCCGGAGGCCACGCCGAAAGTGCATTTCTTGGGATTCAGCTTCATCCCATACTTTTGAATGACCGCGAAGGCCTCGGCCAGGTCGTCCGAATGTTTCTCGGATGTCTTGGACTTGACCAGCATATTGTCAATGTAGACTTCCATGTTTCGCCCCAGCTGGGCCAGGAACATTCGGTTGACGAGCCTCTGATAGGTGGCCCCGACGTTCTTGAGCCTGAAGGGCATGACAATGTAGCAGTATATTCCCTTGTCGGTTTGGAAATTGGTGTGCTCCTGGTCTACTACATGCATGGAAATTTTATTGTAGCCGGAGTAAGCATCCATGAAGCTTAAGATCTCGTACCCGGATGTCGCATCCACCATCTGGTTGATCTGGGGAAGCGGGAAGCAATCCTTCGGGCAAGCCTTGTTGAGATCCGTGAAATCGATGCATGTTCTCCATGTCTCGTTCGGCTTCGGCACCAGAACGGGGTTGGCCAGCCACACGGGGTACACAGCCTCATGGATGAAGTTGATCGATGACAGCTTCTCTACCTCTAGCTTGAGGGCCTCGGCCCTCTCCATTCCCAAGGGCCTTCGTTTTTGTCGGACCGTGGTCGCGTTCGGGTCGATGTTCAAAGCATGGCAGATGATATTACGGTCAATCCCCGTCATATCTAAATGGGACCAGGCCAGAATATCCTGGTTCTCCTTTACTTGGGCGATTATTGTGGCTTGGACCTCTGCCGATAGATTTTTCCCGACTTGGATTATCCTGGTTGGATCGGTATCACTAATGCACACCTCCTCAATCTCGTCCATGGGCTCCAGGACGCGGTCGTCTCCTATCCTCAGGTCCAGCTCATCTTCCTCCCGGACCACTCTTTCTGCGGGGGGAGGGAGAACCAGGCCGATGACTTCCTCGAAGGGTTCCTCCTGGACCATGTAGATTGGTCGGGCGGACACGTGGTAGCACTTCCGGGTGCTTTTCTGATCCCCCCGGACTGTCCCCACCCCTCCGTTGTCGCAAGGGAACTTCATGCAAAGATGACAGATGGAGGTGATCGCCCCGAACTCGACTAGTGCGGGCCGGCCGAAAATGACGTTGTAAGTAGTGGGGAAATCCACCACGACGAAAGTGCAGAACTTGAACGAGTGCTGCATCTCGCTTCCCAATGTTACGGGCAACTGGATCTTTCCCATGGGGAGTAACGCATCTCCATTGAAGCCGTAGATCTGGGTTGGGCACGATGCCAGATCCACTTCGGTCAGGCCAATCACGGCAAAGGAGGGCTTGAACAAGATGTTGATGGAGCTTCCGTCGTCCACCAGCACCCGGGACACCAGCTTGTTGGCGATCTGGGCGTCTATGACCAGCGGGTCATGGTGCGAGAAATGGACATTACGAGCGTTGTCCTCCGTGAAGGTGATAGGGAGGTTCATCAGTTTCGGGCGCTGAGCCGGGGCCTGGACCAGAGCGCACACCACCTGATCGCGGTCGAGCTTGCTTAGGTAGCGTTTCTGATCATTCCTGGACGGTCCTCCCAGGTGAGGCCCGCACGAAATGGTGGCCACATGCCCGTCAACGCGAGGGGGTGCCATCCCGGATGGATAAGGAATTCCAAGGTTGGGTGTTGGCGCGACGAGGGCCCCCTATGGGGTCTGCGCCGCCGGGCCCTGTGCATATCCTCCCTGAGACGGATATGCTCTGGGCCACCCGGGACCGCGGGTTGTCCGGGACCTGCTGATAGGCCTGGGACTCCCACGGGCATCTTGACCCACTAGTGGAGATGCCCCAGCTTGATTAGATTCTCGATCTCATCCTTGAGCTATCAACACTCTTTAGTCGTGTGGCCCACGTTCTTGTGGTAGGCGCAGCTTTTGTTGGTATCTCTCGGATTCCTCCCTCCTTTGAACATGGGGGCAGGCTTCCGGTAGCGAACTGCCCTTTCTGTGGCCAGGAAGATGTTCTCCTTGGTGTCCACCAAATTGGTGTATTTCGAATACTGGGGCTCATAGCCCCTCTTGCCTTTCTTAGCCGACTTAGACCGATTTTGGCCCTTGACGGACCTCTTCCCCCGAGAGGAGTTTGCACTTGCCTCAATCCTCCCCACCTAGGACTGCTGGGCCCCGACGGGGGCAGCGTTGTGACCCACTAGTGCAGCTCCATATCCGGGAAAGGGGGCGGACTGGATCGGGGCATATCCTAAAGAGGTAGGACCGTACACTGTAGGTGTGGTGTAGGTAACCCTGGGCGTAGCCGCTGAACCTGGGGAAATCGGGGGAGTGACATAAGGCTGTACCAGGAACTGCACCCCATATCCCAGGAATGGTGGGGCATTGGGCTGAGGCGCCGGCAGCCATCCGAACACCTGGATCTGAGCCTCCTCCCAATTGATGAACCCCTGGGCCCTCCTTATGAATTCTTCTAAGGTAGCAGCCTTGCTACGTTGCATGTCATCCCAGAGGGGGGACTCAGCCTGGATCCTGGATTGCAATGCCACCAGGCGTTGCCCATCGTCTACCTTGGTCTTGGAGGCCTCCTCGGTGAAATGTTGGATGTAGGCCCTTAGTGTCTCCGTAGGGAGCAGTTTAAGATTGGCGAGAGCACTGATTTGCATGTCCATCCTCATGGCAGCCATGAATTATTTGCAAAACGCCGATTGTAGCCCCGACCAGGATTGGATGGATCCCGACTTGAGTCTCTTCCACCATTCCTCGATGGGACCGCTGAGAGTGATCGAAAAACAGAGACACTTGCCGTCATCACTAGGGTGGGCCACGGTCATAAGTCAGTTGTACCGGGACAAATGATCCATGGGGTCGGTGTTCTCGGTATAGGCAGTGAGACTCGGCATCTTGAAACCCTTGGGGAGCGCATCGTCCAGGATGTGCCTCGCACAAGGCTCTTTGTCCTCCTCATCGGAGTCTGCTCCTTCCTGCTTGCGGACCAAGCGGTCCGTGACTTTTTTCAGAGCGGCCAGTTGCTCCATGTGCTTCCTGGCCACGCCATCCTCTAGGGGAACTCTCTCGTTCCTCCTGTCATTGATGTTGTTCCTAAGGTCGCCACCTCAGGGGCAGATCTTTTCCTTACGGGCCCATTCCTTCTTAAGGTTCAGCCCATCGCGGAAGTCCACCCGGGACGTGTCGTCCCCAGAACTAAGGGCGTGATGCTCCCCGCTATGCGGGCGTTCCCGGCGATTTTTGTTCACCGAAGTAGTTGGGTGCAAAGACCTTTCCCGTCCGGCTTGCTCTGGGGCACACCGGGGCCTAGCATCCCGCGGCCGCATCCCTTACGGATTGGTCGGGTGGCCCTGTCCTGGGACGGGGCGCACCTTCTCTTTCCTAGGGAGCAGCTGGGGACGGGTCCTGGCTCTCGGGACGGGGGGATTTTTCCCTTGGGTTTTTCCCCCAGCCTTCTTTTTCTCCCGATCCGGGTTTCCTCGGGCTGGCTCAGGAAACTGCTCCAGGGGAGGGGTCGGCCTCACATCTTCGGGGGCTCCAGTTCTGGCTTGCGGAGCGGGCTGTTGTGCTCTCGGAGGCGGGCCAGCTGGGAGATTGGTCGCTAGACCCTGCGCGGCTATGAATGCCTGTAGGGCTTGGAGGGACTCTTGCATCCGCCGAGAAGCCTCCGATTGCTCAGCAATCCTGGCTTCCTGGTCCAGGACTTGCTGCCTCAGTCTAGTCACCTCCAGATTCTCCTGGTTGGGGTCCACTCATGAGATCTCGGGATTCTCAGCTTCGTCATGGTATTCCCCCTCATTCCCCTCCTCTTCTTCGTAATAGTCCTCCTCGTACTCTGTTCCACCTTCGTAGTCTTGTGACTCGTTGGGGTGGGATGTCTGATGAGGAGCGTCCTCAGGTGGACTTTGAGGAAGAGGCTGGGGGGGCAGTGGCTCTCCATTGCCCTGTTCTCGGTTAGTAGGGTCGAAAGTGGTGTGTCTTGTATTCACCATTGTTGTAAAGGTTTGATGTCAACACTAGCTTTCTCAGGCTCTCAATGAAAGCACCAAAATGTTTACCGAGATTTTCGAAAACTTATAATAATAAAAGATAAGAGATATTAAGAGAAAGGGTTTAGAGGTTATAAGCAAGATTTTTACGTGGTTGGGGCGTTAACGAGCCTTAGTCCACGAGACAGTTGTATTAGAACTTCGAGAGTCTACAACAATAGGGTTTTCTCTTCATTTTAGCAGAGTAACAATATGCATGCCAAAAAAAAGAAGGTCCCTTCTCCAGTGCTCTGTTACATGTATTTATAGGTTCACAGGAGCACTGGGCGTGGGTCGGGCTGACCCGGGCCCAATAAAGGTATAAATATTGCTGGCTTCTCTATCGGAAGCCCAATACAGAATAAATAAAACATCAAAGAAAAATGCTAACTTGAGCCCATTGGGCCAGCCCAAACCGTAACTATCATCCGAAAAATTGGAGCTTTTGGTCTGGACATTTCGAATTACGAGACAGATTCAGGGGACAAGATCAATCAGAGCAGTGGCAGCACAAGTCTGAACCAGCGGTGTATAATCCCGAGGTGGCCTTTTCCATAGGTGAAACGTGGGGACAACTCCCACGCTTCGCAGGGCGGAGTCAGGGTCATGGAATCTTTATCCTGCCAACCTTGGGGACTCGACCCGGATCCATTTACCTCTGTCCCTCTCTGTTTACCATAAGCCCAGATCATCTACCAGGAGCCCGAATCATTTACCGGGCTTCAGGACCATTCGTACCGATCTTGACTGTTATCCTCAGCCAACTGAACCGTCTCCCGGATGACCGTCCCGGACAATACTTCCAGGATGCCTTCCGGGCCCTGCCTAGAATTGGGCTATCGATATCCGTCTTGCTCCTTGCCAAACGGACCTGGACTGGGCCCAACCTCAATTGGGCAGTTAGTGGGCCTGGAACGCAGTCCTGGGCCCACGACAGGAAACGGGGATAACAATAAGTATAATGGGTGTTGTGCACCTTAAGGACATAGCAACACTCCAAAGAGAAAATTAAGAAACATTTCACAATGTGAAGAGGGCACCTCACACAGAGATAAAGAACCATGCACTATCCCAATATAGATTTCCAACGAAAAATAGTGAATTGACGTCGAAGGTCTCTATTGTTATTTTGCAAAACATAGAAAAACAAAAAATTCAATAATCCAGAGAACCAGTTGAACACCGTAAAAAATTGGAAGAGAATATGATCTAATATGCCATTTTGAACTAAAAAAAAGTATGAGCAGTGTTAATTTTGTAAATACTTAATTATCTTATCTTGAATATTATTGACGCCGTTTTTCGTCAACTTAAAAATGAAGAGCAATTAAACAAAATAGCAGAAGAGACAAACAATAAAAGACACGATTTTTACGTGGTTCAGCAGTTAAAATCTGCCTAGTCCACGAGTCGATGTTATTCAACTATGAAATTCTCTCAAAGCTCTTGGGAGCAATTTAACAGAGTATTCCCCAATACAAATTTCTCCATCCTCTACAAATGAATAGCTCCAATCTATTTATAGACTAGTTTACAGAATATCTCCCCTCACATTTTGGGGAGTTATTATTCAAATCAAAAATTAAATATAATTAAATGCACATAATTATACAATACGCGTATAAATCCCATGATATTCAGGATTTTACAACAGATTACAACCAATCCCTTCTATATTGGGATTTTCAAATAGTAACTATGTTCACACTGGGCTATTGACCTCGAATAATCGAATGCCTTCGAGATTGGTCGACCATCATGAGCTCGCTACCTTGGTTTACCTCGGTCTTAACAAGAGGCTTTGTCGAGATCATCCCTTCCCGAGCTCACAACGCCTGGGCTCGAGCCGTCTTGTCTGATGGCAAAAGTTGAACCAAGAGATTTATACAAGTGTTGAACCCCTGTCATTGTAACTTCGAGCTCGACTTGTAGCCTCGGAACACCTTCGAGACCACGTAGCTCCGAGCTCACCAATTCCGACGTCGTCGTGTTAATACTCAGCGAGGCTGTCGTTGACTTTCTCATTAATGCTGATTATATGACGAATATGCTTATTTCGAGCTTACACCTTACGAGCCTGACTTTCGGGATCAAAATTTCCATTCTCGAAATTTGGGTGTAACATTTCCCCCCCTCACAAGTATCCATTCGAATCATCTGAGAAGGAAACTTTTGAACTACTACCTCCAAAAATCGAGCCACCTACCACACTCGAGTGTGGACACGCGTCACCCACGGATTGCGCAGTCAGAGTACTTGAGTACTCTTTTCATCTGCCCATGTCTTTTCATATCTCCTTTTTGCTGCCAATGTCATATTTATTCTCCATTCGTCAGATCAAACTCAAAATCAAACCAAAGGCCCAGATTTATTCGACCCTTGATATCCCACGAGGTCATATATATAGACAAGCTCTCTCTTATCTTTCATCATCTTCACTTTCATTCCATTTTCCAGAGAAAAACACAAACCAGAGAAAAGAAAAAAACCCAGAGCTTTTCAGTGCATGTTTTCTAAACCAAAGAGACAAGATAACTCCAGTACTTTCGACTCTGTGAAATCTTTCCTGCAACCGCTCCTTCAGTCGACAATTTCATCATATCCATGAACAACATTGTGTAAGTTCACACTCTTCACCCGTGCTTTGATTTTCATATGTTATTTACGTGTTTCTTCTGTACCATGAATATATTTACTGGTTTCTCACTAGTTTTATAAGGATATTTGATTGATATTAGGCAAACCCATGATCCGAAGTATTGTAATGCAATCAAAATCATGGTTTTAGACCCAAATTCCTTAGTGTAAAAATGCAAAAACCCGGGTTTTTCTAGTCAGGGAGAGTTTTGTGTAGCCTAAGTAATAGAGGTTTTTGATTTAGTGTTTTAAATGTACGAATCCCAAAAATATCACCATTTTGGGTAACTGTCAGCTTTACCTTTGAAAATCCGGGATCCTTAAAACTGATATCCACTTCCCCCCTCTCTCGTGTGAGTACACGCTCGAAGCCCGGACTTTTCAATAGTTCAGGACTCACCTTCGAACTCATCCTACCCTTTCGAGACTTCAGTCTCGATTGAGGTATGGTCGTGATCTCGGAATTTCGAGCTCGAATCACCAAAAATATATTTTCTGTAATTTTCTACATGCCTTACTCTCACCCTTTTCTTTCTTGCTAGATGTCACAGAACTCTAAGAATCGGTGGGGGTTAGAGCTAGCAATCCCTTACTCTCCATCAACTCCTAGTCCGGAATCACCCTTCACTTGGAACCAGCACCTAATATGTGAGCATCAAGAAAGGTGCGACACAAGAAGACATCTGAGATTGTTTCCGACGCCAGATTGACGAGGTCGAGGAGAAAAAGAGGAAAATACTTCGGGTCATAATCTACCCAGATCCAGACCTCGAGATCAGACCCATCCCTCTCGATCCAAAATTCAGAGTCACCGTCAATTTTGAGCGTGGTGTCCTTTCATTCTCGTTGATGGGAGATCCTTCAAACCGCCCTTCCACCTCACAAGCTGCTTCAATTCCTACCTTAAGGGAGGAATTCTTCGAGACCGAGCATTAATGGAGCTCAGTCACAATCACGAGCTAGATATCCGATCTGCTAGCCTATCATGGCTTGAAGCTTTTGGGCGCTCTAATGTGTTGGCCTGCGACTTTGAGCGAGCGGAGCTGCTTCGCCCTGGGAGATGGCAATCCCAACAATAGAGTCAAACTCACTGCATGGAGTCGCAAGCACATGAGGGTATGAGCTCTACACCCCCTGAAATCCCACTTCAAGGATTTTCTGGACTTCATTGGACTCGCTCCCTTCCAACTCTAGACCAATTCCTACAAGGTTCTCTCTACCCTTAAATCATTATATCACGAGCTGAGGTGGGAAGGGCCCTCACTTCAAGAGATTTTATATCTCTTTTTCCTCAAAGGCAATCTCTCTCGAGCTTGGGGAGGAGATGTTTTCTACTACCTATCAAGCTATCCAAAGGAGAAGAAGCTTTTCGAGGACACGCCAAACCATCCTCCGAACTTCAAGCTCATTTTCTTCTGGCCAAATGGCCTCGCTCCTTCCAAAATTTACTCCTTCCAATGCATTCATAAGTACCCTCAAACCTATCCTCTTTTCTGTTTCACCAAATTGTAAAGCTCGAAATACTGATGTGTTTGTAACAGCTCAAGGATCACATGGAAAATCCTCTGATTTTGTCCAAGCCACTAGACGGAGAGCCTCTCCTACTCTATATGGCTGTCTCGGAGGATGCCATCAGTGCTGCACTGGCTTGGGAAGAAAGCCGCGTTCAGCACCCCGTCTATTATGTTAGGAAAAGACTCCTCGGGGTAAAGTCTAGGTACCCACTGATGGAGAAGTTAACATTTTGCGTAATGGTCGCCTCTCAAAAGATAAGACCCTATTTCTAGGCATATTTGATTAAAGTCCTCACAAACCATTCCCTCAAGCAAGTACTTCAAAAACCAGAGTCATCAGGAAGACTCTTGAAGTGGGCGTTAAAACCCAATCCATTATTTGTGTATTTATATTCTAATATTTCTCATTTCTCTTCTATTTTTAATTCATTTTTTAATAACCTTTCAAGTCTATAATAAAAAATATAAGAATAAATAATATTTTTATCCCCTCAGACTTGATGGTGGAGCATAAGGCAGCCCTGCTCCAATTGCCTTATGGACGGCGATCTCTGTCGTATCTTCTCAATGAAGATCGGCTTTGAGCCTGCGACCTCTTGGAGGAAGGCCAATCGACCGACGACTCGGCCTGCTGCAATACTATAGGTGGGACCATGTTCCACTTCCTACTGACAAGCTTCCTCCCAGAAGGAGGTCTTCGAGCTTGCGGGCTCGTCCCCCTGTAGCTCGCCGACATGATCGGCCTGCCTCGGGAAATGAAGCACAAGACGAAGCTTCGCCGAGCTCGGGTAGTGGAGGTAAAATAGTGCTTAGCTCTGAAATGTGGTCCCCTTCTTTACTTAAGCACAAACTCGATACCTTAATCCTCTTCCCGGATCTTAGGGATAACTTTTATGTTTGGTCTTGGGTAGAACATAGGGTGCATAAGTTCGATAGCTGGTTAGGCCAATTTCAAACCATGTATAGTCTGAACGAGGTCTGGGATGGGGTCGCCATTCAATTTGGGACCAACATATATAGGGACCTCTCGAGGCTAACCCCTACTTATACAGAAGGGACTCCCCCAGCATCCTCGGAAGATAGGGGAATTTCTTGGTCGCCGAGCTCAAGCTCGATAGAAAGTACCAATTAGGTTTATTTTCTCCTTAGTCTTGCTTCTTTTAGTGACTTAGGCTCGATTACTAAATTGTAACTTGTGTGTTTTGTAGACGATATGGACTCCGACCTGGACAACGTGCTTAACTGTCATTCGGGAGCCAAGGGAAGCAAACGCCCATGGGCGTCTCAAAGAGGGGGGTGTCCCTCCAAAGTCCTGAAGAAATCTGAGGTGACTCCTCCAACCTCGGATATTAAATGCTTGAGCTAGGCTGCCGACCCTACACCCGAGGTCAGGGTCACTACTGAAGTTGAGTAGGTGGCGCTCGCAGGCCCCCTGCCTCCTCCGGTCCGAGCTCCCCAACAATCTATTCCGGGCCCAAAGAAAAAATTCCCCATTCAGGAATGTCTTCCGTCGATCTCGACCCACATCCCCGAATATGTGATCGATCAAGCTACAGGATTGCATGGAGTCAGTTTGGGCTCGAAAGTCTTATCCTGAGTCGGCCAAAGTCTTAGCAAACTTGGTGCTCCCCAATGGCAGTTTCTCACCTCCTGCCACGACACAAACAACATCTTCGACAAGGGCAGCGAGCTCTTTTCCTCGGTAAGTCATTTTGCTCTATAATGTTGCTTATACAAACTTGCCCTGTATATTTAATAACTCATATTTATTTTTGTATACAGGCTTTCACTTCGTTTGTTCAGCATAACTTCAAGTTGAACAATGAAGTTTCTGCAAGCCGAGCCTACGCTAAAGAGTCCAAGAACCTCCAGTTAAAGCTCACTAACGAGCTCAAAGCTGCGACACTAAAAGTGTCTGAACTCGAACCGAAGCTGGAGGCTGCCTTGGAATCCGCCTAAAAGGTGTTCGACCTCGAGTCAACAATGGTGGTGACTTTGAAAGAAGTTGAGGCCAAGAATTCCAAGATAATGGAGAAGGACTCCAAAATCAAGGAACTTCAGGAGCTTAACGCCAAGCTGGAGGAGGACAAAAAGACAACCTTTGAGATAATCGAAGGTGAGAAGGCCCGCCTTCTCGAGGAGTTCAACAAGAATAAGGATCACGCTATTGACATGGCGATGTACCGTATTTGGGTCAACAATCCTGATCTTGACACTAGTTTCTTGGACACCCTCGAGGCCGAGTTCATTGAGAGGTGGCAGACTCGCCTCGATGAAGAAGATGCCAGGGCTGAGGCCGAAGAGACGGCGGGAGCGTCCGAAGCTGCCGAGGGGAAGGTGCCTGATCCATGAGGGCGAAGTCATGGGTTGCATCCCATTATTATTTTTGTAATATTTTATTAACTTTATATGTGCCCTTAGGGAGAAGACATTTCACAGCTCGATTTAGAGCTATTTTTTACTAAGCATTAACATTTAACCATTATGCATATAGTTTCTGGCTCGAAAATCGTTTTATGCATTTGATTTTGTTTTTTAGCTTCTCGTCTTAATATATGATTTACATTTCGGGGTCGAAATATTTTGGGCATGTTATATTAAAGACTTGCTTTTATATTTGTTTACCCGTAAAAATACATCTATTGGATTTATGCTCGAATTTCAATGCATTCGTGCACAGGTTATCCGAAATATCCACGTTCGACTTCGTTAATGTCAAGGTAGAACCTTACTTTCACCATGTACTTGAAAGTACTTAATGTTATATTATATTATAATATAATGTAATATTATATTATATTATAATATAATGTCTTAGATTAAATAAATATGACAAAGTGTGTCACATATTGTAACATATAATAGAGAGTTACAATATTAAGATATATAAGATATATCCAAATAATGTAACATATTTGGTGTTACAAATTTGTAACTTCCAAATATTACCCTTTATTGTGTAACTTTGTTGTTACACAATATTGAGATGAATTTCATAAAGCCATATGTGATATGGCTGTTAGAGATATGATTTTAACTCCAATAATGTGTTTTGGGAGTTACAAAATCATTTGGGAGGTTTTGGAACCATCTGAAAATTGGTCGGTGGCCGCGGCCACCAACATTCAGTGGCCGTAGCCTGTGGGTCAGAGACCAGTGGCCGCGGCCACTAATGTCTCTGGCCACGGCCACAGGCCAAAACTGACCAATTTTTCAGTTTTTTCAATCTTTGTTGAACGGCTCAAAAAACCCAAATAACTCCCAAATCTCATTTTTAATTCCATATTAATCCTATTAAACATTGGTAACAGCCATGGGGGTTGGTGGAATTTGAAATTCAAAGGGTGTTTCTAAACTCTATAAATAGGAGCCTATAGCTCACTTGAAAGACACAACATTTCTATCTATTAGAGCACTTGGCTAGAAACACCTTGATGCTTGATAATTCCAGAAATCTTTTCCAATATCTGAGAGAGATCCCTTAGTGCTTGAGTTAGGGGGAAATAAGCTTTTGGACAAAGGTTTTAAACCTTGTTCAAGTTGGTGATCCCCAACCCTCTTCACTTAGGTTGTGTAAGTGAGAGTTTCTTGCATTTCTGTTCTTCTTTCTATTGTATTGTTTTCTTCTTATTCTCTTGTTCTTTTACTTGTATTTCTTGTTCAAGAGTTGTAATTTTTTCTTTACTTTTGTTTCAAACACCTTACTTTATTTGTAACCTTTTGCTTAGAGTTGTATTTTACTATTCTCTTCTTCTTCATCATCTTCTTCATTTCCTTTTTTATTTGTATTTTCAGTTATAGAGTTGTAACACTTTATTTAATCAATCCTTGTCTATTGTAATATTTTGCATAGAGTTGTAACATATTATTATCAATTTCCATTGAGGCAAAACAATTTTTCCTAACATTCAAAAGCTTGTCCCTTTTTGTTTCAATGGAAGGGGAGACAATCAAGATCATGGACCAAGACCTAGTGAGATTGGATAGGTTTGATGGATCAAATTTTACTAGGTGGCAAGACAAGGTGAGGTTTCTTTTAACCACTCTTAAAATCGCCTACATCCTTGAGTCATCCTTGGCACCTCTAGCCGAGCCATCCGACAAAGACACTCCCGAGGAGGTGGAGAAGAGAAGGAAGAGGGAGGAGGACAACCTTCTTTGTAGGGGTCATATCCTCAACGCCCTATCTGATAGGCTCTATGACCTCTACACCGAGACCAAATCGGCCAAGGAGATATGGGATGCACTTGAGAAAAAGTTTAAGGCGGAAGAGGAAGGTACCAAAAAGTTTTTGATATCTCAATACTTCGATTTCAAATTTTTTGGTGATAAACCTATTCTTCCTCAAATTCATGAATTGCAAATAATTGTTAACAAACTGAAAGTTTTAAAGATAGAGCATCCCGAGGCCTTTCAAGTTGGTTCTATAGTGGCTAAATTACCACCAACTTGGAAGAGCTACAGGAAAAGAATCCTTCATAAAAATGAGGATTATTCTTTGGAGGAAATCCAAAAACATATTCGAATCGAAGAGGAATTGATATGTAGAGATAAACTTGTGGAGGGGTCTAATGGAGAGACTTCCAAAGAAAATGCGGTGTCACAACCAAAACATCCCAAAAACAAAAGGAAAAAGGGTAATGAGAAACCTTTGGGTCCAAAAACCAACCCAAACAAGTTTAAGGGCGAGAAAGGTCCTTGCTTTGTGTGTGGGAAAAAGGGTCACTATGCTAGAGAGTGTAGGCATAGAAAAGACCAACAAGGACCTAAGATGAACGCAACTCAAGAGGAAAACATAGTTGCTACCCTTAGTGAGGTGAATGCGGTCCAAGGCAAGGTGAAAGGGTGGTGGTATGATACATGTGCCACCGTCCATGTCACCTATGACAAATCATTGTTCAAGACCTTTGAAGAGTCTAAGGGCAACCATGAGATACAAATGGGCAATGAGGGCAAATCCAAGGTACTTGGCAAATGTACTATTGATGTCTACTTCACCTCCGACAAGAAAGTTACATTAGTGAATGTACTTTATGTTCCCAAAATGAGTAGAAACCTGGTAAGTGGTGATTTGCTTGGCAAGCCCGGCATTAAAGCCGTTTTTGAGTCTGGTAAACTTATACTTACCAAATCAAATGTATTTTTGGGAAAGGGGTACTCTTGTGAGGGTATGGTTAAATTGTGCACCAATGATGTAACTTTCAATTTTATCAATAAAAATTCTAATTCCGCCTATATTGTTGAGTATGATTCTTTATTTTTGTGGCATCTTAGACTATCACATATAGGTTTTTTCAACCATGAAAATAGTAGTAAAATGTGGTATGATTGCATGCAATATTAAAAACTATGGTAAATGTGAAACATGTGTTAAGGCAAAAATGATTAAGAAACCATTTCCTAGTGTAGAAAGATCATCTAATTTACTAGATTTAATCCATAGTGATCTTTGTGAATTAAATGGTGTTTTAACTAGAGGTGGTAAAAGGTATTTTCTTACTTTTATAGATGATTTTAGTAGATATACCTATGTGTTTCTTTTAAAGTATAAAGATGAAACTTTTGATGCTTTTAAATTGTATAAATTAGAAGTTGAAAATCAACTAAATAAAAAGATTAAGGTGCTAAGAAGTGATAGAGGAGGAGAGTACTTCTCTAATGAATTCAATACATTTTGTGAAGAAAATGGTATAATTCATGAGTGCACTGCACCTTATACACCACAACACAATGGTGTTGCCGAAAGGAAAAATAGGACTTATCTAGAGATGATAAATTCTATGTTGGTGTTTTCTAAGTTGAACTCCAACTTATGGGGTGAAGCGCTTTTAACCGCTTGTCACATTCTTAATCGAATACTGATGAAGAAAAATGAGATATCTCCATATGAGTTATGGAAAGGAAGAACACCCAACATAGGGTACTTAAAAGTGTGGGGGTGTCTTGCATATTGCAAGAAAAACGAACCTAATAGAACAAAGTTAGGTTCAAGAGCCATAAAGTGTGCTTTTGTTGGTTATGCCAACAATAGTAAAGCTTATAGGCTATTAGACTTAGAGTCTAATATTATGATTGAATCTAGAGAAGTTGAATTCTTTGAGAATATGTTATGTGACAACAATTCTCAAGCTTCAACATCTCTAAAGGAGAATTTGTCATATGAGAACAATTCTCAAGCTTCTACATCCAAAGTTGATTCTCAAGAGGAGAATTCTCAAAAGGATGTAAAGCAACCCTTTGAACCTAGAAGAAGTCAAAGGCTTAAATATCATAAAAGTCTAGTAGTGGATGAGATAGATTCTCAACGAATTTCATTCTACATGGTAGAAGGAAATAGAGAGGAAGTCATTAGGAAAATTCCTATTGTACTTCTCGTTGAGGATGATCCTAAGACTTATAGAGAAGCTATGCAATCGAGAGATAGTGCATTTTGGAAAGAAGCCATCAATGATGAGATGGATTCCATTCTTTCCAATAACAATTGGGAATTGGTAGACCTCCCACCGGGGTCTAAGCCAATTGGGTGTAAGTGGGTATTTAGGAGAAAATATCACACTGACGGCACTATCCAAACCTTTAAAGCTAGATTAGTAGCTAAAGGGTTTAGGCAAAAAGAGGGTATCGATTATTTCGATACCTATGCGCCTGTTGCAAGAACAACTTCTATAAGAATTTTTTTTTTCTTTAGCTTCTATACACAACTTGTATGTTCATCAAATGGATGTCAAAACGGCATTCCTTAATGGTGACCTCAATGAGGAGGTCTATATGGAATAACCCGAAGGGTTTTTCCTACCAAAATATGAACATAAAGTTTGTAGACTTGTAAAATCCTTATATGGATTGAAACAAGCTCCTAAGCAATGGCATGAGAAATTTGATCAAGCCATCATGTCTAATGGGTTTAGACATAACAATGGAGACAAGTGTTTGTATTCCAAAACTTGTAAGGGATATGTGATCATTGTTTGCTTATATGTGGATGACAAGCTTATTCTAAGTAATAGAATGAAAGGGATAGAAGAAATGAAGAGGTTTCTATCATCAACCTTCAAGAAGAAAGATCTTGGAGAAGTTGATACCATACTCGGTATCAAAGTAAAGAAACATAGTGGGAGTTTTTCGTTAGGGCAAGCCCACTATGTTGAGAAAGTATTGAACAAATTTAACCATCTCAAGGTTAAAGATGCCAATACTCCATTCGATCATAGTGTAAAACTAGAGAAGAATGAAGGAATAGCGGTGGCTCAATTGGAGTACGCTAGTGCTATAGGGAGTCTAATTACGCTGCCCAGTGTACTAGACCTGATATAGCATTTGTGGTAAGTAAACTCAGTAGGTTTACAAGTAATCCAAGTGTGGATCACTGGAAGGCAATTGGAAGAGTCCTAGGTTATCTCAAGAAAACCAAAGGACTAAGCCTTCACTACTCCAAATTTCCTTCGATATTAGAAGGATATACAGATGCAAGTTGGATATCCAATCTTGGGGACAACTTATCCACAACTGGTTGGGTATTTACACTTGGTGGAGGTACAATTTCTTGGGGTTCCACTATGGAAGCAGAGTTCATAGCTCTAGCTGCTACCGGCAAAGAGGCCGAATGGTTACGGGATTTGTTGATAGAGATTCCCCTAATCAAAGATAATGTATCTACTATATCGATACATTGTGATAGCCAAGCGACATTGGCTAGAGCATACAGCGGAGTGTATAATGGGAAGTCTAGACACATTAGTCTAAGACATGGATATGTAAGAGAATTGATTCAAAGAGGAGTCATCTCAATATCCTATGTGAGAACAAGTGAAAATCTGGCGGATCCTTTCACTAAGCCACTAAGGAGGGATTTAGTGGCTGCATCATCTCGAGGGATGGGACTTAAACTCCCTAAAGAGATTCACGATTGATGGTAACCTATCTTAACACTAGTTATTCAACTAGTGTTAGGTTCAATTGGTAACAACAAGTCAATCAAGTGAATATTAGTTGTACTCAAAACAAGTCCCATCTGAGATATTGAGTACTTGTGTGTTACCAAGTGGAGGGTTAAAACAGAAATGTTTTTTAATAGAATTCAGTCTTGTAAAGACAAGTATTTTTGGTAACGAAATACTGTAAGAATTCTACCTATATGGACCTAGGGGTGGTGCTGCCTCTCATGAGAATTGGGAGTATTCTCAAGAACGTCCATGAATGGAAAGTGCACATGGCCATTAACGGTGCAAAGCGAGACATAGAGGTCTCAAGTGAACATCGCAAAGGTGTGTGTGTTATCACCAATTTCTCATCATGAAAAGATGGTTCAATGCCTAGTGCAACCTAATTTTCGACAAATTTTGTGATAATTACACTATAGTAAAGTTCAAGTTGAAAAACACTTTGCTTTATGCACTAATGCAATGACTCCTATAAGAGAGAATTCTTATTTAATCAAGTGGGGGATATGTTATATTTCAAAATATAATGATTGATTAAGTAAGTGTTACAATAGATAACTATTTAATCTAGTGGGGGAATGTTATATTATTTTATAATATAATGTAATATTATATTATATTATAATATAATGTTTTAGATTAAATAAATGTGACAAAGTGTGTCACATATTGTAACATATAATAGAGAGTTACAATATTAAGATATATCCAAATAATGTAACATATTTGGTGTTACAAATTTGTAACTTCCAAATATTACCCTTTATTGTGTAAATTTGTTGTTATACAATATTGAGATGAATTTCATAAAGCCATGTGTGATATGGCTGTTAGAGATATGATTTTAACCACAATAATGTGTTTTGGGAGTTACAAAATCATTTGGGAGGGTTTGGAACCATCTGAAATTGGTCGGTGGCCGCGGCTTATGGGTCAGAGACCAGTGGCCGCGGCCACAGGCCAAAACTGACAAATTTTTTAGTTTTTTCAATCTTTGTTGAACGGCTCAAAAAACCCAAATAACTCCCAAATCTCATTTTTAATTCCATATTAATCCAATTAAACATTGGTAACAACCATGGGGGTTGGTGGAATTTGAAATTCAAAGGGTGTCTCTAAACTCTATAAATGGGAGCCTATAGCTCACTTGAAAGACACAACATTTCTATCCATTAGAGCACTTGGCTAGAAACACCTTGAGGCTTGATAATTCCAGAAATCTTTTCCAATATCTGAGAGAGATCCCTTAGTGCTTGAGTTAGGGGGAAATAAGCTTTTGGACAAAGGTTTTAAACCTTGTTCAAGTTGGTGATCCCCAACCCTCTTCACTTAGGTTGTGTAAGTGAGAGTTTCTTGCATTTCTGTTCTTCTTTCTATTGTATTATTTTCTTCTTATTCTCTTGTTCTTTTACTTGTATTTCTTGTTCTAGAGTTGTAAGCTTTTCTTTACTTTTGTTTCAAACACCTTACTTTATTTGTAACCTTTTGCTTAGAGGTGTATTTTACTATTCTCTTCTTCTTCATCATCTTCTTCATTTCCTTTTTTATTTGTATTTTCAGTTATAAAGTTGTAACACTTTATTTAATCAATCCTTGTCTATTGTAATATTTTGCATAGAGTTGTAACATATTATTATCAATTTCCATTGAGGCAAAAGTTTTTTTTTCCTAACACTTAATTGGCATGTAATTTTAGTAGTTTAGTTATATCTTGCTTTTCTAGTCACTTTTTCTCATCCTCAAGTAGTTCCTCGAGGTTGTGAGGTTGAAACTAATTTTTGAAAAAAAATTTAACCTCGGAATCGACTTAATTTGTAGTTGGTTTATTTTTTGTTCCAACTCTCTTACTTGTCGATTAGTTTTAGCTGGTTTGTTGCAAACTAATTTAGCTCGTGTTTGGTTTGTAATCCATACACTTATGAATTTTTACAATCTGGTTAAGTCCCGATAGCTTTAGCTCGCGTGTTTGGTTATTAATCCATACACTTTTAGTTCGCGTGTTTGGTTATTATTCCATACACTTAGTTTGCGTGTTTGGTTATTATTCCATACACTTTTAGTTTGCGTGTTTGGTTATTATTCCATACACTTTTAGTTTGCGTGTTTGGTTATTATTCCATCCACTTACAATTTTAATGCCGGGTTAAGTCCAAGCATTTTTAGCTCGCGAATACACTTATAAACTTTTATGTCGGGTTAATGATCCAGACATTTTTGTTCTATGTTATTTATTTTTTCAAACTTATGGTATGATTGTATACCACTGATGCCCCCTTAATATCCTATGAGTGTGACCATAGGTTATTGAATTAAGAAAGTTTGCAAAAAATACAACATTTAAAAAAGAAAACAACCTTTGAACAAAACTTAACATTTTATTGACAAAAGGCTGAAAAATAAACTTGCTTGGTTATAATGAAAACACCATTCCTACATTATTGATAGTAAGGTCGTAGATGTTCGCCATTCCAAGCTCGCGGAGCCAACTCTCCGTTTAATCTCGCCAGTTTATACACCCCAGGTCAGATGATAGACTCGATCTGGTAAGGTCCTTCTCAGTTAGGTCCGAGTACCCCGAAAGACGGGTCTCGTGTAGCTAAGAATACCCATCTTAGTACCAGGTCTCCTAATCTAAATATTCTATCTTGAAGCCTCTTATTGAAGTACCTAGTAGCTCATTGTTGGTATGCAACATTTTTCGATTGAGCTTCATCTCGTCTTTCTTCAATGAGGTCTAGACTTTCTTCGAGCTGGGATTGGTTTGAGGCCTGATCGTACGCATGGCTCCGTATTGTAGGAATTTCGACTTCAATAGGTAACATGGCCTCGCACCCATAAGCTAGGGAGAAGGGAGTATGCCCCATTGAAGTCCGAGCTGTGGTTCGATAAGCCCATAAAACTTGAGGTAATTCCTCGGGCCACCCTCCCTTTGCCTCTTCTAACCTTTTCTTTATGGAGCTTTTTAGGATCTTGTTGATTGCTTCGACCTGGCCATTTGACTGGGGATGGGCGACAGAGGAGAAGCTTTTTATTATCCCTTTTTTTTTTTGCAGAAATGGGTAAACATGTCACTGTCGAACTGGGTTCCATTGTCTGACACTATCTTTCTGGACATCACATATCGGCAGATGATATTTTTTACAACAAAGTCTAAGAATTTTTTCGAGGTGATAGTGGCCAAGGGTTCAGCTTCGGTCCATTTCATGAAATAATCGACCACAACGTACCTTACTCCACCTTTGCCAGTTGGCAATGAGCCTATGAGGTCGATCCCCCATACTGCAAATGGCCAAGGGGAGCTTAACATGGTGAGCTCAGTAGGTGGAGCTCGCAGAATTGAGGCAAATCACTGGCATTTATCACATTGTTTGACATATTCGAACGCGTCTGCCTTCACTGTGGGCCAGAAATACCCCTGTCTTATCACCTTTTTGGATAGACTATGCTCCTCAGTGTGATCTCCACAAAATCCTTCATGAATCTTTTCTAAAATTTTCTTCGCCTTCGGTGGAGTTACACATCGGAGTAATGGCATAGAATACTGTGAATATGGGAAATTTTCCCAAGAAAAACATTACATTATGGGTCATGAAGTTTGGCCTTGCTAAGCTTAGGGGCCAACAAAACGTTACAAGAAGACAGGTGCACAAGGCCCTCGCATAGCGAGGCCCGGCGTGCCTACGCGAGGTTGACGTTCCCAAGGGTCAAGATGCATTCACATGGATAAGGGGCCTCGATACAAATAACTTACGGCCACCTCCATGCAAAGGGAGCCTTGCATAGTGAAGCCCTATATGCCTTGACGCCGAAGGTTGTCGAGGACACCCGAGACGTACGCCCACCTCCATGCAAAGGGAGCCTTGCATAGCGAGGCCTTATATGCTTTGACACCGAAGGTTGTCGAGGGCACCCGGGATGTACACCCACATTTGTGAAAAGGGAGCCTCGCCTAGCGAGGCCCTATATGCCTTGATGCCAAAGGTTGTCGAGGGCACCCGAGATGTATGCCCACCTCCGAGCAAAGGGAGCCTCGCATAGCGAGGCCCTGTAAGCCTTGACGCCGAGAGCTGCTGAGGGAACCCGAGTCTTACACCTGCCCCCACGCGAGGGTCTCGTGCCAGGAGGCCTCTCGTATAGTGAGGCCCTCGCGAGGCCTCTTGTGCAAGTCGCGATCCTTCGCCTAGCATCCACACAAGACACCTTGTCTCGACTAAAGCACTCCATGCCTTGGTGAAGAGACTCTACTCCCCTTCCTGAAGTAAGCGCCACCAACGAGGCACGATAGGTGAAGACAACTGAATATGTCATTCACGATAACTCACAAGCTTTTCCCCACTTAGCAAAATACAAGGAAGCTTGGGGAAAAGATGTATCTTGGAAATGTAAGAAGGACCATTAGATACAAGGCACGCGTACGGGTACGGGACGTACGACCCTGGGGGATGCAGAGGCATGGCTCTAACATCAGTGCCCGACAAGTGGTGGTGGTACAACTCGATGCAATGAGTGGTGGAATGACCTGCACACCTCTGACCATGTACCCACAATTGACACCACGATCCTCTGCTCCTCTACACCATGCACCCCTACTCTGACAGAGTACAAACATTGGGACCACCTTGTATCAGGTGCCATTAGAGCCCATCTATAAATAGGTTTCAACCCCTCAAATGAAGGGGTTGGAAAAATTGTGTAACACCAGACTATTCTAAGAGAAATACACAAGTTTTCTTCTATTGTTCACTTGCAATTTTTCTCTAAATTTCTACAAGTTCTTTGGAGTTCAGAACTCCCTAATTAAGTCTTTGAGTTTTCCATCCATATATCATTGAAGAGTTTCTGCCGTCAACAAATACCCTATTCGATACAACCTTCCTTCCACAATAGTGTATCTCGGGATCTGATACATCAGCCTTCGAGCCTCGTTCCGGTCTGCTGGGAGACTCCCGGTTTTGAGGTAGTCAATTATTGGGGTCATCTAGGTTGGTTGTGAGTCAATCATGCATACATCCTCCTTGTCAGGCTCGCTGATACTCGAGGTCGATAGAAACTCTACTGGGACAACGTTTAGTGTATCGGCCTCGCTGGTTGTTGCGAGCCTGGTCAACGCGTCTACATTTGGATTTTGTTCTCGGGGGACTTGCTCTATAGCATAGAATTTGAAATATCTGAGCACAACTTTTGCTTTCTCTAGGTATGCGGCCATTCTTATGCCACGAGCCTGATATTCCCCTAAAACTTGGTTGACCACCAGCTGTGAGTCGCTATAGCAGTGTGTAGCCTTTCCTTTGAGCTCTCTAGATATTCAGAGTCCTGCTAGTAGCACCTCGTATTCAGCCTCATTATTTGATGCCTCGAAGTTGAATCTTAACACTGAGTGGAATCAATTTCCTGCTGGGGTAATTAGTATAATACCTGCCCCCGATCCTTTTTTGTTGGAGGATCCATCGACATAAAGTTTCCACAGCTCGTGGGCCGGGGTTACAACTTTGTCATTTGAGATCCCAGTACATTTAACAATGAAATATACTAGGGCTTGTCCCTTGATGGTCGTTCTTGAGTGGTATGTGATCTCGAATTGCCTGAGTTCGACAACCCATTTTAACAATCTTCTGGAAGCCTCTGATTTGGACAAAACATGTCGTAGCGGCTGGTCAGTTAGCACATGAATAGGATGTGCTTGGAAGTAGGATCAGAGCTTTCAAGATGAATGTATCAGACTCAGAGCCAATTTTTCCATTAACGGGTATCTCGATTTTGCCCCCAATAACCTTTTGCTGACATAGTATACAGGCTTTTGTACCTTCTCCTCACGTACTAGCACCGCACTAATGGCGTGCTCGGTTGTAGCGAGGTATAGATACAAAACCTCTTCCGTGATAGGTTTCGACAAGATTGGTGGTTTGGCGAGGTGTTTCTTAAGATTCTGGAATGTGAGCTCGCACTCTTCCGCCCACTCAAATTTTTTGCCCCCTCTCAAAAGGTTGAAAAATGGAAGACATCGATCTGTAGATTTCGAGATAAACCTACTTAATGCTGCCATCCGTCCCGTTAAGCTCTGGACATCCTTATGATTTTGAGATGAGGGCATATCTATCAATGCCTTAATCTTGTCAGGATTAACCTCTATCCCTTGTGCATTTACTATAAATCCAAGGAACTTTCCCGAAGACAATTCGAACGAGCATTCTTGCGGGTTAAGTTTCATATTGTATTTTCGAAGTACAGTACAACACTCTGCGAGATCATTTACATGGTTATCGTTATGTTTTGATTTGACTAACATATCATCAACATAAACTTCCATGTTTTTCCTATCTGCTTGGCAAACATCCTGTTCACCAGCCTTTGGTACGTGGCTCCAGCATTTTTGAGCCTGAAAGGCATGACATTGTAATAGTATAACCCTTTGTCGATCACAAAGCTCATGTGTTCCTGATTTGGTGCATGCATGGTGATCTGGTTCTATCCAGAATAAGCATCCATGAATGACATGATGCCATGACCTGTAGTGGCATCTACGAGCTGATCTATCTGAGGTAAGGAGAAACAATATTTAGGGCATGCCTTGTTAAGATCTGAGTAATCGATATAGGTTTGCCATTTTTCGTTGAACTTTAGGACCAACATTGGATTGGCGATCCAATCAGGATAAAAGGCATCCCGTATGAATCGATTTGTCTTTAACCTATCAATCTCCTCCTTGAGGGCCTTCTTTCTATCATCATCTAGGAGTCTTCATTTTTGCTGCTTCAGGGGGAATATCTTGTCAATATTGAGTGCATGGCTCATGACATTCAGACTGATTCCTACCATGTTCGAGTGTGACCATGCGAACACATCCTATTTTTCTTTTAAGAAGCAAATTAATTGCTATCTTTCCTTTTCAGAAACATTCTTACCCACCTTCACCACCTTCGTGACATCAACTGTCGAGCTCAACTTCCTCGAGCTCTTCCAGAGGTTCGAGATTGGCCCTCTCATCTACTATGGGATCAATCTCCTCATCAATCTCGAAAATGGCTCCACTTATTTCTTGGATAACCACCAGTGCTTGCGCACTTGTCTGACTTTTTCCTCTTATGGAAATGTTGTAGCACTCCCTTCCTGCGAGCTGGTCTCCCTTTAGCGTCCCGATGCCATTAGAAGTTGGGAACTTGATGACCAAGTGCCTAACAGACGATATTGCCCCCAACCCAATCAGGGCGGGTCTCCCGAGCAGTACGTTGTAGGCCGACACGAGGTCCACCACTACAAAATCCATCATCTTGGTTACTGAGACTAGATAGTCTCCCAAGGTTTCGGGGAGTTAAATGGATCCCATAAAAGGCAATCCCTTCTCTTGAAAAACCGTACAACGTTGTTGCACATGCTTTCAAATCGCGAAGCGCGAGTCCCATCTTTTCTAGAGTGTTTTTGTAAAGGATATTCTCCTAGCTCCCGTTATTCATTAGGACTTAGCGTACCCTCTTGTTTGCAAGCTTGAGAGTAATGACCAGGGGTCGTTATGAGGAAATTGGACATGTGACGCGTCCTTTTCGGTAAATGTTATGGATTGAGTCTCAACCCTCTGTTGTTTTGGAGCTCGTGGTTCGGGTTTGTAAGGAGAACCGTCTCCAATTTTGAGCTCGTTTATGTATCTTTTCTGGGTGTTCCTACCCGAGCCTGCAATATGAGGTCCCCCCGAGATGGTTACTACTTCCACTCCATCAATCGGAGGGGGTCGCTCGTCCTTCCGAGCTCGGGAGTTGTTGTGTTGGGCAGGTTGTGCAGCTACTGCCCTCTGACTTGTTGAGGTTTGATTGGGATTTCAATTTCTGATGTACTGACCAAAATATCCCCTCGAGATCAAACCTTCAATTGCTGACATTCATCGGTCATATGTCCGATGTCTCTATGGAATCTACAGTGTTTATTTGAGTCCCTTTTTGCCTTCTGATTTCGCATGGGGTCAGGTCGTCTGAACGAAACTTGGTTTTCATTGGCCAGGTAAATATTCTCCCGAGTCTCGTTAAGCTCGGTATACACCTTGTATATGGAGAAATATTTATCCCTTTCTTCTTTTTACCTCCATCAGCCTCGGGGTTATACCCTTCATTCTTCTTCCTTTTAGAAGGGTTATCCCTGGAGGGTTTTGAAGTTGATGGGGCCACCGAGGTCAAGGAAGAGTTCACGTTTGTCGTTGTAGTTATGGGCTAAGAGGTTAGGTTTAAGGCTAACCTCGCCTCTTCTACATTGACAAACCTCTGGGCCCTTCGATTGAACTCAGTTAGTGACCTAATAGCTTTGTAAATCTTCCCAAAGGGGACTTCCTGGCAAAATACCAGCCCTAATGGTCATCAGGTGGCCACTATCGTTGACATTTCAAGCTTGGGCCACTTCTAGGTTAAACCTCGTAAGGTAACTCTTTAGCGACTCATCTTTCTTTTGTCGGACATTGTGTTGACCGCGTTTTTGGCCAACGACGTGTAGACGTCAAAAACGACAAAAACCTTCAAGAGAAATAAACGACACAGATGAGTTTTATAGTGGTTCAGCCTCAATGTGTTGGTAATAGCCTAATCCACTTAGAGTTATGATTATAGATCTGCACTCAAGATCAGATGAACCTGAGTCAACTGAGTTTCTTCAGTGCAGATTACAAGAATACAAGAATTCTCTCAAATACAAGTACTCTCTCTCTCTAGAAAATAAGAATTCGAATCAAAAGTTAAAAAGTCCTCTCTATGATGCCATAAGCCTTGTATTTATAGGCTCAGGATCGTACAGATGGTATCCCCCCATAATCCGGATATTTTGTTATTCTCATTATATTTAATTTACAATAATATTCATAATATAACAATATACTATATTCGTGGGATAAACTGAGAGATTCCCGCACAAGCCAAGACCGATTCTTGTTGAAGCTGTTTCTGGGATCTCTTGCGTAGCCCTGCTCTATCTAGTCGATCCATACCACATTCAAGCTGGTCGACCAAACTTTCACTGGGCAGACACACACCTAACTGGGCAGACATGCACTTAACTGGGCACACATGCACTTGGCTGGGTAGACATGCACTTGGCTGGGCACACATGCACTTGGCTGGTCAGACATGGTCATGACTAGTCAGACATGGCCATGATTGGTCAGCCAAGGTCATGCCTGGGCAGACAAACATGTGACTGGTCGGATAAGGTCATGCCTGGGTAGACAAACACATGACTGGTCGGACATGGTCATGCCTGGTCAGACATGGTCATGCCTGGGCAGACAAACATGTGACTGGTCGGCAAGGTAATGCCTGGGCAGACAAACACATGATTGGTCGGACATGGTCATGCCTGAGCAGAAAAACATGTGACTAGCCAGTCAAAATTCTTCACTGGTCTACCGGGTCACTCCTAAGCCAGATCACCCAACCATTCCTTGCCATTTGTCATTTCTATTGCCACGTCATCGAACTCCAATATTTGGGGATAACATTTGCCCCCCAAGTTTATTATATGATATACTCACATAATAAGCTTTTCTTCTAGAAAAATGCTTTTGAGGTCATCCAAAAGCTTCCATTCGGTCGATAACTTTCACGTAATCCCACGATTGAACTTGTCTTTTGATTTCTTCAAATTCTGTTTTTTGATCTTGTGGTAGTATCCCATGAGTAAGAAAACATGTTTGTGCCCCATGTCCTTGAGATTTATTGTCGTTTTGGACCTTATAGTTAATTGGTCATAATTTTTTCTAACCATTCGGACAATGGGTATGCCCCAAGCTGCTCATACGCAAAAGATTTACTCTTGAATTTCTATCCCCACCAATTGGTCACCTTGATGCCCCTCGGACACCTTGATGCTCCTCGGACATGCACTTGGACACCTCAGTGCTGGCTGGTCGGATGCCTCAGCATCCGCTCGGATGCCCAAGGCTTAGCTCCTCGGACGCGTGCTGCTCAGACGGACGAATGCTGCTCGGACACGGCCGCTTTTACACAGTCACTCAGACACAGCAGCTCGGACACAGCCGCTCGGACACAGCTGCTCGGACACAGCCGCTCGGACACAGCCGCTCGGACACAGTCGCTCGGACACAGCCGCTCGGACACAGCCGCTCGGACACAGCCGCTCGGACACGCATGCAGCCGCTCGGACGATCCTCCAACCGCTCGGATGTAGCTTCTCGGATGCAGCACTCTTTCCCAGCCAATCGGACCCTTGCAGCCAGCTGATCGGACACAACCTTCTTCTCCTTGGACGCCAAGGCACCACCTTCCAAATGCACGCCTGGCTGCTCGGACGTGCCCTATCCGATCGGACACATAGCCAGGCCGCTTGACGTTTAGCCTCAGATGTGCGGCACCACCACTCGGGCATATGCTTAGGCAGCCATGCCATATGCCAAAAACTTATCCCTCCAAAACCATCAAAGAACCTTGTTCTAATCTCCCAAAAGTATTTTGAGAGATTGATTTCTCTCAATCAATCTTGGGGAAAAATTGACTTCTCTTCTCAAAGAAATTTTTTCACTGTGTGGTAAGTATTTTTACTTTGCATTCATTTACTCGTGTTTGTTTGATTCACTCCAGGGACTCATCGATGTTATTCATGCTAAACAACAGAGTTTCCTACTCAACCGGTGATACATGCTTAGCCAACCCGGGAAGTTGTATCTGCTTTCCCGACCAGGAAAACTTTGCACCTGATCAGCTAAACCTTGTACCCGGCTAGTAGTTTGCTCTTTATTCTTGTGAAGACAATTGTTGCTTAGTAGCTTTGATATTTCTCTCTTACAACTGAGTTGTTGGCATTTATACTTTACTTTTCTTTGTTAACTTAAAACATTCTAAGTCTTTTTTAGACATAAAAAGTTATAAGTTTTTTGTGAATAGTAAAGTCACTCTGGTGTATGCATTATATTTTTTCATGAGTACTTAGTTTTCTAACTTAGAAATTTTAGACATTTCATAAGTCCATACTAAGTATACTTTCTCACACTCTTATTGCTCTAACATTTTATGAGCATAATGTTTATTGTCACACGAATATCTGCTTCTAACTTGAAATTTTAAAAAATTCCAAGTTACTTAAGCTTTGTCAAACAAGTTAGCTTAATGGCCTTTTTGGACTTCGAAAATTTACAAGTCAGTCTAAAAACATATATATTAACTCGTGCTCTTATTGCCTGTGTTAAATTATATACTAGTATACCCCATGTGCCCCCCAGGTGATCGAGGGTTGAAAGATCCTTAGTCACTTGCTACTTGACCGAATCTGTTCGAGCAGTTAATTGCTCATGAAACACATGGAATATATGGAAAATATTCGAGCAGTTGAACACTGCTTGAACGTATCGACCAATTGAGCACTGTCCAATTTTACTGACCAGTTGAACACTGCTCAGATAACTAACACACATGCATATTTGTAGCAAGAATCAACCACGCTGCGTGTCACGGGCTGGCTATTTGGGTACTCCAACTAGATGGAATGTGCGGCACTTGCATACTCTTCAAGCTAGCAAGTCAGCCTACAACACACACCTACAGGCAAACAAACTCAGCGATTAGCCACATACACATCTCGGACATGCAACGGGCAATAACGAAGTATGAGCAAGCACAAAGCAAGTCATTCCTAGGAACGTCCACACAACACAAAGCACACAACAAGGCAAGTGGCACACAATGGCCCAACGAAGATAACAAACAAGTAACACATAAGCAACAAGGAAGCACACAGGGGCAAGTATGGATAAATGTTATTTCATTAATATATAGCCTTGATAGGGCAAGGGAGTACACAGCTTTGGCCCCTATCTGCTGATGGCCATGGTGCTTCCCTAAGTCACCAGGTCACCTCCCCCTAAGGAGCCTTCTAGGAAAATAAAGTCTTCCTAGGAACATATATGATTTTTGTCTGGGAGATATATGCAATATTACAAAACTGCCACTACCCTATCCCATGAGGTTGCTTGGTGCAAGACTTGACTAATGATCAAGCACCAAGGCATGCTCATTTACAAAATGGCCCCATGTGGGTGTGCCAAAGGGGCAGCATGCCACACTCTCCCCCACTCAATCCTTTGGCATCCTCGACGAAGTAGCTTGTAGATCTTCAATCTTCTGCGTGAGCTTCTTCAAGTCTTCTGCCCTCTCCCAGCTGATCTCGTCATCTGCGAGCCCCTTCCATTTTACCAGATACTCTTTATGCTTTTTACGGTCAGTGGTGACCGTCCTTTCCGCCAGGATTTCTTCAGGTTGATGCTTGCTCCTTGGCTGAACGATGACTCCTCTTCTGGTTGACTGGTTGCGCTCTGGATTTGCTGGATCTTCATGATACGGCTTCAAGTTGCTGGCGTGAAGGACCGGGTGTATCTTCATCCAAGCTGGTAGGTTTACTTTGTAGGAAGTTAGGAAAACTTTTGAGATGATTGTGACCGGACCCTCGTACTTGCGAATGAGTCTGATGTCTTTGTCCCCTTGGAATCTCAACTGTTCGGGCCTCAGCTTGATTAACACTAAGTCACCTGCTTTGAACTCCAGTGGTCTGCGCTTCTGATCTACCCACTTTTTCATTCTTCTTGATGCTTTTTCTAAATAAGCTCGGGCAATCTCTGTCGTTTTCTTCCAGTCTTTTGTGAAGTGAAAGGCTTGTGGGTTCCGACCGTGATATTCATCCACTGTGTGGGGCAGCAGTGGTTGCTGTCCATTAACAACTTCAAAAGGGCTCTTATTCGATGAAGAACCCTTTTGAGAGTTGAAGCAAAATTGAGCTACATCGAGTAGTTGTGGCCAATTCTTCTGATTGGCATTGACAAAGTGGCGCAAGTACTCCTCCAACATCCCGTTGAATCTTTCTGTCTGCCCATCTGTTTGCGGATGGTAGCTCGAGGAAATGTTTAGTTGTGACCCCAAGAGATTGAATAGTTCGGACCAAAAGGACCCAGTGAATCTTCCATCTCGATCGCTAACGATGTTCTGGGGCACTCCCCAATATTTGACAATATGCTTGAAAAATTGTCTGGCTGTCTCTTCTGCCGAACAGTACTTCGACACTGGGATGAATGTTGCGTACTTCGAGAATCTGTCCACGACCACCAAGATCGCACTTAAATCCCTTGTCTTTAGAAGACTGGTGATAAAGTCAAGCGACACACTTTCCCATGGTTGGCTTGGGACTCGCAAAGGCTCCAACAATCCAGGTGTCTTGTTCCTATCGACCTTGTCTTGCTGACAGATGAGACAGGTCTTGGTGTACTCCACTACATCATCTCGCATTTGTGGCCAGTAGTACCCCTACTTCAAGAGTGCGTGGGTTCTCTGCCACCCTGGATGACCTGCCCACAGGGTGTCATGACACTCACTTAGTAATGTCCTTCGCAAATCTCCAGCTTTTGGAACATGCAAGCGCCCCCCTTTAGCCCACAGAAGGTCATCCTTCACCCAGAACTGGCGAGTCTTGCCTTCTTTTACGAGCTTTAGGATGGTCCTGACAACTGGGTATTTCTCCAGGTTTTCTTTGATGCGTTTCTTGAGTGGAGTGTTCACCATGCTAGCCGACAAACTAGCTAAGATCTTTAGAGTCGCTAACTCCACTTTGCGACTCAAGGCGTCAGCTGCCTGGTTTAAGCGTCCTGCCCTGTGCTTAAAACGGAAGTCGAATTCCGCCACAAACTCCTGCCATTGAGCCTGCATAGGGGTCAGTTTTGGCTAAGTAAGGAAATGACTCACAACTGCATTATCCGTCTTCACCACGAACTTTGACTCAGCAAGTAATGCCTCCACACTCGCAAGCAATGTATAACTGCGAGGAGCTCCTTCTCCTGGGCAGTATACCTCTTCTCAGCTTCAGACAGCTTGCGACTCTCATATGCGACCGGGTGGTCTTCTTGTACTAGTACCCTTCCCAGAGCATAATCTGATGCATCTGTCTATACTTCGAAGGGCTTGCTAATAGTTGGCAAGGCAAGAACAGGATCCTTCATCATGGCTTCTTTCAAACTCCTAAATGCTTCAGCACACTTGTCAGTCCACGCCCAAATCACACCCTTTTTCAGAAGCTCGGTCAAGGGTGTCGCCCTTCTTGAGTAGCCGTCCACAAATTGTCTATAGTAGTTGGCTAGGCCCAAGAAGGAGTGGAGTTCTTTCACGTTTGTGGGGGCTTTCTATTCCTGGATCGCCCTCACCTTCTCCAGATCCATACGAATTCGGCCACGTTCCACAACGTGGCCTAAGAACTTGATGCTCTCCTGTGCCAACGAGCATTTCTCGCGCTTCACATATAGCTTGTTCTCTCTCAACTTCTGAAACACTTGAGCCAAGTGTTCTTGATGCTCTTCAAGCGTGGCGCTATAAACCACGATATCATCCAAGTACACCACCACTAACTTATCTAGATACTCGTGGAATACTTGGTTCATCAGTGTATAGAAAGTAGCAGGTGCATTTGTCAACCCAAACAGCATTACTCGAAACTCAAATGCTCCGTATCGAGTAACACACGTTGTTTTTGGTTCATCCCCATCTACAATCCTCACCTGATAGTAGCCCGATCTCAAGTCTAACTTTGTGAAGTATTTGGCTCCACTTAGCTGGTCGAACAAATCAGCGATCAGAGGGATGGGGTAGGTGTTGCGAACTGTCACCTTGTTGAGAGCCCTATAGTCGATGCACAGTCTCAAGCTCCCATCATGCTTCTTCTGGAATAGCACAGGGGCGCCAAATGGCACCTTCGACGGTCTGATGAAGCCTGCCTCCAATAACTCTTTTAATTGCTTCCTCAATTCTTCTAGATAAGGGGGTGCCATTCTTTATGGCGCTTTTGTTGGAGGTTTCGCTCCGGGCGCCAGCTCTATCTGGTGATCAATCCCCCTCTTCGGTGGCAAGGCTTTGGGGAGTTTATCTGGCATCACGTCCCCCTACATCTTTAATACCCTTGTATTTTCTAGTGGAACAATTTCTTCCACTACTTCTTCGAACACGGTGGGTACAACTACATAAGTGGGCTCCTGCTTCTTCACACCCTTCTTGAACTGTAAAGCTGATAGAAGCTTCACACCAGGGGTGGTTTCACCTTTGCAGGCACCATTGAAGGAGTCTCTCCCACTATGAGTAAGCTTCCAGTGGCAGGAATTGGAATGGCACCTTTCTCGATTAGAAAGTCCATTCCCAAAACTACATCGAAGTCGTCCATATGGACGACCACTAAGTCAGTCAGCCCCTCCCATGTGTCGATTCTCACTTTTACCCCTTTAGCCATGCCAGTTGTGGCCAAGGCTTTGGAGTTGACCGCTTTCATGCAGCCTGCATCTTTCTCCAGCTTCAGTCCCAGTCGCTTTGCTTCAAGCTCAGAGATGAAGTTGTGGGTGGCGCCAGTATCAATCATCACACTTTTGGCAGGCTTTTCATTGATAGTGGAATCCACGAACATTAGCCCTTTCCCCAGGGTCTTCTTCCCTTCCTTGCCATGCTTCTTGAGAGCATTCAACATGCGGACAGCGCCCATGTGCGCGTACTCTTCGTCTTCCTCTTCTCCTTCGCTCTATTGTCCTTGGCCAATGAGACCATTCAGTTGGCCCCTGTAAGGGAAAACTGCCGACTTATGTGGGCCTTTGCAAAGCCAACAAGCTAGCGGCTTCCTCCCTGCAACAGCATCTGTCCCACTAGAAGAATTGGACTCAGCTGTCCTCTTCTCTCCCCCACTCTTACCCTGCCTGGACTTCCCAGACTTCTTACTCCCAGCTCTACTTGAGCTGGTTGGAGGAGTAGACCTTTTCGGCAGGCTGCTCTCCGGAGTGTAATCTGTTAAGCGTTCGGCAGCAGCTTAAGCAGTGGTCAGATCAGACACTCGCTATCTTTGAAGTTCTTGTTTGGCCCACGGTTTCAATCCCTCGAGGAAGCAGAAGAGCCTGTCCACTTCGGACATGTCCTTAATATTGAGCATCTGTCCCGAAAATCTCTTTACATATTCTTGGACTGTCCCGACTTGTTTGAGCTCTCTTAACTGGCGACGAGCTATGTAAGCGACGTTTTCTGGCAGAAATTGTGTCTTTAATTCTCTCTTCAGGTCTGCCCAAGATGTGATGGTGCACCTGCCATTCTCTATGTCATCATACTTGGTCCTCCACCACACCTTGGCGTCCCCTGACAAATACATGGTAGCCATGGCGACCTTTCCATCTTCCGAATCGGCCCGCACGACTCTAAAGTAATGTTCCATGTCAAAGAGGAAATTCTCCAAATCCTTTACGTCTCTGGCCCCGTTATAGGGCCTTGGCTCGGGTACTTTGGCTCGGCCATACTCCATACCTATCGGACCTGTTGCAGGGGCATTCCCAACCGCTCGCATGGTCAGGTTTACCTTGGCGGATAGCTCAGCCATTTCTTCTCTGAGCACGCCAACTGTCTCCCTACAGTCTTCCGTCGTGTCATTTATGGAAACTTCTTGTTCCTTCAGCATGCGCTCCACTGCCGCAATGCACTCTTCCCACCGAGGGGAAATAGAAGTACTTGTTGGAGTGTTTCTTTTCTCCAACGCGATAATTATGGATAGGAGAACATCATTCTCCTTTTCCAACGTAGCTATGCGATTGTTTGCATCAGACGATCTTGAGTCCTGACTTACAGAGGAAAGATCCCTGACCCTCTCGTCCAGGCCATCTAGTTCCCCTAACCGCTTCTCAAGAGCTTCGATCCTCTGAGTGTTGCTCACCATAGTGTGTTCTGCCAAGCGCTTTCTAACTTGGCTCTGATACCAACTATTACGAGCTGACAATTTAGGTACTCCAACTAGACGGAACGTGTGGCACTTGCAGACTCTTCAAGCTAGCAAGTCAGCCTACAACATACACCTACAGGCAAACAAACTCAGCGGTTAGCCACATACACATCTCGGACATGCAACGGGCAATAATGAAGTATGAGCAAGCACAAAGCAAGTCATTACTAGGAACGTCCACACAACACAATGCACACAACAAGGCAAGTGGCACACAATGGCCCAACGAAGATAACAAACAAGTAACACATAAGCAACAAGGAAGCACACAGGGGCAAGTATGGATAAATGTTATTTCATTAATATATAGCCTTGATAGGGCAAGGGAGTACACAGCTTTGGCCCCTATCTGCTAATGGCCATGGTGCTTCCCTAAGTCACCAGGTCACCTCCCCCTAAGGAGCCTTCTAGGGAAATAAAGTCTTCCCAGGAACATATATGATTTTTGTCTGGGAGACATATGCAATATTACAAAACTGCCACTACCCTATCCCACGAGGTTGCTTGGTGCAAGACTTGACTAATGATCAAGCACCAAGGCATGCTCATTTACAAAATGGCCCCATGTGGGTGTGCTAAAGGGGCAGCACGCCACACTGCGCGTAGTCTCTTTTATTACTCTTAAATTAAAAAGGACAAAACATGTCTAATAATGAGTCTTAAACAACCAAAATTGTTCAAAAATAAAATGACAGGTTAGCAAATAACCAGCTCATAAACCAAACTTAAATAACAAGTCAAACAACTCGAAATCAAGCTACCACTCTGAAAGCGGTATTTAGAAATAATATATTCACAGACGTTCGCCGTTCCAGTGGCTCCTGATCCTAGCACTCCCGCTCAGCATACTTCTCCTTTGCTTCATTGCTTTCCTCAGCCAAATGTGGATCTCCACATATAGTGTCTAAGGTAAAGTCCACAGGTCCAGGCTGCAAGGGTGGAGATCTTTGTCGCTTGAAACCAGGATTGCTACTACCTCCTTCTCCTTGGGGTGTCTCTGCCCGGTACTTCCTCAACTTGCCCGACTGGAGAAGAAATTCTATCTCGTCCTTGAGGTGATTGCATTCATTCGTGTTATGACCATAATTTCCATGGAAATGACAAAACTTATTCATATCTCTCTTCCTCATCTCTTTCCTGATGGGGGGAGGCTTCTTGTAGGGAACCTTTTCATGACTAGCAAGATATATCTCTGCTTGGCTGGTCGAGAGAGTGGTGTAGTTAGTGAACTGAGGTTCATACTTGGTTGGCTTTTCATTTGAACTCAACTTTACTTTCTTTTCCTCATGGTGGTCAGACCCGTTATTTCCACGTTTCTTTCCACCATCCTTAGGAGAGTCCGTTGATCCGCCCAGATTGTTTATGCCATTCTCCTCTTTCTCGATTGCATCATCCAATTTCATATACTTGTCTGCTCGGTCAAGAAATTGTTGAAGTGTTGAAATTGGATTTCTATGTATACTATCCCACAAAGGGCTCCGATAAGTTATCCCAGCGGATATGGCAACCATCTTCCCCTTGTCTCCTACAGCAGTTGCTCTATTGGCTTCTCTCATTAATCTCTGTATATAATTCTTTAGAGACTCATCTTTTCCTTGTTTGATATCTGCCAAGTGGTTGGCATAAACTGGTGGAGTCCGGGCCGTGTTGAATTGTCTACAAAACTCCTTCCTGAATGCTTCCCAAGAGGTAATGGAGTTTGGCTTAAACTTCCAATACCATTCCTGGGCAGTATCCGACAATGTAGTCGGGAAAACTCTACACCGATAATCGTCACTTACTCTGAGCGATTCCATATGGTCCTTGAATTTCCCAACATGTCTGATGGGATCTGCCTTTTCTGTATATACTGGCAGAACCAGTGCTTTATATTTTGCCAGTGGCTGGGCTGCTCTAATCCGGGCACAAAATGGGCTGCCACTCTAGTGGTCTATCGCATCAATCCCGGAAGGTCATTTTGAAAAACCTTGCACTGCAGCTGCTAGTACATCCAGCTGGGCTTGGATGGCTGGTGCAACTGATGAAGTTCCAAGATCTTAACCGCCTGGTCGGGCATTACCATCTGGCGCGCTATCGTCAAGTATTTCTACTTGACTGGCTGGGCGGTCCAGATTTTTCCCTTCGACTGGGATGATCTTCCTCTTGTTGGTGATAACATCCCTTAGAACCTTCCGGGAAGCATGCTCTCCTGCCCGATCAAACACCGTACTCTTCGATTTCCCAGAGGGCTTACTATGCGGGACTTGCTCTCTCCTACTACACTGCTGGTCGGGGTGCAGTGGAGGCCTTTCGGTATGTCCTGGGCAGTCTTTCCTTCCTTGTTGGTCGTTGCCCTCCTTTTCCTTTGACTGATCGGTGTGATGACTATCAGCCTTATCACGACCATGCCCGTCATTGAATTGTGAAGTCCTCTTCTCTCGAGGAGTCTTGGTCTGATCCTGCTTGGGTGGAGTCTTTTTACTGCCCGACCGGTGACTCCGTGATCTAGAAGTCTCTGATCGGTGGCTCCTGGAGGGGGTTTTAGAGTGCTCCCTTTGCGTCGAGGCAGTTCTGGATCTGTCCCCATCATCTTCCCGACCAGGGGGGTTACTCCTGCTTCTGCCCGGTCCTCGAGAATCGACTCTGTCAGTGGTCCTCCGACCAGCGTCATTATTTCTTGCTCCCTGGGTGGTTGCTTGTGCTGCGGCTTGAGCATTGGCTTGGGCCAATTGGGTAGCCGCTTCTAGAGCAAGTGCTACTTCACGATGTCTTCGGTTGACCTCTTATTGTTGTCTGAGCTCTTCGCTTCTGGCCGCCATATCGCGCCTTTGCTGCTCTAACGCAGCTTTCTACCTGGCCATCTCTTCAGCGAACGCCTCCTGTCTAGCGTGGAATTATGCCATCTCCTCCTGGAAGGCCCCCATGGCTTCCTGGAGTTCTTCGACTTCTGGAGTCACATCCTCGAGCATGGCCCTAGGCTCAGTCTCATGGTCTTGTGGGCCAGGACCTTCTGATCTAGCAGGCTCTTTAGAGGAGCCTGTCTTCTTGGAGGCCGCATTGGTGCTCTTAGGCGCCATAATACTTTAGGGACCGTCTGTGTTTCTCTTCAGGCTCTCAATAAAAGCACCAAAATGTTGACCGCGTTTTTGGCCAACGACGTGTAGACATCAAAAACGACAAAAACCTTCAAGAGAAATAAACGACACAGACGATTTTTATAGTGGTTTAGCCCCTATGTGTTGGTAATAGCCTAATCCACATAGAGTTGTGATTATAGATCTGCACTCAAGATCAGATGAACCTGAGTCAACTGAGTTTCTTCAGTGCAGATTACAAGAATACAAGAATTCTCTCAAATACAAGTACTCTCTCTCTCTCTAGAAAATAAGAATTCGAATCAAAAGTTCAAAAGTCCTCTCTATGATGCCATAAGCCTTGTATTTATAGGCTCATGATCGTACAGATGGTGCCCCCCTATAATCGGGATATTTTGTTATTCTCATTATATTTAATTTACAATAATATTCATAATATAACAATATACTATATTCGTGGGATAAACTGAGAGATTCCCGCACAAACCAAGACCGATTCTTGTTGAAGCTGTTTCTGGGATCTCTTACGTAGCCCTGCTCTGTCTAGTCGATCCATATCACATTCAGGCTGGTCGACCAAACTTTCACTGGGCAGACACGCACCTAACTGGGCAGACATGCACTTAACTGGGCAGACATGCACTTGGTTTGGCAGACATGCACTTGAATGGACAGACATGTACTTGGTTGGGTAGACATGCACTTGGCTGGTCGGACATGGTCATAACTGGTTGGACATGGCCATGACTGGTCGGCCAAGGTTATGCCTGGGCAGACAAACATGTGACTGGTTCGACAAGGTCATGCCTGGGCAGACAAACATGTGACTGGTTCGACAAGGTCATGCCTGGGATGACAAACACATGACTGGTCGGACATGGTCATGCCTGGGCAGACAAACATGTGACTGGTCGGACAAGGTCATGCCTGGGCAGACAAACATGTGACTGGTCGGACAAGGTCATGCCTGGGCAGACAAACACATGACTGGTCGGACATGGTCATGCCTGGGCAGACAAACATGTGACTAGCCAGTCAAAATTCTTCACTGGTCTACCGGGTCACTCCTAAGCCAGATCACCCAACCATTCCTTGCCATTTGTCATTTCTATTGCCACGTCATCGAACTCCAATTTTTGGGGATAACACATTGGTTAAGGCTGAGGCTTTGGACTTGATGCCAACCATAGCTTTAAATTGCTTCTTAAATTCTCTAGCTAATTGATCCCAGGATGAGATCGAATGTCTTTGAAACTTTTCAAACCAGTTTTTTGCTGGTCCTATAAGAGTGGCTGGGAACAACATACATCTGAGCTTGTAGCCAACATTGTTGGCTCACATGATGGTGTTAAAAGTACTCAGATGACTATACGGGTCCAAGTTTCCATCAAATGGTGGTACATGGGGTATTCTGAATCCTCGGGGAAATGGAGTGTTAGAAATATGCGGGGTAAAAGGTTCGAGTTCCTCGTCGGACTCTTCAGCCTTATCCATGCTACGCTCATCTTGTAGGAGCCTAAATTCTCTTTCTAACTGATCAATCATTTCCTGGACTAGATCCACTAGGGGTTGAGCCTAGACTTGAGGGGGTTAGTTATCGTTAATAAAAACTCTAGCTCCTTGTCTTGGTATAGGGTCATATGCTGGCTGCTTACGATCATTTAGATGGTCTTGCAGATCAGGGTTCGGGGGATTATCTCGCCCTCGGTTATGGTTTAGATGATCCTATAGATTAGGGCGATTCCCTCGATTCCCCGTATGCCTTGGCTCAGTATTCCTCGAGTGTAGTCTGAGCTTCTGCTTGCGTAACTTGTAGCCCTATTTGGATGCGTGGCTCGATGATTACGAGGTAGGTCCCCAGCTGATCTCCTTGTTCCAGCAGTTTGTGATCTTGACATTTGGCTTCCCGAGGGTTGAGGAGCTCTGTGATCTCGGGCAGCCTCCCTTTTGTTCCCCTGTCCAGGCCTAGCCTATCGGTTTCCATCTCGACTGCCGCTGCGAGATGGCCTCCATGGTGTAGGTCGTGGGACCTCTTAGACTGGCGAGGGGTGCCTTATTGGTGATGGTGGATGCCTTATGGGTGATGATGGCTGTCTCCCATTCTCAGGCCTGGATGGCCCAGAGTTTGGCCGGACAGGCTCTGGGTTGTTTCTTACAGCATCAGGATTCGGGTTCCGAGCCACTGGGGGGCTCTGTTATTACCCGTTCTTGTTGATAATTATGCAGCTAGGTTGATAATGGCCTCAACCTGGGTGCTTCTCCGGGGCCTCGACTAATTCAGCTGCGATACTTGTTCCGCCCTCTTGGAGGTCGTGCTCCCACAGGGACGTCCTCTAGGCCTACAGGGAGGTACCTGGGCGTTAGCAGCCTGTCTGGCTAATTCTTCATTGCGTTTTTTTTCCTCTGCCAACTATTTGCGCAGTTGGCGATTTTCAAGTTCCATGATAGGAACATATCTCTGGGGGTTGTAGTGCAGATCCTCATCATGCCTTGGAGCAGGTGGTCCTCGATAATTGGATGAATCCCTCCTCTCCTCAGGGTCCGGGTCCACCACGAGCTGCTTTCCAGGTCATCAGAGATATTTCTTGGTGTGAGGAGTCTGCTCCTCAGGTATCTGGGGCAATGGTCGCCCACCAGTACTGGAGTTGTTTGCAGTGACCATTGATGATTCAGAAGGTTTTCTGATTAAATAGACTCACGTCTTGTTTAATGTCTCTCAATGAAAGCACCAAGTTGTTGACTCCGTTTTTCATCAACTTAGACATGAAGAGCAATTAAACAAAATACTAGAAGAGACAAACAATAAAAGACACGATTTTTACGTGGTTCAGCAGTTAAAATCTACGTAGTCCACGAGTCGATGTTATTCAACTATGGAATTCTCTCAAAGCTCTTGGGAGCAATTTAACAGAGTATTCCCCAATACAAATTTCTCCATCCTCTACAAATGAATAACTCTAATCTATTTATAGACTAGTTTACAGAATATCTCCCCTCACAATTCGGGGAGTTATTATTCAAATCACAAATTAAATATAATTAAATGCATATAATTATACAATACGCGTATAAATCCCATGATATTCGAGATTTTACAACAGATTACAACCAATCCCTTATATATAGGGATTTTCAAACAGTAACTATGTTCACATTGGGCTATTGACCTCGAATAATCGAATGCCTCTGAGAAAGACCCACCATCATGAGCTCGCTACCTTGGTTTACCTCGGTCTTAACAAGAGACTTTGTTGAGATCATTCCTTCCCGAGCTCACAACCCTGGGCTCGAGCCGTCTTGTCTGATGGCAAAAGTTGAACCAAGAGATTTATACAAGTGTTGAACCCCTGTCATTGTAACTTCGAGCTAGACTTGTAACCTCAGAACACCTTCGAGACCACGTAGCTCCGAGCTCACCAATTCTGACGTCGTCGTTTTAATACACAGCGAGACTGTCCTTGACTTTCTCATTAATGCTGATTATATGACGAATATGGTTATTTCGAGCTTACACCTTATGAGCCTGACTTTCAAGATCAAAATTTCCATTCTAAAAATTTGGGTGTAAAAAATATATTAAGTAACTAATTCTTTGTTTTCCGATATCAAACACAAATCAGACCATCCCAAAATTGATCCAATCCGAGACTTACACAAAAATTACATTGTTTGTTTCAATTAGTTGGCTTTTCCAAATTTTGTTCCAGCGAGGATTAGAGTCCTGGAACCTACTCTCATTGAAAGACTGGTAAGTCGGCAGGTTTCCAAATTATTTTATTTGAGGCATAACATGGACTGAATGGAGACAATTTTAGGAACCCATATAAGGCAGAACATAGATCTCATAAAATCTATATTCCAGCAGCCATCAGGAAATCCAGGGTGCTCTCCACCAAAGTCTAAAGGATGTACCGTTCCCAATCAGGATAGGAAGAAACTTTCCACACAAAACAAGATCTTTCATTTTGCGAAATACCTTAAGCAATGGACCAAAGGTAGGCTAACTTGATGAGCTCCAACTGATAAGAACTGCTGGCGTGATGAAATTTCCAGCATAATTTAGCCCTCAAAGCCTTATTCACATCATCAAACTTACCAATACCCAATGATGCATATTGATGTTGGAAAAACAATTAGAGTGCGTAGCAAAAATGGCGTGATGGACCTGTTGGATTAGCTTATACAGGATCTTTATTTATTTTCATGTATATCTAATATTAAACAAATTAATACGAGATAGCATAAAACATGTTTCTAAAATTGAATTCAAAGAGAAACAAAGAATAGAATACTTACAGTATACGCAGTGGAATTAAAGAGTCCTTCCTTCAGTTTCTCTAACTCTTGTATCCTCTCTGTCACAGAGTATTATCAAGAAACTGAACCGATCTTCTATTTTCTTCACAATCTTCCAATGTATCCTTAGAACCACCTAGACTAGTGTGGGAAATTCTCAACACATGAGATAGATATAGAGAGAAGAAGAGAAAATAACAAAGAGGCTTAGAAAAGGACTTGTGTTTAGAGAGAATCTAAAACTATCAGAAAATCTGACTTGTGACTTATCAAAACTTATGTTTTGACTTCTCTCTAAGCACTCCTTTTATAGATTCAATTAGGCCATTTAATTTAATTAAAAAATCGATAAAATAACAGCCATTTTGAAGCCATATGTCGAAATTATCATGGGCTATAGGCCCGTGAAATTTCTCATTTGATTATAAGCCAATTGGACTTAAAATCAAGGCCTGTATTATTTTCTATTGATTTAATTAATTAAATAATTATTTAAATCCTTTATCAAATTAATTATTTATAATTTGAACCTTGATTTAAATTTATTTATTAATTTAGATACCAATTTATCTTAATTAATAAATCTGCCATAATTTCTCTTTTCTTCTCAAAATTACACAACTCTGTGAAACTATCCAAAATTGACCTGGTCAACTTTGATAATTCTAATTGATAATTAAATCAATTAATTGAGACTATGTAGATGATTTTATCCAAGGTACAATGGGGACCATGGGCCTATGAAATCAAGCTCCAATAAGTTATCATAAATCTAACAAATACATTTACTAACTTATTAATTCCTCGTGACTCCACTATAGACTTGGAATTGCACTCTTGAATTCATAGAACGCTCTATAACAAATATAGATACGCTATTAATTATCCATTGTTACAACCATAATTGTCACTCAATCCTCTATAGACGGTCTACAATGAGATAGGACTAAAATACTGTTTTACCCCTCATTGTATTTTATCCTTAAAACACTTAGTTCCTTGTAAATGATATTTCAGTAAACTAATTTAACTACTGAAATGTGATCTCTATCATTTAACACCTTGAACCAAACTAAAAGGAAACCATCGGGCTAGTCCGTAGGGTAAGCTGGTAACGAACAAGTCAAAGAACTCAAATAATACAATCAGTTAGAATACTAACCACTCAGAATTGAGATTGAATTGACCTATGGTCAACTATATGATATGACTATAATAGATAATAACGGTATGTTTACTTATCTTATCAACTGTCAATATCGGTCCTGTCCGATGTAACAAATACATCCGATCTTATCTACATTGCTAATATTCTGGAAAGAACATAACACTATAATGTGTAAGTAGATCATATCATAGATTGGCAAGTCAGTGTAAATCATTTGCACCGACTAATCTTAGGACTAACTTATTTTGAACATATAATCATATTTATATTCCACTGTGATTACGTCACTATAAATAAGATTAGCTATATGCTCGGGATTTAATAGAAGTTTATATTAAACAAATAATCATGAAAATAAAACATGTGAGCAAAGTGATTGACCAAGTCAAAAAATGATTTCTTTTATTTTATTGATAATAAAATGAGATTACAAAGAATTTGGGTTTTAATTAGGGCATAAAACCCCAACAGGACCCAATTTATAAACACAAAAAATTTCCATCTCTCATATAAATATTTTATATGTTCAAGAAAACATCCAGACATAAACATTAATATGAAATATCATTAATCACATAACATATATATATATATATAATTATACACATACTTATATATATATCATATACACATTTATAAAAATATTCAAGAATATAAATATTTACCTCTTGAAGCCTATCAGGTGTCCTTGAGTCTTTTCGTATATATAACGATCTTCCTATCCAATGCTTTGAGTACTCAAACCACGATCTTCCGGAGTGTTCTCTACACCTTAAGATGTGTATGGGCACATAGAGAACAAGGGTTTGTAATTTAGAAATCAAAGTATATCTCAACACATGAGAACTTGGATTATGGCTTGAGAAATGTTAGAATAAAAGAAGAAGAAGATGACAATTTATTGTTTGGCCAATTCTAAAACTTTTTATGAATAATTACTCTCTTGTTTTCTTCTTGTTATCATAATATATATATATATATATATTAGAGATTATATATTACCTTATTATTCCTAATAATAATAGTAATATAATAATAATATCATAATGATGATAGGAATTGATTTAGGTAAATATCTATCTGTAACTTCTCAAATTCCCTACTGTGGCTTAGTGCCTTGATTAGGGGGCCAGGAGGCAAATAATTGGTTAATGGTGTTAATATGTGATTATATGCATGATTAGGTGAGTTGTATTATTATATGGCTGTATTGACATGCAAGTGGGCCCATTTCTTATAAGAAGGGCATTTTAGTAATTTTGGCCCGTTGAGGGCATAACTGTGTATGTGTGTGCATATATGTGATATATGTATGAGACCACATTATTATGTGGATATATTTGAGATACTCGGCATGAGGCAATCCTAGGATGCAAGTTAGCGGTTTAGTCATAACGGAGTCAAATACCGGGCTTAGGGTGAGCCTAGGAGTAAATTTATACTTAGTACATAACTGGGATTGAATGGGTAATGGGAAATTATTTGGCAATTATTTGAGGATATTGGAAGTAACAAAAATTGTGAGACGTTAATTATGATTAACGGGAAAATTGGCTAATGACAAGTTTTCCCTTGTGGCATTGGAAGGCAAGATAAAAGGGAAAGGGGCATATGTGTCATTTTGGAGTAAAAATCAGTGACTTAGTCACCTTCTCCCTTGGCTGAAGGAAGCTAAATAGAACACTCTAGCCTTCTCTCTCCCTCTCGATTGTTCTCTTCATCCTTCTTCTCTTTGGTTTGAATTTTTGGAGAAAACTAAAGAATCATTAAGGCTTAGGTTTGGGAATTCAAAGCTTAAGCTTTAGGATTGAATTAGTGCAGCTAATCATAATTGAATTCACAACTGAGGTAAAGATAAAAAACTCGGTTTCAGTTGGTATTTTGTTGTGGTTTTAGTTGCTCTTGAGCTTGTAAGTTCAAGGTTTTGGATTGAGTTTTGGTAGTGTTTTGAATGTGTTTAAGTTGGGTTTTTCTGCTAAATTAGTGCTAATACTATGTTGGGATTGAGGTGTGATATTAAGATTGCTTGGAAGGTATTTTTTGTAAGGTTTTGGCTGAGGAAAACAGGGATTTATGGGTTCACGGGGTCATGTCGCGACCCTGTTCTTAGGCGCTGCGGTCCGTGTGAACTTAGGGCACAGAGGCGATTCTGTCTGGGAGGCATGCTGCGGCCCGTGTCTTGAATTTCAAACATGGGGCTCTGTGTCTGGGAGGCATGCCTTGGCCTACCTGGGCAGCTTTGGCCACTTTAGTAACGACCCAAATTCGCTAATAAGGCTTAAGGGCCTTGATTAGTGCGCTGGGAGGGCATAATTGGATTATATGTGATTTAATGATTTAAAAACATGTTATATGATTATTTGAATATCTGTGATGCATGACTATGTGTATTAGTATGTATGTAGGCCCTGACTAGGTTAGAAGGGCATATTCGTAATTTTGGCCCGTTGAGGGCATAACTGTTTATATTTGTGATAAATAGTTGAGACTACATTATTATGTGGATATATTTGTAATCTGTGACTCGAGGCGATCCTAGTGAGCGGTTTAGTGAAAAAGTCACGGTGGGGATTTATACCCGGCTCGGGACGAGCCTGGGGGTATTTATGAGAATTTAGAGAATATATTAGAGTTTATTTTGATATTGCGGCCTAAGGGGGTTAACCCTGTTTATCATATGTGAATTGATTGTTGATCTGAAGTGATATACTTGGTATGCTGAATACTTGAATAACATGAATGCTTAAACTGTTGAGTACATGTTTATACTGTATGAGTTATCTGATTGTCTGCTTAATGACATGTGCTATGTGGTGCAGGTAAAGGCAAAGACATGTTGGACCAGTCCTGAGATGGAGAGCTTCGGGGCCGAATGTACATAATCAGCTGATCGGCCGCCACGGGCGAGGAATGGAACAGGATGAGAAAAGCCTATTTGTCTGTGTTTTCCTTAGAGTGGCTAGCAACTGTATTTAAATCTTGAATCTTTTGTAGACGGTCTTTAATTTTACTACTTTTGGGATCCCATGTAAAACGAATGTTTGTTTATAAGAAATGAAACTTTTGAGACCAAAATATTTTAACCCTAGTTCTATTATAGTTTCAGTGACACGTTTTGAGTTAAATGACTTGATTAGCAAGTCTTGCACCTTTATAAGTACACCGTGTAACGGTCTTGGCTATCCAAGGCGTTACAACTTGGTATCAGAGCGTCCTAGGTTTAAGGTTCTTGGAGACTGGCTGGACATGTACATTCGCCGCGAAAGACAAGCTCGACTCAGGGTTTGGTAATTGTGTACACATGACTATATGTTTAAATGATCTGAATGAAATATGATTGTTGATATCTGCTTGATTAATAGGGAGCATGAGATACTGATAGGGCCTGGCCCTTGACTATTGCATGATGATATTAAGGCGTGCTTATCAACACTGCTATGCATGTGAATGAACATATGGATGAATGTTTGGATAAACTGTTATATTTTGATTGTTTGTGAATGTTTGGGGTTCTAATGGTGGATCATGGAAGGATTATTACCCTGTCATCATAGTCTGACTACAGAGTCGTTGATTGCAGATTGACTTGGATAATTATGCATCCAAGAACATCTACGTGACTAGCCGGCATCAAGTTTGAGACTAGAGATGATGATCAGGGCCAGACCCCTCCGCCAGTCCCTGAGAACTGGCAGCAGCTTATGGCTGACATCCAAGCACGACTACAGAGCCAGGATGAACAGATTCAAATTTTGCGACAGCAGGCTCCATCAGGGAGTGTTGTCCCTATTGTGCCACCTGCAGTGGTACCAGTTGTCCAGCCAGTAGAGGTTGGGAACAGATGGGAGCCGTTGTATGAGCGGTTCAGGAAACAGCAGCCCCCGATCTTTGAGGGAGGACCTGATCAACTGAAGGCTGAACAGTGGATGACCATGATTACTACCATTCTGGACTTTATGAGGGTAGAGGGACATGACAGAGTGGCATGTGCCACATATATGCTGAGAGAGGATGCCCGAATCTGGTGGGAGGTGGCATCACAGACCAGAGATGTTACTGCTTTGACTTGGGAAGGATTCAAGGACCTATTTAGTCAGAAGTACTATAATGTTGCCATCAAGGCAGCGAAGGTAAATGAGTTCGTGGGGCTCATTCAGGGTAGCATGACAGTTACAGAATATGCCCTAAAGTTTGACAGACTTGTGAAATTTGCGCCCGACCTTGTGCCTACTGATGCAGCTAGGCAGGACAGATTTATTAGAGGGCTCAATACTATGATATCCCGAGATGTGAGGATTACAACAGTACCTGGAGGGATGACTTATGCCCAGGCTGTAGAGAAGGCTCTTACCGCTGTGGAGGAGGAAAATAAGATATGGAGGGAGAGTGTAGCAAGACGGGAGGGCCGCAGGGCGGTGCCTCCATATTCTGGTTCTGGTAGGGGCGGAGGCCCCAGTGATTTAAAGAGGAAGACCACTGATGCTTCGACCGCTCTTGGTCTTGATAGGAGAGGTCGGGGTACTCATGATAGCCGTCAGGGAGGCGATGATACATGGAGGACTTACCCTGAGTGCATGAGGTGCAGAAGATGCCATCTGGGCGAGTGTCGGGCTAAGGCTTGTTACGTGTGCGGGGTGGTGGGACACCTCCAGAAAGACTGCCCAATAGTGAAGGAAGGAGATGCGGGGAAGGTGGACAGCTTGACTCCAGCTCGGGTGTTCACCTTGACACAGGCAGAGGCCGAGGCTAGTCCCTCGGTAGTTACATATCAACTTTCTAGCGCTGGCTCTCCTTTTACTGTATTGATTGACTTTGGTGCTACACATTCGTTTGTTTATAGTAAGGTGATTGATAGACTTTGTAGACCTAGTGAGTATTATACTTCAGGGTTTGGGACTATTTTGCCTACAGGGGAATTAGTAGTATCTAAGAGGTGGATTAGAGCACTGCCAGTGATAGTTGATGGTAGAGAGTTGTCAGTAGACTTGATTGAGTTGAATATGGAGGACTTTGATATGATTTTAGGTATGGATTGGCTGGTTAGATATGGAGCTACTATTGACTGCATGAAGAAGATGGTGACCTTTAAGCCAGAGGGCGAGGATCCCTTTGTTTTTGTGGGAGCGGTGCATGGACCCCGCGTACCCAGGATAACGGCACTGAGAGTCAGAGATCTATTACAAGGAGGGTGTATAGGTTTTCTGGCTAGTGTGGTGGATACTATCAGGGTTTCGCCAGCAGGACCGAAAGACACCATGTTGGATTGTGAGTTCTTGGATGTGTTCCCTGAGGACTTGTCGGGGTTGCCGTCGCGTAGAGAGATTCAGTTTGTTATTGAGTTGGCGCCAGGGACAGAGCCAGTGTCAAAGGCACCATATAGGATGGCACCGGTGGAACTGAAAGAATTGAAGATACAGTTGCAGGAGCTTTTGGATTTGGGGTTCATTAGGCCTAGTTACTCGCCATAGGGTGCTCCAGTTTTTTTTGTGAAGAAGAAGGACAGGACTTTGAGAATGCGTATAGACTACAGGGAATTGAACAAGTTGACTATCAAGAATAAGTACCCCCTACCAAGGATTGATGACTTGTTTGATCAACTGCATGGTAAGACGGTGTTCTCAAAAATTGATCTTCGATCAGGTTATCACCAACTGAGGATCAAGGACGAGGACATATCGAAGACGGCCTTCCGACGAGGTACGGGCACTATGAGTTTCTGGTCATGTCGTTTGGTTTGACCAATGCCCCAACAACCTTTATGGACCTAATGAACAGAGTGTTCAAGGATTTTCTGGATCATTTTGTTATTGTCTTCATCGACGACATCTTAGTGTACTCCAGTTCAGAGGCAGAGCACGTGTTTCATCTTCGACAGGTTCTGCAGAGATTAAGGGAGCATCGGATGTACGCCAAGTTTAATAAATGTGAATTTTGGTTACTAGAAGTGACATTCCGTGGACATATTGTGGGTGCAGATGGGATTAAGGTGGATCCATCTAAGGTAGAGGCAGTTAGGGATTGGCCGAGGCCAAGGAACGCCTCGGAGTTGCAGAGTTTTCTTGGTCTAGCGGGTTATTACAGACGGTTTGTGGAAGGCTTCTCGAAGTTAGCGGCACCGATGGCAAAATTGACACGGAAGAATTTGAAGTTTATCTAGTCAGAAAAGTGTGAGAACAGTTTCCAAGAACTGAAGTGACGACTTATTACCTGCGCCCGTGTTGAGTCTTCCTTCGGGGGAAGGGAAGTTTGTTGTCTATTGCGATTCATCGAGGTTGTGTTTAGGATGTGTGTTGATGCAGAATGAGAAGGTCATAGTTTATGCATCATGACAGCTGAAGGAGTATGAGAACCGGTATCTCACCCATGATTTGGAGCTAGCAGCGGTAGTATTCGCACTGAAGATTTGGCGACATTATCTGTATGGGGAGAAGTGCCAGGTATATACTGACCACAAGTGTCTGAAGTATTTCTTTACACAGAAGGACCTGAACATGAGACAAAGGCGTTGGCTAGAGTTGGTGAAAGACTATGATTGCGATATTCTTTACCATCCGGGGAAAGCCAATGTAGTGGCGGATGCACTGAGTCGGAGAGGCCCAGGTCAGTTATATAGTTCCACCCAGACCTCGAGAGAGTTAGTTGATGAGATGGTCAGAGCGGGGATAAAATTGGTGGTAAGCCGGTTGGCCAATATTACTCTTTAGTCGACCCTGCTAGAACGGATTAGAGAAGGGAAATTGGTAGACACTCAGTTACAGAAGGTTAGAAAGAATGTCTTAGCGAGAGTAGCTAAGGACTATTCTATCTCTTAGGTTGGTTTGCTTCGGTATCAGGGGTGGATTTGTGTTCCGAATGATGAGGGGATCAAACGAGAGATATTGGATGAGTCTCATACGACGCCGTACTCACTTCACCAGGGTATCACGAAGATGTACCAGGATCTATGGACGTTATATTGGTGGCCCGTGATTAAGAAGGATGTGGTAGAGTACGTAGCCAGGTGTTTAACCTGTCAGCAGGTGAAAGCTGAGCATCAGCGACCGGCAGGGTTGCTTCAGTCTTTGGGTATTCCCGAATGGAAATGGAAGGAAATTACGATGGATTTTGTGGGAGGTTTACCCAGAACTGTAGGGCTTCATGACTCGGTGTGGGTGATAGTGGACAGATACACCAAGTCGGCCCATTTTCTTCCAGTGAAGTCGACATATACTGTGGATCAGTATGCTGAGTTGTATGTGAGGGAGATCGTACGTCTCCATGGGTTTCCTAAGTCTATAGTGTCAGACCAAGATCCCATCTTTACTTCCAAGCTTTGGGGTGGTTTGCAGAAGGCTGTGGGAACTCAGTTGAGTTTAGCACAACCTTTCATCCTCAGACTGATGGACAGTCTGAGAGGACGATTCAGGTATTGGAAGATATGCTCAGAGCGTGTGTGATTGACTTTGAGGGATCATGGAGTAAGTATCTCCCATTGATTGAATTTTCGTATAACAATAGTTACCAATCAACGATTGGAGTGGCACCCTATGAGATGTTATATGGAAGGAAGTGTAGATCACCCATTCATTGGGATGAGATGGGTGAGAGGAAGTATTTGGGGCCAGATATGGTTCAAAGGACAAGTGAAGCTATAGAGAAGATTCAAGCTAGGATGCTCGGCTCACAGAGCAGATAGAAAAGCTACGCTGATCCCAAGCATATGGACATGGAGTTCCAGGTTGGGGACCATGTGTTTCTCCAAGTTTCACCATTGCAAAGGGTGATGAGATTTGGAAAGAAGGGCAAGCTAAGCCCTAGGTTCATTTGGCCTTTTGAGATCCTGGAAAGGATCGGTTAGGTGGCTTACATGTTAGCCTTGCCACCATCATTGTCAGAAGTTCATGACGTGTTCCATGTTTCTATGCTCCGAAAGTACGTCTCTGATGCGACACATGTGTTGAGGTATGAAGACTTGGAATTGCAGACAGATCTAGCCTATGAGGAGCAACCGGTTCAGATCTTGGATTGGAAAGATAAAGTACTACGAAATAAGACGATTCCTCTTGTTAAGGTGTTATGGAGGAACAGTAGGGTCGAAGAGGCGACCTGGGAGCTTGAGACAACGATGCGGGATCAGTATCCCGAGATGTTCAGGTAAATTTCGAGGATGAAATTCTCATTAGGAGGGGATAGTTGTAACGACCCAAATTTGCTAATAAGGCTTAAGGGCCTTGATAGTGCGCCGGGAGGGCATAATTGGATTGTATGTGATTTAATGATTTAAAAGCATGTTATATGATTATTTGGATATCTGTGATGCATGACTATGTGTATTAGTATGCATGTAGGCCCTGACTAGGTTAGAAGGACATATTCGTAACTTTGGCCCATTGAGGGCATAACTGTTTATATTTGTGATAAATCATTGAGACCACATTATATTATGTGGATATATTTGTAATTTGTGACTCGAGGCGATCCTAGTGAGCGGTTTAGCAGAAAAGTCACGGCGGAGATTTATACCCGGCTCGGGACGAGCCTGGGGGTATTTCTGAGAATTTAGAGAATATATTAGAGTTTATTTTGATATTGAGGAATATAATTGGTGATTAGTTAGGTGTCGGGAAGTAAGCGGTAAATATTAGAGACACTCGAGGAATTAGCGGGAATTGGGTGTAATGACCAAAGTGCCCCTAGGTTGATTTAAAGGCTTAGGAATTATGGGAGGGAAAAGTGGTCATTTGGCTTATAAGGGATAAGTATTATTAGGATTTATTCCTTAGTGGAATGTGTAGAAGGTAGTAGAGGTCTAAAGGAAAGAAAAGAAAGAAAAGAAAGAAAAGAAGGAAAAGGAAAGAAGGGAAAAGCAGGGAAATTTTCAAGAACGGTTTGGGTCTTCTCCATCAAATTCTTCTGGAGATTTGGGGCTAAAATCCAGAGGAGCTGTAGGCTAAGATTGTGTACTTGGGATCTTGATCAGGTTGGGGAAACTAGCTGAGGTTGCTCATCAATTGAGGGGAATTGAGGCTGAAGTTTTGAGGAGTGAAAGCTAAGGAAGAGTGGAGGATAGCCTAAGGTTGAACTTCTCTATTTAAGGTGTACGCTAGGGCTCAGACGGGATCGTGCTTGAGGATCAAATTGAACAAAGCTAGCGAATCTAAAGGTAAGAAAACTGCACCCGGTTATGTATTTGTGATGGGACTAAGAGCTCCCTATATCTGTATAATGTCATAGATGGTATTATGCCATGGGACATGTGATAAACGACCTAAGGGTGCCGTAAACAATACTTGCGAACAGGGCGCGGCTCAGCCACTGGTAGCTGAGGACAACTTAATATTCTCTGAGCTCGGTTTAAGCGAGCTGGGGTTAGTGGGATAAGTAGAGGGTGCGGCCTAAGGGCGTTAACCCTGGTTATCATATGTGAATTGATTGTTGATCTGAAGTGATATACTTGGTATGTTGAATACTTGAATAACATGAATTCTTAGACCGTTGAGTACATGTTTATATTGTATGAGTTATCTGATTGCCTGTTTAATGATTATGCTCTGTTATTGTGTTTTCTTGCTGGGCCTTGGCTCACGGGTGCTACGTGGTGTAGGTAAAGGCAAAGGCAAGTCAGACCAGTCTTGAGATGGAGAGCTTCGGGGCCGAATGTACATAATCAGCTGATCGGCCGCCACGGCCAAGGAATGGAACAGGCCGAGAAAATCTTATTTGTCTGGTTTCCCTTAGAGTGGCTAGCAACTGTATTTAAATCTTGAATATTTTGTAGATAGTCTTTAATTTTACTACTTTTTGGATCCCATGTAAAAAGAATGTTTGTTTATAAGAAATCAAACTTTTGAGACCAAAATCTTTTAACCCTATTATAGTTTCAGTGACACGTTTTGAGTTAAATGACTTGATTAGCAAGTCTTGCACCTTTATAAGCACACAGTGTAACGGTCTTGGCTATCCAGGGCATTACAACTTTAGGTTTTTATTGATGGGAATTCAAACCTAAAGGCTCGGGATCGATTCTATTACCCGGTTTAGTAGAATTCGAGGTCCCCGAGGCTAGGACTCGGTCCAGAAGCCTTTATTTTCTCGTTATTGATGGGATTTTATATTTGGTTATGACTAGGATACCGCTAGGGGCTCCGGATCAGGATCGTGCTCAAGGGTAGTTCATATTTTACATTATACTCAGTCCTGAGGTAAGAAAATTGCACCTATTATGTGACATACATGATTATGGCTTGGCCCAAATGCTGAATATAGTCTTGATTGGGAATTGACCCCTTTAAATGCGCATGATTATGATTATGCTTGTGAATTATTGATTAAGCATGTTGAATGCTTTGTATATGGATATTTGTGATATGATGAATGCATGTTAGCATTATAATATTGAGAAAAGAATGGACTTATCAATCAAGGACGGCAATAGCGCTGAGCGCTGGTCGTAAAGCATTGACTTATGACTCAAGGGCGACAATAACGTGATGGGCGCTGGTTGATATGAATAGATCAAATCAAGAGTGCATTATATGCTTGTACGAACCAATGGTCATGGAAAAATAAAGCGCTCGGTAACAGAGGATAGGGTAATGGGCCCAGGTTGACTTATTAGTCCCAGATCCTAGGGCATTGAGCCCTAGTATGATTTATTAATCATGTACTTGGGCAACGGGCCCCAATATGATTCTGTTAATCATTTAATTAGGGCATTTGGTCCCATATGACGATGTGGTCATTTATATGAATGGTATCCTAGTCATTTATATTTGGTTATGACTCGGTCCAGCCGAATATGATATGAAAATGTGTTATTCACTGCTTATGAGCATGTTTAAGTTTTCTTTCTGGGCCTTGGCTCATGGGTGCTATGTGGTGTAGGTAAGGGGAAAGAAAAGTTGGACCAACCATGAGTTGGAGAGCATAGGTGGCGACGTGTACATATGCGGCCGCTTGACCACCACGACCAAGGTTTCTTAGAAGAACTAGGGTTAAAACCTATTTTTGCCGTTTAGGTCGGCGAATTGTAACTTTTGAGTTATAATGACCATTTTGGAGCTGTAAACAACTTTGTAAATGTTAATATAGGATCTCATGTACTGTTTAATGTTTTAATGAAATATCCATTCCTTTTGACCGAAATTTTTAACCCTAGACCATTAATCACATTTAGTTGCACATTTATGGCCAAATGACTCGTTTATCATGTTTAGCACTATTTAAAATACATAGTGTAACGGTCTTGGCTAACAAGGGCATTGCAACTTGGTATCAGAGCGTGCCAAGGTTAAGGGTTCTTGAAGATAGGTTGAGCATGCGCTCACTACTCAAGACAAGCTCGACTCAGGGTTAGTAACTATTTATGTGGTTATGTGTTTAACTATTTAACGGTCTTGACTTACCAATTTTATTTTCTCCCACTCAAATAAAATAATTAATTTAAAAAATTTATTTATTTATATATATATATTTCGAAATTAAATATTTAAATTAATAAAAAAATTTGAAAATTTTAATAATTAATTATTCAACCTCAATTATCATATAATTGTATATTTAACCCGAAGAATAAAATTCTTCTCAAATTTTCAAATTATAGTTTTACCCTTGTATCAACTCTAACCTTGATATGGTGTTGATAGAGCCACCTTGGGGACTTATGGACCTATAATATCAAGCTTCGATAAATATTAGATTATTAATCAAAATTCTTTGATTTAATAATCATATTTATTAATCTCATTATTACTCCACTATAAATATGATATTAAACTCTTGATAATTATAGACATATATTTACAGAGTACTTTATTTAAAGAATAAAGTGTCCATTGATATAATCATTACATACAACATTAATCCTCTATTAATGGTTCATAATTAAAAGGGAATGAAATTACCATTTTTCCCTTTTAATTATATTTTGTTCCTAGAGTACCATTGACTTTACTAGTGAAGGTTGTGTGTAACGCCCTAAACTCCAGGGACCGTTACGGTGTGCCTTATAAACAGTGCTAAACTTTCTAATCGAGTCATTTGGCCAAAATCGTGTAACTAAGTATGATTAGCGGTTTAGGGATTAAAAATTTTGGTTAAGATATAACGTCTCATTAGAACGTTTACTGTATACATTGGGATCCCAAAAATATAATTTAAAAGTCTATTACAAGAAAATATTTACAACTGGTCGATTTAAGCGGTAAACAGGGATTTACCCTAGTTCCTCTTTCAACCCTCGGCCGTGGCGGTCGAGCAACCACATATGTACACGTCGTCACCTAAGCTCTCCAGCTCAAGGATGGTCCAGCTTTCTTTTGCCTTTACCTGCACCACATAGTACCCGTGAGCCGAAGCCCAGCAAGAAAACTTAATATGCTCATGATCAGTAATAGCATGTCATCAAATCATAAGGCACACGCCTAGCAAATATAGCCCTATTCAAGCAGGCAAACAAATCCACGTAATGATGGGTATCTAGGATAAGGAATCCTACCCTCCTGAGTGGATGACTATCAAGTCAATCCTAATCAGAATAGTGATTTAACACTGGTGGTTCCGGTAACCATACCGGGTTGATAGCCCTAAATAGAAGATTGACAGTTGTACAAGTCACTAAGGTGGGTTTCGTTCCCATTAGCCATGTGACGATAGGGTCTCCGGGGCTTATAGATAAGTGATCATTTCACTAGAACAAGATAGGTGCTTGATGAACTAGTCACCAATATAACCTATCGCATGACCATAGAGTCACAACCATGGGATTCCGCTCCCTAGCCATGTGACAAACTATCACCTAGGCCTTTGGCCCTGGCTCTAAGTAACTAGTCCTAGACTAGTCAAGCGCTTATAATTTTCATCGACCTTAGGGCCAGTCCAGCATTAATGCTCCCAGAGTCATTCAACGCTGATATTGATTAGATCTAATATTTTATGGGCCCTGCGTTCATGACGCTTATGCCGTTCTCGGCTCTTAGGTCCGTAGTACGCGACTAGTGCCGACCCTGACTAGTCAGTGCCATACACAAGTAGCAACACTACCAAACATATATCATATGTGAAATATCTAAATACAGGGCATTCAACGTGCTTACTTAACAATTGCTAGCACAATTAGGATCATGCATAAACATAGAGGCTCAAGCTCTGACCAATCTCATATTCAATATTCACAGCATGCCCTAATCACATGTTTCTTGTGCATTACATGCATCACATTTAGACATCCAACATCCATCAAGAATAACCATGCATGTCACATATACACAGAGTGCAGTTTTCTTACCTCTGGTTCGAGCGAGAATTAGAACAAGAACGACCCTTGAGAACAATCAATCCTTTAATCCTTTAGCGGTCACCTAGTCATAACCAAATATAATCTCCATTAATGAGAATCAACAAAAATAGGGTCTTGACCTAAACCCCACTCTCGGGACCCCGAAATGTACCCACATGGTGAGTAGATTTGATCTCGAGCCTTAAGGATTGAAACCCCGAGCCAAAAACCCTTAAAAACACTCAAAATGGGGTTTTGAAGAAACAGGGTAGCGCTACCCCCCCTAGCGCCCCAGCGCTCAAGACAGAACCAAACCGCCCTAGAACCTCTTCAGGTAGCATTGTAGCGCCCCCTACTGGGCGCTGTAGCGCTACCACCAGCCTGAAAATGCCCAGCAACTTCTTCCTTCGATTCCACCATTTCTAACCCAAACCAAAAGCTTCCAAACATCAAATTAAGTCCCAAATGAACCCAAAATACATACCCACATGTCCTAGGCACCATAACTCCAAGAACCCTAGCCAAAACTCCAATCAATTCCTAACTTTCCAACTCAAAAATAAGTTGAAAATCTACTAGGAAAACAGAGCAAAAACAAGAGTTCTAATGGCTAAAAACTCACCTCAATCTCAGCAACACACCCTCTTCAAAGGTAGAGCGTAACCCTAGCCTACCACATCGTGGTTCCTTGGCTTGGTCCCTCAAAAAGAGCTTGAAAATCCAAAGAGAAATGGAAGAGAAAAACCATCGGGAGAGAGGGGAAGACGTGAGACTCTGTTTTTGGTAAGCTTCTACAGCCTTAATAGCTGATAAATATACTTTAGGGTGAAAAGAACTAAATTCCCTCAAGTCTAAAATAAAACCTTATCAGCCACCAAGGGAAAAATCGTCATTTCTCACCTATTTCGTGAATCATAATTAACACTCTCCAATTCCCACTATTCTCAATATTCTCAAATACCAATAAATAATATCCCATTACCTCTCTAATTCCTGGTAATGTTCTAACCATTAAAATCACCCTGAGACTCACCCCGAGCCCCGAACTTAAGCCCGTTATGACTAGACCAAACACTTGCATTTCATGATCGTCTCATGCCAAAATGCTCGAACAAATCCACATATAATGTGGTACCATTCATAACTCACCCACATGCACGAAAATACACAATTACGCCCTCAACAGGCCAAATTACCAAAATGCCCTTATAATAAAATGTGGACCCATATGCATGCATTTATCATCATATAATAAAATAATTCACATAAACATGCATATAATCATTTAATAACATAATAAACCAATTATGGCTCTCCCGGCCTCCTAATCCAGGTCCTAAAGCTTATTAGGAAATTCGGGGCATTACATTGTGTCACAACAAGTTTGCGACGTGAGCGCTCATAACCTTTTCAGTTCCAAAAGTTAACCCAATAGGGAACCATTATTCAATCTATAAGAACGTATATATATCATATCTGTTAAACTATGTCCCTAACCATATATATCATTGAGTCCCCAAAACAATTGTTCTTAGCTTGATCATTCTGAGAAACCTTAACGCATGATTCAAATGATCAGATGACATATATATTAGTTCATAGTAACCTCAGGGTTATGATCATCGTGTATATGATCATCATTTGATGTGTTTTATTAATACTATGAAACAGTGTTTAAACAAGTATTAACAAATCACATCTGGTCCAGTTCTATATATCACTATATATAAAGTACCTTCACTAAAGTGTCCTACTACACTAGTGACCCGGATCTAGGTCACATATATTCATAATACTAGCGCACCGTACTAGCAATAATTAATCTAAAGATTCCATAACCTTATTTTACTGCAATCTGTTTCAAGTTTATTATCTTAATCTCGATTCTCTCATACCAATATGAGATTAAGGCCACATAGATAAACTTTGAATTTTTTTTTATATTTACTTAATATTATCAACGTAATATCGGACATAGTCTATATATAATAATTCAATTCAATTATTTATTTCATTTAAAATATTTGTCAACTACAATTGCTTTAAGGGCACTATTCCCAACAATTGACACTGTGTTTATTTTCATGTATTAATAAAATTGTTATATAAAAAACCTTCCCACTGCCGTTAGGTTTTCCAACGAATCCAGTCACAATAAGTTACACCTATAATTTACATGTGAAGATTGTGACTTTTTTCGTCAACCAATCAAAAGATTACTCAAATGACAGCTCATAGTAGTTTGCAGTTTCAGTTTCAACTATGTAGACTCTAGTTGCATTTGCGTGGACATCAGTAGTTCATAACAAAATAACAGATTGTTGTTAGTTGTTGTTAGTTTCTGTTAGGCTCTTTAGTTCTTGTACCTCGTCCCTATATATAGTTTTAGGCATGATCAACCTAGGGCTATTAAATTTCTGAGAGTTTTATCTGAGAGCAAGAACTGTATTGTAATACTCAAGTGTGAAAGTGTTTCAAGAGAAGTTGAATGAGTGTTGTTGTAATCTTGAGAGCTTGGAGGGTGTAATCTTTTATGATATAGTGGATTTGACTCAGGCATTACTGCCTAACCTTGGATATAGGATAAACTACACTAGATGTATCCGAACCAAGTATTCCTTGGTATTCTTTCTTTTGTGTTTTACTTTTGCTTACTTTGTATTTGATTAATTATCTTTATTACTTGTTCTTCTTTTTTGCTGTTCTTTGTGCATTGTATTGGCTGTGTTGTGTAGGTCATAATCCCCAAAAACTGGTATCGAAAGCCCAAGTTAGAGTGGTCGACTGTGATTTCTCCAAGAAAGATAAAGAACTTCGAAGTACTTCCACAACTGAGAATTTGTTCGCTGGCCAGGAGCAATTCTCTTCAATATGTCGACTTCCAAGTTTGAGGTGGAGAAATTTGATGGTAAGAATGATTTCAGTCTATGTCGTGCCAAGATGATGGCTTATATGGGTAATCTTGGATGTGAAGAGCCTTGCAAGAAGAAAGTAAGATGGCTAAGCTGGAAAATAAGGCCGAGGTGCTGAAAAAGGCAAAGAACACAATCATTCTGAGTTTGAACGATCAAGTGCTGAGGAAAGTAATCAAAGAAGAAACAACTCACGATATGTGGAAGAAGTTAGAACAGTTGTACATGACCGAGGTATTACCAAATCGAATCTTTCTCAAACAAAGATTCTATGGATTCAAGATAGAGGAATCCAAGTATATTGATGATAATATAGACGACTTCACCAAGTTAGTTTCAGATTTGGAGTCAATTGATGTAAAGATTGAAGAAGAGGATTGTAACGCCCTGGATAGCCAAGACCATTACATTGTGTTTTTTAAATAGTATAAGACTCTCTAAATGAGTCTCTTGGCCATAAACATGAAACTAAACATGATTAACCAGTTAGGATTAAAAAAATTTATCAAAAGGAATAGCCATTTCATTAAAATATATATCTTCCCACATGGGAACCCAAAATAATGTTTAAAAGGCTAATTACAGTTCTAAAGTTTCAACCAGTCGACCTAAGCGGAAAAATAGGGTTTGACCCTAGTTCCTCTGAGAAACCCTGGTCGTGGTGGTCGAGTAGCCGCATATGTACACGTCGCCACCGAAGCTCTCCAACTCATGGCTGTTCCAGCTTCCCTTTCCCTTTACCTGCACCACATAGTACCCGTGAGCCACGACTCAGCAAGAAAATTTAAACATACTCATAAGCAATTAACAACATATTATAGAATCATAATAAGCATGCCTAGCAGTAATAAACCTACTCATGCATGCATTCTATTTAGATAAGTGACTACAGTGCACACTAGGGCCCGTTGCCCTAAATACGTCACCATAGAGTCACCCTAGGGTGGCTGCCCTAAATAAATGACTAATAAGTCATATCGGGGCCCATTGCACTAGGATATGGGACTATAAAGTCACCCTGGGGCCCACTGCCCTATCCTATGTACAACCAACCTTAGAGCTGGCCCAACATGCCTGGTGCTTTAATTTTCCAACGACCATAAGGTCGGTCAAGCATATATCATGCTGCTGATTAGGCTTAACCATATCGACCAGCACTCAGCACACTATTGCTGCCCTTGAATTATAAGTAAATGCTTTCGACTAGCGCTCAGCGTGCTACTGTCGTCCTTGATATGAGAAAAAAAATACTAAAAACAATCATATCTCTATTCCTTTAGGTTTTTAACTAATCTACGATATCCTTGTCCCGGTTGGCGAGAGTAAAAAATATCACTAGTTAAATAGAGTTGTAAACTCATTTAATAATGGACACCACTATTAACAACCTATTATTCGATCAAAATAAGAAACCAAAATCTCTTATTTTATGAGCTAGACCCACGGTTTCAATAATCATAGATTTAGTCCTAGTAGTCACCGTAGGGGTGAGTCTAGTAGAATTTGACCTATAATTATCTATCTTTCAAAATCTAACCTTGTCAAAATAACTAATGAACACCTTCCGTAGGGGGACGAATCAAAGCGCCTCGAGGCCCCATTAAGCTATTGACTATGTTAAACCAACGGTGGAGATCGAATAAAATTCTTAAAATAAGTTCATTATAAAATTAAAAATAGTATTTTTATTATTTATTTTTAGAAAATTAATGACTATGGTTTTCCGAAAAAAATTAAACAGATTAAAATTTTAAAATCCAAAGTCCTATAATTTCTTATTAATTCTAAAGTGTCACATTGAAACGAATTCAATAAATTTAGAATTAATTTGTTGCTAATCAATATTTAGGTTTAACTAATATAATGAACCTATACAATTAAGTCCAACTCAGGTAAATGAACATTAACAATTGGGCTTGTATGGAGGAGGGCTGGGTCCAGTATGTCGTTCCCACTACAAAGGCCCCCTATCTTCCATACAAGGTCCAAAAGACAAGAATTTAAACCTTCGTTTTATTAATTGTTATTAATTGATTAGACCCACTATAGTCATGCAAAGCAAATGGACATTCACAAGTGGAATCACCCACAAGAGAGGAATTTAAACTTTACATTTTCTAATGGGCCCAAATAAAACCTATCATTTTATGAATATTTTATTTGGCAAAATACCATATATCTAACAAATATATAGGCCACTATATACATCTAAGCTCAATTGCAAAAATACCACATATAGTGCAAACATACATGCTATAATTGGATGGGCCTAATCATGTTACTATATGAGCAATTCTATGAATTTATGCAAAAATACCACAATTTATTTCATTTGCAAAAATACCACAATTAATTATCTAGAATTTATCAAAAAATTCAAATTAATTAAATTTTTACAAAAAATAAGTCAATTTAAATGAAATTTATCAACAACTAACAATAGTTAATTTAAATTTCATTTATCAACAATCAACTTGGTTTAGGTTAATTAAAAAAAATTAATTTAATTAAAATAGGATTTATCAACAATTAACCAAAGTTAATTTAAATCCAATTTATTAAAAAATATATTTTATTAATTGGCTGAAAAAATGATATTTTTCAAAATTTAACCAATTTTAAATTTTAAAATCAATATCTTAACTATTTTCCAAAAATATCTTGTGTTGTTACAACTATTAGCTAATATTTTAATCATTTAAGAAAAATAAAATATAAATAGTTATAACAACCCTAAAATATCTCAAAATAGTTAAACAAATTCAAATATCTATAAAAATATCTAACTAACAATGTTCAAATTTCAAATAATTTAAATATTAAAAACTATAGAATAAAAAGATATTTATATTTTCAAATAAATATTTAATAAAAATATCAAGAATTTAAATGAAAATATCTTAAATATCTGATATCATAATTATAATATTTTAATATATTAAAAGATTTAACATTAAGTTATTAGTCTATTTTTAAATTTGAATTTGAATGTTTGTAGAAAATATCTAATTATTTAAATCTCAACTAACAAAAATATCTTATTTTAAAAAAATTAAATGATAAAACAAAAAAAAAGATATTTTTGGTTTAGATATAAATAATGTATTTTCATAATTTATAATTTTTTTTATTTCTCAAAAAAAAAAAAAACTGGATGAACAGTACCCGTTTCGGGTACTGTTCACCCCAACATGGCTGGGCTGGCGCGTGCGTGAGGCAGGAATGCGCGCATGAGGTGCGCGTGTGCGAGCCTCGTGCGTGGTGCGCGCGCGCATGGGAGGCAGTGCAAAAAAAAAATTTGAGCAATTTTTCAAACAAAAACAATTTTCTAATTAATGTTTAACATGTTTTACACAAAATAAAGTATATATAAAAATTAATAGCATAGAAAACACAACAAAATAACCTAAAAATTGCTAAAATTCACATAAAATCAATACGCTTCATAAATTCACATAAAGAGGGCGCTATAGCGCTACAAACAGAGCCAAAAACGCCCTAAGCACCCAAGCCTAGCGCTGTAGCGCCCTAAGGCTAGCACTACAATGCTAGTCACAGCCAGACAACTGTTGGGGTTTTATGCCCTAATTAAAACACAAATTCTTTGTAATCTCATTTTATTATCAATAAAATAATAGAAAATCATTTTTTGACTTGGTTAATCACTTTGCTCATATGTTTTATTTTCATGATTATTTGTTTAATATAAACTTCTATTTAATCCCGAGCATATAGCTAATCTTATTTATAGTGAAGTAATCACAGTGGAATATAAATATGATTATATATTCAAAATAAGTTAGTCCTAAGATTAGTCAGTGCACAGGATTTACACTGACTTACCAATCTACGATATGATCTACTTACACATTACAGTGTTATGTTCTTTCCAGAACATTGGCAAAGTAGATAAGATCGGATGTATTTGTTACATCGGACATGACCGATATTGACAGTTGACAAGATAAGTAAACATACCGTTATTATCTATTCTATTCATATCATATAGTTGACCATAGGTCAATTCAATCTAAATTCTGAGTGGTTAGTATTCTAACTGATTGTATTATTTGAGTTCTTTGACTTGTTCGTTACCAGCTTACCCTACGGACTAGCCCATACTTACATCTTGGGACCTCGGTAGTATAATTGAGTGGGAGTGTTAATCATAGATATGAACATCTATAGCTTCTGATGAAGAAGTGAAACGATGGTTTCCATTTAGTTTGGTTCAAGGTGTTAAATGATAGAGATCTCATTTCAGTAATTAAATTAGTTTACCGAAATATCATTTACAAGGAACTAAGTGTTTTAAGGATAAAATACAATGAGGGATAAAAACAGTATTTTAGTCCTATCTCATTGTAGTCCGTCTATAGAGGATTGAGTGACAATTATGGTTGTAACAATGGATAATTAATAGCGTATCTATATTTTTTATAGAGCGTTCTATGAATTCAAGAGTGCAATTCCGAGTCTATAGTGGAGTCACGAGGAATTAATAAGTTAGTAAATTTATTTGTTAGATTTATGATAACTTATTGGAGCTTGATTTCATAGGCCCATGGTCCCCATTGTACCTTGGATAAAATCTTCTAGATAGTCTTAATTAATTGATTTAATTATCAATTAGAATTATCAAAGTTGACCAGGTCAATTTTGGATAGTTTCATAGAGTAGTGTAATTTTGAGAAGAAAAGAGAAATTATGGCAAATTTATTAATTAAGATAAATTGGTATCTAAATTAATAAATAAGTTTAAATCAAGGTTCAAATTATAAATAATTAATTTGATAGATGATTTAAATAATTATTTAATTAATTAAATCAATAGAAAATAATACAGGTATTGATTTTAAGTCCAATGGGCTTATAATCAAATGAGAAATTTCACGGGCCTAAAGCCCATGATAATTTCGACCTAATGGTTGATATTACCAACTATTTTATTTATTTTTTAATTAAATAAATGACCTAATTGAGCCTATAGAAGGAATGCTAAGTGAGAGTTGAAAAATAGATGAACAGAAGATCAGAAGATTTATTCTTGATGCTTTAGGTTTTAGATTCTCTCTACAACAAAAGTCCTTTTCTAGGCCTCTATATTATCTTCTCTTCTTCTCTTTGTATTTGTCTCATGTGTTGAGAATTGCCCACTCTAGTCTAGGTGATTCTAAGGATACTTTGGAAGGCTGTGAAGAAAATTGAAGATCAATTTAGTTTCTTGGTGATACCCTGCGACGGAAATGATTCACAGGTCAAAGAAACTGAAGGAAGGACTAATACATTCCGCTGCGCATAATGTAAGTGTTCTTATCCTTATCTGTGTTTCAATTCAATTATAGAAGCATGTTCTAGGTTGTCTTATATTAATTTGTTTAATATAATATTTACATGAAAATAAACAAGATCATGTATAAGTTTTCCTAACAACTGGCCTTGGAGCCTTTGGTAATATTTATTTTCATGCATGAATATGTTAAAAAATTGAATAATTTGATGTGTTGAGTAATTGGATGGATTTCATATTTTTTAGGAAGTATATTGATTCTTATTTGATTATTAGCAAATTTAGGTTATTTTGTTGTGTTTTCTATGCAATTAATTTTTATAAATGCTTTACTTGGTGTAAAACATGGTAAAAATTATTTAGAAAACATTTTTGGGTTGGAAAATTACACAAAAAAAAATTTAAAAATATTTTTTGGGCTATGGTTGCGGCCTGGGAGTTTGAGACCAGTGGCCGCGACCACCATTAATCTCTGGCCGCAGCCAGAACTCGATTTTTTCCAAGAAAAGTCCCGTGGTCGCAGCCTACGATAATTTTTTTTAAATTCAAAATTTGAATGTATTTTTTAATGGGTTAATACAAAAATATCATATTTTTTCTATCATTTAAAATATATATTTTCTTAGATACGATATTTTTTGTTTGCTCTTTAAAAAATATATATTTTGTACAATGATTCAAATTCAAATTTAAACATAAGTTAACTAATTAATTTTAAATAATTTTATATATTAAAATATTATAATTAAGTTATCAGATATTAAATATTTTTTTTTTGAATACTTGATATTTTTGAAATCTTTTATTTGAAAATAATAATATATGATTATTCTATGGATTTTAATATTTAAATAATTTAAAATTTGAAAATTTGTTGACTAGATATTTTTATGGATATTTGAATTTGTTTAAGATATTTTTTTTAAAAAAAAACTATGGATATTTGTTTTAAAAATTTATGACTGGTTAATTTTTTTTAAAAAAATATCACGTTTTGCAAACCAATTAATAAAATATTTTTTTTAATAAATGAGAATTAAATTAACTTTGGTTAACTGTTGATAAATCTTATTTAAATTAAATTAATATTTTTCAAAATGACCTAAACTAAGTTGATTGTTGATAAATGAAATTTAACTTAACTTTTGTTAATTGTTGATAAATTTCATTTAAATTGACTTATTTATTTTTGCAAAAATTAAATTAATTCAAATTTTGGATAAATTTCAGAAAATTAATTGTGGTATTTTTGCATAAATTCATAGACTTGCTCATATAGTAACATGATTAGGCCCATCCAATTATAACATGTTTGTTTGCACTATATGTGGTATTTTTGCAATTGGGCTTAGATGCATATAGTGACCCATATGTTTGCTTTATATATGGATTTTGCTAAATAAAACATTCATAAAATTATAGGTTTTATTTGGGTCCAATAGAAAATTTAACGTTTAAATTCCTCTCTTGTGGGTGGTTCCACTTGTGAAGGCTCATTTGCTTTGCATAACTATAGTGGGCCTAAAAAATTCATAACAATTAATAAAACGAAGGTTTAAATTCTTGTCTTTTGGACCTTGTATGGAAGTACGGGGGCCTTAGTAGTGGGAACGACATACTGGACCCAACCCTCCTCCATACAAGCGCAATTGTTAAGGCCCATTTGCAAGAGTTTGACTTAATTGTATATGTTCATTATAATAGTTAAACTTAAATATTGATAAGAAACAAATTAATTCTAATTTGATTGAATTTGTTTCAATGTGATACTTTAGAATTAAGAGAAGATTATAGGACTTTGGCTTTAAAAATTTAATTTTACAATTTTTTGGAAAACCGTAGTCATTCATTTTTGAAAATTAATAATAAAAATACTATTTTAATAATGAGCTTATTTTAAAAAATTATATTCGATCTCCACCGTTAGTTTAACAAGGTCAATAGCTTAATGGGGTCTCGAGACGCTTTCATTCGTCCCCCTACAGAAGGTTTTCATTAGTTATTTTGACAACGTTAGATTTCGAAAGATAGATAATTATAGGTCAAATTCTATTAGACTCACCCCTACGGTGACTACTAGGACTAAATCTATGATTATCGAAGCTGTGGGTATAGCTCATAAAATAAGAGATTTTGTTTTCTTATTATGATCGAATAAAAATTTGTTAATAATGGTGTCCATTATTAAATGAGTTTACTACTCTATTTAACTAATGATATTTTTTGACTCTCGTCAACCGGAACAACGATATCATAGAATAGTTAAAAGCCTAAAGAAATAGAGATATGATTATTTTTATATTTTTTTCCATATCTTACATATTTATGGTGTATGCTGTGTTATTTCTTGAAATTAGAGTGAATAGAATTTTTATTGAGAAAATGTGATTGATTTCTATTTTATTGATAATATGTAGTATTATTATGGCTGTGTCTACTCCCATCCTTTCTCAACTTTCGATGGAGAATTTCACTAGAGAAAGTTTCCTTAAGTGGAAGCAGAACATCAACATAGTGTTGATTGGTGACAACTCCAAGTTCGTCATGACTGAGGAATCCTCAGAAGTTCCAGCTGAAGGAGCTACCAAGTCTGTAAGAGACAAATATGAGGGTTGGCAGGCGGCCAATATCAAGGCACGATACTACATGTTGACTAGTATGGTCAACACTTTCAAGACAAAGATGGAGAATGTCGAGACGACCTACGAAATCATGGACCAGCTCCAAGACATGTTCAGTGCAAAGTCTGTGTAGCCTCGATTTGAAGCCAGTAAGAAATATGCCAATGCTCGGATGGCACCGTCTCAGCATGTTCATGAACACCTAATCAAGATGACCAACTACTTTCAGGAAGCTGAACTACACAGAGTCATGATAGATGATGAGACTCAAGTCAGCTTAATCCTCAACAATCTCTTTCTAGCTTTCTGGTCATTCACCACCAACTTTGTGATGAATAAACTCCACTTTGGTTTGACGCAGTTCATGAACGAGCTTCAGACTTTTGAGTCTATCATGGGTGGACCTAGTAAGGGAGGAGAAAAGAAGACTACTGCTCTTGCTGCTGCTAATCCAGCTAAGGCTGAAGCTAACCTAGCTTCATCTTCGAAAGCTAGAAACAAAAGGAAAGGTGGACAAAACACCAACCTCGGGCCTACAAAGGCTACAAAGACGAGTGCCCAGACGCCTAAGGGGAAGAACAAAAAACAAGAAAGGTAAAGGTAAATGCTTTCACTGCAAAGAGAAGAGGCATTGGAAACAGGATTGCCCCAAGTTTCTAGCAAACAAAGACAAAGGTAACATTTCATTTATCTTAGAAACATGTATTTTAGAGAATGATAAATCCATTTGGATTGTTGATTCTGGATCTGATAACCATGTTTGTAACTTTTTATGGCTTCTTGAATCGTGGGAGGAAGTGGATGAAGGTGACTTAAAGCTTAGAGTTGGGAACGAAGCGTTCATTACGGTCCAAGCTAGAGGAAGAGCTCGCCTGAAGTTCAGAAATAAATATTTAATTTTGAAAGATGTATTTTTTATTCCAGATTTTAGTAGAAATTTAATTTCAGTTTCCATGTTGCAATTAGAACAATTTGTTATGACTTTCACAAGTTCTAATATATCTATTACTTTCAATGGATCACTATTGTGTATTGCATGTTTGAAAAATGGGCTTTATATTCTACGAACTAACGAACCCCTCTCTCTTAATAATGATTTATTCAAAGTGGCTAAACCTAGGACTAATAAACGTCGAAAGACCGATAACGATAGTGTTGACCCACGATTTGGCCAACTGACACGGAGTCAGAATATGCTTGATATGAATGAAAGTAATGAGAAGAACGTAATGAAAAAGGTAAATAAGACACAGTATTTTAGAGTGGTTCGGCCCCAGGATCTGGTAATGACCTACGCCCACTTAGGATGATATTGATATAAAAATCAGATGAGTGATCAAAGAACTTGGGTCTAATGAGTTTCACTAATCTCTGAAGAACAATACAATATTACTAGGAGAATTACTATAGTCTCGAATGATTCAAAAGCCCAAAAAAAAGTCCTCTCCCTTGAGCTATCTCCTGTTATTTATAGGCTCAAGGGGGATTACAAAAGATTGTTACAGATATTCTTTCTTGAATAATCGGATACTCAGGAGATTGTGTGAGATAAATTCGGGATTCACAAAGATCTTCCCATTAATGTTGCCTTGTATGCGGAGCTATCGACTAGACTGGTCGCAGGTAAGACAGGTTCGCACTGCTTCTAATGTGTCTTCTGGTCGATACTCTAGCAGAACGTTTCCAGGTGTCAGCCACGTGTCCAGGGATCACTTGCCACGTCACCAATGCTCATTTTTTGGATAACATTTGCCCCCCAAGTTTATTTACCACGAGCAGTAAATAAACTTTTGAACGAACAACTCTTCGGTAACCCCGCCTGACGTGTCAGAACCCTTCGTGTGTTCTTGAAAAAAGTAACCCACTTCTGTCTAATCATGTCCTTTCGGTTCCCCAGAAAATATTTTGACGGCCATCCCGCTTCCCTATACTTTGAAAAAAGGGAAACTGATGATTACATCTTTTTAATGCCACAGAAAAACTTATATAAGACATTCGAAGGATTTATTTTCTTTTTACGCATGCCATCGTCTTCACCAGAAAACCTAAAATCCAAAGCTCTTATCGTTCCCGAAGAACGATCCCTCTGTACTTTCAGGACTCCGTCCGAGAGCTCTTTGATCTCCGAAAACCCTTCTTCCATCTCCACGATTACTTTTCTTGGTAAGTTTTCGAATTCCCACGCTTCTAATTTTTCATGGTGCATGCTTCTGAATGTGTACTATTTGAGTTTTATCTGTTTCTGGTTTGAGACGCTTGTAGACAGAATATTATGTAGGCACAATAGAGTTACCAGTTAGTTTAAAATCCAGGATCATGCTTTTTAGGACGTAAAATCGAAGTAAAAATTCAATCTTTAAGCTAGTTGAAAAAATAAGTTTTTCCCGTCCTAAGGGGAGTTGAAAAAGCTTTTTCAGAAAACTTTTTACTTTCACCCTTTGATCCGTTTTTCAAACTGTTTGTGTAGAAAAATTTAGCTTTTTGTTAGAATGCTGTAGTATAAAAGCTTAACTTTTATACTCGACCAGCGTTATTCTAAAAAGCTTTTAAAAGTTTTCTATTCTCACCTCCCCATTCTTCTGTATGCAGACTTTAATGCCAGATTTGTGGGGAGGTGAAAGGCCTATTGACGATGACCTTCTCGCCCAGCTGCTCGAGGGAGAAGAACAACCAGCTGACCGTGTCCACGAGATCCATTTCTCGCGATCCTCTTCCAGACCCCATCCTTCTCCTCCAATGGCCCGTTCCAAATCTTCAGGCAAGAAAAGGCCCGAGTCTGAAAACAACCCAAATTCTCCTGCCCGGCCTGATTTGCAGGCAAGGGCTCCCTCGACCAGTGGTCGAGAAAATCTTGTTCCTGACCCTAATATCCAAATTATGGCCCGCCCTCGCCATCAGAACCTGCCTGATGTCGAGTGGTATACTTCCACGGCCAGTTCAGTGACCCTTCGGATGGTTGCTAACTGCTTCAGGAAATTCCCTCTCACAGGGGTTTCCATTATACGTCCTGCCGCAGACCAGAGGGCTAACCTCCCAGGAGGTGCAAACAGCGCCTGGTCCCGGTATCACATCGAGGCGGGAGCTTATCTCCCTCTTCATCCCTTTTTTGAGGGGGTGGCCAATTATTTCGGTGTCGCCCCCTTCCAAATAACTCCAAACGGATATAGAATGCTGGCCGCACTCTATATCTTGTATAAACTTAAGAAATGGCCAGAACCTTCGCCCCATGAGGTCAACTATCTTTTTGATCTTAAGTCTAACCGCAACAACACGGAATAGGTTTCTTCCATTCTTGTCACCAGGAAACCAATCGAACATTCCTGAGTGACACTACGCACATCTCGAATGTTGGGCAATATAGTAAGGAGTACTTCATTACTCCGAACATAACCAGCAATAACTTGGCCTTCGCTCGAGGAGGTAAGTGCTTGTCTTCGACTGGTCGATACTTTTCGTCGATGTGTTCCCTTTCATTTTTCTTAAATTGTAATCTGTTTTTCAGGCCCCTGGTTACATCCGACCCCAATACCGGACATGGTGCTGAGGTCCAATACCTTGGCCAGGATGTCCGACGCAGCAAAAAGCATCAAGATCCTGGTAACTGAAGAAAACTTGAGGCGATCTGGTCTCCTGGCTCCTCGCCATGAAACTAGAGGGTCCGTGGTGGACGAAACCACTGCCGAGGGGGTTCCCGAGCAGCAACCCCCTGTGTCTCCTCCTCGGAGGAGGCCAACGGGGATTACTATTAGGGAGCCCACAGGCGATCCTTCCGCAGAAAGGCCTTCTGCTCCCCAAGGCAAGGGGAAACAAAAGGCCAAAGAGCCAGTTGAGGACTTGGAAGAGTCTTCTGATGAGAACGGTAACACTATTTTACTTTTAAATGGTTTGCCAATTCTCTGTCATTTTTTTGACGGGGAGGGTAACTTTACATATGCTCCAAACCTAGGGCCAGACTTCTTCATGCCAGATAATGAGTATATGACTAATAGAGTCAATAGTGTAGCGACCAGTAGTTGTAGCTCGGGTATTCACTTTGTTACCTCTTTTCTGTTGTATAATAACTTTTCATCTGCCTCTTATCTTATCATTTTCCTGTGTTTACTTGCATGCAGACATGGCCACTCCCAACATCTTTGACATGTATCAGGCTGAGGAGGAAGAGGAAGTTCCTCAACTCCAACGGAGGTCCAAGAGGAGAACTGGTGAATCCAGCCGAGGTCCTCCAGCCAAGAAGGGTCAAACAGAAGACCTTCCCAAGGTAGCGCCAACTGGGCAAACTTCTGCCCATCCACCAGCTTCTACTGAGAAGCAGACCCCTCTTGCCCCGCCAAATCCTCCGGCTGCGCCCACCAGAGAGGAAATTACTCGTGAAGAAGCTCTCGGGGCCAAACTCATGAGCCGTGCCCTTCGATCCGCCAAGGATCGCCTTGAACGCATCAGTAAAAGTGACTGCGTCAAGGATGCAATGGTCGAGGCTGAAAACATGGGGGCCGACCAGGTTCTGAACAGGACCCTGAATGAAATCTCCAGTGTGAGTACTTCTTCACTTCTTAAGCCTTAGTCTTTTATTCTTCATGACATGCTCTAACTTTTTTTCCTTTATTCACAGGCCTTGCTGTCTGCTATCACTGCTCGTACCCGTGTCCAGGCTTCCATCGAGCAGGCTAAGGCAAAGGCCACTGAGAGGCATCAGGTGAAGGCAGCTGAGGAGCTTTCGGCTGCAGAGGCTAGGCATGCCAAGGAGTTGGAGGCAATGGCTCGAGAGAGGGACGCTGCGGTGACTAAGCTGTCAGAGGCTGAAGCTGCAAAGGAAGCTGTAATAAAGTCGCGGCAGCAGTATCGAGATTCCAGCGTAACCCATCTTCGCGAAATCAAAAGGCTGGAAGAGATGCTCAAGCCCAAGGATGAGGCCATTGCCACTCTTGAAGGCAAAGTGAAACAATTGAAGCTTGACAACTCCAAAAATCTGGAGAGGTACAAGAGGATGATGCTCCGATGTTTCTACAACTTCTGGAAACACAATCAGGGTGCCGACTTCAGCTTTCTTTCGGAGGAAGTCAGGACTGCCGAGTTAGCCCGCTGCACTGCCCAACTAGCTGAAGAGGAGGCAAGAGCGAGGACCCCCGCCTCTCCCAGCATTGTTGCTGTAGAAGAAGAAGAAGTTGTTGAGGACGCGACCAACCAGGATGCTGCTCAAGACCCTCCAGCCCCAAATGCCTCTTAAACTTTTCCCTTATTTTTTTTCTTTCTTTTTGGCTACACGACCCACGGGTCGTGATGTAAAGACAATATATTTTTGTTTTAAACTTTGCTGCACGGGCAGTAAATCTTTTTTCTTTTACCTGAACAGTTACATCCAAGCAACGATGCTTGCGGTGTAAAGGCTTAAATCTTGATGCTATAATATCTTTATTTATTATAACATTTGTCCGTATGACCAAACTTAGCATAGTACTTTGGCATGATTTAACAAAACATAAATTTTGAAAAATACTCTAAGTACTGTAGCATGCTTTCACTCATTTTGTTCATGTGTTTACATACCTTGCGAGTATGCTTTGCTATCGATGTGCCTTATATGCCCCCCAAGTGATCGAGGAGCTTTAGGTCCTTGGTCACTTGCCCTGACCATGGCCTGTTCAAACATTCCTGTTCGTATGAAAAATGATACTTGTAATACAGCAAAACAACACACGTAATGAACAAATACTTGTAAATGTAAATTCACAATGGTTGGCAAGAATGACTGGCTGCGCACAGTCCCTTATAATCTCGTATTAAAAATGGACTAAACATGTCTTTACAAGTGATTCTATAATAGAACCTTACATATATGAGCAGTTAGCCATACAACGTGGCTAGCCCTCTTTGCAAAACTTGTAAAAATTGAAATTTAATACAAGCCAGTCCTTTATAAAGGACTGTTTACTGATAATACTTGCGCAGGTGTTCTCCATTCCAATAGCGTGGAACGAGATCTCGGTTTAAGCGTGCAAGTTTGTAGGTGCCTGGATGAAGGACTTCTTCAATTTGGTAAGGTCCTTCCCAATTGGGTCCGAGTACTCCAGCAGCAGGGTCGCAGGTATTTAAGAAAACTCGTCGTAACACCAAGTCACCGACGTTGAATTTCCTTTCTTTAACTTTGGAGTTAAAGCACCGGGCGACTTTTTGCTGGTATGCAGCTACTCGGAGTTGAGATTTCTCTCGTATCTCATCGATTGAGTCTAGGGACTCCATCATTAGCTGGCTGTTCTGATCCTGGTCGTAAGTCAAACGCCGATGTGAGGGGGGATCTAACTCAACAGGAAACATAGCCTCATACCCATAGGCTAAGGAAAATGGAGTATGTCCTGTCGCTGTTCGGTGAGACGTTCTATACGACCAGAGGACTTCAGGCAACTGCTCTGGCCATGCTCCTTTAGCTTCCTCAAGTCTTTTCTTCAGGGTGTCTTTAAGAGTTTTATTCACTGCTTCGACCTGCCCATTCGCCTGGGGGTGTGCGACTGAAGAAAAGCTTTTAATAACTCCATGTCTTTCGCAAAAATCGGTGAATAAATCGCTGTCAAATTGGGTCCCATTTTCTGAAACTATCTTTCTGGGAAAACCATACCGACAGACAATGTTTTTAATGACAAAGTAGAGAACTTTCTTGGTCGTGATGGTTGCGAGTGGTTCAGCTTCGGTCCATTTGGTGAAGTAATCAATTGCCACAACTGCGTATTTTACTCAGCCTTTCCCTGTAGGTAGGGATCCAATCAAATCTATCCCCCATACTGCAAAAGGCCACGGACTCTGCATTTGTTTCAATTCATTTGGAGCTGCTCGTGGAATCTTGGAGTGCCTTTGACATTTATCACATCTTCGTACAAACCCCATCGAATCCTCGTTCATCGTTGGCCAAAAGTAGCCCTGCCTTAGAATCTTTTTTGCCAAACTCTGCCCCCCAGCGTGATCCCCGCAGAAGCCTTCATGCACCTCTTTCATGAGTTCCTTAGCTTTTTCTGGTGTAACGCACCTGAGTAGTGGCATCGAATATCCTCTTCGGTACATAACGCCATCAACCAGTATGTATCTAGCAGCTCGTCTTTGTAGAGTTCTGGCCTTGTTCCTATCTGTTGGCAGCGTACCATTCATCAGATACTCCAAGAAAGGCGCCATCCACGTATCCTCCATCCGAATCTCCATACTGGATTCCGTGGTTTGTATGCTCGGCTTACTCAGTCTTTCTACTGGCACGACGTTCAAGGTGTCAGCATCCTTTGCGCTCGCGAGTTTGGCTAAGGCATCTGCGTTTGAATTCTGATCTCGCGGGATTTGTTGGAGGGTGTACTTCGTGAACTGGGCTAACAAGTCTTTTGTTTTATTTAAGTAGGCCACCATTTTCAAACCTCGCGCTTGATATTCTCCTAGGACTTGGTTCACCACCAGCTGTGAATCACTGTAGATATCAAGCGTCTTTATGCTCATATCCTTTGCCATTCTCAATCCAGCGAGGAGTGCTTCATATTCCGCTTCATTATTTGATGCAGTGAAGTCGAACCTGATAGCGCATTGAAATCGATGCCCTTCTGGCGTTATCAATATCACTCCCGCTCCAGCGTGGGATTCGTTGGATGAGCCATCCGTGAATAGCTTCCACGAGGGAGTTTTATCTAGAGGCACGGGCGCTTCAGGCAGTTCGCACTGCTCACTGTCCGGGAGTTCGGTGAACTCTGCAATAAGATCGGCCAAGACTTGTCCCTTTACTGCTGTTCGCGGTGAATAGGTTATATCGAACTGCCCTAGTTCGACTGCCCATTTTAACAATCGCCCAGCCGCCTCAGGTTTTTGGAGGACTTGCCGAAGGGGCTGGTCAGTTTGAACTGTGATAGGATGGGCTTGGAAGTAAGGACGTAACTTCCTAGAGGCTAGAATTAGGCAATATGCTAACCTTTCAATTGGAGGATATCATAATTCTGCATCGATCAGCCTCTTGCTGACATAGTAGACTGCTTTTTGTACACCTTCTTCCTCTCGTAAAAGTACCGCGCTAGCAGCAACTTCGGTGGTCGCCAGATAAACAAATAAAGTCTCTCCTTCGATCGGCTTCGACAAGATGGGAGGTTGTGCCATATGAGCTTTCAACGCCTGGAATGCTTGCTCGCAGTCTCCTGTCCATTCAAACTTCTTGTTTCCTCTAAGTAGATTGAAGAAAGGAACACACTTGTCTGTTGATTTCGAAATGAATCTACTTAGGGCCGCGATCCTCCCGGTCAAACTTTGTACATCTTTGATCTTTTCTGGCGACTTCATGTCGATCAGGGCTTTTATCTTGTCGGGATTGGCCTCGATTCCTCTTGAATTCACGATAAATCCCAAAAACTTCCCTGATCCGACTCCAAAGGAACACTTGAGGGGATTCAACTTCATCTGGTACTTGTTTAACACATCAAAGCACTCTTGTAAATCCCTCACATGTCCTTCTGCCTTCTTAGACTTTACCAGCATGTCATCCACGTATACCTCCATGTTTACACCGATTAGCTCCTTAAACATGTGGTTGACAAGCCGTTGGTAAGTCGCACTTGCGTTTTTCAGTCCGAAGGGCATTACTTTGTAACAGTACAAGCCCGTATCGGTCCGAAAGCTGGTGTGATCCTCATCAGGGGGATGCATGCTAATCTGGTTGTAGCCTGAATATGCATCCATGAATGAGAGGATCTCATGTCCTGCAGTAGCGTCGACCAGCTAGTCGATCCTCGGGAGCGGGAAGCAGTCCTTTGGGCAGGCATTATTAAGGTCTGTAAAATCCACACAGGTCTGCCACTTGCCGTTAGGCTTGGGGACTAGCACCGGATTAGAGACCCACGATGGATAAAATGCCACCCGGATGAACCCATTCTCCTTTAGCCTTTCGACTTCTTCTTTTAAGGCTCGTGATCGATTTTTGTCGAGCAGCCTTCTCTTTTGTTGCACGGGTGGAAAGGTTTTGTCTATATTCAGGACATGGATGATTACTGCAGGATCTATCCCAACCATGTCTTTATGCGACCAGGCGAAGACCTCCTGGTTTTTTCGCAGGAATTCCACCAGTGCGTGCTTTGTGGTAGGCTCTAAGTTTTTCCCAACCTTTACGACTTTGGTTTGGTCTTCTTTGTCGAGTTGGACCTCCTCCAGGTCCTCGACGGGTCCAACATTTTCTTCAAAATCCCCAAAGCGAGGATCCAAATCTCCATCCTCACTTTGGGCAACACCCTATTTGGTGACTTCATTACCGGATTGGGCTTCCGTATCAACAGCCATCTGCAATCTATCTGGGGTAGTGCTCCTCGGCGTTCCACTTTTTGCCTTTGTGATCGAGGCATTGTAGCACTCCATGGCTTCCCTTTGGTTTCCTAAAACGCGTCCTAACCCCGCGTCTGTCGGGAACTTCATGGCTAGGTGCCACATAGAGATGACGGCCCGTAGATCAACCAGTATGGGCCTTCCAATAATGGCGTTGTACGCCGAAGGACAATCGACCACTACAAAAGTGGCGAGTAATGTCCTTGTAGCAGGCGCTGTACCCGTCGTTACTAGGAGTTTGATCAATCTGGCTGGGGCGAGTCCTTCTCCAGAGAAGCCGTATATCGTTTGATTGCAGGGCTCCAAGTCCTTCACGGATAATTTCATGCGTTCTAGTGTTGATTTATACAGGATAATCACTGAACTTCCTATATCGACCAGTACCCTCTTCACCATCATATTGGCCATCTGGATGTCCACGACCAGCGGATCGGAATGTGGGAACCTGACGTGTTGGGCGTCGTCATCAGAGAAGGTTATCTCTCCTCCCTCTGACCGAGCCTTTTTTGGTGCACGGTCCTCCACAGTCATCATCTCGATGTCCTGGTCGTGGTGCAGAGTCTGAGCATATCGTTCTCTGGCCTTTTCGCTATTTCCCGTGAGGTGCGGGCCTCCACAGATGGTTAAGAGTGTTCCAGCCACGGGGGCAGACTGTAATGGTGGCGAGCGTTGGCGTGTGGGCGCCTGCTCGTTGCCACCCGAAGCTTCTCGTTGGGAATTTCCCGAGGCCTGTACGTATCTTTTCAAGTATCCTTGTCTAATAAGGAACTCGATTTCGTCTTTTAACTGGTTGCATTCATTAGTGTCATGTCCGTAGTCATTATGGTAATGACAGAACTTGGTGGTGTCTCTTTTCGAAATGTCCTTTCGAATGGGCCCAGGTTTCTTGTAAGGCACATTGGAACTTGTGGCCTGGTAAACCTTTCCCCGAGACTCAACAAGGGCAGTGTAGTTAGTGAACCGAGGTTCATAACGATTACCCTTGGCTCGTTTGTTGTCGAAGGTGGAAGGCTCGTTATACGGCCGTTTTCCACCGTTTTTGCCATTACCGTTGCCGTTCCCGTTGCCTTTGCCGTTGCCACTAGGTTTAGACCCATTGGCGGCCTTGGCGGGTTCGGAAGCCTTCTTATCCTTGCCTGAGGGCTTTCCATCGTCGGCAATGGCTTCTTCAAGCTTGATATAGCGATCAGCTCAATCCAAAAATTCTTGGGTAGTTCTCACCCCTTCCTTTTGGAGACTCTTCCAGAGGGGAGAACGACATTTTAATCCTGTAGTTATGGCCATCATTTTCCCTTCGTCCCCGACCATCTTCGCTCCAGCTGTTGCTCGCATAAAACGCTGGATGTAGTCTTTCACTGACTCCCCATCTTGCTGGAGAATTTCGACTAGCTGGTTTGCTTCGGTCGGGTGTACACGACCAGCATAGAACTGTCTGTAGAACTCCCGTACGAAAATTTCCCAGGAAACAATGCTTGCGGGAGGGAATTTGAAGAACCACTCCTGCGCAGCTTCAGAAAGTGTTGCAGGGAAGATCCTGCACCGAGCGTCTTCGGACACTTTCTGAATGTCCATTTGAATTTCAAACTTATTGACATGCGAGACTGGGTCTCCATATCCATCAAAGTTTGGAATCGTAGGCATCTTGAATTTGCTGGGAGTTTCGGCGTTAGCTATCCTTTGTACGAAAGGAGTGCCTTTCCTCCTATCGTGGTCGATGTAAGAAGTCCTTCCCCCGACCAGCTGTTGCACTGCCTGGTTGAGGGCGTCTATCTGGACCTGTACAGCGGCAGGAATCGCTGTGGCCTCCGTTGCCGGGGGGACATTCTTGCCGTGCTTCTCACGGCGATCATTGAGTACATCTCTCAGGTCCTCTTCTCTTCTCCGCTGCTCGCTTCCCCTGAGCCGGTTGAAGACATTATTTTGTCTGGGCTGCCCCCCAGCATCCTGTCTATTTGGTTGGTCATCTTGAGGTACCTGGCTCCTGCCTTTACCTCTTTCTTCATTCCTCCCACCGGCATTTCTTTTGCCTGAGTCGGCCTCATTATATCCGTGGCCATCTCTAAACCTCGACTGGCTATGGTGAGATCGACTGTTCCCTCGATGTCCGTTCCTGGCTGAACCGTCCCGAGCGTTAGAGGGTGGCCTGCGCTGGTCGTGGTGTCCCCGTGCATCATCGTGCCGTGGGGGGCCCCAGACCGCAGAGCCTAACTCTGAGTCCCTCCTGTTGCCAGGAGGGTACTGTCCTCTGTTCGGTAGGTTCGGCCCATCGTCCCTACGGCGTCTAGGGCTGCGAGGCTGATGCTCGGCCCTATTCTGCCTCTGTTGCGGGGGATTACCCTGAGCAGCTTGGGATGGTGGCTGTGCCTCAGGATCCAGTGGGACATCATCATGGGGCATCTGAGGCTGCTCGGGCCTTTGCGAAATCGAAGGCTGGATCGGTGGGCTTGGATTAGGACCCTTCTGAGGTGGTCCATTCACAGGTTGGTCAGGTTGCGAGGCAGGTGCAGCCTGGTTTCTAGCCAATAGAAAGGCTGCCTCGAGGGCTGCCATGGCTTCGCTCTGGCGGCGGTCCACCTCCGCCTGCCTTTCGCTCAATTCTGCGTGCTGCCGTTCAATCTCCTGCTGCTGCCGCACCATAACTTCAGCAGCAGTCTCCTGACTGGCTCTCAGACTAGTCAGTTCTTCCTGCAACGCGCCCAGGGTACTCTTCAGCGTTACATCATCCATCTCCTCCTCCTCCTCAAAGTCCAGTTGTGGTTCATCCTCTGCCATGCTTGCAGGAGGAGAAGGAGGTGGCGGGTTTGACGGTGCAGCGGCGGCCGCCTGTCCAGTTTTCTTTCCAGCTTTCGCCATTAGCTTTCTCAACAACGATAAATCAAGCTCTCAATGAAAGCACCAGAATGTTGACCCACGATTTGGCCAACTGACACGGAGTCAGAATATGCTTGATATGAATGAAAGTAATGAGAAGAACGTAATGAAAAAGGTAAATAAGACACAGTATTTTAGAGTGGTTCGGCCCCAGGATCTGGTAATGACCTACGCCCACTTAGGATGATATTGATATAAAAATCAGATGAGTGATCAAAGAACTTGGGTCTAATGAGTTTCACTAATCTCTGAAGAACAATACAATATTACTAGGAGAATTACTATAGTCTCGAATGATTCAAAAGCCCAAAAAAAGGTCCTCTCCCTTGAGCTATCTCCTGCTATTTATAGGCTCAAGGGGGATTACAAAAGATTGTTACAGATATTCTTTCCTGAATAATTGGATACTTAGGAGATTGTGTGAGATAAATTTGGGATTCACAAAGATCTTCCCATTAATGTTGCCTTGTATGTGGAGCTATCGACCAGATTGGTCGCAGGTAAGACAGGTTCGCACTGCTTCTAATGTGTCTTCTGGTCGATACTCTAGCAGAACGTTTCCAGGTGTCAGCCACGTGTCCAGGGATCACTTGCCATGTCACCAATGCTCATTTTTTGGATAACAGATAGCATGATGTATTTATGGCATTTGAGACTAGGTCACATTGGCTATGATAGAATTCAAAGACTTACAAAGGATGAGCCTTTAAGGGAACTCACCTTAGGTGAATTACCTGTCTGTGAATCTTGTTTAGAAGGCAAACTGACGAAGAGTCCATGTAACGCCCTGCTAATTAGGGTCTGTCACGAAGTGTGTTTAAAACCAGTGTTGGACTTGCTAAACAAGTCATTTGGACTAAACGTGTGATTAAGCCACTAAGGTTTAGGTACTAAAATTCTTTGATAAACTCAAGTTTATTTCCACTGGATTAAAAACGTGTTGTTTACACGGGATCCCAAAAACATCAGTTCAAAAGTTAATTACAATACTCCGGTTACACAATAAGCCGACCTAGGCGACAAAAACTGGATTTAACCCTAGTTCCCCTGAGCATCTCGGTCGTGGTGGTTGAGCGGATCGCATATGTACATACCACTGCTAATGCCCTCCGACTCATGGCTGGTTGAGCTTCTCTTTCCCTTTACCAGCACCACAAAGCACCTGTGAGCCAGAAGACTCAACAAGAACATGTATTCAACAGTTCACATAATAAAATGACTATCAAGCAGTAATAACTGAAACTGGTGTTTTCATTAAACAAACTGGTGACCATAGAGTCACACGAGTGCATGTTGCACTTCCTTTCAAATTGTTGGCATCCGAGCCAGTCAAGCTCATGTCGCACTCCCTGGGTGGCCCAGCCATGGTGGCCTACACTCCATGTGCATTATGCCAATCTTAGCTTATAAACTAAGTTCTTTAAGCCCTTGACTTATAAGTCAAGCCACCACGTGCCTCCAACTTATAAGTTGAAGCCTTGGGACTCTCAACTTATGAGGCAAGTCTCCCAGACTCCAATATATTCTCAACTAATAAGTTGATCCCCACTTAACACCCTAATAACCCTCTAGTTTATTAACCAAGCTTCATAGTCAGAACAGACATTCACATGTTTCATATAGCATACCTATCAACAATCACAATGCATTATAATACATTCACACAACAGTCATAAGCATAATCATAACTATGCACATTACAGTGTACCTAATCAGATATTCGCAAACAAAATTATAATCATGTTCATCAACAAAGTCAAAGCTTTATTCATCTCCACATTCATCACCTTGACTAAGCTATAATCATGCATTCACATAACAGGTGCAGTTTTCTTACCTTCGGTTTGTATACAAGTTACTAGCGACGCCCCTTTGAGTACGATCCCCGATTCAAGCCCTTAGCGTAAACCTATTCACAATCGTAATAAGGAAGTTCCATCAACAACAGGTAAATAAAAGCTTCCAGACCAAATCTTAGCCTCCGGGACATCGAATTCCACTTAACAAGGAAGTAGAATCGATCCCGAGCCCAAATGGTTAAGTCCCCCAACTTAAAAATCCCATTAAGGCCAAAATTCCCCTTAAGGGTCGCGGCCCAAAAAACCCGAGCCGTGGCCCACCTCTAATTCCAAAGGCCCGGCCTCCCTGGAAACCAACGCGCGCCGCGGTGCGCCCCTGAGACGCCGCGGCCCGCCCCTGCCTCCGAGCCCTGATGGCTCGAATTCTCCTTCGCAGGCCGCAGCTCACCAGAAAAGAGCCGCGACTCAGCCCCACGAACCCGGAAATTTCTGGGTTTTTCTTCAACCGAACCCAGCCAAAACTTATCCAATTTCATCCCACTCCTCCAATTCAATTCCCACAACCTATATATTCATTCTCACCTATCAAACCCAGCTAATTAGCATAGAAAAGCTCATCAAACTTCCCAAACCCAATCTCCCTATTATCAAGCATGCATGAATAGCATAACTCTAAATATTTCAGCATAACTAATCATACAATTTTTAGTTCAAAACTCTTACCTCAGCTGAGATGAACCACCTGAGCTTAACCTCTGATTTCCCCAAGCCCAACACCTTGATTCCTAGGCTTTAATCTTCAATTTCCCAGGAAAAATCCTCAAACTTCCATGGCACATAGAGAAAACGAGGGAGAGAGAAAGGGAGCTGTTGAATTCCTTTTTCCTTTAATTTCTCAAACCTTCTGAGTATTTCCCAGCCAGCTAAGTCTTAAACTTGAGTGGAAATGACTAAATTGCCCCTTACCCTTAGCTTATTCCTCAAATGTTCCCAAGGGAAATTTTGTCCTTTGCCTCAAATCCTGCTATCCACAATTTACATCCTATAATTCCCGCTACTTCCAATTTTCTCACACGGTTACCAATAAATTTTCCCATTACCCACTAATTCCCGGTAATGTACTAAATCACTAAAATACCCCTAAGCTTACCCCGAGCCGGGTATTAAAACCCCGTTGTGACTTTTCCGCTAACTTGCTCATCGGGATCGCCTCTCGTCAAGTAACCCAAATATATCCACATAATAATGTGGTCTCAATCACACAAACACATATTTGCATTTATTCCCCGAACGGGTCAAATTACTAAAATTCCCTTCTTATAAGAAACGGGCCCACATACACATATTTAATATCTCTAAGATGCAAACATAAGTATATTATAGTATAATTCACATAATAACTCAATTATTGCCTCCCGACCCCCTAATCCAGGCACTAAGCCACATTCGGAAATTTGGGATGTTACAGTCCATTCACTACAAAGGGTGATAGGGTCAAAGAACCACTTGGACTTGTTCATTCAGATGTTTCTGGACCTTTGAATGTACAAGCCAGGGGTGATTTTGAGTATTTCATCACTTTCATTGACGATTACTCTAGATATTCATGTCTTTACCTAATGCATTGGAAATAAGAAACATTTTCAAAGTTTCAGGAATTCCTAGCTATGGCTCAGAACCAATTAGGTAAAATGTTAAAGATCTTGCGATTTCATAGGGGTGGAGAATATTTAGATATGTAGTTCCAAGATCATTTAACTAAACTTGGGATTTTATCACAACTTAATGCCTCGGGTACTCAACAACAAAATGGTGTAGCGGAATGCCGAAACAGAACATTATTGGAAATGGTTAGATGCATGCTTAGCTACTCAACACTGCCAACTTCATTCTAGGGACATGCAATTGAAACTACGATCGACATTCTAAATTTCGTACCGTGCAAATCAATCCCCAAAACACATTTAGAACGCTGGAATGGTCGTAAACCTAGCTTACGTCATTTTAGAATCTGGGGGTGTCGCGCCCACATCCTGAGGAAAAATGAAGGAAAACTAGAACTGCGAACCAAAGTTTGCATGTTTGTTGGCTATCCTAAAGGCACTCGAGGTGGACTATTCTATAGTCATTTAGAAAAGAAAGTGTTTACTTCTATGAATGCTACTTTTATGGAAAATGACTATGTCCAAAACTCCAAATCGCTCAGCAAAGTAGTTTTAAAGGAGATGGTTGAAGAATTGACTCCAACCAATGTTCCATTATCATCAACGCAAGCTGATGATGAAATTCTCACTCTTCATGTCCAACCGACGCAAGTCGATTTAAATGAAGAAAGTACCACTGTTCCTGAGCAAACATTCACAAAGCCTAGTCATAGTGGGACGGTTTCTAGGAACCTAGTTCGCTATGTTTGGATGGAGAAACCAATATGGTTGTTGGTGACACTGGTGACGATGATTCGTTGTCTTTCAAATAGGCAATGGCTAGCCCTGAAAAGAAACTATGGCTCGAAGCCATGAATTAAGAAATGGAGTCCATGTACTCAAATTTTTTCTGGGATCTTGTGGAAGCACCTAGTGACTTTAAGGCCATTGGGTGCAAGTGGATCTACAAGAAGAACTGAGGTTTTGATGGAAAGATCAAAACTTATAAAGCTCGATTAGTGGCAAAGGGTTATACCCAAAGAAAGGAGTGAACTATGAGGAAACTTTTAGTCCGGTAGCCATGCTCAAGTCCATTCGCATCCTCCTATCCATAGCAGCCGCTCTCAACTATGAGATCTTGCAAATGGACGTCAAGACAACTATTCTTAACGGGAAGCTTAACGAAGTCATTTATATGGATCAACCAGAATGATTTAAAGTAGCTGGACAAGAAGGAAAAATTTGCAAATTGAATAGGTCCATTTATGGACTTAAGCAAGCTTCTCATTCCTAGAACCTTAGGTTTGATGAATAATCAAAACCTATGGCTTTGAACAAAATATTGACGAGCCTTGTGTTTACCAACTAAAGGAAAATCAAATAGTGGCATTCCTAGTTCTTTATGTTGATGATATCTTACTCATTGGAAACAATGTTAAGAAATTGTCAGATGTGAAGAATTGGCTTAACACTCAGTTCCAGAAGAATGATTTGGGTGAAGCAAGTTATGTTCTGGGTATCCAGATCATTAGGTATAGAAGAACAAACTCTTAGCTCTATCTCAAGCAGCTTACATTGATAAAGTACTTGAATGTTTCTCAATGACAAATTCCAAGAAAGGACGTCTATCGTCCCGCCATGGAATCCATCTTTCAAAGAAGCAATCTCCCCAGACTCCTAAATAGAAAGATGCAATAAGAAAAGTTCCTTACGCATCGGCAGTTGGAAGTCTGATGTATGCTATGTTGTGTACTAGACCAGATATTTGCTATGCAGTAGGAGTAGTGAGCAGGCATCAGTCAAACCTAGGACCAGAACATTGGATAGCAGTTAAGAAAATTCTAAAGTATTTAAGATGGACTAGGAATTATATGTTAGTCTACAAAAGTGGTGTTCTGAACCCTATAGGCTACACCAATTCATATTTTTGGACTGATGTCGATGACAGGAAGTCTACTTTTGGAATGGTGTTTACTCTTGGGGGTGGAGCTATGATATGGAGAAGTGTAAAGCAGTCTGTGATCTTAGATTTCACCATGGAGGCTGAATACATAGCTGCATCTAAAGCAGCTAAGGAAAAAGTGTGGCTAAAGAAGTTCTATTCAGATCTTGGTGTTATACCAGATATGGATAAACTGATTGTGTTGTTTTGTGACAACACATGAGCGATAGCCAACTCGAAAGAACCTCGAAGTCACAAGAGGAGTAAGAATATAGAAAGGAGGTATCACATAATTCAAGAATATGTGGCCAGGGGAGATGTGAAGGTTATGAAGCTTTCATCTGAAGACAATCTTGCAGATCCGTTTACAAAGACACTACCAGAAACTACATTTGATAAGCATATCAAGGAAATGAGATTAGTATAATTAAGTCATTAGTTTCAATCAGTGCAAGTGAGAGCTTGTTGGGGTTTCATGCCCTAATTAAAACTCAATTTCTTTGTATCTCATTTTATTATCAATAAAAGAATATAAAGCATTTTTTTGACTTGGTCAATCACTTTGCTTACATGTCTTATTTTCATCATTATCTGTTTAATATAAACTTCTATTAAATCTCGAGCATAAAGCTAATCGTATTTATATCGAAGTAATCACAATGCAATATAAATATGATTATATGTTCAAACATAAGTTAGTCCTAAGATTAGTCAGTGCATAGGATTTACACTGACTTTCCAATCTACAATATGATCTACTTACACATTGTAGTGTTATGTTCTTTCCAAAACATTAGCAAAGTAGATAAGATCAGATGTATTTGTTAAATTGGACTGGATCGATATTGACAGTAGATAGAATAAGTAAACATACCGTTATTATCTATTCTAGTCATATCATATAGTTGAACATAGGTTAATTCGATTTCAATTCTAAGTGGTTAGTATTCTAACTGGTTGAATTATTTGAGTTCTAACTAGCCCATACTTACATCTTGGGAACTCGGTAGTATAATTGAGTGGGAGTGTTAATCATAGATATGAACATCTATAGATTATGATGAAGAAGTAAAACAATGGTTTCCTTTTAGTTTTGTTCAAGGTTCTAAATGATAGAGATCTCATTTCAGTAATTAATATTAGTTTACTAAACTATCATTTATAAGGAACTAAGTGTTTTAAGGATAAAATACAATGAAGGGTAAAACAGTATTTTAGTCCCATCTCATTATAGATTGTCTATAGATGATTGAGTGACAATTATGGTTGTAACAATGGATAATTAATAACGTATCTATATTGGTTATAGAGCATTCTATAAATTCAATAGTGCAATTCTAAGTCTTTAGTGGAGTCACGAGTAATTAATAAGTTTGTAAATTTATTTGTTAAATTTATGATAACTTATTGGAGCTTGATTTCATAGGCCCATGGTCCCCACTGTACTTTGGATAAAATCATCTAGATAGTCTCAATTAATTGATTTAATTATCAAAGCTGACCAGGTCAATTTTGGATAGTTTCACAGAGTTATGCAATTTAGAGAAGAAAAGAGATTTTAGGGCAGATTTATTAATTAAGATAAATTGGTGTCTAAATAAATAAATAAGTTTAAATCAAGGTTCAAATTATAAATAATTAATTTGATAAATGATTTAAATAATTATATAGTTAATTTATCAATAGAAAATATTACGGGCCTTGAATTTAAGTCCAACAGGCTTATAATTAAATGGGAAATTTCACAAGCCTAAAACCCATGATAATTTCGACCTAATGATTGATATTACCTATTAATTTATTATTTTTTAATTAAATAAATGACCTAATTGAGCCTATAAAAGGAATTCTAATTGAAAGTTGAAAAATAGATGAACAGAAAATCAGAAGATTTATTCTTGATGCTCTAGGTATTAGATTCTCTCTATAGCAAAAGTCATTTTCTAAGCCTCAATATTCTCTTCTCTTCTTCTTTTTGTATCTTTCTCATTTGTTATTGCCCACTCTAGTCTAGGTGATTCTAAGGATACTTTGGAAGGTTGTGCATAAAATGAAGATCGGTTCAATTTCTTGGTGATACCCTGCGACAGAAAGGATTCAAGGGTTAGAGAAACTGAAGGAATGACTAATACATTCTGCTGTGTATAATGTAAGTGTTCTTATCATTATCTCTGTTTAAATTCAATTATAGAAACATGTTCTAGGTTGTCTTATATTAATTTGTTTAATATAAGATTTACATGAAAATAAAGAAGATCATGTTTATGGTTTCCTAACAATGCATTCTGAATACACCTAAACATGCAAATATAGTCATATTATAATATAACTCATATAATTCTCATAATACATATAATCATGCATATAATCACATAATTAAATCAATTATTGCCCTCCTAGCCCCCTAATCAAGGCACTAAGCCTTATTAGAGAAATCACGACGTTACCAGGATCAAGCAATCTTTCTATTGAACTCACTTCCGTAGGCCTATGATAATCTGAGGGACACTTTGAAGTATGGTAAAGACACATTGTCACTGCAAGAAGTGATTGGTGCTACATACTCAAAGGAATTAGATCTGAAAGCTAATGTTAAGGTGTCAAGATCTCAAGCTGAAGCTCTAAATGTGAGAGGAAGACCGGAAAGAAAGGATGGCAACAACCATAGAAATGGAAGGAGCAAAGGGAGATAAAGATCCAAGTCAAAACCAAGGAGAACCTTCTATATTTGTGACCAAGAAGGTCACTTTAGACGAAATTGTCCATAGAGAAGGAATGAAGGACAAAAGCAAGAAAGCATAGATGACGCTCGTGTTACATATGGATCTATGGATGCTGATGTTCTCGCTGTGTCAACCAGTGATCATAAGGATGAATGGGTTATGGATTCCAGGTGTACATTTCACATGTCACCAAGAAAAGATTAGTTCTTTGATCTAAAAGAAGAAAGTACAGGGCAAGTGTCGATGGGAAATAACAACACATGCAGAATTCAAGGAATTGGTTCTATCAAGATCAAATTGAGAGATGGAACCATAAAGATGTTGGAGTTTTATGCCCTAATTAAAACCCAAATTCTTTGTAATCTCATTTTATTATCAATAAAAGAATAGAAATCATTTTTTGACTTGGTCAATCACTTTGGTCACATGTTTTATTTTAATGATTATTTATTTAATATAAACTTTTATTAAATCCCGAGCATATAGCTAATCTTATTTATAGTGACGTAATCATAGTGGAATATAAATATGATTATATGTTCAAAATAAGTTAGTCCTAAGATTAGTTAGTGCATCGGATTTACACTGACTTGCCAATCTACGATATGATCTACTTACACATTATAGTGTTATGTTCTTTCCAGAACATTAGCAAAGTAGATAAGATCGGATGTATTTGTTACATCAGACATGACCGATATTGACAATTGATAAGATAAGTAAACATACCATTATCATCTATTCTAGTCATATTATATAGTTGACCATAGGTCAATTCAATCTCAATTCTGAGTGGTTAGTATTCTAACTGATTGTATTATTTGAGTTCTTTGACTTGTTCGTTACCAGCTTACCCTATAGACTAACACATACTTACATCTTGGGAACTCGATAGTATAATTGAGTGGGAGTGTTAATCACATATATGAACATCTATAGCTTCTGATGAAGAAGTGAAACGATGGTTTCCTTTTAGTTTGGTTCAAGGTGTTAAATGATAGAGATCTCATTTCAGTAATTAAATTAGTTTACTGAAATATCATTTACAAAGAAATAAGTGTTTTAAGGATAAAATACAATGAGGGGTAAAACGGTATTTAAGTCCTATCTCATTGTAGACCGTCTATAGACGATTGAGTGACAATTATGGTTGTAACAATGCATAGTTAATAGCGTATCTATGTTTGTTATAGAGTGTTTTATGAATTCAATAGTGCAATTCCGAGTCTATAGTGGAGTCACAATGAATTAATAAGTTAGTAAATTTATTTGTTAGATTTATGATAACTTATAAGAGCTTGATTTCATAGGCCCATGGTCCCCATTGTACCTTGGATAAAATCATATAGATAGTCTCAATTAATTGATTTAATTATCAATTAGAATTATCAAAGTTGACCAGGTCAATTTTGGATAGTTTCACAGATTTATGCAATTTAGAGAAGAAAAGATAAATTGGTATCTAAATTAAGGGATATTTGCGACATAAGTACCCAATGTTTGGGTTTTGACGCGGCATAGACCCAATGTTTATTTTTAGTGGCAAAAGTACCCAAAGTCAGTAAAATTGTAATTCCGTTAGCCTCCTCCGTTAGGTTCCATTTCGTGATGACTGGACCAACACGTGTCACTTCGTGATTGGTCCAACTCAATAATATTTTAAAAATAATTATGATTTGGACCATTAAAAACGTGACACGTGTCTGCCTAACAGAGGAGACTGACGGAATTACAGTTTTACTGACTTTGGGTACTTTTGCCACTAAAAATAAACATTGGGTCTATGCCGCGTACAAAATCCAAACATTGGGTACTTATGCCACAATTATCCCCTAAATTAATAATTAAGTTTAAATCAAGGTTCAAATTATAAATAATTAATTTGATAAATGATTTAAATAATTATTTTATTAATTAAATCAATAGAAAACAATACAAGCCTTGATTTTAAGTCTAATGGGTTTATAATCAAATGTGAAATTTCACGGGCCTAAAGCCCATGATAATTTCGACCTAGGGCTTTAAAATAGCTATTATTTTATTGATTTTTAATTAAATTAAATGGCCTAATTGAGTCTATAAAAGGAGTGCTTAGAGAGAAGTCATCAGTGAAGATTTCTGAGACGACAGATAAGTTTAATCACTGGTTTTCTGAGAGTTTTAGATTCTCTCTAAACACAAGCCCTTTTCTAAGCCTCTTTGTTATTTTTTCTTCTTCTCTCTATATCTATCTCATGTGTTGAGAATTACCCACACTAGTCTAAGTGGTTCTAATGATACATTGGAAGATTGTGAAGAAAATAGAAGATCGGTTCAGTTTCTTGATAATACTCTGCGACAGAGAGGATACAAGAGTTAGAGAAACTGAAAGAATGACTGTTTCATTCCGATGCGTATACTGTAAGTATTCTATTCTTTGTTTCTCTTTGAGTTCAATTTTAGAAACATGTTTTAGGCTATCTCGTATTAATTTGTTTAATATTAGATATACATGAAAATAAATAAATATCATGTATAAGCTATTCCAACAACTGGCCTCAGAGCTTTTGGTAATCTTTATTTTCATGCATGAACATGTTAATAATTGGATTATTTGATGTGTTTGAATAATTGGATGGTTTTCATGTTTTTATGATGCATATTGATTTTATGTGATTATTAGCAATTTTTAAGTTATTTTGTTGTGTTTTCTATGCCATTAATTTTTATATATGTTTTATTTTGTGTAAAACATGTTAAAACTTAATTAGAAAATTGTTTTGGTTTGAAAAATTGCACAAAAAACTTTTTTTCGATATTTTTTACCTGGCTGCCATGTGCGTGTGCGCACACCCGCGCGCGCCACCACGCGCGCCACCACGCGCATGCACTCGATGAACAATACTGGTGAACAGTATCGCGGGTACTATTCATCCAAATTTTTTTTTTTGAAAATTAAAAAAAATTAATTATGAAAATACATTATTTATTATCAAAACCAAATTTTTTTTTTGTTTTATCATTTAATTTTTTTTAAATAAGATATTTTTGTTAGTTGGGATTTAAATAATTAGATATTTTCTATAAATATTCAAATTCAAATTTAAAAATAGACTAGCATCTTAATTTTAAATCTTTTAATATATTAAAATATTAGAATTATGATATCAGATGTTTAAGATATTTTCATTTAAATTCTTGATATTTTTATTAAATCTTTATTTGAAAATATAAATATCTTTTTATTCTATAGTTTTTAATATTTAAATTATTTGAAATTTGAACATTGTTAGTTAGATATTTTTATAGATATTTGAATTTGTTTAACTATTTTGAGATATTTTAGGGTTGTTAACTATTTATATTTTATTTTTTTAAAATGATTAAAATATTAGCTAATAGTTGTAACAACACAAGATATTTTTGGAAAATAGTTAAGATATTGATTTTAAAATTTAAAATTGGTTAAATTTTGAAAAATATCATTTTTTTCAGCCAATTAATAAAATATTTTTTTTAATAAATGGGATTTAAATTAACTTTGGTTAATTGTTGATAAATCCTATTTAAATTAAATTAATATATTTTTTTCAAATTAACCTAAACCAAGCTCATTGTTGATAAATGAAATTTAAATTAACTATTGTTAGTTGATGATAAATTTCATTTAAATTGACTTATTTTTTGTACAAATTTAATTAATTTGAATTTTTTGATAAATTCTAGATAATTAATTGTGGTATTTTTGCAAATGAAATAAATTGTGGTATTTTTGTATAAATTCATAGAATTGCTCATATAGTAACATGATTAGGCTCATCCAATTATAACATGTCTGTTAGCACTATATGTGGTATTTTTGCAATTGGGCTTAGATGCATATAGTGCCCCATATGTTTGTTAGATATATGGTATTTTGCCAAATAAAATATTCATAAAATGATAGGTTTTATTTGGGCCCATTAGAAAATGTAAAGTTTAAATTCCTCTCTTGTGGGTGATTCCACTTGTGAAGGCCCATTTGCTTTGCATGACTATAGTGGGCCTAATCAATTAATAACAATCAATAAAACGAAGGTTTAAATTCTTGTCTTTTGGACCTTGTATGGAAAATATGGGGCCTTTGTAGTGGGAACGACATACTGGACCCAACCCTCCTCCATACAAGCCCAATTGTTAAGGCCCATTTACCTGAGTTGTACTTAATTGTATATGTTCATTATATTAGTTAAACCTAAATATTGATTAGCAACAAATTAATTCTAAATTAATTGAATTTGTTTCAATGTGACACTTTAGAATTAATAAGAAATTATAGGACTTTGGTTTTTAAAATTTTAATCTGTTTAATTTTTTTGGGAAAACCATAGTCATTAATTTTCTAAAAATAAATAATAAAAATAGTATTTTTAATTTTATAATGAGCTTATTTTAAGAATTATATTCGATCTCCACCGTTGGTTTAACATAGTCAATAACTTAATGGGGCCTCGAGGCGCTTTGATTCGTCCCCCTACGGAAGGTGTTCATTAGTTATTTTGACAAGGTTAGATTTCGAAAGATAGATAATTATAGGTCAAATTCTACTAGACTCACCCCTACGGTGACTACTAGGACTAAATCTATGATTATTGAAACCGTGGGTCTAGCTCATAAATAAGAGATTTTGTTTTCTTATTTTGATCGAATAGTAGGTTGTTAATAGTGGTGTCCATTATTAAATGAGTTTACAACTCTATTTAACTAGTGATATTTTTTACTCTCGCCAACCGGGACAAGGATATCATTGATTAGTTAAGAACCTAAAGGAATAAAGATATGATTGTTTTTGGTATTTTTTCTCATATCTTACATGTTTTTGGTATATGTTGTGCTATTTCTTGAAATATGTGTGAATATAAGTTTTATTGAGCAAATGTGATTGATTTCTATTTTATTGGTAATTTGTAGTTTTAAGTTAAGTAGTGTCTGTGTCTATTCCCATCCTTTCTCAACTTCCAATGGAGAAACTCACTGGACAAAACTTCCTTAATTGGAAGCAGAATATCAACACAGAGTTGATTAGTGACAACTCTGAATTCTTCCTGATTGAGGAATCCCCAGAATGAGCACCGTGTCTGCACGTTAGTGATGGCACCGTCAATGCTCATGATGGTACCATAAATTCTTGGATAGCACCATCTCTGCATGTTCGTGATGGCACCGTAAATTCTCGGATGGCATCGTGTCTGCATGTTCGTGCTCAACTCAACTATGGTCTGATGCAGCTCATGAACGAGCTTCAGATTATTGAACCTATCATGGGTGGACCTAGTAAAGGAGGTGAAAATAAGACTACTGATGTTGTTGCTGATCTAGCTAAGGTTGAAGCTCATCCAGCTTCGTCTTCGAAAGCTAGAAATAAGAGGAAAGGTGGACAAAACAACAACCCCAAGCCTACAAAGGCTGCAAAGACGAGTGCACAACCACGTGCACAGAAGCCTAAGGGGAAGAACATGAAAAACAAAAAAAGTAAAGATAAATGTTTTCACTGCAAAGAGAAGGGGCATTGGAAATGAGATTACCCCAAGTTTCTAGCAGCTAAAAACAAAGGTAATGATTATAGTTCATTTATCTTGGAAAAATGTGTTTTAGAGAATGATAAATCTGTTTGGATTATTGATTCTGAATCTACCAACCATGTTTGTAACTCTTTACAGCTTCTTGAATCGTGGGAGGAAGTGGACGAAGGAGGCTTAAATCTTAGAGTTGGGAACGGAGCGTTCATTAAGGTCCAAGCTAGAGGAATAGCTCGTCTGAAGTTCGGAAATAAATACTTAATTTTAAATGATGTATTTTTTATTCCGGATTTTAGTAGAAATTTAATTTCAATTTCCATGTTGCAATTAGAATGATTTGTTATGACTTTCATAAGTTTTAATATATCTATTTCTTTCAATAGATCACAATTGTGTATTGCATGTTTGGAAAATAGGCTTTATATTCTGCGACCTAACGAACCCCTTGCTCTAAATAATGATTTATTCAAAGAAGCTAAACCTAGGACCAATAAACGATAAAAGACCGATAACGATAATATGACGTATTTATGGCACTTGAGACAATGTCACATTGGCTATGATAGGGTTCAAAGACTTACAAAGGACGGACCTTTGAGGGAACTCACCTTAGGTGAATTACCTATCTGTGAATCTTGTCTAGAAGGCAAACTGACCAAGCGTCCATTCTCTGCAAAGGGTTATAGGGCCAAAGAACCACTTGGTCTTGTGCATTCAGATGTTTGTGGACCTTTGAATGTACAAGCCAGGGGTAGTTTTGAGTATTTCATCACTTTCATTGACGATTACTCTAGATACTCATGTCTTTACCTAATGCATAGGAAATCATAAACATTTTCAAAGTTTCAGGAATTCCTAGCAATGACTCAGAACCAATTAGGTAAAATGTTAAAAATCTTGCGGTCTTATTGGAGTGGAGAATATTTGGATATGTAGTTCCAAGATCATTTAACTGAACTTGGGATTTTATCACAACTTACTGCCCCAGGTACTCCGCAACAAAATGGTGTAGCGGAACGCCGGAACAGAACTTTATTGGAAATAGTTAGATGCATGCTTAGTTACTCAACTCTACCAACTTCATTCTGGGGACATGCAATTGAAACCGCGAACAAAACTCTCAATGTCATGCCATCTAAATCAATCCCCAAAATACCTTTATAATGCTGGAATGGTCGTGAACCTAGTTTACGCCATTATAGAATCTAGGGGTGTCCCGCTCACATCCTGAGGAAAAAGGAGGGAAAGTTAGAACCACGAACTGAAGTTTGCATGTTTGTTGGCTATCCTAAAGGTACTCGGGGTGGACTTTTCTATAGTCATTCAGAAAAGAAAGTGTTTACTTCTACAAGTGCTACTTTTCTGGAAAATGACTATGTTCAGAACTTTAAACCTCGCAGCAAAGTAGTTTTAGAGGAGATGGTTAAAGAATTGACTCCAACCAATGTTCCATCGTCATCAACGCGAGTTGATGATGAAATTCCCACTCTTCACGTCCAACCGATGTAAGTCGATTTAAATGAAGAAAGTACCACTGTTCCTCAGAAAATAGTCACGGAGCCTCATCGTAGTGGGAGGGTTTCTAGGAACCCAGTTCGCTACGATTTAGATGGTGAAACCAATATGGTTGTTGGTGACACTAGTGATGATAATCCGTTGTCTTTCAAATAGGCAATGGCTAGCCCTGAAAAGGAACTATGGCTCGAAGCCATGAAATAGGAAATGGAGTCCATGTACTCAAATTCCGTCTGGGATCTTTTGAAAGCACCTAGTGACTTTAGGGCTATTGGGTGCAAGTAAATCTACAAGAAGAAACGAGGTGTTGATGGAAATATCAAGACTTATAAAGCTCGATTAGTGGCAAAGGGTTATACCCAAAGAGAAGGCGTGGACTATGAGGAAAATTTTAGTTTGGTAGCCATGCTCAAATCCATTCGCATCCTCCTATCCATAGCAGTCGCTCTCGACTATGAGATCTGGAAAATGGACGTCAAGTAAGCTTTTCTTAATGGAAAGCTTGACGAAGTCATTTATATGGATCAGCCAAAAGGATTTAAAGTATCTGGACAAGAAGGAAAAGTTTGTAAGTTAAATAAGTCCATTTATGGACTTAAGCAAGCTTCTCATTCCTGGAATCTTAGGTTTGATGAAATAATCAAAACCTATGGATTTGAACAAAATATTGATGAGCCCTGTGTTTACCAACTGAAGGCAAATTAAATAGTGGTATTCCTGGTTCTTTATGTAGATGATATCTTACTCATTGGAAACAATGTTAAGAAATTATCAGATGTGAAGAATTGGTTGAGCACTCAATTCCAGATGAAGGATTTTGGCGAAGCAAGTTATGTTCTAGGTATCCAGATCATCAGGGATAGAAAGAATAGACTCTTAGCTCTATCTCAAGCAGCTTACATAGATAAAGTGCTTGAACATTTCTCAATGTCAAATTCCAAGAAAGGGCGTCTACTGTCCCACCATGGAATTCCAGATCATCAGGGATAGAAAGAATAGACTCTTAGCTCTATCTCAAGCAACTTACATAGATAAAGTGCTTGAACATTTCTCAATGTCAAATTCCAAGAAAGGGCGTCTACTGTCCCACCATGGAATTCATCTTTCAAAGAAGCAGTCTCCCCAGACTCCTGAAGAGGAAGATGCAATGAAAAGTTCCTTACGCATCTGCAGTTGGAAGTCTGATGTATGCCATGTTGTGTACTAGACCAGACATCTGCTATGCAGTGGGAGTAGTGAGCAGGTATCAGTCAAACCCAGGACCGGAACATTGGATAGCAGTTAAGCATATCCTGAAGTATTTGAGACAGACTAGGGATTATATGTTAGTCTACAAGGGTGGTGTTCTGAACCCTGTAGGCTACACCGATTCATATTTTCAGACTAATGTCGATGACATGAAGTCTACTTCTGCAATGGTGTTTACTCTTGGGGGTGGAGCTGTGATTTGGAGAAGCGTAAAGCAGTCTACAATCTCAGATTCCACCATGGAGGCTAAGTACATAGCCGTGTCAAAAGCAGCTAAGTAAATAGTCTGGCTAAAGAAGCTCTATTCAGATCTTGGTGTTATTCCAGAAATGGATAAACCGCTTGTGTTGTTTTGTGACAATACAGGAGCGATAGCCAACTCGAAAGAACCTCGAAGTCACAAGAGGAGTAAGCATATAGAAATGAAGTATCATATTATTCGAGAATATGTGGCCAAGGGAGATGTGAAGTTTATGAAGATTGCAACTAAAGACAATCTTATGGATCCGTTTACAAAGACACTACCAAAAGCTACATTTGATAAGCATATCAAGGAAATGGGATTAGTAGAATTAAGGCATTAGTTTCAATTAGTGCAAGTGTGAGTTTGTTGGGGTTTTATGCCCTAATTAAAACCCAAATTCTTTGTAATCTCATTTTATTATCAATAAAAGAATAGAAATCATTTTTTGACTTGGTCAATCACTTTGCTCACATGTTTTATTTTCATGATTATTTGTTTAATATAAACTTCTATTAAATCCCGAGTATATAGCTAATCTTATTTATAGTGACGTAATCATAGTGGAATATAAATATGATTATATGTTCAAAATAAGTTAGTCCTAAGATTAGTTAGTGCACCGGATTTACACTGACTTGCCAATCTACGATATGATCTACTTACACATTATAGTGTTATGTTCTTTCCAGAACATTAGCAAAGTAGATAAGATCGGATGTATTTGTTACATCGGACAAGATCGATATTGACAGTTGATAATATAAGTAAACATACTGTTATTATCTATTCTAGTCATATCATATAGTTGACCATAGGTCAATTCAATCTCAATTCTGAGTGGTTAGTATTCTAACTGATTGTATTATTTGAGTTCTTTGACTTGTTCGTTACCAGCTTACCCTACGGACTAGCCCATACTTACATCTTGGGAAGTCGGTAGTATAATTGAGTGGGAGTGTTAATCATAGATATGAACATCTATAGCTTCTGATGAAGAAGTGAAACGATGGTTTCCTTTTAGTTTGGTTCAAGGTGTTAAATGATAGAGATCTCATTTCAGTAATTAAATTAGTTTATTGAAATATTATTTACAAGGAACTAAGTGTTTTAAGGATAAAATACAATGAGGGGTAAAACGGTATTTAAGTCCTATCTCATTGTAGAATTTCTATAGAGGATTGAGTGACAATTATGGTTGTAACAATGCATAGTTAATAGCGTATCTATGTTTGTTATAGAGTGTTTTATGAATTCAATAGTGCAATTCCGAGTCTATAGTGGAGTCACAAGGAATTAATAAGTTAGTAAATTTATTTGTTAGATTTATGATAACTTATTAGAGCTTGATTTCATAGGCCCATGGTCCCCATTGTACCTTGGATAAAATCATATAGATAGTCTCAATTAATTGATTTAATTATCAATTAGAATTATCAAAGTTGACCAGGTCAATTTTGGATAGTTTCACAGATTTATGCAATTTAGAGAAGAAAAGATAAATTAGTATCTAAATTAATAAATAAGTTTAAATCAAGGTTCAAATTATAAATAATTAATTTGATAAATGATTTAAATAATCATTTAATTAATTAAATCAATAGAAAATAATACATGCCTTGATTTTAAGTCTAATGGGCTTATAATCAAATGTGAAATTTCACGGGCCTAAAGCCCATGATAATTTCGACCTAGGGCTTTAAAATAGCTATTATTTTATTGATTTTTAATTAAATTAAATGGCCTAATTGAGTCTATAAAAGGAGTGCTTTGAGAGAAGTCATCAGTGAAGATTTTTGAGACGACAGATAAGTTTAATCACTGGTTTTCTGATAGTTTTAGATTCTCTCTAAACACAAGCCCTTTTCTAAGCCTCTTTGTTATTTTCTCTTCTTCTCTCTATATCTATCTCATGTGTTGAGAATTGCCCACACTAGTCTAGGTGATTCTAAGGATACATTGAAAGATTGTGAAGAAAATAGAAGATCGGTTCAGTTTCTTGATAATACTCTACGACAGAGAGGATACAAGAGTTAGAGAAACTGAAGGAAGGACTGTTTCATTCCGCTACGTATACTGTAAGTATTCTATTCTTTGTTTCTCTTTGAATTCAATTTTAGAAACATGTTTTAGGCTATCTCGTATTAATTTGTTTAATATTAGATATACATGAAAATAAATAAAGATCCTGTATAAGCTAATCCAACAAAAGGTACTTTCTAATGTTAGATTTATACCTGAACTAAAAAGGAATTTGTTGTCTCTGGATGTTTTAGATTCTAAAGGCTACAACTACAAAGCTGAAGGTGGATTCTTGAGAATATCCAAAGGTACAATGATGTTTACGAGAGGTGAGCTAAGACAAGGACTTTGCATAATGCAAGGAGAGACCATAACTAGGTCTGCTGGAGTTTTAACTACAGAACCTAATACCACATAATTATGGCACAAATGACATGGAAACATGAGTCACAAGGGAATGGTAGAACTTGGTAAGAAAGGTTTCTTAAACTCTAAAGATATTTTAGACTTACGGTTTTGTAAAACTTGTGTTGTAGGAAAAGCTCACAGGTTTAAATTTGCAAGTTCAACTCATAAAACCAAAGGAATATTGGAATATTTTCATCAGATTTATGGGGTTCATCCCAAGTTCCATTATCTCTAGGTAAAGCTCAATATTTCCTTTCTATTATTGATGACTATTCTAGGAAAGTACGGATCTATTTTCTTAGAACTAAGGATAAGGCTTTTTGAAGGTTTAGAGAGTGGAAAATTATGGCAGAAAATCAAACCATGAAGAAAGTTATGAAACTTAGAACTGACAATGGTTTGGAATTCTGTAATGCTAACTTTGATTCTTATTGCACTGAAAATGGCATTGTCGGGCACTATATGGTTAGGAACACCCCTCAACAAAATGGTATTGCTGAGAGAATGAACATAACAATCATTAATAAGGTTAGATGCATGCTAGCTGATTCAGGTTTGCCAAAAACATTTTGGGCAGAAGCAGTTGCTATTGCTTGCTACCTCATTAATAGGTCACCTTCATCTGCATTAGATTGTAAGGTTCCAGAACATGTTTGGTCCGGTCATGAACCAAGTTACAATCACCTGAAACATTTTGGTTGTATAGGTTATGTTCATATTAGTAAAGGGAAGTTGAATCCTAGGTCTATGCAAGGTTTGTTTCTTGGTTATCCAAGTGGTGTCAAGGGTTATAAACTTAGGTTAATAGATGAGAAAAAATGCATTATCAGTCGTGATGTTATATTCAATGAGCATTGCTTTTATAAAACTAATATGAAATTTAGTGATCAAGCAGCTCTAAACAAGCCGAGCAGAAAGATACTATGCAGATTGAATTAAGAGATACATCACAGAATGAGAATCAAGATGGAGTTCACGAGAATGAACTTAGAGATGCATCTGGAAGTGATGTAGATGGCACTGAAGATGATGACACAGATACTCAAGCTTCATATTATCTCTTGGCTAGAGAAAGAGCAAGGAGACACATCAGACCTCATGAAAGATTTGCACATGCTGATATTACTGATTTTTCCCTTAGTGTAGCTGATTTACTAGAGCTATACGAGCCTATTTGCTACAAGGAAGCCAAGAATAGTGATGAATGGAGTAAATGGAATCAGACTATGAAAGAAGAGACAGAGTCTTTATCCAAGAATGAGACATGGATTCTGGTGGACAAACCTAAGAACAAAAGAGTAATAGGGTGCAAAGGGCTTATAAGAGAAAATCAGGGATTGAAGGAGTTGAGCTACCCCGATTCAAGGCAAGGTTGGTGGCAAAAGACTTTTCTCAAGTTGAATGGATAGACTATCATGAAGTGTTTTCTTCTGTTGTCAAACACACTTCTATAAGAATTATATTGGCTATCACTGCAATTCAGATATTAGAATTGGATCAACTTGATGTGAAGACAACATTTCTTCATGGTAATCTTGATGAAGAAATACACATACAACAACCTGAAGGATTCATACAACAAGGGATGGAAGAGAAGGTGTACTTGAAGAAGAAAACTCTATATGGTTTGAAACAGTCACCAAGACAGTGGCACTTTAGATTTGATGATTTTATGCTAAGACAGAAATTTCAAAGATCAAAGTTTGATAGTTGTGTTTACTTCAATTTTCTTGAAGATGGAAGCTACATCTACTTATTAATTTTTGTTGATGACATGTGTTATCCCAAAAATTTTAGTTCGATGATGTGGCAATCAGAAGTGACAAGTGGCAGTGTATGGTCACTAAATGACACATTAATACTCAATAAATGTATTGGCTCTTTGGAGTTGTGATAAAGTGATCTGACCGACATGATAGAATTTCTGTCCGACTGGTAAAGATTTTTGACTGACCAGTCACCTGTCTTGGACAACCAGTGGAGAGCTTGGCCGACCATTGGAGTGCTTGGCCGACCAGTGGAGTGCTTGGCCAACCAGTGAAGTGTTTTGCTAGTCCAGAGATGTGTCATACTAGACCAGAGGAGTGCTTTGCCGACGAGAGGTGCTTGCTTATGTCCTCAGTAACAGCTTTAACCCGAATCATTCTCAACTGCCGCGGGAATCTATCAGATATCCCAGAATAATATCTATATTATTGTAATTTAGATTTATTTAGATTTTATTAATTAAAGTCTATTGGAAGAACGAAGGACCCGGTAAAAGGGAATATCTGATGTATGATCCATAAGCCTATAAATAAATGGCTCATGGCATCATTTTGGGGGATCTGATTTTTTTTAGACTGAGGAAAACTCTCTAGTTTTGAAACTTTGGGATTGTTACTTGGGGCATTTTCTGAGAGATTAGAGAGAGAAACTCTGTATTTTTCTACTTACACTTAAGAAACTCAGTTGGCTCAAGTTCATCTGATCTTAAGTGTAGGATATATATCAGAACTCCAAGTAGATTAGGCCATTACCAATAAATTGGGGCTGAACCACTATAAAATTATAAGTGTCGTATTTTTCTCTTGAAGGTTTTTTGTAGTTTTGACGTCTACTCGTTGTTGGCCAAAATCGTGGTCAACATTTTGGTGCTTTCATTGAGAGCCTGAAGAGAAGAAACATACAACTATCATATCAAGATGGCGCCCAAGAATACCAATGTGGCATCCAAAAAGCTAGGCAGGTCAAAAGAGCCTGCTAGATAAGAAGATTCTGGACCCCAAAACCCAGAGACTGAGCCCAGGGTCTTTCTCGAGGAAACCACTCTAGAAGTTGAACAACTCCAGGAAGCAATAGGCACTTTCCAAGAGGAGATGATGCAATTCAATGCTCGGAAGGAGTCTTTCGCTAAAGAGATGGCTAGGCAGAGAGCTGCGTTAGAGCAGCAAAGACGCGATATGGAGGCCAGAAGCGAAGAGATCAGACAACGACAAGAGGAGGTCGACCGAAGACATCGCAAAGAAGCACTTGCTTTAGAGGAGGCTACCCAATTAGCCCAAGCCAATGCTAAGGCTGTGGCACGAGCAGCCGCCCAAGGAGCACGAAAGGACAACGCTAGTCGGAAGTCCCCTGCTGGAAGGACGGACTCTCGGGGACCTGACCGGAGTCGAAGCAATTAGATTGGTCGGGCAGATGACGAAGTCCGCTCCAGAACTGCCTCGACACAAAGGGAGAACTCTAGAACCCCCTCCAGGAGCCACCGATCAAAACCTTCTAGATCAGGGAGTCACCGATCGGGCAGTAAAAGGACTCCACCCAGGCATGATCAGACCAGGACTCCTCGAGATAAGAGGACTTCACAATTCAAAGATGGGCATGGTCGTGATGAGGCTGATAGTCATCACACCGACCAGTCAAAGGAAAAGGGGGGCAACGACCAACAAGGAGGAAAAGACTGCTCGGGGCATACTGAAAGGCCTCCACTGCACCCCGACCAACAAAAATAGTGGGAGAGAGCAAGTCCCGCTTAGTAAACCCTCTAAAAAATCGAAGAGTACGGTGTTCGATCGGGCAGGAGAGCATGCTTCCCGGAAAGATTTAAGGGACGTTATCACCAACAAGAGGAGGATCGTCCCGGTCGAATGGCACAATCTGAACCGCCCTGCCAGTCAAGTAGAAATACTTGACGACAATGCATTAGATGGTAATGCCCGACCAGGCGGTCAAGACCTAAGACCTTGGAACTTCGTCAGTTGCACCAGCCATCCAAGCCCAGCTTGACGTGCTAACAACTGTAGTGCAAGGTTTTTAAAAATGACCTTTCGGGATGGATGCGATAGACCACCGGAGTGGCAGCCCATTTTGTGTCCGGATTAGAGCAGCCTAGCCGCCGGCAAAATATAAAGCACTGGTTCTGCCAGTATATACAGAAAAGGCAGATCCCATTAGACATGTTGGGAAATTCGAGGACCAGATGGAACTACTCGGGGTAAGTGACAATTATCGGTGTAGAGTTTTCCCGACTACTTTGTGAGATACCGCCCAGGAATGGTATTGGAAGTTAAGCCAAACTCCATTACCTCTTGGGAAACATTCATGAAGGAGTTTTGTAGACAATTCAACATTGCCCGGACTCCACCAGTTTATGCCAACCACTTGGCAGATATCAAACAAGGAAAAGACGAGTCTATAACTACATATAGAGATTCATGAGAGAAGCCAATAGAGCAACTGCTGTAGGAGACGAAGGGAAGATGGTTTCCATATCCGCTTGGATAACTTATCGGAGCCCTTTGTGGGATAGTATACATAGAAATCCAATTTCAACACTTCAACAATTTCTTGACCGAGCAGACAAGTATATGAAATTGGATGATGCAATCGAGAAAGAGGAGAATGGCATAAAAAATCTGGGCAGATCAGCTGACCCTCCTAAGAATGGTGGAAAGAAACGTGGGAATAACGGGTCTGACTACCATGAAGAAAAGAAGGCTAAGTTGAGTTCAAATGAAAAACCAACCAAGTATGAGCCTAAGTTCACTAATTACACCACTCTCTCTATTAGCCGAGTGGAAATATATCTTGCTAGTCATGAAGAGGTTCCCTACAAGAAACCTCCACCCATCAGGAAAGAGATGAGGAGGAGAGACATGAATAATTTTTGTCATTTCCATGGAGATTATGGTCACGACACGAATGAATGCAATCACCTCAAGGACGAGATAGAATTTCTTCTCCGTTCGGGCCAGTTAAAAAAGTACCGGGCAGAGACACCCCAAGGAGAAGGAGGCAGCAGCAATCCTGGGTTCAAACGACAGAGATCTCCACCCTTGCAACTCGGGCCTGTGGACTTTACCTTAGACACTATATGTGGAGGTCCACACTTGGCGGAAGATAGTAACAAAGCAAGGGAGAGGTATGTCCAGACACTTCGACAAGAGCGGGAGTGCTAGGATCAGATTTGGTGAACGGAGCCTGATCGGGAACCACTGGAATGGCAAGCGTCGGTGGATATATTATTTCTAAATACCGCTTTCAGAGTGGTAGTTTAATTTCAAGTTGTTAACTTGTTATTTAAATTTGGTTTATGAGCTAGTTATTTTCTGACCAGTCATCTATTTTTGAACAATTTTTGTTGTTTCAGACTCGTTATTAGACATGTTTTGTCCTTTTTAATTTACGAGTAATAAAAGAGACTACGCGCAACGTGGTCGATTCTTGCTACAAATGTGCATGTGTGTTAATTATTCGAACAGTGTTCAACTGGTCGGCAAAATCAGACAGTGTTCAACTGGTCGATACGTTCAAGAAGTGTTCAACTGCTCGAAAATTTTCATTATATTCTATGTGTTTCACGAGCAATTAACTGCTCGAACAGATTCAGTCAAGTAGCAAGTGACCTAGGATCTTTCAACCCTCGATCGATTGGGGGGCACATGAGGTATGCTGGTATATAATTTAACACAGGCAATAAGGGCACGAGTAAACATATTTTTTTTTAGGCTGACTTGTAAAATTTTGAAGTAAAAAAAGGCCATTAAGCTAACTTGTTTGACAAAGCTTAAGTAACTTGGAATTTTTCAAAATTTGAAGTTAGAAGCAAATATTCGTGTGACAATGAACATTATGCTCATAAAATGTTAGAGCAATAAGAGTGTGAGAAAGTATACTTAGTATGGATTTATGGAATGTCTAGAATTTCTAAGTTAGAAAACTAAGTACTCATGCGAAAATACAAGGCATACATCAGAGTGACTTTACTATTCACAAAAAACTTATAATGTTTTATGTCTAAAAAGGCTTAGAATGTTTCAAGTTAGCAAAGAAAATTAAAGTATAAATGCTAATAGCTCAGTTGTACGAGAAAAATATCAAAGCTGCTATGCAACAATTGTCTTCACAAGAATAAAGAGTAAACTACTAGCCAGGTACAAAGTTTAGCTGATTAGGTGCAAAGTTTTCCTGGTCGGGAGAGCAAATAAAACTTCCCTAGTCGGCTGAACATATATCACTGGTCGAGTAGGAAACTTTGTTGTTGAGCATGACTAACACTGATGAGTCCCTAGAGTGAATCAAACAAACACGAACAAATGAATGCAAAGTAAAAACTACATAGTGAAAAAATGTCTTTGAGAAGAGAATCAATTTTTCCCCAAGATTGATTGAGAGAAATCATTCTCTCAAAATACTTTTGAGAGATTTGAACAAGGTATTTTGATGGTGTTTGGAGGGTGATGGCCGAGCGGATGTCGAGTGTGCCCGAGCAGGCCCGCGCACGCGTTCGAAGGATGGTGTCCAAGCGGATGGTGGCTGCGTGTCCGAGCAGCTGGGGCTGCATCCGAGTGGATGGTGGCTGCGTGTCCGAGCAACTGGGGCTGCGTCCGAGCGGATGTTGGCTGCGTGTCTGAGCAGCTAGGGCTGCGTCCGAGTGGATGGTGGCAAGTGTCCGAGCGATTGGAGGCATCCGAGGAGCAGCTTGTCCGAAGGCATGGGTGTCCGAATAGGCATGGTGGTGTACGAGTGGCTGGGATGCATCCGAGGAGCAGCATGTCCGAGGAGTAGCATTGCCAAGAAGCTGTTTGGGTTCCGAGACACAAGGCTTCCGAGAGACAAAAGAAATTTGATCGGTTAGGAATGGTAAAAGAAACAAGTTCGATGGGCTAAAGGAAACTTTTGATCATGGGTTTAATTCAAAAGTTGAATTTGAATTAAAAGAAATTTGAATTTAATTCAAAAGAAATTTGAATTTAATTCAAAAGAAATTTGAATTAAACCCATGATCAAAAGTGAAAGTTACTGACTTGATGGAAGCTTTTGGATGACCTCAAAAACATTTTTCTACAGAAAATTTTTATCATACGAATAAATCATATAATAAACTTGGGGGGCAAATGTTATCCCCAAAATTTCAGTTCGATGACGTGGCAATCAAGAGTGACAAGTGGCAGTGCATGGTTAGTAAATGGCACATTAATAGTCAATAAATGTATTGGCTCTTCGGAGTTGTGATAAAGTGATCTGACCAACTTGATAGAATTTCTGTCCGACCGGTAAAGAATTTTGACTGACCAGTCACTTGTCTTGGCCGACCAGTGGAGTGCTTGGCCGATCAGTGGAGTGTTTGGCCGATCGGTGAAGTGCTTGGCCGACCAGTGAAGTGTTTTGCTAGACCAGAGATGTGTCATGCTAGACCAGAGGAGTGCTTTGTCGACGAGAGGTGCTTGCTTATGTCCTCAGTAACAGCTTCAACCCGAATCATTCTCAACTGCCGCGGGAATCTCTCAGATATCCCGGAATAATAGCTATATTATTGTAATTTAGATTTATTTAGATTTTATTAATTAAAGTCTATTGGAAGAACGAAGGACTCGGTAAAAGGGAATATCTGGTGTACGATTCATAAGCCTATAAATAAATGGCTCATGGCATCATTTTGGAGGATCTGATTTTTTTTAGACGGAGGAAAACTCTCTAGTTTTGAAACTTTGGGATTGTTACTTGGGGCATTTTCTGAGAGCTTAGAGAGATAAAGCTTGTATTCTCTAGAGAGAGAAACTCTGTATTTTTCTACTTACACTTAAGAAACTCAGTTGGCTCAAGTTCATCTGATCTTAAGTGTAGGATATATATCGCAATTCCAAGTGGATTAGGCTATTACTAATAAATTGGGGCTGAACCACTATAAAATTATCAGTGTTGTATTTTTCTCTTGAAGGTTTATTGTAGTTTTGACATGTACTCGTCGTTGGCCAAAATCGTGGTCAACAACATGCTTATAGCATGCAAACATAGATCTGAAATGGAAAGGCTGAAGGGGATACTAAGTCAAGAATTTGATACGAAGCAATTGGGGGCAGCTATGAAGATTTTGGGAATGGAGATATCTAGAGACAAAAATGAGGGCATATTGAGAATGTCTCAAGAAGGATATGTCATGAAGGTAGTGAGAATGTTTGATCAAAAGGAAGCCAGATCTGTCAACACTCCCATTGGAGCCCACTTCAAGCTCAAGTCTCTTATAGAAGAAGAAGCGTCTTTTGAAGAAGAAAAAATGAAGGGAGTTCTTTATGCTAATGTTGTTGGTAGCATTATGTATGATATGGTATCAACAATACTAGATTTAGCATATGGAATTGGTTTGTTTAGTAGGTTTATGAGCAAACCAAGCTTGGAACATTGGCAAGTTGTGAAATGGTTACTAAGGTACATGAAGGGCACTGCAAACCTATAGATTTTGTACACAAAGTCAGACCAGAAACAATGTGAAGTTATGGGGGTATTGTGACTCAGATTTTGATAGAGATCATGATAAAAGAAGATCTTTATCTGGTTATGTTTTCACTGTTGGAGGGAATGTTGTAAGCTGAAAGTCTAATTTACAACATGTTGTGGCTCTCCTCGACTGAAGCAGAATACTTAGCTCTCACAGAAGTAGTTAAAGAAGCTCTTTGGTTAAAATGGATGATGAGTGAGCTGGGATTTAGACAAGATCATGTGATTGTACATTATGATTCACAAAGTGCAATATATTTGTCTAAGAATACTGTATTCCATAAAAGGGCGAAACACATAGATGTTAAGCTCCATTTTCTCAGGGATATTGTCTCGAAACAACTTATTAAGATTGTGAAGATATCCATTGAGATCAACCTAGCTGATATGATGACTAAGGTCATACCCGTGAGCAAGTTTAATTCAATCTTAAACTTGCTTGGCATCAAAATGGGAATCCCTTAGAGCTAAAGCTATGGCAGCATTGTCTAATCCACTGGTTCATGTTTCGGAATCTGAAGTCAAGATGGAGGATTGTGAAGTCTCACAATAATTTGCACTTTTAGTTGCAACTACGTAGACTCCAATTGCATCGGCATGGACACAAGTAGTTCATAGCAAATTGTTATTAATTGCTGTTAGTTTCTGTTAGGCTCTTTAGTTCTTGTACCTTATCCCTATATATAGTTTTAGTCCGAATCAACCTAGGACTATTTAATTTAAGAGAGTTTTAGGTGAGAGCTTTCAAGAGAAGGTTAAAAGAGTGTTGTAATATTGAGAGTTTGGAGGGTGTAATATTTTCTGATATAGTAGATTTGACTTAGGCGTTGCTGCCTAACCTTTGAATGTAGGATCAACTACACTAGTTGTAAAGTTGTATCCAAACCATGAATGTAGGATCAACTACACTAGTTGTATCCGAACCAAATATTCCTTAGTGCTCTTTCTTTGTTCACTGTATTAACGATGTTATGCAGGTCCTAATACCCAACATTACTATTACACCAAAATCCTAATCCCCAACGTTACTATTAGACCAAAATCCTATTTTTTAGGCTGTACACATTTTGGCTGATTTGGTCGGTTTTGAAAGGTTTAGTCGACCAAATAGCTAGATTGTATATTGTTATTGACCTCCATGAGGATTGTTTTCCAGTGTTGCTATCTCATACCTTAAAAGTACAGTACACCCTATAGTTATTTTAGATCGCACCAATAGTACATCATAAAAAAAAATAACACGTTCAAAACGAAAGGAACATTATCTCTCGAACTGCCATTATTAAACAACAAAAGGTCCACAAACCCATCACAAGACAGATAACTAGGGGAAAATACACGATAACAAAACACTTATGACCAAAGCAACATGGCAGGAAAACGCATGCAATCTGCACTCAATCATATAGAAAATGTTTTTTTTAAGCATTGCCGGGTCCAGTGAGCTCAATAAGAAGTTTCTCATAGTCTCCAGTGGTGTCTTTGGCAATTGCAGTTGCCAAAGGAACGCTGTTCCTTCGATGATATTCCTCTTTGATACGACACAGATCAACCTCTGCTCTGGTAGTGATAACCCTGGTAAGGGCCCATTCGTCGGTCCCAACCTTGTTGATGGCTTGGCGCAAAAGCTTCTCAAAGTACTTCTCAGGAGTGGTCAAGCACGTAATTACTGATCTCAGTAATTTGAAGTATTCGTCCTTTGAACCATCAGCCTTCAAATCCTGCAAATAAATGTGTTCCATTATAAGTTCTAAGTTCAAATAATAATTCAGATTGGTTCTGTTGAATAATCTGTTAGGGGAATCTACCTATTACATTGGTTATGTTAAATTTTTGCTAACAGGCAACGAGGAACTCTTAGTTAAATAGCCCAAGTTGAAATGTCAGACTAATACATATCAAACTATAAATGATTCTTGTAACAGCTGAAAATATTTCATACCTTGTTGATGGAGTTTCCATATGAATTGTTGTAGTGATTGAGAGTTGCATTGAGCTGTGCCTTACTCCTGGTGCTGAGAATCCTAATGAAATCATCGTCATTACAGGCCTTATCCGTGATCTTTTCACGGAGAATCTTAGCCTCTGCCTTTGCCAATGTTGTGTTCACCTCATCTCCCTCGTATCGCAATGAACTCACGAGAGGCAGCAGAAGCTGTATTCCAAACAATAATGATATCAAATAAAAGTAATTGATAAAAATAACTTTTTAAATTATCAGTCACATACTAAACATTTTGTTTTTCAGAAATTACATTCTCACACACTCATCAACCTATTGTGTACATTTGCAAATCATTTTAAAGAAAATGGGACTTTGCGAAACATATGTCAGCGAATAGCCAATGCGATTAATTGGATTGGCAGAACTTTTTTACAAATAAGATAAGACTGCAAATATACAAAGATATGAAAAGAAACCCACTTGGGTATCTTCTCATGCCTCTGTATGCTCAAATTGATTTCCGCTTTACTCTCAACATACACATCAAATTTATGCATATTAGATGTCACCTAAAATATAAAGATACTACAGAATTATTCTGAGACACAAAGCACAACCACAACTTATTTCTGACTTTGGGATTAATGCCAAGGGGCTGTACCTTGCGGATGTCTCCATGTGTATGATAAGCGACGTCCTCTTCAATGGATCTTTTGTAACGATCATGATATGCCTTCCTCACTAAAAACAGTTCATGAGTAGACCTAGTAGTTGCAATTTCGACAAGAACCCATTGGTTAGAGGTGAACCTCTTTGTGGATTCATAAGTTAAATATGCATCACGCTCTGCAGGTTCCATTGTCCATAGAAGTACAGCCCTCTGATGAGAAAGCATAAGAAATAATCAATACCCTTCCAGTTATAGCAAACTCGCTCACAAATCTAAATTTTCTTCTGTGTGTATAATTAATATACATATATTTATATATGTATGTTTATTGATGTATTTATACACATACATATCAAAAACTGACCTCGAAGTCACTTGTAAGCTCTTTGTCTAGTGCTTTCAGAAGGTCTTCTCCATAAGCATCAGAATATGCCTGCCTAATCTGTGTGCGTTGATGAGCATCCCTGTGGGCCAATATGGATATGATTAAACCCTCATTTGTCCCCCATCCTGTAAAACACCCAAAAAAAAAAAAAGAAGTTATTCAAGGTCTATCAAAATTTTAGGAATCAGTCTACCGACAAATCCTTTTGATCGAATTTCTGGAAGAGAAATTAGATGCTTCATACTATCTTACAAAATCAGTTTCAACATCCATTCTACCTAGTTAAAGTCAAAATAATAGTGTTGAGCTATTAAAAATGTCAATTATGGCTCTAATATCCCAAATGCGTAAATCGTTATGTGAAATCATTTGGTGTTGTAGTTTGTGAGGGGACCTTAAACTAAATCAAAATCAAGCAACAGTGGGAACACAAACCTTTGTTCGAATGCTAAAAAGTTAAAGTGCGTCATTAAAATGAGTTTGTTATTTGAATCTGGAAACGAAACTCAAATCAATAAAGTTAAAGTAATCAGAAGTCTCTTTCTTATACTCCACAAGGATCCATTACGCCAATCGATTGTGTACTTCTCTATAAAAAGAACGAACGATCTCTTCTTTTTCTGATAAAAATATAAATAAAAAGCAGATACCTTAACTTAAAGTCAGCAAGAAACGGATCCGATCATCACAAACATTATGAGAATTTCAACGAAATCAGATTCAGAATGCCAGAAATTAAGCAAAACTCATAAACTTAACAATTAAGCGATCAAATGGAGTACAGACTATCAATCAACGTACGATCCAATAACAACGATCAAGATCAAAATCAAATCTCAAAATGACAACAAAAAAAAAGCAATAACAGTGTAAAGTAAATTATAGACCTTCAAAAGCTTTGCGGAGTTGCTCAGCGTCCTCAACAGGAGAAGGAACCACAGATGGTACACAAAGAGTGGCCATGGTCACCTCTTTCTTTTTCTCCCTCTACCGTAATTTACACTATCTTTCCCTCTCTTGCGTCTGAAGTAATGGAATGAAAAACTTGTGTGAAGTTTTGGCCTTTAATAGCCAAAAAAATACACTTGTATTCCCAAAACAGGATCTTAAAATACGGTAAATTACAATTTTTTTTTAAAAAAAATTATCTTTTTTTTTTTGCTAATGATTGTATATTGGACCTCAAAAAACGGATGACATTCAATATTTTCTTTGCTCGACACAAGGACGACAATTCATGTGCCACGTGGCATAATGTGACAGCTCATGTTTTCATAAGATGTTACAATTTGCCGCGCCATCGTAAGATCGAGAACGCTCTCTGAAATTTTATTATTATTTTTTATTTTCTGAATATTCTAGAATTCACTTGATAAAAAACCACACAAGCCTGCTTTTTCTTACTTTCTACAAAGATAATGAGATGAATTATTTTCCATTCAATCGTAAAAGGAAATACAGTGACTAAAAATAAAAATATTAACAATTTATTACTAAATTAAAATAATGTTATATTTATGTATAAAATATAAATAAATAAAGATTTATTGGAGTCACACTCCATTCTCTTGATTTAAGACCATTTACTTCCGGAAAATTTGAGTATGGATGTATTATAAAGGGTCTCTTAAATAAAAAATACCTCATGCTTTATACACATCACCATTTTTTATGCAAGTATTCTTCTTGGTTTAAAAAATGCCCCTAACATAACTTATATTTATTTCTTTTTATGATATTGTCTTCCTTCTCTATCTCTCGCTCTCAAAATTTTCTCTAAGTCTAAGCTTTCTCACTCAAAAAAACAAGTCAGCCACCTTTTATCCTCTCAATCTATGATAAGTTTGGAGCACAACTAATCCTTTTTTTTTTTAAAGTTATATTTTAGACAAGTGTTGGACCCTATCAAGGTAGGCAACTTCCACTTTGGGGATCAAATCTTGGAGCAAAACTTGTATGGGTAAGTATATTTTCGTTACATGTAGTGAGGAAAGTTGTTTTTTTACATTGCTTGAACTATTTCGAACAAATCTGTGTATGTATTCGTGTTTTATTTTACTATTTCATGGCTGGATTGGATCTAAATTTCTCTACGTTTTTTCTGGGTTTTTAATCTGCCTCGATGATTTTCGATGCAACTTGACATGTCTCGATGGGTTTAGGGAAAAGGAACCTCGATGCATTTCGATGGACCTTAACTTGCCTCGATGGCTTTTAGGGAACAGGAACCTCGACATGGCTCGATATGCCTCGATAGGTATTTCTGCCTTTACTTAGATAGGCCACGTCGACAGGATTCGATATGCCTTGATGGTCCTCAATATGTCTTTCTGCCTTCACATAGATAGTCCACATCGATAGGATTCGATGTACCTCGATAAGATTCGATAGATGCACCTCGACGTACCTCGATTAAGCTTGATAGAACTCGATTTTATGCTATTTTTTTATAATATTAATCTTTGAATGATTTTTTTTCCAATACAGATACGGCTGTATCCATATTTGTGGCATACTATGGTGTTTGGGAACTGGAAGATAGGGAGTGGATTTTCAGGGATACTAAAAATCAAGTGCTACCTTTGGAGAAGGGTGTGACGTACGTGCAACTGCTTTGACATTTGTATGAAGAACTTGAAGTGGATAAATGTGTGTACGACTTGAAACTTGAGGTCCTGTACACATGTCTCTGACAACCCTTCAAACCTACCATTATGAAAAATGATAGGTATGTTTGTGCATTCATCGGGATAACATCAGAATCTGTCGAGAAAATGATGTGTGTAACCTTGGTTAAGAATAACTATTATCCCCAAAATTTCAGTTCGATGACGTGGCAATCAGGGGTGACAAGTGGCAGTGCATGGTCAGTAAATGGCACATTAATAGTCAATAAATGTATTGGCTCTTCGGAGTTGTGATAAAGTGATCTGATTGACCTGATAGAATTTCTACCCGACCGGTAAAGATTTTTGACTGACCAGTCACCTGTCTTGGCCGACCAGTGGAGTGTTTGGCCGACCAGTGAAGTGCTTGGCCGACCAGTGAAGTGCTTGGCTGACCAGGGAAGTGTTTTGCTAGACCAGAGATGTGTCATGCTGACAAGGGAATATCTGATGTATGATCCATAAGCCTATAAATAAATGGCTCATGGCATCATTTTGGGGGATCTGATTTTTTTTAGACTGAGGAAAACTCTCTAGTTTTGAAACTTTGGGATTGTTACTTAGGGCATTTTCTGAGAGCTTAGAGAGAGAAACTCTGTATTTTTCTACTTACACTTAAGAAACTCAGTTGGCTCAAGTTCATCTGATCTTAAGTGTAGGATATATATCAGAACTCCAAGTAGATTAGGCCATTACCAATAAATTGGGGCTGAACCACTATAAAATTATCAGTGTCGTATTTTTCTCTTGAAGGTTTTTTGTAGTTTTGACGTCTACTCGTTGTTGGCCAAAATCGTGGTCAACATTTTGGTGCTTTCATTGAGAGCCTGAAGAGAAGAAACATACAACTATCATATCAAGATGGCGCCCAAGAATACCAATGTGGCATCCAAAAAGCTAGGCAGGTCAAAAGAGCCTGCTAGATAAGAAGATTCTGGACCCCAAAACCCAGAGACTGAGCCCAGGGTCTTTCTCGAGGACACCACTCTAGAAGTTGAACAACTCCAGGAAGCAATAGGCACTTTCCAAGAGGAGATGATGCAATTCAATGCTCGGAAGGAGTCTTTCGCTAAAGAGATGGCTAGGCAGAGAGCTGCGTTAGAGCAGCAAAGACGCGATATGGAGGCCAGAAGCGAAGAGATCAGACAACGACAAGAGGAGGTCGACCGAAGACATCGCAAAGAAGCACTTGCTTTAGAGGAGGCTACCCAATTGGCCCAAGCCAATGCTAAGGCTGTGGCACGAGCAGCTGCCCAAGGAGCACGAAAGGACAACGCTAGTCGGAAGTCCCCTGCTGGAAGGACGGACTCTCGGGGACCTGACTGTAGTCGAAGTAATCAAACTGGTTGGGCAGATGAAGAAGTCCGCTCCAGAACTGCCTCGACGCAAAGGGAGAGCACTAGAACCCCTTACAGGAGCCACCGATCAGAAACTTCTAGATCAGGTAGTCACCGATCAGGCAGTAAAAGGACTCCACCCAGGCAGGATCAGACCAGGACTCCTCGAGATAAGAGGACTTCACAATTCAAAGATGGGCATGGTCGTGATGAGGCTGATAGTCATCACACCGACCAGTCAAAGGAAAAGGGGGGCAACGACCAACAAGAAGGAAAAGACTGCCCGTGACGTAAAAAAAGGCCTCCACTGCACCCCGCCCAGCAGCGTAGTGGGAGAGAGCAAGTCCCGCGTAGTAAGCCCTCTAAAAAATCGAAGAGTACGGTGTTCGATCGGGCAGGAGAGCATGCTTCCCGGAAGGATCTAAGGGACGTTATCACCAACAAGAGGAGGACCGTCCCGATCGAAGGGCACAATCTGAACCGCCCTGCCAGTAAAGTAGAAATACTTGACGACAGTGCACCAGATGGTAATGCCCGACCAGGCGGTCAAGACCTTGGAACTTCGTCAGTTGCACCAACCATCCAAGCCCAGCTTGACGTGCTAACAGCTACAGTGCAAGGTTTGTCAAAATGACCTTTCGGGATGGATGCGATAGACCACCGGAGTGGCAGCCCATTTTGTGCCCTGATTAGAGCAGCCCAGCCGCCGGCAAAATATAAAGCACCGGTTCTGCCAGTATATACAGAAAAGGCAGACCCCATTAGACATTTCGGGAAATTCAAGGACCAGATGGAACTGCTCGGGGTAAGTGACGATTATCGGTGTAGAGTTTTCCCGACTACTTTGTCAGATACCGCCCAGGAATGGTATGGGAAGTTTAAGCCAAACTCCATTACCTCTTGGGAAGCATCCAGGAAGGAGTTTTGTAGACAATTCAACACTGCCCAGACTCCACCAGTTTATGCCAACAACTTGGCAGTTATCAAACAAGGAAAAGATGAGTCTTTAAAGAATTATATACATAGATTCATGAGAGAGGCCAATAGAGCAACTGCTGTAGGAGACGAAGGGAAGATGGTTTCCATATCCGCTTGGATAACTTATCGGAGCCCTTTGTGGGATAGTATACATAGAAATCCAATTTCAACACTTCAATAATTTCTTGACCAAGCAGTCAAGTATATGAAATTGGATGATGCAATCGAGAAAGAGGAGAATGGCATAAACAATCTGGGCAGATCAGCTGACCCTCCTAAGAATGGTGGGAACAATCAGAATGGTGGAAAGAAACGTGGGAATAACGGGTCTGACTACCATGAAGAAAAGAAGGCTAAGTTGAGTTCAAATGAAAAACCAACCAAGTATAAGCCTCAGTTCACTAATTACACCACTCTCTCTACTAGCCGAGTGGAAATATATCGTGCTAGTCATGAAGAGGTTCCCTACAAGAAACCTCCACCCATCAGGAAAGAGATGAGGAAGAGAGACATGAATAGTTTTTGTCGTTTCCACCCTTGCAACCCGGGCCTGTGGACTTTACCTTAGACACTATATGTGGAGGTCCACACTTGGCGGAAGATAGTAACAAAGCAATGGAGAGGTATGTCCAGACAATTCGACAAGAGCGGGAGTGCTAGGATCAGATTTGGTGAACGGAGCTTGATTGGGAACCACTGGAATTGCAAGCATCTGTGGATATATTATTTCTAAATACCGCTTTCAGAGTGGTAGTTTAATTTCAAGTTGTTAACTTGTTACTTAAATTTGGTTTATGAGCTAGTTATTTGTTGACCAGTCATCTATTTTTGAACAATTTTTGTTGTTTCAGACTCGTTATTAGACACGTTTTATCCTTTTTAATTTATGAGTAATAGAAGAGACTACGCGTAGCGTGGTCGATTCTTGCTACAAATGTGCATGTGTGTTAATTATTCGAACAATGTTCAACTGGTCGGTAAAATCAGACAGTGTTCAACTGGTCGATACGTTCAAGCAGTGTTCAACTGCTCGAATATTTTCAATATATTCTATGTGTTTCATGAGCAATTAACTGTTCGAACAGATTCAGTCAAGTTGCAAGTGACCTAGGATCTTTCAACCCTCGATCGATTGAGGGGAACATGGGGTACGCTGGTATATAATTTAACACAGGCAATAAAAGCACGAGTAAACATATTTGTTTTTACGCTGACTTGTAAAATTTTGAAGTAAAAAAAGGCCATTAAGCTAACTTGTTTGACAAAACTTAAGTAACTTGGAATTTTTCAAAATTTGAAGTTAGAAGCAAATATTCGTGTGACAATGAACATTATGCTCATAAAATGTTAAAGCAATAAGAGTGTGAGAAAGTATACTTAGTATGGACTTATGAAATGTCTAGAATTTCTAAGTTAGAAAACTAAGTACTCATGCGAAAATATAAGGCATACATCAGAGTGACTTTACTATTCACAAAAAACTTAAAATGTTTTAAGTCTAAAAAGTCTTAGAATGTTTCAAGTTAGCAAATAAAAGTAAATTATAAATGATAATAGCTCGGTTGTACGAGAAAATTATCAAAGTTGTTATGCAACAATTGTCTTCACAAGGATAAAGAGTAAACTACTTGCCAGGTACAAAGTTTAGCTGATTAGGTGCACAGTTTTCCTGGTCGGGAGAGCAGATACAACTTTCCTAGTAGGCTGAGCATATATCACTGGTCAAGTAGGAAACTCTGTTGTTTAGCATGACTAACAACGATGAGTCCCTGGAGTGAATCAAACAAACACGAACAAATGAATGCAAAGTAAAAACTACATAGTGAAAAAATGTCATTGAGAAGAGAAGTCAATTTTTCCCCAACAATGATTGAGAGAAATCAATCTCTCAAAATACTTTTGAGAGATTCGAACAAGGTATTTTGATGGTGTTTGGAGGGTGATGGTCGAGCGGATGTCGAGTGTGCCTGAGCAGGCCCCCGCACGCGTCTGAAGGTTGGTGTCCGAGCGGATCGTGGCTGCGTGTCCAAGCAGCTGGGGCTGCATTCGAGCGAATGGCGGCTGCGTGTACGAGCAGCTGGGCTACGTCCGAGCGGATGTTGGCTGCATGTCCGAGCAGCTGGGGCTACGTCCGAGTGGATGATGGCAAGTGTCCGAGCGGTTGGAGTCATCCGAGGAGCAGCTTGTCCGAAGGCATGGGCGTTCGAATAGGCATGGTGGTGTCTGAGTGGCTGGGATGCGTCCGAGGAGCAGCATGTCCGAGGAGTAGCATTGCCAAGAAACTATTCGGGTTCCGAGGCACAAGGCTTCCGAGGGACAAAAGAAATTTGATCGGTTAAGAATGGTAAAAGAAACCAGTGAGCTAACGGAAACGTTTGATCATGGGTTTAATTCAAAAGTGAAAGTTACTGACCGGATGGAAGCTTATGGATGACCTCAAAAGCATTTTGCTACAGAAAAAGTTTATCATACGAGTAAATCATATAATAAACTTGGGGGGCAAATGTTATCCCCTAAATTTCAGTTCGATGACGTGGCAATTAGAAGTGACAAGTGGCAGTGCATAGTCAGTAAATGGCACATTAATAGTCAATAAATGTATTGGCTCTTCGGAGTTATGATAAAGTGATCTGACCAACCTGATAGAATTTCTGTCCGACTGGTAAAGATTTTTGACTGACCAGTCACCTGTCTTGGCCGACCAGTGGAGTGCTTGGTCGACTAGTGAAGTGCTTGGCCGACCAGTGGAGTGCTTTGCCGACCAGTGAAGTGCTTGGCCGACCAGTGGAGTGTTTGGCCGACCAGTGGAGTGTTTGGCCGACCAGTGAAGTGTGTTCCCGACCAGTGGAGTGTTTGGCGGACCGGTGAAGTGCTTGGCGGACCATTGAAGTGTTTTGCTAGACCAGTGATGTGTCATGCTAGACCAGAGGAGTGCTTTGCTGATGAGAGGTTCTTGCTTCTGTCCTCAGTAACGGCTTCACCCCGAATCATTCTCAACTACTGCAGGAATCTCTCAGATGTCCCGGAATAATAGCTATATTATTGTAATTTAGATTTATTTAGATTTTATTAATTAAAGTCTATTGGAAGAACGAAGGACCCAGTAAATGGGAATATCTGATGTACGATCCATAAGCCTATAAATAAATGGCTCACGGCATCATTTTGGGGGATCTGATTTTTTTTAGACTGAGGAAAACTCTCTAGTTTTGATACTTTGGGATTGTTACTTGGGGCATTCTTGAGGCATTTTCTGAGAGCTTAGAGAGATAAAGCTTGTATTCTCTAAAGAGAGAAACTCTGTATTTTTCTACTTACACTTAAGAAACTCAGTTGGCTCAAGTTCATTTGATCTTAAGTGTAGGATATATATCACAACTCCAAGTGGATTAGGCTATTACCAATAAATTGGGACTGAACCACTATAAAATTATCAGTGTCATATTTTTCTCTTGAAGGTTTATTGTAGTTTTGACGTCTACTCGTCGTTGGCCAAAATCGTGGTCAACAATAACTATTTAGTAAATGCATTAGCCTCTCCCAACATTAATAAAGAAGTTCAATTTGAGGAGAACATTTCTTCCCTATGTCCTGGTATCAGGTGTAATGCCCCAAATTTCCTAATAAGGTTTAGGACCTTGATTAGGAGGCCGGGATGGCCATAATTGATTTATTATGATATTCAATGATTATATGCATGTTTATGTGGATTATACTATTATATGATGGTAAATGCATGCATATGGGTTCAATTTTAATTATAAGGGCATTTTGGTAATTTGGCCCATTGAGGGCGTGATTGTGTATTTTCATGCATGTGGGTGAATTATAAATAATACCACATTATATGTGGATTGGTTCGAGCCATTCGGCATGAAACGATCATGGAATGCAAGTTTTCGGTCTAGTCATAACGGGATTAAGTTCGGGGCTCGGAGTGAGTCTTGGGGTAATTTGGCGATTAGAACGTTGCCAGGAATTAAAGGGTAATGGGATGTGAATTATTGGTATTTGAGAATATTGAGAATAATGGGAATTGGAGGGTGTTAATTATAATTAACGAGATAGGCGGGAAAATACCGATTTTACCCTTGGGATGACTTTATAAACCTTAAATGACCTAGGGGAATTTAGGTCATTTGGTTTGGATTTATATGAGGCTTTAGTTGGCTGTAGAAAAACAGAACAAAACAGAGCAAAGAATTCTCCTTCCAGTACATCACCTTCTCTTTGTCTTCCTTTGGAGTTTTTGAGCTCAAAGTGAGGAATCAAGCTAGGAAATCAAGGAGCTGAGTTCATAGGGTTGGTTCATCCATTGAAGGGGGTTTAATCTCAAGTTTGAGGTGAGTTTTAGCCATGAAAATCCTGTTATACTCTGTTTTTCCTTTTGGTTTTTCAGTTGAGAATTTGGTGTGGATAGTTGGAATTAATGGGAGTTTTTGAGTAAGATTGATTGGGTTTTGAAGATGTTGTGATATGTATGAAGTTTAGGGGTTGAATTGGATGTTTAGGTGATGTTTGGGATTGGTTTGGAGGGTTGGTTTCAGGAAAAATCGCAAGGAGGAAGAACCAGAAAGTTTCTGGTCTGTAGTTGGTGCAGCAGCGCCATTTAGGGCGCAGCAGCGTTAGGCAGGGCAGAGAGCTAGGCCTCTCTGACTTGGAAATAGCGCCTCAGCGCCATTTAATAGGGTTGCAGCGCTGGTCCATTTTTCAGCAAGCCTATTTTAGGGCTCGGAATGACCTTTAAGGCTCGGGGTTTGGTTCCTTTGCCCCGTTTGAGTATATTAAGATTCCCAAGAGTGCGGGATTGATCCCGGGAGTGAGGTTTTAGATTATAAACCTTTTTATGATTTATTTTATTGATGGGATTCCATATTTGGTTATGACTAGGTGACTGCTAAAGGACCAAAGGATTGATCGTTCTCAAGGGTCGTTATTTTACTAATTCTTGCTCGAACCCGAGGTAAGAAAAATGCACCCCATATGTGACATGCATGGTTATTCTTGATGCATGTTGGATGTTTAAAGGTAAACATCGATAGCATGTTGAATGCTTAGTAATCTTGCCTATTTGCATATGATTATTCTTGAGGCATGCTGGATGATTAAGTGTGATGCATGTGGTACACGAGAAACATGTGATTAGGGCATGCCATGGATGTTGACTGTGAGATTGGTCAGAGCTTGAGTCTCTGTGTTTGTTCATGATCATTATTATGCTTGCAATTGTTAAGTAAGCATGCTGAATACCCCATCTTTGGATGTCTAACATATGATATATGTTTGGTAGCAATGCTTACTTGTGCATGGTACTGATTCATTAGTCAGAATTGGCAAAGGTGTTAGTATCAAATGTGAAGCTGTGACTTATTAGTCAGGTTCGGAAATGGTACTAGGCACTGGTCACACAGTGCTGACTCATAAGTCAGGACGGCCTTAGCGTGTTCCATGCAAGCCAACAAAGATTAGATCTAATCGACATCTGCATTAGATGACTCAACAAGAGCATTAATGCCGGACCGACCTCAAGTTCGATGAAAACTAAAAGCGCTTGTGTGACTTACCCATCAGTCACTCATCTGTTAAGTTAGAGACTTACCCATCAGTCTCTCATTTGTTTAAGGCTAGTGGCTTACCCAGTAGCCACTCTTCTATTTTAGCTAGTGACTACCCATCAGTCACTCATTTGGTTAGAGCTATTGCAGGAAAGCCCAGGTAACGGTGTCGTTACACGGCTATGGGCACTGAGCCCCCTAGTGACTTGTTTGGCAGTCACTCATTATGGTTTAACAGGACCTCAAAGTGATATTCACTCATCTGATCAGAGCTATGAGCTCTGTGTGATCATTTTGATCATCATATGCATGGCTTTGGGTGCTGAGCCCCGTAGTGACTTGCTTGTTGGTCACTTAGTATGGTTTATCATAACCTCAAGTGTCGAAACACTCATCTGATTAGGATTGACTTGATAGTCCTCCAATCAGAAGGGCATGATTTTTTATCCTGGATACCCCAGCATTGTTTGAATTCATTTGCATGCTTGAATAAAGCTATGTTTGCTAGGCATGCCATATATGATTTGATATCATGATATGACTATTCATGAGCATATGAGTTTTCTTGCTGGGCTTCGGCTCACGGGTGCTTTGTGGTGCAGGTAAAGGCAAAAGGAAGCTGGACCATCCTTGAATTGAAGGGCTTAGGTGATGATGTGTACATATGCAGCTGCTCGACCAATACTTGGGCGAGGTTTGAAAGAGGAACTAGGGTTAAACCTAGTGTTGTCGCTTAAAACGGCCTGTTGTAAATATTTTCTTATAATAGACCTTTAAATTATATTTTTGGGATCCCAATGTATATAGTAGACGTTCTAATGAAACGTTATATCTTAACCGAAATTTTTAATCCCTAAACTGCTAATCATACTTAGTTACACTATTTTGGCCAAATGACTCAATTAGCGGGTTTAGCACTGTTTGCAATGTGCACTGTAGCGGTCCCTGGAGTTGGGGTGTTACATCAGGGGAACTCGAAGTGAGGATGGGCCATTTGTTCCAGAGACAAATCCTAAGGTTATTGTCCATGATGATATCCTTGTTAGAGATTCGCCCTATATTTCTAACACAACGGAGTATGATCCCTATGAATACGATCCTTATGTCAATGACGATCCTATTGCTGATGCAGCAGATGTTGATGGGCCAGATATTAGGGCATATTTTCCAACCCAGAGTTAAAATGTTATGCATGTGCAAGTAGTAGAGGATGAACATGGCAGAAGACAATGTCAATAAACACCTGAAACCAATAATAGTCGTCCAGGTAGAACTAAAGATAGTAGTAGATGGAGTTCTCCATTGGACTTAAGTGGAGATTATAGAACTTGGAGTACTCACATGTTTACCAAAGAAGATATAGAGGCCTCTTATCAAACTCATCCTTCCTTAACCGGCACAACTTCAGGAGAATTGCACCTTGGGAAGTTCTTTCAAAACAAGCTTGAATTGAAAACCAAGGCGACCATATTTGCAATGAAGTATAATTTTGAGTTTATGGTGAAGAAATCTGGTATTGATGTGTGGTACATTACTAGCAAGGATCCTGATTGTGGTTGGAGATTGAGGGGAAAAATTGCGGTTTGAAATATTTGAGATTACTGTATACAACAATATACATAGTTGCTCACAAGAAATCCGAGAGAAGGACTACTGTCAAGCAGCACCGTGGGTTGTTGGCCATCTAATCAAGAGAAATTTGCTACCGATGGTACTAGGTACATGACAAAAAACATAAGGGAGGACACGAAACACCATTTTGGGGTCGAAATGAGCTATGAGAAGTCACGAAGATGTAGAGGAAATGCATTTATGCATTTTTTTTAAAGTGTTTAGGTAAAAAAAATAAAAAGTCTTTCAACTTCTCTAACTTTTTTTTGGGAAATTATTTTCTAAATTAGAATCATTTTTATAATTTCTAATTTACTTGTGTTATCCAACACTTCAAAAAAATATATTTATATTATTAATGATGGGTTCTATCTTGGTATCTGTTTAATTAGGTGCCCAAATTGGACAAAACCATTTGTCAGACTATTCTTGTAACATCCCAAAAATACTAATAAGGTTTAGTGCCTTGATTAGCGTGTCGGGAGGGCATAATTGGATATATGTGTGTGATTAATTGATTAAATGCGTTACTATGTGGCATGCATGATTTATATGATAATATGAATATAAATGCATGTTTATGAGTATTAAATATGCATGTGAGCCCGTTCTTGTTAATAATAACATATTTGCACCTTTGGCCCATTGAGGGCATAAATGTGATTATATGTGTAAGATGATTGGAACCGCATTATTATGTGGATATATTTGCAGCATTCGACTCGAGGCGATCTTGGTGAGCGGATTAGCGGAATAGTCACAAGAGTGTTTAATACCCGGCTCGGGGTGAGTCTAGGGGTATTTTGGAAAATTTAACGTATATTTGGGATTTATCGAGTAACGGGTAAGTATTTGGTAATTAGTTGGGCATGTCGGGATTAATTGAGAATTAGTAGGACGCCTCAAGGAATTAGCGGGAAACAAGGAAAATGACCATTTTGCCCTTAAGGGCAATAAAGGGTTGAGTTATCGTTAGGGACTGATCTTTATGATTAAGGGATATAGTAGAATAGGCTTTAGGAACAAGCCACAACAAATCAAAAATTACTTCTCAACTCTCTCTCTCTCTCTCTCTTTGTGCGATTCTCTCTCCCTCTCTTGTGCCTTGGGGAAAGGTTTGGAGTTTGAAGAGAAGGCTTAGGAATTGAAGCTTGGGGACTGGAGAACTAAAGCTAGGACTGGTTGAGGTACAACTTAGGGGCAGAGTCCTTATTAAGGTAAGGTTTAAATCATGATTCCTTTGGAAATTCTAACTTTTAAGATAGGTTTTGGCTGGGTTTTGGATGTTGTTTGGTTGCTGAGTTGGGGTAGTAATTATGATTGGTTTTAGGGTAATTATAATGCCTAGGTTGTGTGGTTAAGAGTCTTAGACTCAATTCTGGGTTTAGTTTAGGGTTACAAGGAAATTTTGATGAATTAGGTTGGGAGAAAAAGCAAGAAAGCCCCAAGATTTCTGGGTTCACGGGGGTGCACCGCGACCCAGTTCTTGGGCGCCGCGACCCTTGTGACCCTAGAAGCCCTGGGGGGGGGGGGGGGCTTGCTATTTTGTAGGTGCGTCATTACCCTAAAGGGCAAGTTGTGGCACGTGTCCCTGGGAAATTAGGGGTTGGTGCCTCTGACTTGGAGGCGCTCAGCGACCCTTAGGGCCAGGTCGCGACCTACCTAGACAGCCTTAGCCAAATTGGGTTTTTGGGCCCAGGAACTTGAACCTAAGTGTTTGGGAAGGGTTCTACTACTCGGTTTAGTAGAAATCGAGGTCCCGAAGGTTGGTATGTTATTCTTAAAGCATTTAATTAGGTTGGATTTTAATAGTTATCCATTTTTGCTTGTGACCAGGGTTACCGTTAAGGCTCGGAAATGAGGATCATGCTTGGGACCGCTATACATCTTCAGCTGGGGATCCGAGGTAAGAAAATGGCACTCGAGTTGTGAATGGGCTGAAATTTCCTGTAAATGGATATATGTGAGATCATAAATGTATTTGTTATTGGAGTTATCTGTATAAGAAAGTTTGCTCGTGCTGCTTTCGGTTGCGTATTTCGCAACCTGTTTATCTATTATGTTTGATATGAAAGTTCAACCTAAGGGAGTCGGGGATGATGTTAAGCATGTGGAACGCAGCTCGGCCTAAGCGAATTAGGATCAACTAAATAACTAGAAGGCTCGACCTAAGGGCACCGACACCTAACTAATTGTATTGAGACTGAATTACATGTTTGAATCAAACTGTTTATTGTTGTCTAACGTATTGCTTGTATTCTGTTGTTGATTGAATGGGTTGATCTAAGCTTGCTATGCATATGTTGTTGTTGTCTATGCTTATTGAATTTAGTTATCTTGCTGAGCCTTGGCTTACGGGTGCTACGTGGTGCAGGTAAAGGCAAGGGAAAGCTGGACCAGCCATGAGTTGGAGAGCTTTGGAGGTGGTGTGTACATCGGTAGTTGCTCGAACACCACAACCGAAGGATTTACAGGGACTAGAGCCAAAATTTATATTTTGCCATTTAGACTAGCTTTAGTTGTATTTACTTTTGAGGGTTGTGACCATCTTGTAAACCTTATTTTTGGGATCCCATGTACCAACTCTTATTTTAATGAAAGTCCTCTACTTTATGATCAAAATCTTTTAACCCTAACCTGTCAGCTGACTTTAGAAACACATTTATGTCCAAACGACTTGATTAACAAGTCTTGCACTATTAAAATACACAGTGTAACACTCTTAGCTATCCAGGGTGTTACAACTTGGTATCAGAGCGGTCTAGGTTTAAGGGTTCCTGAAGACTGGCTGGGCATGTACACTCGCCGCTAAAGACAGGCTCGACACCATATATGTGATTATGTGTTTGTTTGATTAAATGAAATATGAATGTTTTATATGCATGTCTATTAGGAAGCATGAGGTATACTGATAGGGCCTGGCCCTTGACTGCTATGTGGATATGATAAGGCGCGCTTATTAGAATTGCTACTATATTTGAATGCTTGTCAAAATGTCTGTTTGCATTATAACTGTGTACTGTGGCTTGAATATTGTCGTTAGACTGTGGGGTGATTTTTAAACCTGTTATCATTGCCTGACCAGCCGAGTTGTTGATTGTAGATAAACATGGAGAGTTATGCCTCCAAGGCAATCAATTCGACTAGCCAGCATCGGGGTCGAGGCTAGAGATGATGAGCAGGTCACAACCCTCCACCAGTCCTTGAGAACTGGCAGCAGTTGCTTGTTGACATGCCACCTGTTGTGGCACCAGTTGTATAGTCGCGTGAGATTGGGAACAGGTGGGAGTCGCTTTATCAAAGATTTAGAAAACAACATCCTCCAACTTTTGAGGGAGGATTAGATCCACTAAAGGCTGAACAGTGGATGAGTTTGATCACCTCTATCCTGGACTTCATGAGGGTGGAAGGTAATGACTGTTGACTTGTGAAATTGGTCAACGGTTGTATGTACAATATATGACATCTTTTGAATGGAATGAATATAATAAATGGTAGAGTACAAATATCTTAAACAAACACACATAAATTTTATAGTGGTTCAGCCCTGTTCTAATGAATAGTAATAACCTAATCCACTTAGCTTTAGTATTGAATCACTCGATAGACAATTACATTGATGAAAAAAAGTATTCACTTGTTACTAATTTGCCCAGAGTTTCTCCCCAAAATATTCGTCCGATCCTTTTCAATGAAGCCCTGGGTCCTTTATTTATAGTACCCAGGGGCTTTTACATGATCAGTAATACTAGGATCGTGGTTTGGTACATGTTTATTAGGTAGTGGAGATGCGTGTCCACCTCCCCATGATTATGAGATCATGGTTTTCTCGTTATTTCTCTGGATCGTGGTAGACAATGCACAATTGAAACCTCTTGGAAAATGCTACGTCTTGGTTGGTCTATGAGACTTAGGTGCTAGGCCTGATGACCCTTCAGAGCTTGGATGCTAGGCTTGATAACCCTCTGGGTGCTAGACCTATTGATCCTCTGGGTGCTAAGCCTATTGATTGTCCGGGTGATATGCCTGATGATTTTAGCTTGAACGAGCGTGAACTTTATTCAACAAAGTGTATTTGGGAGTTTAGGCTGACCACCCTATGAAGAATAGGGTGCACCGACCACTCATGTGGCTTTTGAACATCTCAGGCCGACCACCCCTAGGGGTTGGGGTCAGGCCGACCACCCCTAGGGGCTAGGGCTAGGCCGACCACCCCTGGGGGGTTTAGGCCTCGTCGACTTCCCTATAGGTTTTGGACCTGTATATTTTTCTCATCGATCTTTTTTCAATACTTCGTCGTTTCCCCTTATTTGTGATGCAACATGCCACTTTCTCATTTGCCACGTCATTTCTGGATTTTTGAGGGATAACATTTGCCCCCCAAGTTTATCGTAATGTATTCAACATTACGGTAAACTTGATTTGGCCCGAGAAACATATCATAGCAATACTTTAATAGCCAAGTCCCTCGAGACATTACGTAGTACTTTTACCAACTATCGATAATTTGCTCAACACAAATTTTTCAAGGATAATTGTAATTCCTAAAAATAATTAGGTTTTTCAAGGAAAATTAATTTCCTAACAATCCAGTATATTTTTCAAAGAAATTTGAAGTCCTAAAAATATAATATAGTTTTCAAGGATTTTTGATTTCCTAAAAATATAGTATATTTTCCAAGGATATAAATTCCTAAAAATACAAAATATTTTTAACCGAATTTTAATTATTAAAAATATAAGATATTTTTCAAGGAATTTGAATTCCTAAAAATATAGATATTTTTGTAAGGAATTTGAAATTTTAACCATACCAGATATTTTTCAAGGAATTTTGAATTCCTAAAAATATATAGTTAGCCTCAAAGGCTATAAGTAAGGCCTCACTTCTCACTTCCTTGCTCTGTGCGCCTCACCCATAGGAGTCTCCAAGCCTGGTTTCTCCAATTCTTCATCAAACTCAGATCTTTATTTGGGGAAGTATTTTTCTCCTAATCCTTACATCATTTAATTTAAATGTGCTTAGATTTAGAAGAAATACTTTGAATCTTTGTAGAATATGTCTGAATTTCTTTGTTTTGTATTATTTTGATCCAAAATAATTGACTTGTTTGAATCAATTCTACGATTTCTGTGACACCCCACATCACTATGGCTGCTTTCTGGAATGACGACTGGCCCTACAAACCAAGACAAGTCTTTCCAGTGTGCTTTGTCCTCACTCGCACACTTCCTGGGAAAACTTCCCAGGAGGTCACCCATCCCTAGATTACTCCAGGCCAAGCACGCTTAACCATGGAGTTCTCAAGTGATGGGCTACCGAAAAGAAGATGCATCTTCCTGATATAGGTAGTACCCATCAATCCATTTAAGCCATCTTCAACTGTGTAGTCCCATACCTACACAGTCTTAGAATCATTACACTTGACCTTCCCCAGGCGGTGTGGGATTGCACAGCTTACCCGGTCTTTCCCCTTACGGATCACGGGATTTTGACTGTCACAATTTCTCTATAATTTCCTTAGCCTGAACGATTTCCAGGGTTCCAAACCCTAGCATAGGTGATTTCAGGTTTGTAAAACCCTAGGCCGCCCACTTCTTTGAGATTCACTAGCCTGGCGATTTCTAGGGTTCCAAACCCTAGCATTGGTGATTTCCGACTTGTAAAACTCTGACCTAGGCCGACCACTATTAGGTTCCCTTGGTCTTGCGATTTTCAGGCTTTAAGATCTAGGCATAGGCGATTTCCAGGGATGTAAATTCCCTCATGGGCCTACCACTCCTAGGGTTTCCATCATGGGCCGACCACCTCTAGGACTTCCCTTGCATTTCCCTTGCCTTATGCGGCTTCTAGGCTCACATACCCCATCATGGGCCGAGCACCTTAGGGTTTACATCATGGGCTGACCACCAAACTCCCTGAACAATTTCTAGGGATCTAGGGTCTAGGGCGGTCGGTCCAATCATAGGCTGACCACCTGGGACCCTTAAAAAAAGTTCTCCTCCTTTATTGATCTCTTTAGGGTCTTCCTTGTACTGTACAATTTATTGGAGACTTGAACCTTAGTCCTCTAGCATTTTACTGAGGTTTGAATCCCGAGGGTAGTCGGCCTTAGGTGGTAGGCCGACCACCTATGCCCCTTCTTTCATGTTTTGTAAGCTTAGGGACTCAGGGTGGTCGGCGTAGGCTTAGATCCACTAGGCCGACCCCTACTTTAAGACTTCGATCCATTTTTCCAAATCTAGGGGAGTCCTATGGTGGTCGGCCTGAGCTTAGTTTCACTGGGCCGACCCCCTATATAGATTTTCCCTTGATTTCTTCACTTTTGCTCATTAGCAATAGACATGCCCCCAACTACTGGCCTATCTGGTCCGTGGTAGGGAGCTTCGTTATGTCGATGTACTAACTTTACTCTTTATTTTTCCTTTGTTACAGATGTCCAGCTCCTCTTCGTCAGATAAATATGTAAGCGAGCGTACTCCCCAGGAGTTCTTGGAAAGGTGTAGCCCAATGGCGAGAGTAAAAAAAACATCTTGGCAAGCTTCTAAAGATAATCCTCTTATTTCCCAGCACATCACCCAAGGCTATTCGCCTGTCTCTTCTCAGATCTTTTCTCAGCATAGTACTTCCCGTGGCTATCATGGCACATCCCAGCGAAGTCATTCTTCTCAGCGTAGTTTGCCTAGTTAGTGAGACTCCTTACAATGCCCTTTGCATTAGGATACCAGTCGGGTTCCCCATCACTCTTCTTCTCAGAGAGAACATACCGAGGTATCTCATCGCCAGGCTACTCATCCTTAGGAGCATTCTATTCACAGGTTCCAGCAGGCACGCTCTGCCATCAAGTCTGGTGCCCTACTTCCTCTTCGTCCATACTTCCGGAGTGTGGCAGATTGTTTTGGTCCAACTTTCGTTCTGAGGATGAAGCTGTCCGCCATGAGGTGTTGGACCTTAGGCGAGTTCTTAGCTCTAGGGATGCGGACATTGCTTTGAAAGATGAAGAGATCAACACTCTCCACAGTACCATGGAGCTCAAACAGTAGGAAGTGACCGAGTTGACTCTCGGGATAACCCAGATGGAGGGGAAACTTACCGATCAGCTCCAACAGTCTGAAGCAGAGAAAGAGAAGCTGATTGCTAACATGGACCAACTGTGGAAGGATGCCCTTGTCGAGAAGGAGCAAGAGGTCAAGGCTGCCCGGGACAAGGCTCGAGAGGAGTATTCATAGACAAATTTCTCTTGCTTCTACTTGATCTGGAATTCCAACAAAGATTTGAACTTAGATTTCCTTCCCGAGAATATGCGAGCGAAGGAGCTTAGGAAGTGTCTGGCTCGCGAGGCTACTGAGGCTTAGGGTGGTCTTTCAGATGATACTCCTTGCCCTAGTTAGTCTTCTTTTGGTCTTATACTCTGTCTTTCCTTTCATGCCATTGGTGGGGCACCTTGTACTTGACAATTTTTACATATTACATTTTATGCCTTTATGCATTTTTGTTGTGAGTACTCAGTGTATTGATTGAAATTTTTTATTTCCAATGCTTACTAAGTATATCAACTCACAACTCTCATTTGTTCAGGTATCAGTATACTTTGAACACATGTATTTCACGTGCCATACTAACTTTACTCTTTTATGTTTTTCATGCTAACAACGATGGTAATGTGAGTAGTATTATACTTCACCAAGTACAATGAACAAAATAGGTCAGGTCGAACATCCCATGGGTGATAGGTCGACCACCCTATAAGGGACATGGCTAGGAGTCTCCTCACCAATGCCTTTTTTGGTTTTGTTTTTTGCACTTTCGGAACATATGTTGAACAAATGTCCTAGAAAAACTTGAGCTTGCTTAGTACTTAAGGTAACGTCCTCATTGCTTGTGTATATCCCCATCAGTATGTACTATATGCCCCCCAAGTGATCATGGGTTTAAAAGCCTTGGTCACTTGCTACTTGACCATGCCTTGCTACGAGCATTTAGACACATAGTACTATCATTTTCACCCAATGATGCAAGCAGCAAATGCTTGTCCCTCATTGGTAGTTGGGTGATGGTTTCATAATCAGTAGTAATGATTCCTATACATAGATGCAGATTGTGTAGCAAGTGTCGATCATGATCTACGTAATCTCTCGTGTACTCATTGTAATGATTGTAGACAGAAGTGTCTAAGTTGGACCAACTAGGTCTAGATGGGCTAATTAAGCCTGTAATGAGTCTTAGGTCAAATTATCGATCGGTCCCTCAAGGACTAGATTCGATTATGATCCGATGATGGCAACTGGTCTTCGGACCAGTCTTTTTTTTTTATCGTGTGGGTCGATAGGTTCCTCAAGAACGAGGATCGAACGTGATCAAATAATGGTGATTGTTCCTTGGAGCAGTCTTTTTTGTTGATCGTATAGGTCGATAGGTTCCTCAAGAACCAAGATCGAACATGATTAAATAAATTGGCGACAAGGTCCTCAGACCAGTTTCTTGTTTGGATCATATGGGTCGATAGGCTCCTTAAGAACCAAGATTTAACAAGATCCATAATTTGATGACAAGGTCCTAGGAATTGTCTCTCTTGTTGATTGTGTGGGTCGATAGGCTCCTCAAGAACCAAGATCGAACATGATCCATAATTTGGCGACAAGGTCCTAGGACTTGTCTCTCGTTTGGATTGTGGGGGTTGATAGGCTCCTCAAGAACCAAGATCGAACATGATCCATAATTTGGCAACAAGGTCCTAGGATCTGTCTCTCTTTTGGATCGTATGGGTCGATAGGCTCCTCAAGAACAAAGATCAAACATGATCCATAATTTGGCGACAAGGTCCTAGGGCCTATCTCTATTTTGGATTGTATGGGTCGATAGGCTCCTCAAGAACCAAGATCGAACATGATCCATGATTTGTCGACAAGGTCCTACGACTTGTCTCTCTTTTGAATCGTATGGGTCGATAGGTCCCTCAAGGACTAGAATTGAACATGATCCGATCGAGTTGACAGGTCTAAAGTGACCAGTCCCTCGTTGAAAGAAATTTAAAGAATTAAGTAAAACATAAAAAATTAAATTCATTCATTCATTGAAGCACAATGGATTTTACACAGATAATTCGAAAATAATACATTTGCCTCCTGCTCGGCTATGCGTTTTTTCGCCAAGGATTCGATGGGAGCGACATTCAAGGTGTCCGCATCTTTGGTACTGGCAAGCTTGGCTAAGGCATTAGCATTGGCATTATGGTCCATCAGGACTTGTGTAATCGAGTATCTCTTGAATTGTGTCAACAAGTCCTTTGCCTTGTTCAGGCACTGCATCATCCTAAGTCCCTTGGCTTAATACTCCCCTAGTACCTGGTACATCACTAGCTGGGAATTGCTAAATATCTCTAGGGACTGTGCATGCACATCCCAAGACAAGCGTAATTGTAATGCCCTGGTTACCCCAGAACAGTTACAGTGAACCAGAAATTTGACTCGCTACCCGAGTCCTTTGGTTAAAATCGTGCATCTAAGTGTTATTAACAAGCTAAGGTGGAAAACCAATAAAAAGGAAAGGATATATTTTATTAGATACATAAAACTGTTCATGGGCCCATAAAAAATATTTACAAGTTATTTACAACTCAAAATGGTCACTACTGTTTCAAACTTACAAACTCGCCGACCTAAGCGGAAAAAATAGGGCAACCCCCTAGTTCCTCTAAGAACTCCTTGGCTGTGGTGGTCAAGTGGCCGCATATGTACACATCACCACCTAAGCTCTCCACTCAAGGTTGGGTGAGCTTTTCTTTCCCTTTACTTGCACCACATAGCACCCATGAGCCAAGGCCCAGCAAGAAAACACAATATAACATGATATAATATCAACAATGGTCATAATAATCATTCAAGACTTTCGGTCCAAAATAAGTAAGTGACAGCCGCAGAAGTCACTAAGGTGGGTACAACTCCCTTTAGCCATGTGACGATAGGGTCATCGGGGCTTAACAGATAAGTGAACCTTTCATTAGCTTAAACAAGCTAAGTGCATGATGACTAGTCACCAACATAACCTTCCTCATGACTCTAGAGTCATAACTATGGAACATTGTTCCCTAGCCATGTGACAAGCAATCACCTAGGCCTTTTGCCCTGGCTCTGAGTAATTAGTCTTAGACTAGCCAAGCGCTTATAAGTTTCATCGACCTTAGGGTCGGTCTAGCGTTAATGCCTTAGAGTCATTCAATGCTGTTATTGATTAGATCTAATCTTCATTCGTCCCTGTGTTCAGGACACTTATGCCGTTTCTGACTCTTAGGTCAGTAATATGCGACCAGTGCCATACACAAGTAAGCAAGCTTTCCTAAGCATTTAATATGCAATCAATGTCCACATTTATCAACCAACATGCCTTAATAACAATCATTCATGTCATACACACAGGGTGCAGTTTTCTTACCTCTGATTCGAGCGAGAATGAATAAAAGAACGACCCTTGAGAACGATCTGACTTTTATTCCTTTGGCGGTCACCTAGTCATAACCAAATATAGGATACCACCAATAAAATGAATAACAATGGTTCCCAAACCAAGATCTAGCCTCCGGGACATCAATCCCCACTAATCTAGGCAGTAGGAACAATCCCGAGTCCTAAAACCAAGTTCCTGGGGCCAAAACAGTCAAACGGGCTCAAACCTGTCCAAGGGCTGTGGCCCTAACACCTTGGGCCGCGACCCCCAGCCACTCAAGGAGAAAGGGCTGCGGCGCCCAAGAACAGGGCCGCGACCCCCAACCCAGAACCATCCCCAAACTCATTTTCCATCATCCTAAACCCTCTAAAAACATACCTAAACACTTCCAAATCATCAAATCAAAGTTCCCAAGCTTCCCAATGATCCAAAACCATCAAATCCCAAGGCTCAAATGAACCAAAAACTCAACGATTCATAAAAGCCAATTCTAAGCTTAGAAACTCTACAAACTCAAAACTTAAAACTTAGATTACGTTTGATTGGGTTGTTTCTCGTCAAATCCTTCAGTCAAGAAGCTTCTAATCTTTCCTAGAATCGCTATGCCTCGATCCTCACTTGATTCTGACTCATAGAACTCGAGATTTCTTCGAAAATGCTTCGAACGGTAAAGCAAACTAACGGGAAGAGAACGAGAGATTTTCTAACGTACGATTCTATCTGACAAGCCACTTCAAGCTTAAGTAACCTCAAATAAAACCTAGTGCTCGGGACCCCAAAAACCTCCCCGGGAACATTATAGTCAAAACTTCCAGAATTTCCTCCTGATCTCAATAACTTCCCAATTTATCATCAAATAACATCCTCATAACTCAATATCCCAATAAAAGACCCCTGTTATGACAAAACCGCTAATTCATAATATAAGACCGTCTCATGCTGAATAGCTCGAATATATCTCCATAATAATGGGATCTCATTCAAAAATCACAATATGCACCCAAATATACAAATATGCCCTCATGGCCAAATTACCAAAATATCATAATGATCAAATGTGGACCCACATGCATGCATATAACATCATATTATAATATAATTCACATAAACATGCATATAATCATTTAATGGCATAATTAAACAGTTATGGCCCTCCCGGCCTACTAATCCAGCCATTAAACCGCATTAGGGATTTCGGGGCATTACAACTATCCCCTCCTTTCAGAAATTTTGTCCTCGAAATTTACCTAAACAGGTTGGGATATTGACTCTGCATATCTGACTCCAGCTCCCAGGTCGCTTCCTCGACCTTGCTGTTCCTCCACAACACCTTAACCAAAGGTATCATCTTATTCCTGACGACCTTATCTTTTCTGTCAAGTATCTGAACCAGTTGCTCCTCAAAGGAGAGATCTGGCTCAAGCTCCAGATCTTCATAGCTCCAAATATGATTCACATCAGATACATACCTCTGAAGAGCTGAAACATGGAATACATTATGCACAGCTGACAACGCCGGTGGCAAGGCCAACCTGTAAGCCACCTGACCATTCCTCTCCAAGATCTCAAATGGACCTACAAATCTGGGGCTCAGCTTACCCTTCTTCCCAAACCTTCTCACCCCTTTCCATGGCGAGACTCTAAGGAAGACATAGTCTCCCACTTGGAACTCCACATTCCCGCGCTTGGGATCTGCATAACTCTTCTATCTACTCTGAGAAGCGAGCATCCGAGCTCTAATCTTCTCAATGACCTCACTGGTCCTCTGAACTGCCTCAGGACCCAAGTAGCTCCTTTCACTTGTCTCATCCCAATGGATGGGAGATCTGCATTTCCTACCATACAACATCTCATAAGGTGCAACTCCAATGGTAGACTGATAACTGTTATTGTAGGAAAATTCTATCAAAGGTAGATACTTACTCTAAGATCCACCAAAGTCCAGCACACATGCTCGCAGCATGTCTTCCAATATCTGGATAGTCCTCTCAGATTGCCCATCTGCCTGTGGATGATAAGCAGTACTAAACTTCAATTGTGTCCCCATGGCTTTTTGCAAACTCCCCCAAAACATGGAAGTAAACATGGGGTCCCGATCTGACACGATCGACCTAGGCGCTCCATGGAGGTGCATGATCTCTCTCACATAGAGATCTGCATACTGGTCAACTGTATAAGTAGTCTTTACTGGCAGAAAGTGAGTTGACTTGGTGTAGTGATCCACTATCACCCAAATAGAATCATGCTGACCAACAGTCCTAGGTAAGCCCACCACGAAATCCATCGTGATGTCTTCCCACTTCCACTCTAGGATATCCAGAGGCTGCAATAACCCTGCCGACCTCTGATGCTCAGCTTTGACCTGTTGACATGTCAAGCACTTAGCCATATACTCTACTACACCTCTCTTCATCTCTGGCCACCAATACAACGATCTCACATCCCGATACATCTTCGTGGTGCATGGATGCAAAGAGTAAGGTGTAGTATGAGATTCATCCAGAATCTCTCGCCTCAAAGCAGTGTCTAATGGAACACATATCCGCCCCTTGTATCTCAACAAGCCTAACTCAGACACTGTATAATCTTTGGATGCTCCAGCCAAAACATCCTCTCTGATCTTGATCAGTTGTGGATCACTCAACTGATTCTCCTTGATTCTCTCCAACAGTGTAGACTGTAGTGTAATATTAGCCAACTGGCCCACCAGTAATTCTATACCAGCTCTGGTCATATCATCTACTAACTCCCTGGCTATCAACCTCATACCATAAATATGATACCAAGTTGTAACGCCCTAGTAACCCCAGAACAGTTACGGTGAACGGTGAACCAGAAATTTGACTCGTTACCCGAGTCCTTTGGTTAAAAACGTGCTTCTCAGTGTTATTATCAGGCTAAGGTGGAAACCCAATAAAAAGGAAAGGATATATTTCATTAAGTACATAAAACTGTTCATGGGCCCATAAAAACTTTTACAAGTTATTTACAACTCAAACTGGTCATTACTGTTTCCAATTTACAAACCCCCCGACCTAAGCGGCAAAAATAGGGTAAACCCCCTAGTTCCTCTGAGAACTCCTTGGCCGTGGTGGTCAAGCGGCTGCATATGTACACATCACCACCTAAGCTCTCCACTCAGGGCTGGGTGAGCTTTTCTTTCCCTGTACCTGCACCACATAGCACCCATGAGCCAAAGCTCAGCAAGAAAACATAGTATTGCATATAAACATTATCAAATGATTATTATTATAATCACACAGAGCTTATAACTCTTAAACAGATGAGTGAATATCACTTGAGGTTCTGGTAAACCATAATGAATGACTGACAAGCAAGTCACTAATTTAAACAGATGAGTGACTGGTGGGTAAGTCACTAGCTTAAACAAATGAGTGATTGCTGGGTAAGTCACTAGCTTAAACAGATGAGTGACTGATGGGTAAGTCACACAAGCGCTTTTAGTTTTCATCGAACTTGAGGTCGGTCCGGCATTAACGCTCTTATAGGTCATTTAATGCAGATGTCGATTAGATCTAACCTTTATTGGCTTGCGTTGAACACGCTAAGGCCATCCTGACTTATAAGTCAGCACTGTGTGACCAGTGCCCAGTACCACTGCCGAACTTGACTAATAAGTCCCAACTTCACAGTTGATACTGACACCTTTGCCAAATCTGACTAATTAGTCAGTACCATGCACAAGTGAGCAAGATTTGCTAAGCATTCAATAATCAATCCATGTCCACATTTACACAATCAACATGCCTCAAGAATAACCATGCATGTCACATATAGGGTGCAGTTTTCTTACCTCTGATTCGAGCGAGAACGAATAAAAGAACGACCCTTGAGAACGATCTGACTTTTAGCTCTTTAGCGGTCACATAGTCATAACCAATTATAGGATACCATCAATAAAATGATTAACAAAGGTTCCCAAACCAAGATCTAGCCTTCGTGACATCAATCCCCACTAATCAGGAACGATCCTAAGGCCTAAAACCAAGTTCCCAGGGCCAAAACACTCAAACGGACTCAAACCTGTCCAAGGGCTGCGGCAACACCCTGGTTATCAGCCTCATACCATAAATCTGTCTCGGACCCTTCCGGCTTAAAGCATCAGCTAGCACGTTGGCTTTTCCTGGATGATACAAAATCTCACAGTCATAGTCTTTTACTAACTCCAGCCAACGCCTTTGCCTCATATTCAAGTCTTTCTGGGTGAAGAAGTATTTCAGGCTCTTGTGGTCTATATAAATCTCACACTTTTCTCCATAAAGATAATGCCTCCATATCTTTAAAGCAAAGACCACAACTGCTAACTCTAAATCATGAGTGGGATATCTCTTTTCATACTCCTTCAACTGACGAGAAGCACAAGAAATTACTCTCTCTGACTGCATCAGAACACAACCTAAACCCTGATGAGAAGAACACAACCTAAACCCTGATGAGAAGCATCACAATAAATCACAAACTTCCCCTGATCTGTCGGAAGACTCAGAATCGGAGCTGTAATCAATCTCTGCTTCAGTTCCTGGAAGCTGTTCTCACATTTATCTAACCACACAAATTTCTGACTCTTGTGTGTCAGCTCAGTCAACGAAGTAGCAATCTTTGAGAACCCTTCCACGAAACGCCTATAATAGCCAGCCAACCCAAGGAAACTTCTAACCTCAGAAGCATTCTTTGGCCTTAGCCAATCTTTGACCGCTTCAATATTCGCTGGATCTACCTTAATCCCCTCCTTACTGACAATATGCCCAAGAAAGGATACCTGAGATAACCAGAACTCACATTTCTTGAACTTTGCAAACATTCTGTGTTCCCTCAGTCTCTGTAGAACCAACCTCAGATGCTGCTCATGCTCTGACTCAGACTGAGAATATACCAGAATATCATCGATGAAGATGATCACAAACTGGTCAAGATAATCCTTGAATACTCTGTTCATCAGATCCATAAAAGCAGCAGGGGCATTAGTCAATCCAAATGACATAACTAAGAACTCATAATGCCCATACCTGGTACGAAAAGCAGTCTTCGATATATCTCCCTCCTTGACCCTCAACTGATGATAACCAGAATGAAGGTCAATCTTTGAGAATACCTTCTTACCTTGCAACTGATCGAACAGATCATCTATCCTTGGCAAAGGATACTTATTCTTAACTGTCAACTTATTCAGTTCTTTGTAATCAATGCACATCCTCAGAGAACCATCCTTCTTTTTCACAAACAGAACTGGCGCACCCCAAGGTGAGAAGCTAGGTCTAATAAAACCAAAATCTAACAGTTCTTGCAACTGCACTTTTAATTCTTTCAACTCAGCTGGGGCCATTCTGTAAGGTGCTCTAGACACTGGCTTCGTTCCTGGTGCCAGTTCTATAACGAACTCAATTTCTCTGTGCGGTGGCAACCCTGGAAAATCCTCTAGAAACACATCCAGAAATTCACAAACAAGTCTGGTATCTTCTGGTCTCACTGGTACGACCTGGGTGGTATCAACCACACTGACCAAGAATCCAATGTAACCTCCTTGCAATAGATCCCTAGCCCTCAATACATAAATCATAGGTATGTGAGGTCCATGCACAGTACCAACAAACACAAAAGGATCCTCACCTTCAGGCTCAAAGGTGACCATCTTCCTTTTGCAATCAATGGTTGCCCCATACTTTTCCAACCAATCCATACCCAATATCATATCGAAGTTAGTCATAACCAACTCTATTAGATCCATTGATAACTCTCTGCCCTCCACTGTCACTGGCAAAGATCTAACCCATCTCCTGGATACCACTAACTCTCTAGTGGGTAACAAAGTTCCAAACCCCACATCATAGAAATCATAAGGTCTACACAGTCTATCAATAATACTACTAGCAACAAAAGAATGTGTAGCACCAAAATCAATCAATACATTATAAGGGGTTCCAGCACTCAAAAGCTGACCTGTAATTACTGAGGGAGAAGCCTCAGCTTCTGCTTGTGTCAATGCGAATACTTGAGCTAGGGCCGAGCTGTCCGCTTTCCTGGGTTCTTCTTTTCATGCCATAGGGCAATCCTTTTTAAGATGACCCACTGCTCCACATGAGAAGCAGTCCCTTGCCCTACACTCTCCTAAATGATGCCTCTTGCATCTGGGGCACTCAGGATAAGACTTCCAGGCTTCACTACCACATGGACGACCCATGGAAATACCACGAGGTCGCCTATCAGGACCTAGAACTGGGAAGGTGTTAGGAACCTCCCTCTTCTTATCACTGGGGCCTCCACCCCTACCAGAACCCACAAATGGAGGACCAGTCCTCCTGAAATCCTTTCTGGATGCACTGTCATGCCAGATCCTGTTCTCTGCACTCTCAGCTGTGAGTGCCTTCTCAACCACCTGTGCATAGGTGGTAACCCCAGCCACAGTGGTGATACGTACATCATGGGCAAATCTGAGCTGTAGCCCCTGAAGAAATCTCTCACTCCTGGTCCCATCAGTGGGCACCAGTTCCATGGAAAACTTTACCAAACGATCAAACTTTAAGGCATACTCAGTGACTGACAAACTTTCCGAAAGTAGCCTAATAAACTCCTCAGCTTTCGCAGCTCTGATGGCATCATTATAATATTTTTCATTGAACAGAGTTTGAAACTCCTCCTAACTCAGGGCATTTACATTCTTGGTCTGGGGAACAACCTCCCACCAAATCCGAGCATCCTCCCAAAACATATAAGTGGCACAGGCCACCTTCTCATTACCAGATACCCTCATGAAATCAAGAATAGTGGTAATCATACTCATCCATTTCTCTGCCTTGGCAGGATCTGCACTGCCCTCAAATACTGGAGTTTGCTGCTTCCGGAACCTTTCATAAAGAAGCTCCTATTTATTTCCAACCTCAGGCAGCTGCTGGCACCGACACAGGAGGTGCCTCTGATACAATGGCCATTGCAGGCGCTTGCTGCTGTCTCAAGAGACGAAGCTCTTCCCCCTTTCTCAACACTGTAGCCTGCAAATCGCTAATTATCTGCTACCAGTTTACAGGAGCTGGCTGTGGAATCTGTGACTGATCATTCTCTTGACCCTGACTATTATTATTCTGGCCTTGATCACCCTGGCTAGCTGAAGTATCTGTCTGCCCTGAATTCATTCTTATCTCTTATACCTTGCTGAAACAACGATCAATATGGCCAGTCAGGTAGTAATAACTAAACTTCTTGCTGCCTTATGGTCCAAGAACAAGCAGACAATTATCATATTCCACAGTCATACAAATATACAAGCAGATACATGTTTATATCATTTAACACTCAGCATGTATCACATAATATTTCACAATCAACCATACTAATAAGTATGTTTCAGCAATCTAGTACTAATTAGCACACATTTGCTGAGGATATAATATTTCAGGGCACAGGTTTAACATGGTGTCTCATGCATACAGGTAAAGCATATATACTATATTTAAGCAGTTATACATATAACTACATAAATAGTTACCAAACCATGAGTCGAGCTTGACTTCAGTGAAGTGTATATATGCCCAGCCAGTCTACAGGAACCTTAACCTTGGCTCGCTCTGATACCAAGTTGTAATGCCCTGGTTACCCAAGAACAGTTATGGTGAACGGTGAACCAGAAATTTGACTTGCTACCCGAGTCCTTTGGTTAAAAACGTGCATCTAAGTGTTATTAACAGGCTAAGGTGGAAAACCAATAAAAAGGAAAGGATATATTTTATTAAATACATAAAATTGTTCATGGGCCCATAAAAAACATTTACAAGTTATTTACAACTCAAAATGGTCACTACTGTTTCAAATTTACTAACCTGCCGACCTAAGCGGCAAAAATAGGGTAAACCCCCTAGTTCCTTTGAGAACTCCTTGGCCATGGTGGTCACGTGGCCGCATATGTACACATCATCACCTAAGCTCTCCAGTCAAGGCTGGGTGAGCTTTTCTTTCCCTTTACCTGCACCACATAGCACCCATGAGCCAAGGTCCAACAAGAAAACACAATATAGCATGATATAATATCAATAATGATCATAATAATCATTCAAGACTTTCGGTCCAAAACAGGTAAGTGACAGCCGCAGAAATCACTAAGGTGGGTACAACTCCCTTTAGCCATGTGACGATAGGGTCACCAGGGATTAACAGATAAGTGAACCTTTCACTAGCTTAAACAGGATAGGTGCATGATGACTAGTCACCAACATAACCTTCCTCATGTCTCTAGAGTCATAACTATGGAACACTGTTCCCTAGCCATGTGACAAGCAGTCACCTAGGCCTTTGGCCCTAACTCTGAGTAACTAGTCTTAGACTAGCCAAGCGCTTATAAGTTTCATCGACGTTAGGGTCGGTCCAGCGTTAATGCCTTAGAGTCATTCAACGCTGATATTAATTAGATCTAATCTTCATTCAGCCCTGTGTTCAGGACGCTTATGCCATTTTTGACTCTTAGGTCAGTAATACGCGACCAGTGCCGTCCCTGACTAGTCCGTGCCATACACAAGTAAGCAAGCTCTGCTAAGCATTTAATATGCAATCAATGTCCACATTTATCAACCAACATGCCTTAATAACAATCATGCATGTCATATACACAGGGTGCAGTTTTCTTACCTCTGATTCGAGCAAGAATGAATAGAAGAACGACCCTTGAGAACGATTTGACTTTTAGTCATTTGGCGGTCACCTAGTCATAACCAAATATAGGATACCATCAATAAAATGAATAACAAAGGTTCCCAAACCAAGATATATTCTTCGGGACATCAATTCCCACTAATCCGGGCAGTAGGAACAATCCCGAGGCCTAAAACCAAGTTCCCGGGGCCAAAACACTCAAACGGGCTCAAACTTGTCCATGGGCTGTGGCCCTAACACCTTGGGCCACGAGCCCTAGCCACTCCAAGAGCAAGGGCCGCAGCGCCCTACACCTAGGGCCACGGTGCCCAGCAAGGCCAAACTTGCTCCACCAACTTCTTCGAGCTAGGGCCGCGGCACCCAAGAACAGGGCCGCGACCCCCAACCCAGAACCATCCCCAAACTCGTTTTCCTTCATCCTAAACCCTCCAAAAACATACCTAAACACTTCCAAATAATCAAATCAAAGTTCACAAGCTTCCCAATGATCCAAAACCATCAAATCCCAAGGCTCAAATGAACAAAAAACTCAACGATTCACAAAAGCCAATTCTAAGCTTAGAAACTCTAAAAACTCAAAACTAAAAACTTAGATTACCTTTTGTGAGCACCACAAATTTGACATGATCCTAAAAGACCCATGCCTCATGCAAGGCCTTCGCGAGATTGACTTGTCTCACCCCACGCGAGGGTCAAGCTCACTCCACCTTGCTTACCTCACTGAAGGTCCTATGGAGCCATGCACCATCGTCTCACGAAGCCTCACAGGTGTGCCCACCAGATGTGCGCACATCTTGCCCTGTCTCGCGAGGTCACCAAGGCGTGCCCACTCTCCATGCCACCAAGGCCCCGCGAGGGGGCATCTCGCACACAAGGGGCACACCACTAAGGGCCTCATGAGGGAGGCCTCGCGCCACGGGAGCTGCGCCATCAAGGGGCCTCGCGAGGGAGGCCTTGCGCCAGGGGAGCCGCACCATCAAGGGGCTTCGCGAGGGAGGCCTTGAGCCAGGGAAGTCATACCATCAATGGGCCTCGCGAGGGAGGCCTTGCGCCAGGGGAGCCACACCATCAAGGGGCCTCGCGAGGGAGGCCTCGTGCTAGAGGAGTCGCGCCACCAAGGGCCTGCGAAGGGGTGTCTCGCACACCAGGGGCACACCACCAAGGGCCTCGTGAGGGAGGTCCCACGCCACGGGAATTGCGCCATTCAAGGGGCCTTGCGAGGGAGGCCTCACGCTAGGGGAGCCGCGCCACCAAGGCCCCGTGAAGGGATGTCTCGCACACCAGGGGCGCACCACCAAAGGCCTCGCGAGGGAGGCCTTGTGCCACGGGAGCTGCGCCATCCAAGGGCCTCGCGAGGGACGCTTCATGCCAGGGGAGCCACGCCATCAAGGGCCTCGTGAGGGAGGCCCTGCACCACGAGAGTCGCGCTTGCAAGGGACTCACGAGGGGGCATCTCGCCTCGCACACCCAGACATCTGGCAAGGCCACGTCGTCTCGAACCCCCAGGACTGGCTAGCACACTTTTCACCTATGTCCGTGGGTGGCCTTGAGGTACTTCGGTCATCTCGCGCCAAGGACCCGAGAGCCCCACCTCGTGCCATGATCCTTACATGCATCAAGTGTCTCACTCCCTATACCTCGGTGCGGTATCTCTTACGAAGATCTATGGAGACCCCAATGCTTAGAGGCTCTAGTACGGGTCGAAAGGATTGTACTAGTATGATATTGTACGGGTTACGACCTGCAGGACCCCGTATGCCCGATCCAAATACTCGTGCCAAACAAGTAGTGGGAGTACTAGGAGAAAGGGCATGTCCTGTGTGTCTATGGATAGATGTCAGAGTCGACACCACCACCACCTGCACCACTATGCCTGGTACCACTCCTCTGACATTCGTACGAATCAAGTAGTGAAGACATCCTCATGGTACCTGGCCATGTATTGGAACCAACACCACTACCCCTGATATTGCTCTCCTGATAGTGTACTTGTGTACCACCTGGTCCCCTGGACCACAATGTATCCAGAGCCATTAGAGCCCACTATAAAATGAACTCCACTTCTACTTGGAAAGGGGTTGGAAAAATACTGTAGCACTACACCATAAGAAATACAAATTCAATTCACCATTTTTTTTTCTACAAGTGTTCTTTGAGTTTCCAATTAGATCTTTAAATTTTTTCTTTTGATAATCTCTACAATTCTATTTTTCTAACTTAACTTGGTTGACGAGTTCTCACCGTCAACAGTTTGCCATCTGTGGGAAGGATAGATTGCAAGTCACTGTTCTTCTATCAATTCCAATAAGAAAAAATGCCGCGACGTTCAAAATGGCTGAGAGAGCCGCGCGAGGTGGAGGTCCACCTTGATGGAGATCAGCTAAAAGCCTCCATGAGGGATCCTCCTCCACCTGCAAACATGGAGGCCCCAAGGGAGCCCGAGGTGCCCAGAGAGCAAAGGGAGGCCTCGTCCCCGGCAGTCGCACCTGAGGAGGATTGCCCAAGGTCGGCGCCTGCCCCAACAAGGGGCACCAATGATTTCCTGCCTCCGAGACCGCCGCAGGTGCCAAACCCCAGTTGGCAACATCCAGGCCCGTCGAAGCGCCAGGCTGACAAGCACCCTCGAGTCCACTCCATGAGCTCGAGTTCTAAGTCTCAATTCTACGAAGATGAGATACGAGAACTTCATCGTAAGAATCAGTGGCTAGAAACCACCTTGGACAACATGCAAGAGGTGATAAATGGCCTGTTGCAAGGGAGATCACACATGACACTCCCTAAGCGGAAAGAGAGAGGCCAGGAGGGAGTAGAAACCACCGTCCCAGTAGATGATGGACGGACCCGACTCTCCACTAGTAACACCCCCCGGACGAAGCATCATGAATGCCCCGGACCACCGAAGCAGCCCCAGGGGCCAGGGCCGAAGACCAATGCTGCCCCTTGTAACGATGAAGAGGTCACCTCAAAGAAAGCACCCTCAGATCTACGGGAAGAGCTCAAAAAAAAGAGGGCGGGTAAAAGGACCACACCCCCTATGGCGCCCGAGAAGGCAAAGGAAAGGGGGATCCTAAGCCGTCCGCTTTGAGAGACTCCCTAAGCAAGAGAAGGCAAAACCTGGACACAGAAATGAGGAGCCTGCGAAGCAAAATCGTCACCGCCTCCGGAGGTCAAGCCTTTGTGGAAGAGTTTGATAATGAGTCACCCTTCATCAAGGAGATCCAAGCCATCCGGCTCCCAACGAACTTTAAGGAGCCCCATATGACCCACTATGAAGGAAGCACAGATCCAAAATACCATCTAGATACATTTAACGACCTGATGAAGCTGAGGGGAATTAGTAGCGGGGCGAGGTGTCATTGCTTCGTTGTCACATTAAAAGGACCTGTGTACAAATGGTTCAAAAGACTTAGACCGGGGTCCATCAGATCTTGGCAACAGTTTTCTGATGAATTCCTTCAGCAGCACCACGTCGTGCGAGACTACACGATGCCAGGCACCAGCCTCGCAAATGTGAAGCAAGAAGAAAATGAGAGTCTGAAGAGCTACATTCACAGGTTCAATATGGAGGCAGCTAAAGTAGGGAGCCTGACTCGTCGAGAGCAGAAAATGGCAATCACAGCTGGAGTACGCCTAGGAAGAAAGTTATGGGATAACATGCTCAAGAGGGAGGTCACAGACTAGGATGATTTCTACGAGCGAGCACAAAAATATATTCGCGTGGAGGATGGTCACGAGAGCCTCAAAGCCGGAAAAGGCCAGTCGCCCCTGAAACCTTCGATCCGAGAAAACCAAAGCGGTGCAAAGAAGAAGGGGGTTTATGAGGGAACGAGAGATGATCGACCCCGGAAGCATCAATGCTCTGATGAGCGCCTACAGGGCCCCTACACCTTTTACACTGACCTCACCCCATGCAAGAGAGCATATTTTCGTTATGAAAAAAAACCAGGTCCCTTTCAAAAGGCCCCCGCCAATGAAAAAAGACCAGTCTAAAAGAGACCCCAGCAAATATTGCCATTATCATAAGGATATCAGCCATACCACCGCGGAATGCAACCATTTGAAGGTGGAAATCGAGGAGCTCATCCGCAGGGGACATTTGGGTAAATATGTGCGAAGGAGAACCAGAGGCCGGAAGAAGGAGCGTCCCCGCTGCGGGCACGAGAGGTGGCCCTAGAAGTACAGGGAGAGGTCAGGACCATCTTTGGAGGTCCAGGATTCGGAGGCGATTCAAGGAAGGGATGAGACAAATATGCCAAGGAGGCCAGACGAAGTCCACCACCGTGTGTCTTAAGTTTGGAGCAACGCCCCCCGAAGAGTTTCAAAGGCAAGAATGACTCAATAACTTTCACTGAAGAAGACGCCCAGGGGGTACATTTCCCTCATAATGACCCCCTGGTGCTAACTGTCCAGCTTGCGAACATGAGAGTAAATTGGGTCCTAGTGGATAATGGAAGTTCTGTAGACATCCTGCATCGCCCCGCTTTGGAGAAGATGGGACTGAGCGTCCGACACCTGAAACCCTGCAATACCTCCCTTTACGGGTTCACAGGGGACACGATACAGCCCCTAGGTGCAATTGAATTAGCCCTCACCATGGGGGAACAACCCAGGCAAACCACCATAATGGCAAACTTTGTCGTGGTGGATTGCGCCTCAGCCTTCAATGCAGTATTAGGGAGACCTTCTCTGAGAGAATTGAAGGTGATAACTTCTGTGTATCACCTACCTATGAAATTCCCAACCCCTGGGGGAGTAGTATGCATGAAAGGGGAGCAGAAGGAAGCGAGGGAGTGCTATATCATGTCCCTCCGCACAGCCACAAAACCATCGGTACTGATGGCAATGGTTGTGTATGAGGGCGCAACCCAGACGAGTTGGACCCACGAGTTACGGAACACCTCAAGAAATGCTACCAGTGAGGCTTCGGCACCCGGTGCAAAGAGGACCTACGTTTAGTTTGTTCCTTGTTATGTTATCTTAGTAAGTAAGAATCAAAGAGGCTACCTAGGTAACCTCCCAATTAGATGTAACCCTTTTTTTATATATGTCGTTGTAAACCACATGCTATAAGTGAAATTGGTCGCAACTTCATGTGTTATTTTTCTTCTCTATGCGAGCATCAGCCAAAGTGCCTGCCGAAATAAATTTCACCAAACACTTGGGGGGGGGGGGGTAGGACAGGAGGCAAAAGCATACAGCAAGCACACGAATCCTAAAAAGGACCCTCTATCAGAAGGATCCTAAAAAGGACCCTCTAACAGGAGGAACCTAAAAAGGGCTCCTAAAAAGGAGGATCCTAAAAAGGACCTTCTATCAGGAGGATTCCAGAAAGGGCTCCTAAAAAGGAGGATCCTAAAAAGGGCTCCTAAAAAGGAGGATCCTTAAAAGGACCCCTTGTATCAGGGCATGGTGAACCCTAACAAACAGGGAGGAGACCTTTCAAGGCATCTCCCGAAGTTCATAAGGATTAGCTACCCTTACGAACACTATGGAGGCCAAAAGGTCTTATAAAAAAAATAGAGAAAACAACAACAACAACGAGCTCCCAAATAAGGGCAGGTACTCTCTCAAAGGGAGAAGCCCCAGAAAGAGCACCCGCTAATAAGCCTAGAGCGGCCACCAAGCCGTCTAGCCAAAAAGGGTCCTAAAAGAGACCCTTGCAAAAATTAGGAATGGAAAAATGGGTCTATGGAGCGGGGCGGGTTGGGGCCCCGACCCGGCGGGGCATCATTGACCCGGTAAAATTGGGGCAGAATTCAGGGCAGGGCTTTAACCCGCCCCGCCCCGATATAAATTCAGGAAGGTTGGGGCAGACCCGCCCCGATTACTTTTTTTTTCTAAGTGAGTTATACTGAACTGAACCCTTTTTTTCCAAAGCCAAAAACGAAACCTTCTTCTCCAAACCAAATCTGCTGCTGCCGAATGCCGATCCAACCTTAGAACAACCAGGAAGAACATGGTCAATGAAGTTCCCGCCAGGATCGACACTCCCGCCACTAATTTCCATCTAGGAACGTGTTTTGCCCGTTGACCGGTGGTGTATCCCGCCACCGTCACCTGCAAAGTTTTGGGTAATGGTGAGTGCTCTCTTCTCCATCTCCATCTTCTCCATCTTCAGATCTTCTATTCATTTTTTCAGATGGGTATTGCTTCTGTGAACACAAATTTTGCATGTAAAGTACTTTTGAATTCAAGGGTTTCTTGATGGTTCTTTTGCTAGGTGCTCATTTTCATGTTCTTGTCTTTGCTCTGCTGTGAATTTTTGGCTCCTGATTCATATGGAACTTGATGTAATAAACAATCCAAATGCAGCTTATGAACTTGATTTTGCACTCAGATTCTGTGAAATTATACCTTATTAGTTATTTCTCTCTTTTCTATTATGTATGTAATGTTCAACATTGATAAACATGTTTTTGTCACCCTTATATTGTTGCATCAGGTTTTCTCCTTCTTGTCATCGTTCAATTTTATTTCATGAATTGAGTTTACTCATATAACATAAATCTTAGCAACATTATGGTCGTTTCTTTTTTCAGGTTTGCATCTTTGCCTATGGTCAAACAGGATCAGGCAAAACATATACCAGTTGGCTAGAAGCTGTTTCAATCCAACTGTTCTTTCAGGCATACTGTGGCTGTAAACATATATTGCATTCCTTTCATTTGAATCTACATAAATGTTGGTTATTTAGTCAAGTATGCAAACTCAAATAGTAGAACAGTTTGTTTATGACATATCTAACCATATTTTTATTTTCATATTTGCTTCAAATGCGGTTTGATAGTTTACTGGGTTTTTATTTTCATTTTTATGCGTATAATAAACAAAACCATTATAGATGATTGAAAAGAAAAGAAATAGAAGAAACTAAACACTACATAGAATAAATTATTTGTTCTCTTTTCCTTAAATTTTTTTGACTAATCCCTTTGATGACCAATTTAACAAAAAAGCAGCCATCTTAGTCTCTAAGACTTGCTAGAACCAATAGTCTTCTTAATCATTAGTCTTACATCTTTTCAGAAGTACTAGTCAACTTCATGGAGCCCATTACATTTCACCAGAAGTTTCATTGTTGACTTTATGACTGTCATATATCTATCTATATGTTATTTCCTTGACATTTATTATTTTTGGAAGTTTGAGTTGAGCCATAAATATTCAATCGGTGTTGTAATTTTAGGCCTTGGTACTGTTCATCTTTGATTCATGAGACATGAAATTCTTCTGTTCTGTTCTGTTGTGTTTTTCTAGACCTTAAATAAATGCAAAACAGTCTTAAATAAATGCAAAACTTAATGTTCTGTTATGCTATGTGTACTTTTGTTTTGTGTTTTGGTTGGGGTCATTGATAATAATAGGTTTCATGATGATTATTCTACTCAGGGACCCTGCGGATTGTGTTTCATTAGGACTGTCAGTGGCACTATTTTCTTGGTCAAAGCCTTTACTGGTTAGAATTTATGTGTTGTAATCTTTAAGTTATATTTATACATATGTATAATATTTTTGGAGCCAAGCATTTCCTAATTGTTATGTGGATATAATGTAGGTTAGATCAAACACTAAACATGTCTACCCAAGATGTTATCAAATCTAATTTTGTCGATGATGTTGATTATGTTCATTCAACACACACACAAGAGGCACATTCTCTAGGAAATACAAGAGATGAAAGTGAGAGTAGAAGTACTAAGAGAAAGAGAACATCTCCTGCATGGGATCATTTTACATTGCAAAAAATTGATGGTAAACTGAAGGCAGTTTGTAACCATTGTGGGAGGAAATTAGGGGGAGAGAGTAGTAATGGGACTAAACATTTGCTTGCTCATGTGAAAATATGCCCAGTAATAAAGGAACAACTTGCCATGAATCCTAATCCTAATGCAAGTCCTTCAGTCACAACTTACAATTTTGATCCTGAACTAGGGAGAAAAAAGTTAGCTCAAATGATCATTCTACATGAATACCCTTTATCGATGGTTGAGCATAGTGGTTTTATAGACTATTCAAATACTCTTTGCCCTATGTTTAAAATGTTGTCAAGGAATACAATTAGGTCTGATATTTTGAAAATGTACAAGGTTGAGAAGGAAAAATGTAGCCAAATTTTGGAGAAGAATAGAAGTAGAATAGCTATAACCACTGATATGTGGACTGCCAATCATCAAAAGAGGGGATATATGACTGTGACAGCTCATTTCATAGATGACTCTTGGAAGTTGCATAGTAGGATTATAAGTTTTAAGTATGTACCATGCCCACATGATGCTGTAACACTTACTGATACATTGAGTTCGTGTCTGTCTGAATGGAATATTGAAGACAAGATTAGTACAGTGACTGTGGATAATTGTACAACTAACGATGCAATGATTCCACTTTTGAAGGAAAAATTTAATTCTAACTGTTTCATAAAAAAAGGAAAGCTACTTCACATGCGTTGTTGTGCGCATATTTTGAATCTTATTGTCAAGGATGGTTTGTCTGTTATTGGTGATAGCATTGACAAGATTCGAGACAGTGCTGCTTATTGGTCGGGCACACCAAAGAGGTATGAGAAATTTGAGGACACTGCTCGTTCTCTTGAAGTGACATGTACTAAAAAGTTATCACTTGATTGTCAAACAAGGTGGAATTCAACATACCTGATGCTCAACGTAGCTTTATTGTACAATAGAGTATTTGAACAATTAAAACTACGTGATTCAAGATATGTTAGATATGCGCCATCAGAAGATGATTGGATTAGAGCTAAAAAATTGTGTGACAAGTTGGAAGTGTTTCATGAGGTGACAGAGTTGTTTTCTGGAACCAAGTATCCTATAGCTAATCTTTTTTTCCCAAAGATGTGTCAAATTAAAATGAGAATTAAAGCATGGATGACACTAGATGAGCCCTTTCTTAGGGACATGGCAACTCAAATGATGTCTAAGTTTCAAAAGTATTGGGAAGAGATTCATGGGCTTATGACTGTGGCTATTGTTTTGGATCTAAGATATAAGTTTATGTTGATCGAATATTATTTTCCTACCATTTATGGAAATGATCAATATGAGATTGAAATTGAGAAGGTCCGCAAGCTTTGTTATGAGCTACTAGAAGAGTACAGTTCTAAGTTTCCTAATCTTAGAGAAAGAAGTCAGCAAATGGATAGTGTATCAGCATCTTCTCAAACACAAATAGATGATCTATCTAACTTTCACACATATGTTAGAGTTGCATATGGTGTAGAGATTGTGAAGTCAGAGTTAGAACTCTATTTGGAAGAGAAATTGATACCTAGGACTGATGAGTTCTTTGATATATGCAATTATTGGAAAGTAACAGGACTCAAATATCCTATGTTGAATATGATTGCCAAAGATATATTTGCTGTGCCTATTAGCACTGTTGCTTCGGAATCTACATTCAATATTGGCGGTAGACATGTGGGTTCACACCGAGCGAGACTTCATCCTTCTACATTAGAAGCATTGATATGCACTCAAAATTGGTTGGTAAATGACAAAAAAGGTAAATATACTTATCTTTATATATATATATATAAATTCATATTTTATTGTATTATTTCAATATTAATTTTTTTTATTTTCTTTACATAAGCGACTCCACTAGTCACCATGAATGATGAAGATAATGATGTAGATCCAACTATGGTACTTAATTAAGTTTTTATAAGTCATCAAATAAATTATTAAATTCTATTTTTAATACATATTTTTTTTTTTGTAGGAGCCATACATAGTTGATCTTGATGATTAAGGTAGCAGGTCAATAAAGAAGAAGAAAGTCATTTGATTCTTTTGACGCATCAAAAGTGGAGTGCTATGTTGCATATGATAGTTTTATTTTACTTTGTTCTCTTAAGAAACTCTCAAAAGTGGAGTGCTATGTTGCATATGATAGTTTTATTTTACTTTGTTTTCTTGAGAAACCCTTATTATACTTGGCAAATTCTTGATTTAAATGATGATATAATGATATGATTTAATACAATTCTCTCATGTTACTTATATACATGCATAATATGTAAAATTGACATTTTATATGTGGTTTAGAATATTCTTAATTTTAAATAGATTTTAAGTGTAAGATTTATAAAAAAATATATTCCATAACTACTCTATGAAAGAATTGTAAATATTAAAAAATATGTTTTATTTAATTATCCTTATTCTTGTAATTATTTTTGTAAATTATAAAATAAAAAATAAAATAAAATATTTGAAGGTGTAGTTGACAAGAAGTATAAAAAATAAGGATTGCAATAAAAAAATAATTTAAGTTTAAAGAGAATTCTAAAATTAAAATTTAATATTTCTTAAAAAAAAAAAGACAAATGGGGCAAATGGGGCGGGGCAAACCCGCCTCGATTAAGACGGGGCGGGGCGACCCGCCCCGCTTCAATAGACTAATCGGGGCGGGGCAAAATGTTAACGGGGAGTGGCGGGGCAGAAGTGGGGCGGGGCAGACTCGCCCCATTTACATGCCTAGCAAAAATAGTACTATGAATAATGACGAGAAGGATGTTCTCGCAAAAAAATAATAAGCGTGCACAAAAATATATAAAAGGATAGCTAGAACCCAAGGGATAAAAATATCCTTATTAAAATAATCAAGAGGCACCAAAAAAGGACCCTTTGAACCCTCTCACATGGGCTCCAAAGGACCTCTAGCCTGATAAATAAAAGAGGGGAACCTACCAAACCCCATCATACAGGCTCAAAAAGACCTCAAACACAGAGGAATAAGAGATGAATAACTGCAAATGTATATATTAAAAAAGAGTCTTGGTAACATGGCAAGATTTAAAAAAAATTTATTATTACAAGAACAAGAAGGCTCAAATGAGCTTACACCCACAGCGGGCTAATTGACAGAAATTACGAAATGACGACCTCAAGGCCTCCTGCCCCGGGCGTTTTACCCAGCCGTCTGGGCAACGACATGCTTGCCAAAGGAGGAGAAATTGAAGTTTGGATCCTGCCTCTATACACCATAGAGGGCGCGCTCTATAGACCTATACTCAGTGGCTGCCCTGTCTGCCTCTAAAGAGGAAACCCTCTCATGCGACGCAGCTACATCAGCTTTGGCAGCCTCGAGTTCGGCCTCTAGAGAAGCGACCCTCTCCTGCGACGCAACCGCGATAGCCTTGGCACCCTAGAGTTCGCCCTCTAGGCTGGTGACCCTTTCCTGCAGCATCATGGCCTTGACAACTGCCTTCTTCTTCCTCTTTGACGAGGCAGAAAATTTCGCCCGAGCCTTTTTTAGCTTAGACTTGGTTTCATCAAGCTCTCTCTCGAGCTCCTGGACCCGGGCCGCAAGACGGTCCTTCTCGGTACTCGACGCGGAAAGATTGTGAGTCGAGTTAGCAAACCGCTGAGCCACAGTATAGGCCTGCACAAGAAAGATAACAACAACAATGATAAGTAACAAAAAAAAAATATGGTCGACACAAGATGCATGAACTCACCCAAGCAGTAGTGCGCGTCAGAGTCTCCCCAAGGTCCGACAGGGCAAAACTCCCAAGACCATTCCAATCAGCTTCGAGGAGGTCTGAGGCGATTTGGACATACCGCCGCCCGTAAGAGGTCGCCATGCGACTCACCCAGGGCACCCCTTCTGAGTCAAGGGCACCTGGCTGGGTAAGGACAGACGACCTGCTTGCCGAAACAGGAGGGGGCGCAGGAAAATTGGAAAAATGAGCCCCCAGTAGATTAGGAGGGGGTGCAGGAAGATTGGGAAAATAAGCCCTCGATGGACCGGGGTTGAGGGGAGCCTGAGTAAAAGCGTCAAAGTCCGTGGGGTCGGGGCAAACAAAATGCCCCGGTATGGCATGTTGACCTTGGGATTGGGAAGCCATGTCCAGGTCAAAAGGGACAAAGGGAGGACATCCCCTGGGAGACGAGGATAACTGTCTAAGGGGGACTTCCTCCGGCACATCCTCAGCCTCACCTTCACCCGGGCAAGGCTCAGCCGATGCAGCCTTCATCCTCTTTGACCCAGGAATCGTCCACAGTAACCTGGGATCTGAAACTGGGGACAGCCTGTGAAGGTTAAGATTTTCCACAGTGAATAGGTACGCAGCCTTTTTCATGGCGGGGTCAGCGTTGATAAGATCCTTCACAGCGTCCGCTTCTGACCCAACAACCTCGGGTATGGAAAACTGCTCTGCATGATCCACACCATTATCAACACAAACATAAGTTATAAAACAATAAGTTTCAACAAAAGGAAAAAAAAAAGAAGAAAAGGTGGCTCAAGGTACTTACTGGGAGCGGAACGGAAGTTCTCGCGAACAGAAAGAGGGCCTTTCATTAAGAAAAAGTCCTGCTTCCAGGACCCCGGGTTGGACACTGCGCCCTCTATCAAAGGGACCTCATTATTGGCTTTTTGTAGGTAATAGAAGCCCTTGGACTTGGGAGAGGGCATGAGATTGTACAGAAAGTGCACCTCTAGCGCCGTAGGAGCACGTTTGGCAAGTTCCGCAAACGCGATAAAAAGGCTGCTCAAGGTCAGCCAACTGTTGGGTGCCAACTCAAGTGGAGCAAGGTCAAAGTAGTTGAGGATCGTGACGAAGAACGGGTGTAATGGGATGGTACCAACCGCCTTCAGGATGTGCTCACTAAGGGCCACGAAGCTGGGACTAGGGCAGTCAGCCCGGCAGTTGTCCAAAGGGGTGTATAAGGCGTACTCCGGAGGAACACGGTAGTACTTCACAATTTCCCTCAGTTTATTTTCTGACACGTGGGACACCAAGGTGGATGCCAATATAGGGGCATCGTCCTGGTCATTGATGGATACTTGTCGTCGTCCTCCCTTCGGCATATCTGCAAAACCAAAAGAAAAAGGTGAGGAAGAGACAGAACACTTGACCCTCCATTCTCTCTTCCTAGCAAGAGTCTTCCACCGGGGCATCGGCTGCGGAAGCGCTAAGCCAGGGAAGATCGAAAATAAGAGCTGAAGAGAAGTAGAAGTGGCCCCATGACAGTCATCAGGTGAGGATGGGCTAGAAGGCTCAGGCGGAAGATGTCCCTCCATAAACTCCAACTCCCCCTACAAATCTAAAAGGGTCACCGTAAGGCTCGCTATGTGGTCATTAAGGTCAGGGGGGAAAGGTGCTCCGTCTCCTCTCAACACCGAGTCAATTTCGCTCTCTACCACCCAAATTTTACGCCTAAGTTCAGCCATGTGCTCAAGATGACGAATACGGGCCTACCTTAAGGTGTCATGGTCTTGGTAAGGGTTTTCCTCAGGGGACTCTGAGTCTGAAGATAAGTCAAGAAACTCAACCCCCGGAGGAATGCCGAACGGACCATCACTCGCCATGAGACCTCATCCCGAAAGCAAAAAGGGTTGACGTATAAATGAGAGGATTGCTACAAAACACAAAGGAATGGACTCAATACTTCTAGGCACAAACGCTCTTAATGACCCACTACGGGATATGAATAAAGGGACATGCAACAAGGTTAACTCACGACAAGCTCAGGCTAAAATACCCCATCCCGAGCAGTGCTAATTTGGACCCAATAAAAAAAAAATAGAGAAAAAAAAGAGAATATACCTCAAGCAGGAAAAATGAGACGCTGTCGTGGTGAAAAGGAGGTTAAGGGCCAAAAGTACCGTCACGGTCAAAAAAAGCTAAATGGTCGAAAGTACGCGTCTGCGAAAATAAACAGAAAATATGTGTTAGCCTCCAAATATATGAAGGGATATAGACACACCAAAAATGAGCTCAAATATATATAATAAAAATAAAAAAAGGGAGGAAACAATAACTAAATGAGATAGTGGGGGATTGAACCCCTTACCTCTTGAAAGAAGAAGGAATCTCAAAACCACTAAGCTAAGGAAGTAAGGTGTAGATAGTAGGCTAGGCATGAAGGCCTATTTATAAGAATCAAAGAGAAGAGTCTACCAGAGCAACTAAAGGTCCTCTCCTAGACTGGGGGGCAAGTGTGAGCACCGCAAATTTGACATGATCCTGAAAGACCTAGGCCTCACGCAAGGCCTTCGCAAGATTGACCTGTCTCACCCCACGCGAGGGTCAAGCCCAATCCGCCTTGCTTACCTCGCTGAAGGTCCTATGGAGCCTTGCACCATCATCTCACGAAGCCTCACAGGCGTGCCCACCAGTTGCACGTGCATCTCGCCCTATCTCGCGAGGGAGGCCTCGCGCCACGGGAGCTGCGCCATCAAGGGCCTCACGAGGGAGGCCTCGCGCCAGGGGAGCCGCACCATCAAGGGGCCTCGCGAGGGAGGCCTCGCGCTAGGGGATCCGCACCATCAAGGGGCCTCGCGCCAGGGGAGCCGCGCCACCAAGGCCCCGTGAGGGGGTGTCTCGCACACCAGGGGCACACCACCAAGGGCCTCGCGAGAGAGGCCCCGCGCCACGGGAGCTGTGCCATTCAAGGGGCCTCGCGAGGGAGGCTTCGCACCAGGGGAGCCGCGCCACCAAGGCCCCACGAGGGGATGTCTCGCACACCAGGGGTGCACCACCAAGGGCCTCGCGAGGGAGGCCCTACACCACGGGAGCTGTTCCATCCAAGGGCCTCGCGAGGGAGGCTTCGCGCCAGGGGATCCCCGCCATCAAGGGCCTCGTGAGGGAGGCCCTACGCCACGAGAGTCGTGCCTCCAAGGGCCTCACGAGGGGGCATCTCGCCTCACACACCCAGACATCTGGTAAGGCCACGTTATCTCGAACCCCCAGGACCAGCTCACACACCTATCACCTATGTCCGTGGGTGGCCTTGAGGTACTTCGGGCATCTCGCACCAAGGACCCGAGAGCCCTACCTCGCGCCAAGTTCCTTACATGCATCAAGTGTCTCACTTCCTATACCTCGGTGCGATATCTCTTACGAAGACCTATGGATATCCCAATGCTTAGAGGCTCCAGTACGGGTCGAAAGGATTGTACTAGTACGATATTGTACGGGGTACGACCTGCAGGACCCCGTATGCCCGATCCAAATACTCGTGCTAGACAAGTAGTGGGAGTACTAGGAGAAAGGGCATGGCCTGTGTGTCTATGGCTAGATGTCAGAGTCGACACCACCACCACCTGCATCACTATGCCTGGTACCACTCCTCTGACTTTCGTACGAATCAAGTAGTGGAGACATCCTTGTGGTACCTGGCCATGTACTGGAACCAACACCACTACCCCTGATACCACTCTCCTGACAGTGTACTTGTGTACCACTTGGTCCCCTGGACCACAATGTATCCGGAGCCATTAGAGCCCACTATAATATGAACTCTATTTCTACTTGGAAAGGGGTTGGAAAAAATACTGTAGCACTACACCATAAGAAATTCAAATTCAATTCACCATTTTTCTTCTGCAAGTGTTCTTTGAGTTTCCAATTAGATCTTTAAAGTTTTTCTTTTGATAATCTCTACAATTCAATTTTTCTAACTTAACTTGGTTGACGAGTTCTCACCGTCAACACCTTTGATTGGGTTGTTTCTCATCAAATACTTCGGTCAAGAAGCTTCTATTCTTTCCTAGGATCGCTATGCCTCGATCCTCGCTTGATTCCAACTCCTAGAACTCGAGATTTCTTCGAAAACGCTTCGAACGGTAAAACGAACTAACGGGAAGAGAACGAGAGGTTTTCTAACGTACGGTTCTATCTGACAAGCTACTTCAAGCATAAGTAACCTCAAATAAATCCTAGTGCTCGGGACCCCAAATACCTCCCTGGGAACATTATAGTCAAAACTTCCAGAATTTCCTCCTGATCTCAATAACTCCCAATTTATCATCAAATAACATCCTCATAACTCAATATCGCAATAAAAGACCCCTGTTATGACAAAACCGCTAATTCATAATATAAGACTGTCTCATGCCGAATAGCTTGAATATATCTCCATAATAATGGGATCTCATTCACAAATCACAATATGCACCCAAATATACAAATATGCCCTCACGGGCCAAATTACCAAAATATCATAATGATCAAATGTGGACCCACATGCATGCATATAACATCATATTATAATATAATTCACATAAACATGCATATAATCATTTAATGGCATAATTAAATAGTTATGGCCCTCTCGGCCTACTAATCCAACCATTAAACCGCATTAGGGATTACGGGGCATTACAGTAATCCTGCTAATTATGCCTCGTACTCAGCCTCATTGTTTGAAGTGTTAAATCCAAATCTGAGAGCGCAATGGATTCGGTGATTCTCTGGAGTGATCAGTATGATTCCTGCGCCTGATTTATGTTCATTGGATGCTCCATCAACATATAGCTTCCATACAGGAGTATCTTCTTCCTTCTCGGTATCTCCATTTTCCGATTGGTAGGAAGGGTCCTAAAGGTTGGTGCCTTCGACTATGAAGTTCGTCAATGCTTGTACTTTTATCATCGTCCTTGAATGATAAGTGATATCAAACTGTCCTAGTTCCACTGCCCACTTGAGTAATCATTCTGAGTCCTTTGGTTTCTGAAGAACTTGTCTCAGCGGTTGATCGGTCACGACTTGAATCGAGTGAGCTTGGAAATATGGATGCAGCTTTCGAGAGGAAATTACTAAACATTAGGCTAGCTTCTTAAGAGGGGGTTACCTAGACTTCGCACCTACTAGCCTTTTACTGATATAGTACACAGGGTGTTGTACCCTGTTCTCTTCTTTTACCAAAGCAACGTTGATTGCATGCTCGGTGATTACAAATTAGATGAATAGTACTTCATCATATGTTGGCTTCGCTAGGACGGGAGGTTGAGCGAGATGCTCCTTCAAGGCTTGGAAGGCTTCCTCACATTTCTCGGTCCATTGGATCTTCTTGCTGCCCCTCAGTAAGTTGAAGAAAGGGACACACTTATCCGTAGACTTTGATATGAACCTACTAAGGGTAGCTACTCTCCCTGTTAAGATTTGCACTTCTTTGATTGTGGTAGGTTACTTCATGTCAATCAGTGCTTTGATCTTCTCAGGGTTAGCCTCGATTCCACGTGAATTGACTATGTATCTTAGAAACTTACCAGAACCAACTCCAAATGAGAACTTGAGAGGGTTTAACTTCATGCTATACTTTCTAAGTATTGCAAAGAATTCCTCTAAGTCTCGAACATGCCCTCTAGCTTCTTTAGACTTGAACAACATGTCATCGACGTATACCTCAATATTTTTGCCGATCAAGTCTCAGAACATGCCATTAACTAAAAGCTGGTAGGTTGGTCCTGCGTTATTCAAGCCGAATGGCATCACCTTATAACAATACAATCCCTTGTATATCCGGAAGCTGGTATGTTCCTCGTTATGAGGGTGCAAACTTATTTGATTATACCCAGAATATGTATCCATGAATGAGAGTATTTCATGTCCTGCAGTTGCATCGACCAGTTGGTTTATTCTTGGTAGTGGGAAGCAGTCTTTGGGGCAGAGCTTATTCAGATCTGTGAAGTCCATGCATGTTCTCCACTTCCCGTTTAGCTTTGGGACCAGCATGGGGTTTGATATCCAATCTGGGTAGTAGGCCTCCCATATAAAACTATTTTCCTTGAGCCGCTCGACCTCCTCCTTCAGGGCTTGAGATCGGTCTTTGTCAAGTAGTCTTGTCTTCTGCTGGACCCGTGGATAGTTTTTATCCACATTGAGGACATGGCTTATCATGGATGGAGAAATTCCAACCATGTCCTTATGTGACCAGGCACATACGTCTTGGTTCTTCTTCTAAAATTCTGAAAACCGTGCCTTAATTTCCACCTTTAGCTCCTTCCCTACTTTAATTACTTTAGTCAGGTCCTCCTCATCTAGTAGGACTTTGTCAAGATCTTTGACTGGTCCTACCCCCATGATGTCATCCCCAAAGTGAGGATCGATGCTGTTTCCCTCGCTTTAGAAAACTTGCTATAATAACAAATCTTCGTTAAAAGGAGCCCTCAGCTCCAACAGAGTGTTTCTTTCAACGTCAACTTCCATGTTGACAACCTCATCGGTTCCTTCATTCTCTTCGCATCAGGTTACTACCATGTTGTTTACGCATGGTCCTTTCTTTGCCTTGACCACTGACGCATTATAGCATTATCGTGCCTCCCTTTGGTTACCCTGTACACATCCTTGCCCTGCGCTTGTGGGGAACTTCAAAGATAGATGTCAGATAAACACTGTTTCATGTAGTTTCATCAGGAGGGGTCTCCCGAGCACTACATTGTAAGTTGATGAGCAATCTACCACTAGGAACTCTATCATCACAGTCTTGTGCCTAGGGACATCCCCCACTGTGAACGATAGTTTGATAGTTCCTGCTGGTGTTAGGCATTCTCCTATGAACCCATATATCACTTGGAAACACGGTGTCAGGTCCTTGATCGTGAGCTTCATCTTCTCGAGGGGTGATTTGTAGATGATATCTAATGAGCTTCCTGTATCCACCAAGCATCTCTTGACTCGAGCATTGGCAATTTGAATTGTAAGGACCAGAGGGTCATTGTGGGGGTACCTCACGTGCCGGGAGTCATCCTCTGTAAAAGTGAGAGTTTCACTTTCATACTTCGGATTTTTTGGAGACCTCTCCTCGACTGCAATGCACTGGGAAGACTCCCCTACCTCATGTCTGAGGGTCATTATATATCGCTCCCGAGCATTATTACTGTTGCTTGCTATATGCCCCCCCGCCCCCCACATATGGTATCAAATGTGAAGTCAACGGTCGTTGGCTCTAGTGGTGGACTCCTCTGCCTTCAGAATTTTGGATTCCTACTCAGGGTTTCAGTCTTGACTCGGTACCTCGAGATTTTTCCTGATTGAAGAAGAAACTCTGTCTCATCCTTCAGTTGTTTTCACTCGTTTGTGTCGTGTCCATAATCATTATGGAAACGACAAAACTTATTCTTGTCTCTCTTTCCTTCTGAGTGCAAGGGTGGTGGCTTTCGGTATGGTACCTCCTGATATGTTTCCAAGTACATCTCAGCCCTTGATGTAGTCAAGACGGTATAATTGGTGTGGGCTGGTAGGACTGATGCTTAGGCTGTTTGTCGGCTGGTTTTGACTTAGCTTTCTTTTCTCCACTCTGCTCGGCCCCTGAGTTATTCCTCTTCTTACTGTTGCCCCCATTGCCGCCCTGAGGGTTTGCACCGTTCTTATATGCCTTGGTAGTGGTCGGATGGTTTATGCCTTTTTCATCCTTCATGATAGCATCATCTAGCTTCATGTATTTTTCTTCTTGGTCTAGGAACTCCTACAAGGTGTTGATGGGGTTCCTATGTATGCTATCCCACAAGGGACTACGATAAATTATTCCAACCAAGATGGCAACAAACTTCCCTTCATCTCCTACTATGGGCGCTTGGTTTTCCTCTCTCATTAATCTCTGGATGTAGTCCTTCAGGGATTCATCCTTCCCTTGCTTGATGTTAGCTAGCTGATTGGCATAAACTGGTTGAATCCATCCGACACTGAAGACCTTGCAAAATTCCTTCCTGAACTACTCCCAAGAGGTGATTGATCTATGTTTGAATTTTCAATACCATTCCTGAGCTGAGTCTGAGAGAGTGGTAGGGAATACCCTCCACCTATAATCATGCTCCACACCGAGTAACTCAATTTGATCCTCGAACTTTCCAATGTATCGTACTGGGTCCTCCTTCCCAGTGTATGTTGGAAGTTTCGGGGTCTTGTATTTCGGTGGTGGTTGAGCAGCTTGGATATTAGCATTGAAGGGACTCCCACTTCTATGAGCCAGCTCGATATCAAAAGATTTCTTTGTCAGACGATGGACAACCATGATGAGTTCATTTATTTGAGCTTGCACTGTAGGTGGGATCGCTGCTCCAAGTGGGGTAGACGTCCCTGGTACCCCCTCATGAGCGCTGGTCCTCCTGTTGATGACCTCCCTTAGATCCTGAGGTTGTGCATCTTTCCCGAGCCTCCTATCGAACACGGTATAGGTGTTGTTCATCGGTTCCTTTCCCTTGCGAGATTGAGGGTGTAGGGGTGGTAGGTCTGCCTTGCCCTTGTCGGTGCGACCCTGCCCCTAAGCCTCTCCTCCTACATGACTTTGGGATTTTGAGCGGCCATTCCCATTCCTATCATGCATCTTAGATGTTTGACCCTCATCTCTTGTGTTGTTTTGCCTGTCCCCTTGAGAGGGGGCCTTCGGGTTGGTAACATTCTTACTCCGAGATGAATTGTTATTCTTCTTAGTCATGGAGGAGGCAGTCTTGGACTGTGCCTCTTCATCCTGTCTCTGGGAAAATGGTTCTGAGAGAGTCCTTGGGGTTTGACTCCTCCCCTGGGACTTTCTGTTACTATTGTCTCGCATTCCTACTGCTTTGGCCTGAGCTTCCCTCACTACCTAAGCAGAGGCTTCAAGGGCCACAACAGCCTCCTGATGCCTCCGATCAGCTTCATGTTCCCTCTAGATCATCCTCTTGACCCGCTCATCAATCTCCCATCATTGTCATTCCATAGTTTCCCTTTGGAGGGCAATTTCTGCAGCAAAGGCCTCCTGCCTCGCCAGAAATTTCGCCATCTCCTCCTGGTGATCATCTTGTGGATCTTTTGCATCAGGTTGGTTTCCAACCTCCACCCGAGGTTCATTAACGGGATCGATAGGATCTTGAGTGGTGGAATCCCTAGGATCCGTCTTCTTTGTTTGACTGGATTTTGGAGGCATTGTAAAACTGATGAAAGTGTGTTTCTTGATTTCGTACTCTCAATGAAAGCACCAAAATGTTGACCTGTGAAATTTGCCAATGGTCCTATGTTATACTTTACCTTTTGAATGGAATAAATATAAAATACGACAGAGTACAAAGATCTTAAACAGACACACATAGATTTTATAGTGGTTCAACCCTATTCTGATGAACAGTAATAACCTAATCCACTTGGTTTTTAGTATTGAATTACTCGATAGAAAATTACACTGATGAATAGAAGTATTCACTCATTGCTAATTTTCCCAGAGTTTCTCCCAAAAAATTTTGTTCGATCCCCTTCAATGAAGCCATGGGTTCTTTATTTATAGTACCCAGGGGCTGTTACATGATCAGTAATACTGGGATTGTGGTTTGGTACACGTTTATTAGGTAGTGGAGATATGTGTCCACCTCCCCATGATTATGAGATCATGGTTTTCTCATTATTTCTCTGGATCGTGGTAGACAATGCACAATTGAAACCTCTAGGAAAATGCTAATTCTTGGTTGGTTTATGAGACTTCGGTGCTAGGCTCGATGACCCTTCAGAGCTTGGGTGCTAGGCCTGATGACCCTCTGGGTGCTAGATCTGTTGATCCTCTGGTTGCTAGGCCTGTTGATCCTTCGGGTGCTAGGCCCAATGATTTCAGTTTGAACGAGGTTGAACTTTATTTAGCAAAGTTTATTTGGGAGTTTAGGCTGACCATCCTATGAAGAATAGGGTGGGCTGACCACCCATGTGGCTTTCAAACATCTCAGGCTGACAAACCCTAGGGGTCGGGGTCAGGCCGACCACCCCTAGTGGCAAGGGCCAGGCCGACCACCCTTAGGGGTACCACCCGTAGGGGGCTAGGGCCAGGTTGACCATCCCTAAGGGGTTTAGGCCTGGTCAACTTCCCTATAGGTCTTGGACCTATCTTTTTTTCTCATCGATCTTTTTCCAATACTTCGTCGTTTTAACTTGATTTGTGATGCCACGTGCCACTTTCTCATTTGCCACGTCATTTCTAGATTTTTGAGGGATAACAATGATAGGGTGGCCTGAGCCACCTATATGCTTAGAGATGATGCCCAAATTTGGTGGGAGGTGGCATCCCAAACTCGAGATTTTTCTACCCTAAGTTGGGATGAGTTCAGAGATTTGTTCAACCAGAAATATTACAGTATTTCAGTCAGGGCAGCAATGGTGAATGAGTTCATTGGGATTGTATAGGGTAGCATGACAGTTACTGAGTATGCCCTGAAGTTTGATAGGTTAGCAAAATTTTCTCATGATCTAGTGCCTAGGTAGGACAGGTTTGTTCAAGGGCTTAATGCTATGATAGCCCGAGATGTGAGGATCACATCAGTTGCTGGGGAGACAACTTATGCCCAGGTGGTTCAGAAGGCCCTCACTACTGAGGAGGTAGAGAAAAGGATATGGCGGGAGAGCGTTGGAAGACGGGATGTTTGGAGGGCAGTGCCTCCATTTACAGGGTTTGGTAGTGGCAGAGGCCCCAATGATCAGAAAAGAAAGACCCTTGACACCTTGACCACTGTTGGTCTTGATAGGAGGGGCTGGGGGGTTCAGGGTGGCCGCCAGGGTGGCGGTGAGACATAGAGAAGATACCCAGAATGTACTAGATGGAGAAAGTGTCATCGGGGTGAATTTCGAGTGAAAGCCTGTTACTTGTGCGGGGTGGTTGGGCACCTCAGGAAAGATTGCCCAACTTTGAAGAAAGAGGAACCATGGAAGGCATACAGCTTGACTCCAGCTCGAGTGTTTGCCTTGACACAGGCAGAGGCTGAGGCTAGTCCCTCGGTATTGACAGGTCAGCTTTCTAGCACTGGCTCTTCATATATTGTATTGATTGACTCTGGTGCTACACATTCATTTATTTCTAACAAAGTGATTGATAGATTATGTAGGCCTAGTGAGTATTATACTGCGGGGTTTAGGACTATACTGCCTACAGGGGAACTGGTAGTTTCTAGGAGATGGATTAGAGCACTGGTAGTGATGGTGGACAGCAGGGAACTATTAGTATACTTGATTGAGTTCGGTATGGATGATTTCGACATGATTTTTGGAATGTATTGGCTAGTCAGATATGGGGCAACTATAGACTGTAAGAAAAAGATGGTGACTTTTTAGCTAGAGGGTGAGGACCCTTTTGTTATTGTGGGTACTATGCATGGACCCTGCATTCCTATAATATCAACGTTGATGGCTAGGGACCTATTACAAGGAGGTTGTATAGGTTTTCTAGCCAGTGTGTGGATACCACTAGGATCTTACCAGTGGGTCCAGGGGAGACTAGACTAGTATGTGAGTTCTTGGATGTGTCCCCTGAGGACTTACCGGGACTGCCATCGCATAGGGTGATCCGCGTCGTTATTGAGTTAGCGTCGGGTACCGAACCACTATCAAGGGCACCGTATAGAATGGCTCCAATAGAGCTAAAAGAGCTGAAGATACAGTTACATGGGCTACTAGATTTGAGATTTATCAGACCTAGCTTCTCGCCATGGGGTGCTTCGGTTTTGTTTGTGAGAAGAAGGATGGGACCTTGAGAATGTGCATAGACTACAGGGAATTGAACAAATTGACTATCAAGAACAAGTACCCACTACCGAGGATAGACGACCTATTCGATCAGTTGCAGGGTAAGATAGTATTCTCAAAGATTGATCTTCGATCTGGTTATCACCAGCTGAGGATCAAGGACGAGGATATTCTGAAGATAGCCTTCTGCATGAGGGATGAGCATTATGAGTTCTTGGTCATGTCGTTTAGGTTGACCAATGTCCCAGCAACGTTTATGGATATGATAAACAGGTTGTTCAAGGATTTCTTAGATCAGTTTGTGGTTGTCTTCATTGACGACATCCTGGTTTACTTTCATTCAGAGGCAGAACTTGAGCAGCATCTCCGACTGGTATTGCAGAGGTTGAGGGAGCATCAGTTGTATGCTAAATTTAAGAAATGTGAGTTTTGGCTGCCAGAGGTGACATTTCTTGGACATATTTTCAGTGGAGATGAGATTAAGGTGGATCCAGCAAAGCCAGAAGCAATTAGGGATTGGCTAAGGCGAAGGAATGCCTCAGAGGTTAGGAGTTTCCCTTGATTAGCTGGATATTACAGATGGTTTGTGGAAGGGTTTTTGAAAATGGCCACACCATTGACTGAGTTGACACGGAAGAATCTGAAGTTCACATGGTCAAAAAAATGTGAGGGTAGTTTCTAGGAATTGAAACGTTGATTTATTACTGCTCCAATGTTGAGTCTTCCTTCAGATGTGGACAAGTTTTTAGTATACTGCAATGCATCGAGACTGTGATTAGGTTGTGTGTTGATGCAGAGTGGGAAGGTTATTGCCTACACATCACGGCAGCTAAAGGAATATGAGTAGCGGTACCCTAACCATGATTTGGAGCTAGCAGCGGTGGTATAGTATGGCGACATTATTTATATGGAGGGAAGTGCGAGATATACACCGACCATAAAAGTCTAAAATATTTCTTCACCCAGAAGGACGTAAATATGAGACAGAGACGTGGGCTAGAGTTGGTGAAGGATTATGACTGTGACATCCCTTATCACCCAAGAAAAGCCAATGTAGTGGTAGATGCTTTGAGCCGGAGGGGCTCGGGACAACTGTTTAGCTCGAAACAGATATCAAAGGAATTGGCAGAGGAGATGACCAGACCAGGAAAATAATTGGTAGTGGGCCAGTTGGTCAATATTACTTTACAGTCTACCCTCTTGAAAAGGATAAGAGAGGGTCAGATGGGTGTACGCAGTTGCAAGAGACCAGTAGGGATGTCCTAGCTGGAGTGGCTAAGGATTATTCCATTACAAAGATAGGTTTCCTGAGGTATAAGGATCAGATCTGTGTTCTGATGGATATGGGTATTAGACGAGATATTTTTGATGAATCTCATACTACATGTTGTACCCTAAAATTAGAATGAGTTCAATTACTCAAGTCGGGTACAGCTGGCAGATGAATATGTGGAAAAATAGCCAAGTAGAATATCTAGCAATCAGTGATGTGAATAGCTCAAGTTTGGAGGCCTGACAACACGATACACATGTTATTATCAGGCCACCTCTTAGGATAATGTGGATGCTCAAATTCTGCTAAGGGAAAATATGGAGGTCGACCCTCATTAGCCTCAGACAGTTCAAGCAATCCAATATTTTTCCCTCAACCCGTGTCTCATAAGAGGCCTTCATAAAAATGCATCCGGAGATCCGAGGAGTCATGCGAGGCTCCTCCACGTGCCCCGCCCGGCCCTCGCCTCGCTCCATGGTGCGCCCATGCGAGCCCCGCCTCGCTCCACGATGCCCCACGCGAGCCCCGCCTCGCTCCGCGGCACGCCCACGCGAGGCCTCACCTCGCTCCACGGCACGCCCACGCGAGGCCCCGCCTCGCTCTCAGCACGCCCACGCGAGGCCCTATTACTCCAGTGCACATCACCTCGACCGCGCGAGGCCACGCCTCACCCATGCCCAGACGCGAGGCCCCATATCTCCAGCTACTCACCGCGGTCACGCCTCGGCCTCGCCTCGGCCACGCGAGGCCACGCCTTGCCCATGCCCAGGCGCAAGGCCCCCATTTAGCCAGCTGCGCATCTCGGTCTCGCCTCGGCCACGCGAGGCCACGCCTCGCCCATGCCCAGGCGCGAAGCCCCCATTTAGCCATATGCGCGTCACGTCTCACCTCGGCCTCACCTCGGCTATGCGAGGCCACGCCTCGCCCATGCCGAGGCGCGAGGCCCCCATTTAGCCAGCTGCGCGTCACCATCTCACGAGGCGCCCGTGTGGCCCGCGAGGTCGTGTCTCGGCTGTGCCTAGGCCCTACGCGCCACCTCGCAAGACGCGCCTCTATGGAATAAGCATGTGCCCCACTGATGAGGCCTTTCTCTATTTTCTAAGGAAGGTGTCACCAGCAGGGCTCGACTCCCACACACTTATCTCGCTCATGGCTACACGAGAGCGACCATTAGATACAAGGCACCATTTTTCCTATAGGTACGGAGTCTACTGGCGAACTAAAAGGGAGTTAGGGCATGGACATAGTACCCACATCAGATAAGTAGTGGAGGTATGAGTGAAGTACCTTCCATTGTCCTCACCAGCCACTCCTCTGACACCCATACCAGGCAGGTAGTGGATGCACGATCAAGTACTAAAGTGGAAGTGCACCCACCAACCCTGACCTTGTACTGGAACAGACACCACTATCCCCGAGGCCACTCACCTGACAGTGTACTGGCGTACTGCCTGGTCCCCGGCACCACATTGTATCAAAGGCCATTAGAGCCCACTATATAATGAACCCAAATTCCACATGGAGGGGGGTTGGAAAATTTACTGTAGCAAGTGCACCATAGTGAATGAAAAACTGATTTCACCGTTGTTCTTTTGCAATTGTTCTTAGAGTTGATACTGAAATTTCTAAGGCTTTTATATTGACAATCTTTATCTTGCAATTCTTTCCAACTTAACTTAGTTGATGAGTTCCCACTGTCAACAGATAACAATTGAGTTCAAGACTTATAATGGCCAGATCAAACTTTGGGCGCACTGAGCTTACTGTGAGCTAGGGTTCAAATAGTCTTTGAACATGAGCTCAGGTGAGATATTCAGCTCATGGAAACCTGGACAGAATGCTTACTTAAGGATCCCAAGAGATTCAGAGTCTCCTCATACGCTCATTAATGCCTAGGCTATATTGCATATCTATCACTTATTATCTGAAATAGCAGGAGTATATTCTATTATGTTATCAAATCATATCCCAATGTAAATGGGAATAATCTGTATTAAATATATACCTTATTTATTCATGCGATTACCCAAACCTGACCAGGAAATTCCCCAATAAATACCAGGGATAATGGACAGGCACGGGAACGACCATTTTTGTATTACTAAAACTATGCTGAAATTGTGTGAGAAAAGAAATAATATTGTCTCATGGACTAGGTGGATTTTAACCACTGAACCACATAAAATTTGTGTGTGTACGAGAGGGTTCTTATTATTTCATTACGGTTTACGATTTAGCACTAATCTCCCTATTTGATTGCTTAACCTACTGTTGGCGAAAAAACCGCGACAATAGTTTGGTGCTTTCATTGAAAGGTAAATTAGTGCTTCACAAGTTTCAGCCAAAAATCATCATGGTGCTCACTCGATCGATGCATGACAATGACATGGAGTAGCCTGGTGGGCAGGAGGCCCATCATAATGCTGTTCCCACTGAAAAGGGCCTAAATGTTAAACAACATCCTGGAAAGACACCGGTGGGTTAGGAAGACGCCAAGAGTTCATTATCACTCCCACCAAATCCTAATATGGGATATTTGACTGCCGTCGAGATGGAAAATTCCCAATTAAGAAGCCATCTCGCTAGAGCAAATAGGAAAATGAGGAGGTCTTGGCTCGGTTACCTATAACGTCCCAAATTACCTAATAAGGCTTAAGAATTTTGTAATGCCCCAAAATCCCTAATATGGTTTAGGACCTTGATTAGGAGGCCGGAAGGGCCATAATTGATTTATTATGCCATTAAATGATTATATGCATGTTTATGTGAATTATATTATGATATGATGATAAATGCATGCATATGGGTCCATTTTTAATTATAAGGACATTTTGGTAATTTGGCCCGTTGAGGGCGTGTGTCTTTTCATGCATGTGGGTGAATTATGAATAATACCACATTATATATGGATTTGTTCGAGCCATTCGACATGAGACGATCATGGAATGCAAGTTTTCAGTCTGGTTATAACGGGACTAGTTTCAGGGCTCGGGGTGGGTCTCGGGGTTATTTGGTGATTAGAACATTATCGGGAATTAAAGGGTAATGGGATATGATTTATTGGCATGTTGAGAATATTGAGAATAACGGGAATTGGAGGGTATTAATTATAATTAACAAAAAAGGCAGGAAAGGATGATTTTGCCCTTGGTGGCTGTTAAGGTTTTTATTTAGACTTGAGGGCATTTAGGTCTTTTCACCCTAAAGGATTTATATCAACCATAAAGCTGCAGAAAGCTTAAGAAAATAGAGTCTCCTTCATCTTCTCTCCCGTGCACCATTTCCTCCCCATTTCTCTTTGAATTTTGGAGCTCTTTTTGAGGAACCAAGCCAAGGAACCAAGCTGTGAGGGTTTTGAGTTATGCTCTACCATTGAAGAGGATGCTAAGCTGTGATTGAGGTGAGTTTTTAGCCATATAATCTCTTGTTCTTGCTCTGTTTTCAATGGAGTTTCAGTTTGGTTTTTGACTTGGAAAGTTGAGAATTTGATGGAAGTTTTGGCTAGGGTTACTTGGGTTGTTATGTCTAGGACACATGCATATAATTTTGGGTTCATTTGGGGTGTTTAAATGGTGTTTGGAAGATTTTGAATCAGGTTGGAAATGGAGGATTCGAAGGACGAAGAACCAGGGCCATTTCTGCCTGGTCCTAGCGCTATAGCGCCCAAAGGGTAGCGCTACAACGCTAGCCAGGGAAAAATGCCCTTGGTTGTAGCGCTGGGGCGCTAGGGGGGCAGCGCTACCTTGTTTTCTCAGATGCATATTTTGGTTGTTTTTAAGGCTTTTTGGCTCGGGGTTTCAATTCCTAAGGCTTGGGATCGAATCTACTCACCGTTTGGGTACAATTCGGGGTCCCGGGAGTGAGGTTTAGGTCAAGACCTTATTGTTGTTGATTTCATTAATTGGAGGTTGTATTTGGTTATGACTAGGTGACTGCTAAGGGATTAAAGGATCGATCGTTCTCAAGGGTCTTTCAGTTGTTATTTCTCGCTCGAACCAGAGGTAAGAAAACTGCACCCAGTATGTGATGCACGAGAAACATGTGATTATGGTATGCCATGAATGTTGAATATGAGATTGATTAGAGCTTGCGTCTCTGTGTTTGTGCATGATCATAATTATGCTAGCGATTGTTAAATAAGCATGTTGAATGCCCTACGTTTGGATAATTGACATATGATATATGCCTGGTAGCATTGCTTACTTGTGTGTGGTACTGACTAAATTGTCAAAATTGGCAATGGTGTCAGTATTAACTATGAAGCTACGACTCACTTGTCAAGTTCGACAATAGTACTGAGCACTGGTCACCTGGTATTGACTAATAAGTCAAGGACGGTCTTAGCGTATTTAACGCAGGTTGATAAAGATTAGATCTAATCGACATCTGCATTGAATGACTCAAAAGAGCATTAATGCCGGACCGACCTTAAGTTTGATGAAAACTAAAAGCGCTTGTCTAGCCAAAGGCTAGTCACTTAGAGCCAGGGCCAGAGAGCCCCAGTGACTGTTTAGTCACATGGCTATGAGTGTTGAGCCCGAAGTGACTTACCAAGCAGTCATTCATTTGATTGGAGCCAGGGCCAGAGAGCCCCAATGACTGTTAGTCACATGGCTATGGGTCCTGAGCCCAGGTGATGGTTTTTTCACATGGCTGTGGGTGTCGAGCCCCGTAGTGACTTGTTTGTTAGTCACTCATCTGATTAGAGCCATTGCCAGAAAGCCCAGGTGACTGTTTTGTCACATGGCTGTGGGTAGTGAGCCCCATAGTGACTTTCTTGTCAGTCACTCATTATGGTTTAATAGAACCTCAGTGATATTCACTCATCTGTTCTGGGCTATAAGCTCTGTATGATCATAAGAATCATCATTCGCATGGCTGTGGGTGCTGAGCCCCATGGTGACTTGCTTGTCAGTCACTCATTATGGTTAATGGAACCACCAATGTTAAATCACTCATCTGATTAGGATTAACTTGATAGTCATCCAATCAGGAGGGCATGATTTCTTATCCTAGATTCCCTAGCATTGTCTGAACTCATTTGCATGCTTGAATAGGCTATAAATTCCTAGGCATGCTAGTTATGATTTTGAGACATGATATTACTGTTCATGAGCATATTGAGTTTTCTTGCTGGGCTTCGGCTCATGAGTGCTATGTGGTGAAGGTAAAGGCAATAGAAAGCTGGACCATCCTTGAATTGGAGAGCTTAGGTAATGATGTGTACATATGCGGTTGCTCCTCCGCCACGGTGAGGGTTGAAAGAGGAACTAGGGTTAAACCCTATTTTACCGCTTAGATCGGCTGGTTGTAAATATTTTCTTGTAATGAACCTTTAAATGCTATTTTTGGGATCCCAATGTATACAGTAAACGTTTTAGTGAAATGTTATATCTTATCTAAAATTTTTAATCCTAAATCGCTAATCATACTTAGTTACACGATTATGGACAAAGGACTCGGTTAGCGAGTTTAGCACTGTTCAAAATGCACAACATAACGGTCCCTGGAGTTTAGGGCGTTACAACTTTGATTAGGGGGCCAGGATGGAAAATAATGGAAATTACATGTTTATGTGTTATATATGCATGTAATTATGTGATTACATGAGTTATATTATTATATGACTTGATATGCATGTTTAGGTGTATTAATTAAGCATGTGGGTTTGCTTCTTATTAGAAGGCAATTTTTTAAGTTGACCCGTTATGGGTATCTTTGGCATACATGTGAGATATGTGTGGGACCATATTATTATGTGGATATATTTGGGTTACTTGGCATGAGGCGATCCTAGGGAACAAGTTAGTGGGTAAGTCACAACGGGATCAATACTTGACTCAGGGTGAGTCAAGGGGTATTCTGGGTATTTAGTACATTACTGGGATATTGGGTAATGGGACTGATTATTTGATGATATATTGGGAGTTAGTGAGATCAGGAGGAAATTATGGGAATTTTGACTATTTTGCCACGGGGGTGTTTTTGGGACCCCAAGCATTGGGTCTTACTTAAGCTTGAAGTAACCCGACATAAACAGATATACATTCGAAACACCTTTTCTCTCTCTCCCGTTATCTCTTTTTACCGTTCGTCAAATTTTCGAAGGAAACTCGAGTTTTAAGACTTAGATTCAAGCAAGGATAGAGTCATAATGATTCTAGGAAAGATTAGAAGCTTATTAGTCGGAGGATTTAGTGAGAGACAACATAATCAGAGGTAATTTAAGCTTTGAATTTCTGAATTTCTATTTCCTAAAGTTTCTTAAGTTTTGAATTTGGATTTTATGTTTTAAGGAGTTTTTGAATGGTTTGAAGATTGGGTTTTGAGGATTTTGGGCCATTGCGATGATTAGGAACTTTGTTTTTTAGATTTGGGTATGTTTGGATAGGTTTATGGAAGGTTTAAAAATGAGAAAAATGGAGGTTTTTGGCTGAGTTCATGGTTGGGTCGCATTCCTTTTCTTGGGTGCCCCGGCCCAGGCTTGATGAAGGAGGAGGCTTCCCACCATGACCAAGATTTCTCAGAGGAACTAGGGTGTAACCCTATTTTTGCCGCTTAGGTCGGCAGGTTGTACCTTTTGGAATTGTAAACAACCTTGTAAATGTTATTATGGGATCCCATGTATAGTTTAATGTTTTTAATGAAACATCCATTCATTTTTACCTGAAATTTTTAACCCTGGACCAATAATCACACTTAGATTCATGTTTATGGCCTAATGACTCGTTTAGCGAGTTAAGCACTATTTAAAATACACAGTGTAACGGTCTTGGATAACCAGGGCGTTACAATTTTGTATCAGAGTGTGCGAAGGTTAAGGGTTCCTGAAGACATGCTAGCCATGTACACTCGCCACTAAAGAAAAGCTCGACTCAGGGTTCGATAACTATTTATGTGGTTATGTGCTTAACTGCTTAAATATGATATAAATGATTTATTTGCATCTCTTATTAGGTAACATGAGATATACTGATATGGTCTGGCCCTTGACTGCTGCATGATTTAAACAGAATGTGCTTATTAGCACCGATTTTGCTTATGAATGCCAAAGAACTGCTTATTAGTGCTGTTATATGGACATGTAAGTTAGGACACACTCATAAATGTTGTCATAGATACATGTATGCCAGAAAATGCTTATTAGCATTGTTAATTGTTACGAATATCAAGATGTGCTTATTAGCACCAGACTTGAATATGAATATGAATCGACATGCTTATTAGCATGATTGTTGAATGTGAATGATTATATGCTTTATTTTGGACCATGAGGCGGAAAGAGGTTTAGTTATCACTACCTAACTGGCCAAATTGATTATAGCAGCAAGACTTGGAAGTATGCTTCCAAGGCAAATTGAATCATCAGCTGGCCAGGAAGATCAGGGCCAGAATGATAGACAGGGTCAGGATAATGACCAGGGTCAGACCCGTTAGCCTGCTCCTGAGAACTGGTAGCAGTTGCTTGCTCATTTGCATGCCAGGGTATTGAGGCAGGAAAAATAAATATGCTTCCTAGACAGCAATAGGATCCTACAGGGAACATTTTTCTAGAGGCACCACATGTCATGGTGCCAACAGTTGAGCAGCTGCCAGAGGCTGGGAATAAATGGGAACCTCTTTATGAATGGTTCAAGAAATAGCAACCTCTGGTCTTTGAGGGTAGTGCAAATCCGTCCAAGGACGATTAGTGGATGAGTATGGTTACCACCATCCTAGACTTTATGAGGGTGGTTGGTAATGAGAGGGTGGCTTGTGCCACGTATATGTTTCGGGAGGATGCCCAAGTTTGGTGGGAAGTTATATCCAAGACCAGAAATGTTAGTACCCTAGATTGGGAAGAGTTTCAGGCTTTTTTTAGTCAAAAGTATTACAATGATGCCATTAGGGTGGTAAAGGCTAAAGAGTTCAGCAGATTACTTCAGGGCAACTCATCAGTGATTGAATATGCCTTGAAATTTGATAGATTGGTAAAGTTTGCAGGGGAACTGATGCCCACTGATGGGACTAGGAGGGAGAGGTTTCTCCAGGGGCTACAACCTATGATTACTCGGGATGTTCGTATTACCACTTTGTCAAGGTTGACTACATATGCATAAGTTGTTGAGAAGGCGCCCACAGCTGAGAGAGCAGAGAATAAAATCTGGCGTGATAACACGGCTAGGAGAGACACTAGGAGGGTGGGAGCTCCATTTATGATTTCAGGTAAGGGCGGGGGCCCCCGTGATAAGAAAATGAAGGCTTCTAATGCCTTTCCAGCTATAGGCCATGACAAGAGACCTCGTGGTATTTCAACAGGCCGCCAGGGCAGCAGTGGGGGTTGGAGGACTTTTCTAGAATGCACCAAATGCAAGAGCAGCCATATAGGGGAGTGTCGGGAAAAGGCCTATTTTTTATGCAGGGTAGTGGGACACCTAAAGAAAGATTGCCCGAAGCCATATAAGAGCCATATAGGAGACAACCGCGTCCTGGAGACCATGAACGAGATTGAGGGGGTGTGAATTAGTGATGCCGATCCGACAAGGGTAATCCAAGTCGGGAAAAATATGCCAGCAGGGGTCCGAGTCGCCATAATTGCCCAAGTAAAGGAGAACCAGGATACTCTAGCCTGGTCTCATTTAGATATGACGGGGATTGACCGTAACATCATCTGCCATGCATTGAACATTGACCCAGACGCGACCCCGGTCCAGCAGAAATGAAGGCCCTTGGGAACGGAGAGGGCCGAGGCCCTCAAGCTGGAAGTAGAAAAGCTATCGTCGATCAACTTCATCCGCGAAGCTATATACTTCGTATGGCTGGCCAACCCCGTTTTGGTACCAAAGCCAAATGGGACATGTAGGACATGCATCGATTTCATGGATCTAAACAAAGCTTGCCCTAAAGATTGCTTCTCACTTCCCCGGATCGATCAGATGGTGGATGCGACATCCGAGTATGAGATCTTAAGCTACATGGGTGCTGACTCTGACTACAATCAAATTTCTATGCATATGGCAGATTAGGAGCATACCAGTTTCCAAACCGACAAGGGGATATACTGCTACATCGTCATGCCCTTCGAGCTCAAAAATGTCAGATCCACCTATCAGAGGCTCGTCGATCGAATGTTCTGGGCCCAGCTGGGGCGAAACATGGAAGTCTACATTGATGACATGCTGGTCAAATCTAAGACCTCCGGGAAACATTTGGACGACCTGTCCAAGGCCTTCACGGTCATTCGAAAATATGGGATGAAGCTGAATCCCAAGAAATGCACTTTCAGTGTGGCCTCCGGGAAGTTCTTGGGGTTCATAGTGAGCTTATGGGGAATAGAAGCCAATCCAGACAAGATCAAGGCACTGATTGATATGCCCTCTCCCCGGAAGCATAAAGACGTGCAAAGTTTGACCGGGCGGATAGCCGCCCTAAGCCGTTTCGTCTCTAAGGCCACGGACAAGTGCATCCTGTTCTTCAATGTTCTTCGGGGAAGCCAATGTTTCGAATGGTCAGTCGAGTGTGAAGAAGTTTTCAAAAGCTGAAAGAGCACTTGGCCCGAGCATCAATATTGGAAAAATCAGTGGACGGGGAACCTCTATATCTATATTTGGCCGTGACCGAGCACGCGATCAGTGCCACACTAGTGCGGGAGGAGGAAAAATCCCAGATCCTGGTGTACTACGTGAGCAAAAGGTTGTTGGGGGCCGAGTCACGATATCCGTTGATTAAAAAGTTGACATTTTGTCTACTGATGGCGTCCCAGAAACTTTGGCCTTACTTCCATGCCCACACCATAAAAGTTCTGACCAACCACCCCTTGCGGCAAGTGTTGAAAACCCGAGTCATCAGGGAGACTCTTAAAGTGGGCTACGGAACTGAGTCAATTCGATAAAGCCTACGTTCCTAGAGTCTCAATCAAGGGGCAAACCCTAGTCGATTTCATCATGGAGTGTTCCGGGATCACCGAGAGGGACGATCCCGCGGACCCCGCGGCGCCCGTATGGAAGGTGTTTGTGGACGGAGCCTCGAATGAAAAATGGAGCACGGGCTGGAATCATCTTAGTGTTTCCGCAAGGACACCAGTTGCAAAACGCCCTGCGTTTCCACTTCAAGGCGTCGAACAACGAGGCCGAGCACGAGGCCATGCTGGCCGGGTTGCGTCTGGCCCGAGAAATGGGGGCCGCGAACCTGGAGTTCTATAGCGATTCCCAGCTGGTTGTCCGAAAAGTCTTGGGAGAATATCAAACCAAAGGGGAAAGAATGGCGGCTTACGTAACTCAGACAAGAGAAATGCTGCAAACGTTCAAGAGGCATTCCATCTGCCAGATCCCCAGAGAGCAGAATGTGTTTGCGGACACACTAGCGAAACTAGCCACTGATGTTGAAGCGGAGCTGTCTGGAATGGTCCCCGTTAAACATCTCCCCATGCCAAGCATTCGAGTCTCCGCGATCAACGCCGTGACCACTCCACGTCCTGGATGGGGCCCCTTATCCACTATCTGACAACCGACGGGTTGCCAGCAGATAAGGCCACAGCCAGGAAGCTTCAGTACCAGGTCCACAGATATGTCATGAAGGGCGAAAAACTCTACCACAGGGGGTTATCCATGCCATACCTCAGATGCGTGTCCGGGACCGAATTGAGCGCAATCATGCATAAAGTGCACGAAGGCTTCTGCGGAGACCATACAGCCGGACTCAGTCTATCCATAAAGATCATGCGCCAAGGATATTTATGGCCAACCATGAAGAAAGACTGTATTGACTACGTCCGCAAGTGTGAGCAGTGCCAAAGATACGCGAAGGTCCCGCGAGCCCTGCCAACAGAAATAACCCTGATGACAAGCCCCTGGCCATTTGCGGTGTGGGGGATCGATTTGGTAGGATCGCTCTCGACTGGGAAGAGAGGGGTGAAATACGCCATCGTGGCCGTCGACTACTATACCAAGTGGGTTGAGGCAAAACCCATGCGTACAATCACCTCAAAGAAGGCCCTGGGTTTCTTCATCAACAAAATCTTGTGTCAGTACGGGCTCCCCTACAAGATTGTATTCGATAACGGGAAGCAATTCGACAGCACCCACTTCACGAATTTCTTTGAAAGACATGGTATCATCAAAACCTTCTCAGCGGTCGCCAGGCCCCAAGCAAACGGGCGGGCAGAGGTCGTCAACAAAATCTTGAAAGGGACATCAAAGAAAAAGCTCCAAGCCTGCAAGAGCAAGTGGCCCGAAGAGTTGCCCCGTGTGTTATGGGCTTACCAGACCACCGAAAATACTCCTTACTCCATGGTCTATGGATGCGAAGCCGTCTTCCCCGTCAAAACGACCATCTCATCTCATCGAAGAGACACGTACGATCCTGCCCAGAACTACGCCTTACTCCAGGAATACCTAGATCTCATCGAGAAGATCCGGGAAGAGTCACAAGTGCAGTTGAAGATGTACAAAGGCAAGATTGCTCGGCATTTCAACTCAAAGGTAAGAAGCCGAAGGTTCGAAACCAGTGATCTGGTCCTGCGAAGAGTCTGCCCCGCTACCCAAGATCCGGGAGTAGGGGTTCTAGGCCCGAATTGGGAAGGGCCGTATTAAATCTAGCACGAAGTGTGCCCCAGAACATATTGTTTAAAGCGGCTCGATGGCACGGAAGTCCCAAGACCCTGGAACATGGAACATCTCCATAAATACTATCAGTAGTTAGGAGAACATGTTCCATTATTTTCGTTGTAAACAATGTATGCCTCAGGGCGATTCCTTGAATAATAAAAATGGCGTGTACAAAACGCCATAAAAAATATTATCAGAACAATGAAAATTCTACTCAAGTGACCCTAGACCTGTCTCTGCTCACTTGGGGGGGTATCTCTGGTATGAACAGATACCAGGTGGGATGCAAGGCTCAGGCCTAGTCCCGACCCAGACCGGCAAGGTCTGGGGGGTACAAACCCCATAGGCAAGCCTCAGGCTGGTCCCGCCCTGGACGAATGATGTCCAGGGGTATAATAAAAAGGACCAAGCCTTAGGCTGGTCCTGCCTCGGATGAACGACGTTCGGGGGTATAATAAAAAGGACCAAGCCTCAGGCTAGTCCCGCCCCTGAAGAACGATGTCCGAGGGTTTAATAAAGAGGACCAAGCCCAGGTTAGTCTTGCCCTGGACAAACGATGTCCAGGGGCTTGATAAAAAGCAACTGGTTACCCATCCGCGTCGCTCTCGCAATAGCTTGCGGTTGTTAAAGTGCGGGTCCCAGGTGTACAACAGTATATTAAACGGCCCAGGCTGTGGGAACCTGGTCGAGGTTTCAAAATGAGCTAATCGAATAGCCCCGATGGTCTAGGCCATCAGATTTTTGAAGTTAAGGACTGGACGAGTAGATTCAGTGATGACTATCAACTCCCTAATGGCCCAAGCTGTTGGATCCTGAATAATAGGATTAAAGTGAATTGATAAGTTAAATTCAGGAATAATCTAGTCCGTTACAAAATAAGGAAAAAATGAAGATCTGGGTCTAGGCTTCGCCAGGTCCTGGTCCCCTCGGGACATCTCCATCCGCCTCCTCATCATCCAGGGGCTCCACGTCAGCCTTCTCCTTGGCCTCAAATTAGGCTCTCTTCGAATTAGGGTCAGGGTAAACCAGGAGGTTCATGTTCTTGTCTCGGAGCCAGGCCATGTAGATGGCATCTTCGAAGGTGACGCGCACCAAATTGTACGCCTGCTCTTTTTTTGCGGCCGGACACCTCGTGCGCCTTCACCTCCTTGTGAAGCAAGCCGTCCAGCTCCTGGATTCGGGCCTCCAAGCCTTTGACCCTCTCCCGGTCCTGGATGGACTGAGTCATGGCCGCCTCCTGTGCGGCCTTTACTCGGAGAAGTTCCGCCTCCAGAAGGGCTATCTTCTCATCAGCCTCGGCTTCTTTCTAGGACATAGCCTCTTCAAGCCAGAAAGTGACCCGGTCGAACTCCACACGGTCTGCTTCGACCTGAGAAACTACTTTGGCCAGGGACTCCTTGGCTTGGGCTGTCTCCCTGGCCAAGGCCTCCTTGGTGACTTCTCTTTGATTCATGGTTGCCTCCTGCTCGAGCTGGAGCGTCTCCATTTTCATGGCCGCCTCAGCCACTAGGTTGGCATTCCGATGGGATAATAGAGCATCCTGGAACAAAGCGAAGTTAGAAGAGTCCTTACTGAACAAGGAAAAGGAGAATGAGAAGATGCAAAGCAAACTTACAGCGGTGGCTTAGTGGCGGAGAGCTTGGGAAATGAACAGCATGTCCGGGTTGGCGATGGTGGCATATCGCTTCAATTGGAGATTGGACATGGTGTTCCCCACTTGATCCAGCTGACCCACAGCGAACGGGGTCGTGTCCTACCATTGGTTGGGGCGGAAACCCGTCTCGGCAGCTGGCCGATCCACGATCGGCTGAGGGGCACGGAAAACCACTGGGCGATCAGCGAATTCAACCTGACGATGAATAGTTAGACCCTTGTAGACCTCATCCCTCCTTTCACGGCCACTCTCCTAGGTCTGGGAAATAAGCTTGGACTGCTCGTCCGGGAAGACGACCTCCCCCTCCTCAGGTAAGGCCAGGTGGACGGGAAGAGCCGGTGTTGTCAGAAGGGCCTTAGTGGTGAGGCGGCTCTCCTCGGATGAATCCCCAGCCGAACCAGCCCACCTCCCTCGGGCCCTCTTATTTCTGCGTTCTGCCTCCGCCATGCCTAACTCCGCGGCTCTTTTCCCGAAGCTCAGGCTTACCGTTGGCTCCAACTCCAGATCAATCACCGGGGGTGAACGGGAAGGGAGAGGACGGTGGCCGGGTCAATGGCCATGATCAGAATCACGGCCAGGGTAGCCTGGTTGGGTCAAGGCTCTGGCCCTAGCGTCTCCTTGCTATGGTAGAGCTCCGGCCCTGGCGCCTCCTTGGACACTTTCTTGGCAGTCTTCCTGGCTGTGGCCCTCGCCCTGGCAGCCCTGTTCTCGAGGAGCTGCTTCATCTCGTCCACGGGGTCAGACATGTCAGAATCTTCTGAAACAAACACAAATAAAAAGAGTCAGTACCATTAACAAGGAAACAAGGAAGTCAAGACTAAGAGTGACCCGGGAGGAAACCTTATCTAGGCCCCGGACATGACTCAATTTATGTAACGCGAAAGAGTAGACTTGGTCCCCCATATCGTCTGGGTGCAGAAAATTCCCGTACTGGAGGAACCTGGACAAGTACATGAGAATTTTCGAGCCTACGGGAACAGGAGACAAAGGTCTCGTTTCCCCGTCGGCCTCGAACGTGTGGCCTCGGTGTGCGAGCCTATCCCTAGCTAAGTCCCCAACTTGGGGAGCATAAGTCAAAATCATAGGTGAGTTACCTCGCCCTGATACGCTAGCCCCAGGGGTCCCCGTGTTCGGTAGTGCCTCATCGAAGAGGGCTTCCAGCTCCTTGGAGGTGGCCGCCTCCCTTGACTGAGCTAGGTCCCTCTTTTGCTTGGCCACGCCCATGAGCGCCGCAGCCTCTATGACCCTGATGTGATCCAGGGCCAGTTGCTCCCTCAAAGCAGGATCTTTCTCACATTGTATCCCCCGGAGGCTTGGGGCGTTGATAGTTTGGTGGGTCGCGAGCAATTTGATCAATCAGAGGTTGTCAGTGTTGACGTAGCCCCCCACGTCTAGATCCTCCGCGCTCAACTCGGAGTAGATTTTCTTCCGCTCCAAGATGAACTGGGTGAGGGGAGTCTAGGCAAAGGGTCCTGCCACTCGAGGTGATGTGGTGAGAATAAAAAAAAAAAAGACAAAGGCAATATAATGGATTGGGAAACCACTTACCCACTCCCTGGAAGTCCAGCATCAGTGTGGGGTTCTTCTCTATGAGAAACCCGGAGGTCATGAACCAGTAGTGTCAGACGTCTGGGGGATGCTTCCAGGCGCTGGTAGGAGCAGGGTAGAAGCCGTTGAGGGTCTTGTCCTTGGCACTGACCTGCGACTCCAGCTTGTATAAGTACAAGATCTCTGCAGAATACGCGCCATCCCACAAGCAATCGGTAAGCTTGGGCAGAAGCTGGAAAGGCGCGATTCCCACGAATGTCAGGAACCGTGCGAAATATTAACGGAGTGGGAGTGTAGCTCCCGCACTGATATGGCCTACGCTCCAGGCCCCAAATCCGTTGACGGAGGTGTGGGCCCTCTCCTCTTTCCTGGCCAGGTGGTTATGGAAGAGTCCGGGAGTTGACTTTACGCCCAAGCGCTTTTCCAAGGCGTACAGCATTCGGTAGTTCCAGAACAAGTTTGGTACCACATCCATCTCCCATCTGTTGCCTTTAGGGATCCTGGACTCGGGAAGAAAGACTGGGGCCTTGTTGACTTACTCCTCCGAATGAAGAGTGACGCCCGATGTCATGGCTGGTGATTTGGGAGCAAAACAGAAACAAACCAAGCAGTCAGTACCAGAACCCAAGAAAGTTGGTTAAGGCACGGGGGCTCTCCTATGAATTTCTTGGAGGAGTCCCCTCCGGATCAGGTCTGGGTTCACCAGGGATCCACAAGGCCCCGATCGGGAATGAAAAGTAGGCTACTCCTAGGTTGGTCCATCACCACTTGTCCGGGAAGCGTCCAGACCCAGAAGGGCCCAGAGTGGCCCGAACCAGGAAATCTTTCCCTAGAACTAATTCTAAGCAGAGATGAGTTCTAGCAGCCTAAGCAGATAAGAAAAATGATAGGAAATCTACGTTTGTATATCTATATAGGCAAAAGGCAGAGGAACTTACTATGATTTGCTGGTTGCGAAAAATGGTGGTTGTCTGGTGGCAAGGACGGCAGAATCTCAGTCTTGAACTGATGAAGACGGTTCAGCAACTCGTCGATAGGGTAGGCTGATGGCGTATGCTCGGGCAAGGGTGCAGGTGCTGGAACCGTTGGAAAAAGGTGACGGCGCAGGATGAGCAGACGGTGGAAGGTATCGTCGGCAAGCTTGGAATAAACAAATCCTTCGAGTTCTATGACTGGCTTAAGAGTGTAACGGTTTCAAATGAAAGCCTGAGGGGTATTTATAAGAATCCAAATGCTAATTTTTTGAACCAGCAGATGGAATCGATCCCCCATCGGACGGTCCAGGATCGTGCAGGGCTAATAATGAATCCACTCGAGTGATGGGTCCATGCCACTCCGATCCAACGACCCAGAGGAAAAGGTCCTTCAAAGGTCGCCCTATCCTACAGTCCACCTTAGCGCATAAGTATTAATGGAAAGTGCCCATGCGGATGGGACGCTTCGAAATCTGAGCTGACGCAATAGCCTAGGCCTAGCGACCCTTGAGGTGGTTGATGACCTTCCAGGGTCAAGTGCCATCGATGTAACAGTTTCCAGGCGACACATGTACCCCCCGTCACAAACCGGGACATCGGTAAGTGAAACCGGACCTTGGTAAACGGTCCGGGCTCCGCAGTCGCTTGAAACGCGAGACCTCTTGCCACAGACCAACTATTCTAAGAAGGAACTGTGGAGATATCCGAGACTATCCGAAACCAAGGCAAGCCTCCACCGCGCAGGCCCAGATGAAGGCTTGGGGGTTAAATGTTATCCCCATTCCTGCCATGGGCATGGGACTGCGATCCAGGCCCACTTGCCGGCCAATTGAGGTTGGGCCCAGTCCAGGCCCGTTTGGCAAGGGAGTAAGGGATATCGACAGCCCAATTCTAGGTGAGGCCCGGAAGGCATCCGGGGAGTATTGTCCAGGACGGTCATCCGAGAGACAGTATGACTGGCTGGTGGTAACAGTAAGGATCGATACGAATGATCTCGAAGCCTGGTAAACGATCCGGGCTCCTAGTGGATGATCCGGGCTTATGGTAAATGGAGAGGGACATAGGTAAACAAACCCAGGTCGGGTCCCCAAGGTTGGCAGGATAAAGCATCCGTGACCCTGACTTCGCCCCGTGAAGCGTGGGAGTTGTCCCCATGTTTCACCAGCGGAAAAGGCCACCTTGGGATTGTACGCTGCTGGTTCAGACCTGTGCCACCACTGCTTTGACCGATCTTGTCCCCTGACTCTGCCTCATAACTCGAGATGCCCAAACCAAAAGCTCCAATTTGTCGGATGATAGATATGGTTTGGGCTGGCCCAATGGGCTCAAGTTAATGCTTTTCTTTTATGTTTATTCCTTCAGTATTGGGCTTCTGATAGAGAAGCCATCAATATTTACACCTTCATTGGGCTCGGGTCAGCCCGGCCCACGCCCAGTGCACCTGTGAACCTATAAATACATTTAACAGAGCACTAGAGAAGGGATCTCTTTTGGGCATGTATACAGTTACTCTGCGAGAACTGAGAGAAAACTCAATATTTATAGATTCTCTAAGCTCTAATACAACTGTCTCGTGGACTAAGGCTCATTAACGCCCCAACCATGTATAAAAGCTTGCTTATAACTTCTAAACCCTTTCTCCTTAATCTCTCTTATCTATTATTATTATAGTTTCCGAAAAACTCGGAAAACAGGAGGTGAGATTTTGTATAAACTGGCTGGAATTCTATTTTGGGTCGAATAGGTTGGGTTTTGAGGTCTGAAATTACAATGGCAAAACTTAGCTTTTGGGTTTGTCATGGTGGTGCCGCAGCGCCTGTGGGTGAGCGCTGCAGCGTGGTTTTCCCTGTGGCCTCTGTGGCGCCACAACCCTCTAGGAGGGCGCTGCGACGCTAATGCATGTTCATTTTCAGTGTTGGTTTTCTGACCTTCGTGGCATTAGGACCCTTTGGAAGGGGGCCGCGACACGAATGCATTTTCAAGGTGCAATTTTGTCAGGGCTTTTGGAAATCAGGCTCAGAGGGCTTGGGTCTCGATTCCACTACTCGATTGGGTGGAATTGGAGATCCCAAGAGCAAGGTTTAAGTCTTTGAACCTGTTATCAGCTATAGTTCTTGATAAGCATACCACTTATGTTGCAACTAGAGAAAGGATCACACTCAGGGTAATTTTGTCTTCTGCACAGGACTTGAGGTAAGAAAACTGGCATATGCACATAGAGAGGGTTGTTTGTTATGTATATATTGGATTGATATATCTTTGGATGATCGATACGATCTATTTTTCGGCATTCGTGTGTAACGCGGGCCGATCAGTAATCGTGCGTGATGTGGGCCGTGGAGAAGGAGTCAAGTTGAGGGTGCGGTCCCTAGTCTCCCGACATGGACTGTAGGCTTGGTGCCAGATTGTGCACCTTGCTCGGTTGGGCCATTCGACAACGCTGGTTTGCTGGGCTGTGTAAATGGTTCATGTGTTTTGAATAAACATAGTTGTAAATTATGAAAAGTGTTTGTGATTTATATGACTAGAATGAATGCATTTATTATCTATGAAGCATGTTGTTGATTTCTTATGATTAATTGGATATTCCTTATGCCATGTAGGGTTTTCTTGCTGGGCCTTGGCTCACTGGTGATCTATGGTGCAGGTATGAGCAAGCTAAAGGTAGGCCATCCATGAGTTAGAAGGATTTGGAGCGACATGTACATATTCGGCAATCTCGACGGCCATGGTCGAATTCTTTTTTAGGGACTTAGGTTATGAGACCGATTTTGCCGCTTAGATCGACTACTTTTGTAACTTTTGTTGTAAATGTTTTTTTTTCATTTAAAACTCGTTTTGGGATCCCATGTAATTATTTAAAGTTTCAATGAAAAATTTATATCTTCAACCAAAATTTTTAATACCCAAACCTTTGATTATATTTAATTACACTTTTGAGTCCAAATGACTCGCTTAACAAGTTAACTACTACCTTAAACACACAGTGTAATAGCTATGGATTAGTAGGGTGTTACCACTTGGTATCAGAGCTACCAAGACTTTATGGTTCCTGAAGATCGACTAAACATGTACGCTCACTGCTAAAGACAAGCTCGACTCATAGTTTAGTGGGTAATGGGTTGAATACCTTTTTAATTGCTTATTTGAATTGTATGGCTTATCAGTATGCTAGAATAGAGAGAAAAATATATATTTTTAGAGTAGGATCTTCTTAATTGCTACATTAATGCCATAGAAATGCTTGCTAACATTATTGTTGAATGCTGTGTTTGTTTGGTTCTGATCGTGGGACGGTTTTTGGATACTGTTATCATGCTTGATAAGTTGAGTCATTGATTGCATACGCATCCAAGGCAGTCAATCAGACTAGAACACGTTAATAATAAGGCCAGAGATGATAACCAGCATGAGAACCCTCCACCTGGCCCTCAGAATTTGTAGAAGATGTTTGCAGACATGTAAGTGAGACTACAAAGGCAAGAGGAAGAGATCAGATGGTTGAGACAGCAGGTTCTGCTAGGGAATGCTGCCTCATTTGCTCCACATGTAGTGGCACAAGTTTTGGCTCAGCCTTGGGTTGAGAACATATGAAAATCACTACATGAGAGGTTCCAAAAGCAATATTCTCCAACTTTTGACGGAGGCCTAGATTCACTCAAAGCTCAGCAGTGGATGGGCATGATTAGTTCCATGCTCGACTTCATGAGGGTGGCGGGTAATGACAGGGTGGCCTGTGCTACTTATATGTTAAGGGATGGCACCCAGATTTGGCGGGAGGTGGTATCCCTAACTCGGAATGTTGCTATGATGGGCTGGGAGGAATTCTGGCAGTTGTGCAATGAGAAGTATTATAATGACACAGTTCGAACAACAAAGATGAACAAATTTATGAATCTGGTTCAGGGAAAAATTATAGTGACAGAGTACGCCATTAAATTCGATGGGTTGGCTAAGTTCACTTCTGACTTGTTGCTAGTTGATGTGGCTCAGAAAGAGCAATTTTTTTGAGAACTGAATTTCAGGATAGCCCAGGGTCTAAGAATCACTTCAGTACCTGGGATTTCTACATATGCTCAGGTAGTAGAGAGTGCCCTTACTATTTAGGGTGCAGAGAATGTGATATGGAGGGAGAGTGCTACAAGGTGCGATACTCGAAGGATGATACCTCTGCTTACTCTGTCTGGTAGAGGCAAAGACCCTAGTGATCAGAAAAGGAAGGCTGCAGATATATTTAGCACCCCTGGATCAGAGACGGGGTTCCGGGGCGTTCAGGGTAGTAGTTAGAACAGGGGTGAGAATTGGAAGATTTACCTAGAGTGCGCTCAGTGCAGGATATGCCACTTGGGAGAATGTCATGCCAAGGCATGTTTCCTGTGCAGTGTGGTGGGTCATCTCAAGAAATATTACTTGCAATTAGAGAAAAAGATACCGAGAAAAGGTGACAATTTGGCTCCGGCCTAAGTAGTTGCTTTGACGTAAACGGAGGCTGAGGTTAGTCCCTCCGTGGTGACATATCAGATTTTTAGCGTTGACTTTTCTTATACATTACAAATCGATTCTGGTGCTATGCATTCAATTGTTTTCATTTTTTAAGGTTATAGAGAACTGAGTAGATGTCGTGATATGTATGTTGTGGAAGTTGGGATGTTGTTGCCTGCTGGGGAATTGATTGCCTCTAGAAGGTGGAATTAGATTATGACCCATAGAGGTAGATAGTAGGGAGTGGTTCATGGAATTGATTGAATTAGCAATGGAGGATTTTGAAATGATATTGGCTATAGAGTGATTGGCCATGTGGGGAGTGACCATAGACTGTAAGAGAATAATTGTGACTTTTGAGCTTGAAGGAGAGGACCCGTTTGTGTTTATGGGTGTAGTGAACGTGCCTCGCGTTCCTATGATCTCAACATTGAAGGTTAGAGACCTATCGAAAGGTGGGTGCATGAGATTCTTAGCTAGTGTGGTGGATACGACAAAAGTTGTACCAGTCAGACCATAGGAGACTAGATTGGTCTGTGAGTTTTTAGATGTGTTTCCAGAAGATCTATTGGGATTGCCAATGCATCAGGGGATTGAGTTTGTTATCGAATTTGCACCAGGGAGAAAACCAATATCCAAGGAACCTTACTGAATGGTACCAAGAGATTTAAAAGAATTGGAGGTTCAGTTACAAGAGCTACTATATTTGGGGTTTATCAGATCGAGTTCTTCACTGTGGGAAGCACCAGTATTATTTGTGAGGAAGAAAGATGGATCATTGCGAATGCGTATCAATTACTGGGAATTAAATAAGGTGATTATCAAGAATAAGAATCCACAGCCTAGGATTGATGAATTGGTAGACCAGTTGCAAGGCAAGATAGTGTTCTTAAAGATAGATTTTCAATTTGGTTATTACCAGCTAAGGATCAAGGAAGAAGATATTCTAGAGATTGCCTTTCGTACGAGGTATGGACATTGTGGATTTTTGGTGATGTCTTTCAAACTGATCAACGCTCTAGTGACTTTCACGGATCTGGCGAATGAAGAGTTTAAAGATTATTTGGGCACCTTCATTGTGGTGTTTATTGGTGACATAGGGGTCTATTCTTAGTTAGAAGAAGAGCACAAAGAATATCTCGGTTTGGTACTATAGAGGTTAAGGGAACATAAATTACATGTAAAGTTTAAAAAGTGTGAGTTTTAACTTCTTCAAGTATTGTTTTTGGATTACATTGTGGGAAGTAATGGGATTATGGTTCATCAAGTTAAGAAAGAAGCAGTAAAAGATTGGCCAAGGAACGCTTTAGAAGTTAGAAGTTTCTCAAGATTGGCGGGATACTACCGGTGTTTTGATGAAGGATATTTGAGGATTGCAACACCCTTGAATGAATTAAGGTGCATACACGTCGATTACCTACTTAAAATTCACCAGTGGTAGGGTAGGGATCAATGGCTTTAAGTAGCCACTGGGCATCCACACGCATAAGCAAGAATCTGCCCAAGTTTCCGCCCGTCTGCCGAGCGATGTGTGCGCATGCAAGTCTCGCACTGGCCAAACACACGGGACGTAGCAACCTCCCCCACTCAAGTTTATGACATCCCCGTCGCATCACCATCCTTATAAGTAGGATGTGATCCTTGAATTTCCAAAGCAAGGATTTGGGTTCCCAGCTAGCCTCCACATCTGGAAAATTCTTCAACTTAATTAAGTACTCAGTGTATTTGGGGACCCTTTTCTTCCGAATTTCTCTGTCGGCTAACACACACTAAACTTCCTTATAATAAGAAGTGTTCATCACTGCAGGGGATCTCTTGGACACTTCCCATTCGAGGTCTTGTTTATCACTATGATAAGGTTTCAACATACTCACATGGAACATCGGATGAATCTTCAACTATGGTGGTAGTTGAAGTTTGTTGGCCATTTTTCCTGTCTTCCTAAGCACCGGAAATGAGCCCTCAAATTTTCGCAGCACGACCTTGTGGAATTTCTGCAAGGCTTTAAACTATTGTGGCAACATCTTTACCAGGACAAGATCACCCTCCTAGAACTTGACTAGCCTTCTTTTCTTATCTGCCAATTTCTTCATCCCTTTTTGGGCCCTCATTAGGTGAGCCCTTGCTAACTTGGTCTGTTCACTCCAATTCTTCATAAAGCTAAACATCCTAGGGCTCTGCCCTTCATATCTTGTAACTAAGGCGTGACCCATTTGAGGCTGCATCCCAATGACCAACTTAAAGGGGATTTTTTTGGTAGACTCGCTTCCTTATAGGTTGTACGAAACTAGGCAATATCAAGCAGATTCGCCCAATTTTTCTTATTGGCACTAACATAGTTCCTCAAGTATAGCTCAACCAAAGCATTCACCCTCTCAGTCTGTCCATCGGTTTGGGGGTGAAAGGAGGTAGAGAAGTTCAAGTCAGTACCAAGGAGCTTGAACAGTTCGACCCAAAAGAGCCTTGTAAAATGAGGATCTCTGTCACTTATGATACTCAAGGGTATCCCCCAAAACTCCACAGTATTCTTTAGAAATAGCTTCGCCGTTACTTCTGCCATACAATCGGTTGGGGCCAGGACAAAGGTTGAATATTTGCTGAATCGATCAACAACCGCCATTATACTCACACAACCATCTGATTATGTTATGGCTTATCTTGTTGGCAAATAAGATAGGTGCGAACATAAACTTCAACATCATCACAAATTTGAGGCCAATAGTAAATCTCCTTAATGAGTTGTAGAGTGTGCTTCATTCTCGGATGCCCAACCCACAAAGAATCGTAGCACTCTTTTATGAGTTCCTTGCGAAGACTAGAAAACTTAGGTACATATATTTGGTTGCTCTTGGCGTAGAGCAACTCGTCAGTTAGCCAAAATTTTAGAGTCATCCCTTCTTCCACCATGGTAGTCAAGCTTTTAGCCAAGAGATCGTGTGCCAAACACTCTTTGATCTTGGATACAAAAGTACTTAGTAGTCAACAAAGTGCGACAAGAGATGCCTTTCTACTCAAGGCATCTGCAACAACATTTTGCTTTCCCTGGCTTGTAATCTATTGAGTAGTAGAACTCTGCAAGGAAGTCTTGCCAATGAGCTTGTTTCAGACTCAATTTCTTTTGAGATTGGAAGTAACTCGTGGCTATGTTTTCTGTCATGAAAATAAAGAAAGGGCCAAGTAGGTAATGATGCCACACTCTCAAACAATGAATTAAGGTCGTCATTTCCTTTTCCTGGACTGTGTACCACCACTCGATCTCATTGAGCTTGCGACTCTCAAAGGTAACAGGTCTATTACCTTGCATTAGGAATCCCTCTATAACAAAATCAGATCTATCAGTGTGCACCTCAAATGGGTTCGCACAGTCAGGAAAGACTAGCAAAGGTTCTACAACAACAATTTCCTTTAAATTTTCGAATGCGCTCTGGCAAAAGGCATCCTAGACCCAAGGCCTATTTTTCTTAAGCATGTCAGTCAATCTAGCTGCTCGGGCTGAGTAACTTTGAATGAATCTCCCATAGTAATTCACCAAACCAAGGAGGACCTTAGGTTAGGAACCTTTTTTGGAGTTTCCAGTCTTGGATAGCCAATACTTTGGTCTCATGAATCATCAGAGTTTCATCTCTGATTTTGTGACCCAAGAACATCACTTCATTGCTTGCAAAGGTTCATTTTTTCCTTTGAACAAAGTGACTGATCTCTCTCAACAAGCCAAATGCCAAATTTTAAATGTTCTATGTGCTCTTCTAGAGAGTTTCTATATATGACAATATAATCAAGATAGACAATAGTGAATTTATCAAGATAATCTTGAAATCTCTTATTCATTAGAGTGCAAACGGTCGCTGGGGCGTTGATGTGACCAAAGGGAATCACCAAGTATTCGTAAGAGCCATATCGAGTCACACAGGTGGTCTTTGGCTTGTTCCCTTCTTTGATTCTCGCTTGATAGTAGCCTAAGCAAAGGTCAAGCTTTGTGAAGAACCGAGCATTCACCAATTGATCGAACAAGTCCTCAATCAGAGGGATTAATTACTTATTTTTTATGGTGATATTGTTAAGCCCCCTATAGTCAATGCACATCTGAAGGCTTCCATCCTTCTTCTTATTGAACAACACAGGCGCCCATAAGGTGCCTTCGAGGGTCTGATCAAGCCAATGTCGATCAACTCCTTCAACTGACTACGCAACTCAACTAACTCTGGAAGAGCCATCTGATACGGATACATCACTAGTGGCTTGGTGCCAGATTCCAACTCAATCTTGTGGTCCACACCATGCCAAGGGGGAAACTAACTTGGCAAGGCCTCCGACATCACGTCCTCAAAATCATTCAGTACTCTTTGTACCTCATCGAGTTTTATCGTCAGGGTAGATAACACCTCGTCATAAAACTCCTTTAGTATAGCAAGGTAACTCACACCATACTGGTGCATTCCTTGCTTGAATTGAAGGGCGGATAATGCTAGCTCTTCAAGTTCCACTGCTGTCTTTGTTGACACTACACACGAACTCGCACCATTAGAGATGCAAACCTGATTGGCATGGGGAATGAGGATGGCCTTTGTTTAATAAAAAAATTTCATGCCTAAGACAACCTTGTAATTGTCCATGTTCACCACTGTCCAATTAGTTAACCAGTCCAATCACCAAGACTAGTCTCAACACAATTGGCAACGCCATCAATCGGGATTGGCTCTGAATTTATCGTCTTCAGCGCACCACCATTGTCAGTTAGTTTCACCATAACCATCTTCACTCCTTGTGTTGATAAGAAGTTATGAGATAACCCTGTGTCCACCAGTGCTGTCATCTTTGTTCCGTTGAGGATGAGGTCCATGAACATCTGGTCATCTGCTTGTGTTCGGGGATTGGCTTTCGAGGCTTTCAATAACTTCATTGAGCCACATTCGTCTCCCTGCTCCTTAGACTTTCTCTTGTCTTCAAGATCTTTCTGTTTAACGTCCGCTTGGACATTCAACAATCATTTCTATGGGCATTCTCGTGCCCAATGTGACCCAACACAAACAAAGCATTTCGCATTCACTACAAGAAAAAATACTTTCAATAAGATCGAAAAAGAATTATCAAATATATACCATAACACTTTTCGATGTGTTAAGGAAAGCGGTGTTATAGTAGGTCGGAGCACTTTGCATAACACTTTTCCACATTTATAGATATGTGTTATGGTATAGCCTACGAGAACACTTTTGTTGTGTTATTTTAATAGTTAGATAAGTATTTCATTATGCTATTTATAAATAGATTATATAACACTTTTTTGTACTTATAAAGTAGTGTTATGATACACTTTATAATAACACACTTTCTGCATTATCGAAAATAGTTTGCATAACATATTTTTATGCTTATAAACCAGTGTTATTGTAAAAGATACAATAACACATTTTTTGTATTATTCTAATATTTGGATAAGCTTGAATTATTATTATATAAACCTGTACATTATAATCATTTTTTATTGCTTTAATTCAAACCCGCTTCATTTAATATACTTAAGACGCCCTTTACATTGTACAAATATATTTTTGAGTACCAATTATATGGTTCATAACACATATAACCAAATAATTGTGTCAAAATACATTAAAAGATTATCTTAAAAACAATCCACAAGTCTTAAGATATTCAACACTGCCTAATTAACATCAACAAAATATTCTCACAATAGTCAACAAAATAGTCTTAAACAGTTGCATATTCAATAGTAAAGGTAGGAATTCATGATCTTCGAAATGTTAGCACACCAAAGCCTTTGGACTTGTACCTTTGAAGAATTGGACGAGTGGCGCCTTTGGCAGGTGATGGCAATGCATCCCCCACCATGTTCGTACTAGCAGGCGAATCATAGTAGGTAGAATCAGTTCCTATAGTTACAACATCACTTAATATGCTGCTTAGAATATCCAAACTCCAGTCAGCCAAGTAACCAGGCCTTGAGATTTGAGTGCTTACTTCAATATCTCCTTAAAGCATTGCCATAACTCTAGACATTGATGGCCTTGATGTTGGTGATGTTTGAGTGCATAAAAGAGCTACTCTTATGAGTCTTCTCACTTCATCTTCATCGAATTCAGATAACTCTTAATCCACAAGATCAACTTCATTGTTTTGTTCTTGTAAGTTCCAAGCCTAGAGAAGCACAAATTAGTTAGTCTTCTCACTTCATCTTCATTGAATTGTCACTGATAGTCTCTAGCGCCACAGCACCAAAAGCAAACATGTCGGCTTTCTCTGTAAGATGTCCGCGCATGGAATATTTTGGTGCAAGATAGCCACCGCATCATCATCATCATCATCCATGGTTATTTTTTGTTACATGATCATGCATAGAAGTAGGGTGACTAAATGTCATCAATGATAAATTATCTTACATTGTTCCAGCAACATGAGTACTAATGTGAGTCTTATTGTCATCACATCTCTGTGGACGATTCTTAGCCGTGACTCTTCATGAAGATAAGCTAGACCTTTTGCTATACCTAAACAAATGTGGAAACGTGTTAGCCAATCTAGCTTCAAGCTATTGTTCCCTGATCATGCCAGACATAGACATTATTAGCCTTGTTTAGTACATGTAATTGTATAAGCATCATGAGTGTTTTTTTTAATCCAAAAAGTGTTTGATCAAGACTCTTTTTTCCAGATACTCGTAAACAAGAAGTTGTTTGCCTCCCTCAATACAACATCCATGCAATTTGATCAAGTTTTGGTGTTGGACAGCAGATATTGTGGCAATTTCAGCCACAAACTGGCTCTTTCCTTGATGAGAAGTCATAGACAGTTTCTTCACAGCTATATCTCCTCCATCATCAAGTGATCCCTATTGAGAATGGAGTTGATTTAATGGAATGAAAATAATGAATTTGACACAGTAACATACAGTGACAAACAGCCAAAAAAACTTTTCTACTTTGTCAAATTGTATGCTTAAAAAGTACTAACATTTCTTGTTCAAGTGTTATGAAAACTTTTGCAAAAAAAATGAAAGTGATGAAAATAATGACTTACCTTATAGATAGGTACAAATCCACCCTCTCCTAACTTATTAGCATAATCAAAATTGTTTGTCGTTGTCTTTAGTTCAACATAACTGAAAGAGAAAGGTTTAACATCCATTCCCAAGAACTCTGAAAATGAAAAGCAAGGCACTATATGTCATGGCTCTTGATGTTTATGTAGTAAACTATGATGGTTTTCTATTCTATTTCTGAAATTTATAGGATTATGCAACATGTTATAGTAACATTTTACCAATAGTAGGTTCAACCAGTTTTCTTTTTACTGCTTGGAGGCTTGTTACTAATAGTAGGTTCAAAATATGTACAAAACTATAGTCAAAACTTGATACAAATCTATATACATGAGAGGAAAACAAGTACTTATCAAATTTTTGTTTAATTCCACATTACCTGCAGTAGCACTGATGGATGAAATAGAAGGGCCATAAGTACCTTGCTTTGGTATGCAACAAGTCCCTTTCCCAGCCCAAAACAGACAAACTTCAAGGTAGTTTTCTAATACTTGAGCTGTGAATACTTTCTCCACAACGCGAAAAGAGACATGGCCTGCCTCTTTTCTGATATCAAAATTTCGTTGAAGGCACTTCAATCCTAAAAGAATACCACTAAAAAAAAAAGACAAGCACAACTATTAATACTCAGTGACTTCAAGCCCGTAATAAATTTAAGAGAATATACGGTAATACTTTTAACATTCTAGAAGATGCTTATGGTAAAAATATAGTTTTTATTTTTTTGCTCAAGTGACCACATCAAACATAGGGGGTCACAATTTCTATTTCAGTAACACAGAAGCATACAACAAAGAAAAATTGAAGCAAATATTATTTATTGGCAATGCTCACAATATGCATTTAATGGTTGAAAGACAAGTTGCTGCAAACAACAACAACAAGAATAATCTGGCTGCAATGTACATATTGCACAAACTATACCAAACTCATCTAACGCAATCAGTCAATTATTTAGAAGAAACAGGTACAGATATTAGACCTCAAACTTTATATCCTGCTTTGTCTATCGTAGACAATGTCTTAACTGACTTTTAACCTTCTAGGTCCTGAAAGAAGCCATAATGAATACAGTATAAAAATATTGTACAAGGGAATTGGAAAAGGAACTGTTGGCCTCAGTTTTAATCAGCTATCAATTTAAAAGACGGTGCAGCAAGGCCTGAAGGCTATAAAGTAAACTTTAGAATTCATTTTGTTTACTCTCTTGACCGACCCTTTTTATGATTTGTTGTATAAGAACCTTAAAACTTTTTACTCCATTCTCATTGACTGCTGTGTAACTATTTCCATATTTTAATAAATAAAAGAGGGTAAAAATCTACTGCTTTGAACTAGTTGCTTAATCACCAAAATGATGATTTACAATAGCATAAACAGTATCTATGTGACAATCCCCTCTAAAGACTAAGACTTAACTCGTAAACACATTCTGAATGAGCTATAATACCTCTTTCTCAGGAACAACAGTGACAAAAGTTCTACCTTCATTGAGAAAATTATAACCCGGGTCATCTCTCCATCACATACATACATATATATATATATTAATACATGTATCAACCATCTGAACAATGCCAATAAAAAAAACAACGCAAAATCCAAGTATACCAACTACAAAAACTACAAATTAACTTTCTAAATTTCCAAATTTACAAGTGCATAAGCTAAAGATCCGAAAAAAATAACATGTGGGTTTCATTCCATTCATTAAAAAAAATTACATCAAGCAAAACATCCTATATCAATAGTAACCCGAATATCGAACCGAAAATTCCAGCCTACACATAGACACAGTACAGTTAAATGTCAAAAACAACAATTTAATCAAACGCATATCTTTATACGAGCATGTGTATTAAATCGTATAAGTACAGTAACTGACATATTTTGAACAAGAGATACACTATTGGCCAATGTATCTCCATACATCATTACAAACTTGTTTGGAAGAGCCTACAAGAATCACAACTAGTATAGTTAAATATATTTATTGAAAACATAAAATAAAAAAAACATGTGCACAAGAGAAAATGTTTGCACATAACAAATGATTTCTCAATGTTATAATACATTAACAGTTCACTTAAATGAAATGGTTGATAAATTCTTGGAAATCCAATTTGTTTTATCTAGTTATTCTATAATGCTTGATTGAATTTCCAAAGAAGATGTGGAATATATAATTTGACGCATAACATTCAATATTCACATGTTTCAATACATATAATAAGCAAAAATTTATTTAATGCATTCTTATTATTGCCTATTTAATACACATCAACACTTTTGAAGTAAAAACTGTAAGGAACAATAAATCTATCAAGGAATTTTTACCAGTTCCATCTTTGAATGTTCAGCCCCAATAATCCTGACAAACAATAAGCTAGTCATGGTTCAAGATAACCTTTCTCTTGTTTCTTTGGGTCTGCACGCAAGAATAGACTAGGTTGGAATAAATTAAAAAAAACGTCCATAATCCATAAATTAAAAAAGAGAAAAAGCATAAGATATATACCCTTTTAAGTATTAACTACCCATGATCCATAAAAAGAGAAAATATGTATATATATATGTATTTATCTCAGAGCATATCCAGTATTCATATTAAGAAAAAATACTCGCAACACATGAAAAAAGAGAAAATAAATCACAAAAACTATTGTGTGAATGTTTAGAAAGTAACTAGAGAAAGAAGCTCTTGATCAATATGATCAAAAGAGCTAAAGGACTTTTATTTATACATTGTAGAGATGTACATCGAGAGCCAATAGTAAGGCAAGAGAAGTTAGTTACTAAAATACAGTTAGAACAACTAACAAAATAATAGCAGTAACTAATTAACATAAACCCATGACTAACAATATTAACTAACAATATGGAACCATGAATACTTCATAAAAAAAAATCTAATGAATAAAACATACTAGCAATACAAGAGCATGTGCAATATTCATATTTCCTAAATATATACACATCTAAAAGGCATAATGTATAACAACAGAAGAAAAAGAAATCCCAGACCAGATGCAATATTCATATATTTCATAAAATTATGCATAAAACAATATGAATAAACTTTCTCTAGTATAAGTATAGCAGTACTATCACAAAGATATCTTTCAAGTATATTCTAAGCCTCAAAAGTTGCAAGTAGTGCTTATCATGAGGTATTGATATTTTTTCAGTTCATAAAGCAGTCTCACCAAATTGGCAAGAGCCCTCATATGAAGATTTTTAATTTTTTATTAATAGAGAACGTACTAATAATAACCATGGCAAAGAAAATGTAAAGATTTAGCAGCAATACATATTAATACTGCTAATCATCACTCATATGGGAATATAAACAAAGCTTTGTTGCTTTGTGGAGAAATAAAAGCTTTATGAAGCTAATAAACTTGTGCATTTTCTCTCTTTGGTCCCGTTCAAAGGAAAAATCACCCATGTATCTTTCAAGTATATTTGAGTGGATAACTAGAAACTGTCAACTTAAGCTATGTATAAATATGAAGACAGCCATGTATCAACACCTTAATTGAAACATGCCATGCAATCACCCATCTCAGCGTTGATAAGATTCCAACACTTATTGGAACAGTCATTGCTGCCATGCCCAAAACCTCTTCAGTCTCAATCTCGGGATCAAGACCATCTTTGAATGGTTAATTCAAGTTAAGTTCTCAGCACCATACACAAAAAGGGACAATTGTTTATTCAAAATAAAAGGAGTGGAGAAAGCTAAGAGGATACTTGACTATAAAACACAATTAGCTTGATTATTTCATTTCTTGAGCCTTATAAAAGAACTCGATTAATTCCAAAAGTACAAGACATCAAACAAAGGATATATAATGGAGAATATGTTTCCATGGCCCATCCTTGAGTTAAGAAGTAGAAAGACGTCACCATTGCAATAAGCCCACCAATCTGATTAAATAAATGTCAGTAAAAATATTAAGATAATCTTATATTTTAATGACATTGCATTGACAACAAGTCACCATACTTGATCTGGTATGTCACATCCTCCTGCAGTACCAGAATGTGAACCCAAAAACTATCTTACGGTAACCAATCCAGTGGTTTATGTTTTAATATTCAAGCAATCTCACATAGCTAGAAAAGAGCCCATGCACTAGCGTTACATTTTAATTGGTTAATTACTTAAGAGAAGAATGATGTAGTCTGCCCTTGGTTAAAAAATATTCTTGATTAAAATTCGCTCAAGGTTCATGATATGACATGATCAATATATAGTATCACAAAAATATCAGCTGGCGGTCTAAGAAAGTCATCCACAGACAACCAAGCACATACAAAAGAGGACTACCATTATCCAAACATGTCCTCTCCTCCCATATAGCAGTGCAGAGAATACTCCAAGGACAACACCAACATACTCTGCTAGTATAGCTCTAAAATAATATAGAAAGAGAAGTATGGAATCAGTTCCGAATACAAGGGATATAAACCAGTAAAGAGCAGTAATTTGATATTCTTGAACTTTTTTCTTGTCAGTGTCAGAGGAGCTATGCCAATTCAAATATAAGGTTTGCACTTGTGCTCAAAATAAAAGTAATACTCTAGGGAGCGATTGTTTTCAAACTTGTGTTTGTTTGGATAAATCACTTTGCTGTAAAAATAATATTTATGGCAATGTCATCAAGACTATTAAAGACTGTAGTTAATATCATTTACAGCGTAAATTTCAATCATATGCTATTGTAATTAAAAAATGTGGCAACTAACATCACACTTTTGTTAGTTTAAATAGATGATAAGAACAGCCACATCAAATGGTAGCATGAAAATTTGTTCGAGATGAAACTACCTAAGAGGTCCAGAAGATTTAAGACCTTTTCCCCATAAAATGAAGTGTAAAGCCGTTATGCCACCATTTATTATAGACGGTACTACCTGGAAAACAGTAAATATACTAAGATATATGTACAACAACAATCTGTTGGGGTTTTATGCCCTAATTAAAACTCAAATTCTTTGTAATCTCATCTTATTATCAATAAAAGAATAGAAATCATTTTTTTGACTTGGTCAATCACTTTGCTCACATGTTTTATTTTCATGATTATTTGTTTAATATAAACTCCTATTAAATCCCGAGCATATAGCTAATCTTATTTAAAGTGACGTAATCACAGTGGAATATAAATATGATTATATGTTCAAAATAAGTTAGTCCTAAGATTAGTTAGTGCACCGGATTTACAGTGACTTGCCAATCTACGATATGATCTACCTACACATTACAGTGTTATGTTCTTTCCAAAACATTAGCAAAGTAGATAAGATCGGATGTATTTGTTACATCGGACAGGACCGATATTGACAGTTGATAAGATAAGTAAACATACCGTTATTATCTATTCTAGTCATATCATATAGTTGACCATAGGTTAATTCAATCTCAATTTTGAGTGGTTAGTATTCTAATTGATTGTATTATTTGAGTTCTTTGACTTGTTCGTTACCAGCTTACCCTACGGACTAGCCCATACTTACATCTTGGGAACTCGGTAGTATAATTGAGTGGGAGTGTTAATCATAGATATGAACATCTATAGCTTCTGATGAAGAAGTGAAATGATGGTTTCCTTTTAGTTTGGTTCAAGGTGTTAAATGATAGAGATCTCATTTCAGTAATTAAATTAGTTTACTGAAATATCATTTACAAGGAACTAAGTGTTTTAAGGATAAAATACAATGAGGGGTAAAATGGTATTTTAGTCCTATCTCATTGTAGACCATCTATAGAGGATTGAGTGACAATTATGGTTGTAACAATGGATAATTAATAGCGTATCTATATTTGTTATAAAGCATTCTATGAATTCAAGAGTGCAATTCCAAGTCTATAGTGGAGTCACGAGGAATTAATAAGTTAGTAAATTTATTTGTTAGATTTATGATAACTTATTGGAGCTTGATTTCATAGGCCCATGGTCCCCATTGTACCTTGGATAAAATCATCTAGATAGTCTCAATTAATTGATTTAATCATCAATTAGAATTATCAAAGTTGACCAGGTCAATTTTGGATAGTTTCACAGAGTTGTGTAATTTTGAGAAGAAAAGAGAAATTATGGCAGATTTATTAATTAAGATAAATTGGTATCTAAATTAATAAATAAGTTTAAATCAAGGTTCATTTTTTATAATTAATTAATTTGATGAAGGATTTAAATAATTATTTAATTAATTAAATCAATAGAAAATAATACAGGCCTTGATTTTAAGTCCAATGGGCTTATAATCAAATGGGAAATTTCACGGGCCTATAGCCCATGATAATTTCGACCTAGGGCTTCAAAATAGCTATTATTTTATTTATTTTTTTAATTAAATTAAATGGCCTAATTGAGTTTATAAAAGGAGTGCTTATAGAGAAGTAAAAAAAAAAAAAAGTTTGATAAGTCACAAGTCAGATTTTCTGATAGTTTTAGATTCTCTCTAAACACAAGTCCTTTTCTAAACCTCTTTGTTATTTTCTCTTCTTCTCTCTATATCTATCTCATGTGTTGAGAATTGCCCACACTAGTCTAGGTGGTTCTAAGGATAATTGGAAGATTGTGAAGAAAATAGAAGATCGGTTCAGTTTCTTGATAATATTCTGCGACAGAAAGGATACAAGAGTTAGAGAAACTGAAGGAAGGACTCTTAATTCCGCTGCGTATACTGTAAGTATTCTATTCTTTGTTTCTCTTTGAATTCAATTTTAGAAACATGTTTTAGGCGATCTCGTATTAATTTGTTTAATATTAGATATACATGAAAATAAATAAAGATCTTGTATAAGTTTTTCCAACACAATCATATAAGCTGATATTCTTTCATGCATATTCTAATAAAGGTAACAATTCAAAGAACCTGTGTATTTGAGAGCAGTCTACCCTTCCAAGGCTTTTGCAAAACAAGAAATAGGATGGATGATGAGATCAGACAAATGACGAGAAAAAGAACACAGAAGCCCCTGTTTGAGACAAGTATCGGTACAAAGAATAAATTGACCTTATTCTCATGAAATTGCAAATAATATGAACAATTTGCATGGGGGTGGGCCTACAATAATATGAGTTATGCCATTAAAAGCCTCTCAAATCTCCACATGGCACTTCCTAATCTCATTTCTTCAATTTAGAATCGTATATGAAATTAAATTGAAACAAATCAACTTGTATAAATTAATAAAAAAAACAGGTTTTTGTTTCCCTTACCTTCAAATCATTACCAGCACAAAACACCTTCGGAACCAAACTATGAATCAAAACCACATTAGCAGAGGAATCCTTACTGACAGCTTCAAGAGACTCTATAAACCCTCTAAGAAAATCCCTCCCAATGACATTTCTCCTCTCAGGTCTATTCAAAGTCAGCTCAACGATTCCTACCATACAAACACATTTGGGGTTTTCCCCCAAACCCATAAATAAATAAAATCGACCAAACACATCATAACTCAGTTATATTATATGTGTATATATATAATACTAGAATCAGAATCGGAAAGCCTGTTAAGCTGGACGAGTTGAAACGGTGAGCGGTCCAAGATGAGGGTCCGATGAGTTTGGTAACGACATGTTTGGGGATCAGATTGAGGAGTAAAGATCAGGCCGGTGACTGAAAATGGCTCAAACAACCACTGCTTCTTGAAGCTGTAGAGGGCGAGTGACCTTCTCAAGATCTTAGAGAGATGAAGGGGAGAGAACCTTCACAGGCGGGGTGAGCATCCATCGGCGTGCATGAAGCAGTAGAGTAATTTGGGGGAAAATGAGTTTTAGGGATTTGGGGAACCCGAATGCACCTCTGCTGAGAAATTGGGATTTCGGTTTTGAGGTATTGAGAAGGGAAATGAGAAAAGAAAATTGGGGCTCATTTTTTTAGTGAGAGAAGAGGCGGGAGACATTTTAAGGTTCGCGCCTTTACCACTCACGCTAACAAAATATAATACTTTTTTAATAGTATTATGTTCATGTGTTGTGGAAAGTGATTTTTGGTGTAGTGATTGTCTCGTGTCTTCCCTTTTTGGCTAGCACTGGCATCACCCATCCCTCGGGATTTCCACTGGTCTCCTTCCCCACTCTTGGAACTACACTGGGCCTTATTTTCTTTAGGCTTCGATGAATCCCTAGAAGAGGTATAATCAATCAAGCTCTCGGCCACAACAATGGCTGATGAGAGTTCTTGGAAGTTTCAATGCTTTAACTCAATTTTTGCCCAATGTTGTCATCCATCTAGGAAATTAAACAACGAGTCCTCCTTAGTGGTGTTCGTAACATTGAGGATCAAGGTGGTAAAATCTCTTATGTACTCACGAATACCACCAGTTTGTTTGAGGAGTCTCAATTGGCCTTTCGCATCGTCTAGTGCACTTAAATGGTAGAATTATTTCTTCAATTTCCTTTTGAAATCTTAAAAAAAATTCATTACACAAAGCTATTGACCTATCTCGTCATGCCTCCGGCGCCACCATAACTTGGCAGTATCAATCAGATACATGGTCAAGGTTTAGATCCTCACGACTTCGTCTATGATGTTAGTCGCCTAGAAATATTGGGACAAGCCTCAAAAGTAAATTATATTCTTCCTTAGTGTTCCTCGACCCACCAAAGCTCTTGGGTATGGGTATTTCGATCTTATGGACCGAGGGGGCGACAACTCCACCTCCAACCGCGCTTCTTCGACAAATGGCCTAGTCAGCTTGGATTTCTTCAAGCTTGGCCATCATAGCGGCATTCGCCTCTTCCTACCTCGTTAGCATCTCTTGATGCTATACGTCTCCCTCTCTCTATCGCTTGCCTCCATGACTTCGAGTCAGGCATGTATCAAATTTATCTCAGTGAGCAACAAGTTTCGTATGGTGCCTACCTAACCACGAAAGGATTTAGCTTGCATTTGAAGAGCGTGTGAGATAGAGTCATGGATAGAGAAATCTTCCGCTTCCAAGTCTTTACATCTTTCCTCAAGGCCTCCAATCTGAGAATCCAAGGCATGTACCAGACAAACATTAGTTTCAAGACGTTTTTCCAATTTAGTGATCAATTCTCTAGGTTCACCTTTCCTTTTCGACATAGATTTCGCACCTTCCGCCATTGTTGGGTCAGCCATTAACACTAGTACTTCTCCTTCAAATCATCTCTGATACCCTTTGACACACTCTAAACTATTCTAATGTTAGGATGTGCGAGACTTCACCAGTCCGTGGGCAAAGTCAGCCTACAACAGTTGTTAAGAACAACAAACACAAGGATAATAATTACCAAGGAAATGAACAAGCCAACCAAGTACACAAAGAATCCATGCTCTGTATATATAAACAGGGTGTTTACAAGTGTTGAGAATGGTAAAATGAAGCAAACTAAGTAACAAAGGGGATTTGCCCTTATATAGGCAACTAAAGGCCATCCTAGGTCGACAGGTGGCAATCTACCCACAAATATACCCCAAAATAGCTAAGGGACGCGAAAGGCATGTCTAATCACTCATAAGGCTGGCCCATCAGGTGTGCACACGTGCCAGGAGAAAATCCTCCAAGCTAAGTATCCAGCAGGGTCATCATATTCACCTTGGCGCCTATGGGTCGTGCGTGCCAATCCATCGGCCATACGCGAGGCGCCAGTGCGCGTAAGTCTTAAGGTGCCGACACATCAATTACCAGCTCAAAATGTGCCTACTGTAGGGTAGGGCTCGATGGATTTAAGTAGCCACCAGGCGTCGCGCGCGGGTAAGAAAGAATTCGCCCAAGTTTCCACCCGTCTACTGAGTAATGCACGTGCATGCAAGTCCCTCGCGCGCGCCAAACACACGGGAAGTAGCACCAAGAACCTGAGGTTTGTGTGGACGGATATATGTGAATCGAGCTTCCAAAAGCAGAAATAGAGTCTAATCACTGCAGCAGTGTTTAACTAATCGTTTGAAAATAAGAAGTTTGTGGTCTATGGAGGTGCGACACAATAGGGATTAGGATGTGTTTTTATGCAGGCTAGGAAGGTGATTGCTTATGCTTCAAGACAGTTAGAGGAATAATAACAGAGATATCCTATACATGACCTTGAGTTGGTAGCAGTGATATTTGCAGTTATGGTATGGCGATAGTACTTATGTGGGGAGAAGTGTGAGACATACACTAATATAAAAGATTAAAGTGTTTCGTTACCCATAAGGATTTGAATACGAGATAAGGACATTGGTGAGAACTTGTGAAGGAATGATTGTGAAATCCTTTATCATCCAGGGAAAACTAATGTGGTGGCTGATGCCTTAAGTTAGAAAGGTATGGGCCAAGTGTATAATTCAGAACAGATCATAACAAAGTTAGTTGAAGAAATGAATAAGTATTGGTATAGGGTTCATGATCGGTAAATTGGCGGATATAACTCTTCATCCTACCCTTCTGGAAAGAATTAAAAAAGCGCAAAAGAGTATTCCACAAATGGTGAAATGTAGAAAGAAAACTTCAATGGGAGTGGCTAAGGACTTTACTATTTTTTATATGGATATGTTGAGATATGAGGATCAGATATTTGTTTCGATGGATGTTGGCATTAAGAGAGAGATTCTGAATGAGTCTCGTACCAATCCATGCTCGCTAGACCCATGAACTATGAAGATGTATCAAGATTTGAAATCTGCATATTGGTGGTTAAGTGCCAAACACTTCAGCAAGTGAGGACTGAACACTAGAGGCTAGCGAGGTTATTATGACCTTTGGGCATTTGGGAATAAAAATTGGGGGGGGGGGGGGGGGGGAGAGATATAACTATGAACTTTATGGATGGATGGCCTATGATTGTGGGGTAATATGATTTTGCATGAATAATCGTGACTTAGTATACTGAGCCAGCACACATTCTGAATGTGCGAATGAATTATAATGTGGATAAGTATGCTAAGTTTTATGTGAAGGAGATTTTACGTCTCCATGGGGTGCCAAAGTCTATATAGTCAGATCGAGATCCCATATTTACTTCTAAATTTTGGAGACGCTTGTAGAGGGTGATGTGTACAGGGCTGGGATTTGGTATTACTTATAATCCTCAAACAGATAGACAATCTAAGAGGACAATTCAGACATTAGAGGATATGCTTTGGGCATGTGAATTAGTTTTGAGACCCTGGTGTAAGTACCGTCCCTTGATTGTGTTTTCTACAATAACAATTACTATTTAATGATCGGAGCAGTTTCGTATGAGATGTTACGTGGTAGAAAATGTAGATCACCAATTTATGGGGATTAAATGGGAGAAAGGAAGTATCTTGGTCCTGAAATGGTTCAGAGGACCAATGATGCTATTGGAAAAATTAGAGCGGGAATGCGCACTTCACCAAAGGGACAGAAAATATACGCAGATCCAAACATAGGAACGTGGAGTTCCAGGATTGGAGAATATAGATGAAAGAGATAAAAGATTTGGAAAGAAAGGGAAATTGAGCCCTAGGATTGTTGGACCCTTATGAAGCCAGTGGAGATTGTGGATAGAAATGATAAACTCTTATGGAATAAGATCGTCACCTTAGTGAAAGTGTTATAAAGAAACAACAAAGTAGAGAAAACGACTTGAAAGTTAAAGTCAGATATGCAGGACTAGTACCCCGAGCTGTTCAAGTAAATTTCGAGGACAAAATTTCTAAAAGGACAGGATAGTTGTAGCGTCCCAAAACTCCTAATAAGATTATGTACTTGGATTAGCATGTCGGGAGTGCACATGTAGTAATTATGTGAATTATATTATCATATAGTTGAGTATGCATGATTATGTGTATTCAATGTGTATAAAGACTCGCTTTTGCTAAAAAATGGTATTTTCATAATTTTGACATGGTGAGGGTATATTTCTATTTTATGTGCTATATGCTTGAGACCTCTTGGTTATGTGGATATATTTTTTATATTTGACAGGAGTCGATCCTTTAGAGCGATTTTAGCGGAAAAGCCAAAACGAGAATAAATGCCCAGCTCAGGTCGAGCCTAGGGGTATTTTGGGAATTTTATTATATATTAGGATTATTGGTGAATGGATTAAATTGGTGCAATAATTATGTTTGTTGGATTAGTTGATAATTTTGGAGATTAGTGGTATAATTGTGTGTTTAGGGTAAAGACCAAGAATGCTAAGTTGAGGCAATGGTATATTGGTCATTTGACCAATTAATGGATCGATTTAACTAAGTGTTAGACAACAACTCAGTTTTTCTTCACGTTCTAGAATCAGCTCTCTCTTTCTCAAGGTTTCCCCTTCTCTCGGTTTTTCAAGAAAAAACTAGAGCCAAGGGCCCACAACCTTGAATTTAAGGAACTCTAGGCATGATTCAAGGCACAAGGTGGTAATAGGAGCTGATAAGACCATATATTAGCTTGGAATTTCAGAATTTGTGAGCAAAGGTAAATCTCTTTTCTTGTTCTTCCTATGGTGCAAGAGTTCTTAAAGAAGGGTTGGGGTCTTCGTATCTTTATTTTTTTATTTAAAATTTTGATTAGCTTTAATTACACTTTTGAGTCCAAATGACTCGCTTAACGAGTTATGTACTATTTTAAACACACAATGTAACGACTCTGGATTTGTTTGTAATACTTCAACCTTTGATGGCATTTATTTTGTTTTTTATTTTATTGCACACACTATGCTTTGCTCATTTCTCAAAATATTTTATTTTGGTAATTACTGTATGATAACTCTACAAAATAGAGTTATTTTACCATATTTTATATGCTAATTGTTGCTTAATTCTTGAGTTTTTAATTAACTTATTAAGTTTTTTAGTAATTTTGCATTTATTAGTCTTATTGTAATTTTTTAGATTTTTATATGTTTTTATAGATATTTTATTGTGTTATGTTGTAATTAAATTATTTAAAATTAGTATTGTTAGTTTGAATGCTAAAAATATGATTTTATTGAAATTAAATGTTATGTAAATTAAATTTTAATTAATGTTTTCATGGGAGTTATATGATATATTTTATTAATGAAAATATTTAATTTTAATTTAGTTTATAATTTATTTTGTAGGAAAATTATTTCATTTATGGCTCTTGAAAAGCAAGGAAATCAAAGAAAAAGTGGTAGTTTTGAAAGAAAGTAACAAGAAAAATGGGTTTTCTCCAAATGCCCACCAGGCCCACGCTAGAGCCCAGCAGCCCAGGCCCGTTTCTCTCCTCTTCCTCCCACCTGCCATCCCACGGTTTCTCCAACCGAGCAGCCCCAAGCAGCATCACATGATGCCTCCAGCAAGTCTCCCACAGCCGCCACATGTCCAGCTGCACTTCCACCTTCACGTGAACTTCCAAGCTGCCATCTCCCAGCTGCAGCTTCATCAACGCCTGCCCCTTCCCAGGCCCAGTTCCGAAGCCCAACTAGCCAGGCCCACTTCTCCACTCCTGCGCCTGGCACCAAGCAGCCACCAGCCCAACGCATGCCAACCACCTGCCACCAGCAGCCTAATAGCTGCATTCTCCCATTTTTTAGCCTAAAATTGCCTAAGTGTACCATTTGTCCCCTATGCTTAAAATGCCACTTTTTACCCATTTTTCTACACACTTTTTACCCCAAAATCATCATCACTCCTACATTTTACCCCTATTTACCATATTATTATTAATTTAATCAATTTACTTAATTTAAATTGATTATTTTAATAATCTCATTTTGGCTATAAATAAGGGTTTTGAAGACCATTTTTGGGTGCTTAATTTTTTGTTACTATCTTCCTTTCTCTCATTTTCTCTCTACCATCCTCTCTTCCATTTTGGGTTTGTCAAGAGCATTTTGCAAGTATGTATGTCATTTATTTTGTAATTTCTACTCTAGTTATGTGTTTCTAATCTTTTTCATAAGATTATTAAGATCATGATGAAGCAACTTGTAACTAGGTAATATTTATGTTGTATGTTGATTTCCCTTGTAATGCAACAAGTTTATGGATTTTTCTTCTTCATATATGTCTTTCATCTTTAATATCTCATATTTTGGATTGTTAGATAATATGCACTTTGTTCTTCATTTTGCAAAAACATAATATTCTTTGTATAAGATGTGTCATTAAATTGTACACATCCATGCTTAGAACAAAAATATTATGTTTTGCCTTATAAATAATGTTCATTGATTTATTTGTTATTTCATTAGATTGATTTACACTAAATGCTTTGAAATTATAATTTTGAAAAGTGAAGAAAAATCCTATCTTTTTAGAAGTAATTTGTGCTTAAAATTATAAATCTATTTAGAAAATGATAGTTTAAAATATTTTAACTATCACTAAAACTTGGGAATCAATATACTAATAAATATTATTAAACTTACATTTTGTGGATTCTAGTATCTTAATAATCTTTTCTTTTAACACTTATTTTCAACTCATTATTACTTTATTTTTATTCTCTTAAATAGCTTTATTTTTCAATCTTTTATTTTATGTTCATAATATTAAAACTCATCAATCTTTGGAGCTAGGTTAGAATTTATTACTTTTGATTTAAAATAGTTTTCCCTTTTCGATTTTAGACAACTCCTTTGGGTTCGACATCCTTGCTTACACGATCACTATTCTATATGAACGATTCGTGCGCTTGTGATTTATAAATTTTTAAACATACCCGTTTTGGGTCCATCACTGTACTTCAATCATATTGATGTTCCCAATATGGTTGTCGATCGTAGTGTTTCCCCAATAAGATTTTGGATAGAAAAGACAACCAAGAGAGCCAAGACTTATGTATGTCACAATGCGGGCTATGGTGCCTGCAGAATAGTAAGTCTATTCCTTTCTAAATTGTTTTTTACTTAAAGAAAAATTTAGTCAATTTTAATTTGGAATCTATTTATTTACTTTCAGGTTCGTGTTGTTGATGAAGTGCATGATTTACCAGAAAATAACCCAAATGAGGAATGTGGCATGAATGAGGCTGTTAGGTGCTTAACCATGAAGGTTATGTCAATGACTCATCAATTGGATTCATTGATGACAACACTTGTGGGATTACCTAAATTAATCAGGGTTATGATTACAAGTGAGCTTAAGTCTCAATGTCGACACTGTAGCGACAGATGCCCTTATGAAAGAGGGCGATGTGAGTGCAAAAGATAACGAAGGTCGATCTATGCATGAAGCAGAACCATATCCCATTATGGACCTGACCAATGTTTACGAAGATGTCAATGCTTTGGGAGAGTCTTTTAAGCATCCAAAGGAACGCCACAAGTGAGTGGACGTTGGTTATGCGAATTTTGAGTTAAAGGAAGGGACTGTAGTTTGATCTTTCAAGCTCTCCATGGTTGTATCTTTGTGCTGTGATATTTGATCAATTATGTGCAAGTGTACACAGTCAAAAAGTAATATAATGATAAGTGAGTATCGTCTCCACAAGAATTGAATTAGTAAAAAATTTGGCAAAATTAACACATAACAATTTGGGTAAAACAAATGGTGATAATTTGATTTAGACTAAAAACTAAGAAAGAAACCAAATAAATAATGAATAAAAGTGAGCAATGTAATGATGAGCTAGAATTATTAAATCCTCCTAGAATGCAAATTCAATATAATGTCATAGATAAATGCATTAACAATTAAACTTTGTCAACCAGAAAGTTAGAAATGAGCATATGATTTTTCCAAAACTATATGTTATGGGTTCTCAACACTAAATTATACATACCTATGCAAATCTAGAATTAAGAGCAGTAATTATGCACCAAATTTCCAATGGGTCATACAAGGTAAATAATATATCCCTATACCATCTACAAATCACACTTATCCAATATTATATTCATGCATCATTCAAGTATTTCCACGAATCCTATTTTTTCCAAAATCAAGATTAGCTATGAAACCTGCAATTGGAGATCAAGAAAAAGTAAGTATATAATAATGAGCACCACTTGAAAGAAAAAAAAAATTATTTACTAAGAACATTCATAAAACATCAATTAAATCCACAATCCAATGACTTCACATTCACAGCCTTTGAATTTTGTTATAAGAGTGGCTTGCCCGAACAGGAGAATGACTTCAACTCCAGAGTATATGTTTTGAAGTTTATGGAAGCGTTAGGTAATGGGAATGGTGACGTGTATGAGGTAAGACACTCCTCCCAATGCATTATTATAGACGCATCCATGATATTAGTCTTTGTAATTTTTTGATTTAGTTTTAATTATTTAACAGTTTGATGATGCAAGTGAGCACTACCGTTTTGGTAACGAAATAGTATTACACGAGCTGAATAAATGTATGGAGCAAGTACTGAGGGGAAGCGAGGACCATTTTTCAATTTGAATTTGTTTCCTCTAGTGAGGCTACAACCATTTCTTCCATGGCCAAAGATGTTGCTGAACGGGAATCACTTCGCAGTCCAAGCAAGGACAACCCTGATAAGAGATACTCGACAAAAAAAGCCAAACGCGCAAACATGATACCAGATGGTTCATCTAGGACAAGAAGTGCAGACAAATACACCATTGCATAGCCAAATACACTGTTGCACCTAAGCACAATGTTTAGGAGACTATTCCTTAGGTATATTCTCTTTTGATATGTTTTTTCCATGGATTTTGAATCTTGGTATGATTCTAGCAAGTCTAAATTAGGGAAGATGGTACTTTGCTCCTTCAATTTTTATTGTTGCATGCCACTGATGGGTTGTGTTTGGTGCAGCCTTTAATTTATGGAATTATTTTTGGTTGTCTTGGTTGCAGCTATGTCTTTTGGAACCATGTCTCTGTTAGACAGGATTATTTTCTTAGGTAATTTTGGTTATGTAAGTTTATTAGACTGGTTGCTTGATAATGACAACACTTTAAACATTATAACTCCTTGTTGCATTCGTTGTGTTTTTAATCTACCCTTTACAAAATACCTAATAAAGTGGATGTAAACAAGAATCAGAAATGGACCAATTGCAATGGTTTATCATAATATATATCAGTTGATAAAATTTCATCCACAATTGTTTTATCATATATTAATTAACCTTAACGGGCTTTTGAATATTGTGGATGGATTAACCCTTAAGCAAAGGGGACATGTTTTTTATTTTGAGTATATGTGATAGTATTCATGAGTAAATTATATGCATCATACATGTTTTAAATATCATACATAAAATTTTTATTACTAAATATCAATTTTAAGAATTACAGTTACATTCATAGGATCTAATCTATTGACCATGAGGTTTTATTTTGATGCCTAACTAAAGGGGAAATAATAAAAGTTACCACAATGACACGCAATTAAAGTATTTTGGCTCAAAATTGATTCATAGATTGTCAAAGGAATAGTGGATGCAGGGTAGCAAGTTTAGGCTATGCAACTAGCCTAAGAACATGCTTATCAATGTGTAGAAGAAGCTTCCATTTGGATGGTTTAACTGTCACGTTTCTCAATGAATTACTAAATGGTTAGCCTAAATTATTTCACAAACTATTTTCTTAAGCAAATGAGTATACATAGCATAAATATTCAAAATTTTAGCCAATAACCTAATAGGTTTAATATTATAACTGATTAATAGATAAAACAAACCCATCTCTAGTACACTGTAAGTGATACTTTACGCAAATCAAAGTAACAACTCAAGTTAAAAAAAAGAAACCAATAACTAGTCTTTACGAAACATAACATGAAGGGATAAAGAGACACAAAAACACTTTTTCAAATTAGCTACCAATGCAATACTGAAAGTTAATAAAACATTAACTTAAACAAAATAGCTAAGAATATAAGAGAAAAACATACAATGATTGTCTTCAACTTCTTGCAAGTTACCATAAGTTGGCCATATTTATTCTCAGCCACATATATACGGTCTAGTAATGTGCAAAGGTGCTCAATTGCCCTATTAGAAAGCTTTGACTCACACCAACTAAAGTATCCACAACCCGCTTGGTCAAACCTTGTCTATATCAATGGTGTAAAATATGTCCAAGGTAAGAAATCGACCCTGATACGATAGTATTAAATGAATAGTTTTAATTAATATGAAGTTGTCATGAAAACTTACGTAGTATGCGCAGCCAAAAAGAATCTTCTTGAGTTGTTCATTGTCCGTGAAATACAAATGATGACCTCTTTCCCACAACAACATCTTCGAATGATTTCAACAGGCTCTTCGTAGCCAAACGTTGAAACTTCCATATTGATGTCTCACTTGCATAGTTGGAGTCTTTTTCATTTTGGCCTGGTGGCTCGGGAAAATGCCTTGTAAAATCACAAGAGTTTTTTTTTTTCTCTCCATGAAAAGCCTCAGATTCAAATACAAGTTTACTATACAAACTTGTTTTGTGACCTATTAAAATAATATCATTGACTCAATTGGCTAAGTTTTGATCTGAAGATTAAATATTGTGGCATTCATTATTGAAAACGATTATGGCAGGATATTGAAATTTGATGAAAATTGTCTAACATTGTAACACCCCACATTACTATGGCTGCTTCTTGGAATGACGAGTGGCCCTACAAACCAACACGAGTCTTTCCAGTGTGCTTTGTCCTCACTCGCACACTTCCTAGGAAAACTTCCCACGAGGTCACCCATCTTGAGATTACTCCAGGTCAAGCACGCTTAACTTTGGAGTTATCAAGTGATGGGTTACCGAAAAGAAGGTGCATCTTGTTGATATAGGTAGAACCCATCAATCCATTTAAGTTATCTTCAACTGCATAGTCCCATACCTACATAGTCTTAGAATCATCACACTTGACCTTCCTCAGGCGGTGTGGGATTGCACATCTTTACCCGGTCATTCCCCCTACGGATCACGAGATACTGAGTGTCATAATCACCCCCCCCCCCTTAGGAGTCCGACGTCCCCGTCGGCCACACTTCCAGCTGGGTCAAGGCTCTGATACCATTTGTAATGCCCCACATTGCTATGGCTGCTTCTTGGAATGACAACTGGCCCTACAAACCAACACAAGTCTTTCGAGTGTGCTTTGTCCTCACTCGCACGCTTCCTGGGAAAACTTCCCAGGAAGTCACCCATCTTGAGATTATTCCAGGTCAAGCACGCTTAACTTTGGAGTTCTCAAGTGATGGGCTACCGAAAAGAAGATGCATCTTGTTGATATATGTAGTACCCATCAATCCATTTAAGCTATCTTCAACTGTGTAGTCCCGTACCTACACAGTCTTAGAATCATCACACTTGACCTTCCCTAGGCGGTGTGGGATTGCACAGTTTTACCCGGTCTTTCACCCTACAGATCATGGGATACTGACTCTCACAAACATGGTATGCAATCATGCCAACTTTCACATTTATTATCCCACACATCCATTAACTTACCTAAAATGGCAAAGAAATTACTATTGAGCGTTTTTAATATTAAAATTATATATTTTGGCAAACTTTGATTACAATTTTATTATTCCCTATTCGTTGTATCATTTTGGAGGTGAATCCTTTCATAATGAGCGTTGAACCACCCTACCTACCACTTACCAATTACATGCTATTGCAATTTATTTATATACAGTTTATCAAACAACACGTTCATACATCACATCTTACCAAATCACATTACAATAGTGTGGGTTGTGACAATTTATTTAAAAAGTTCATTTCAAGAATTGGTTTTTATAAATTACAAAAAAGTGATAATTAAAGTTTTGTCACGTAATTCTTTGACCGAAACTAAAAATATATGTGAAGAAAAATTTTAAATTATGTTTAGTGAAAATAAATTTAAGATTTATTAATGGAGGATTTATGTGTGAGAATAAAGAATGACTTAGGGATGGTAAAATTATGTAGAACCTTTTAAGTGTTCTGAGGATTAATATTTTCTAAAAGTTATTTTATCACAAAAAATAAAAGATTAATTATGTGAAAAAATGTACAAAATTAAAAATCAAGTGATGACACAATAACATTGTACTTGGTGACTCGGTTTGAGAAGCGATTGAGGTATTACACAATCACTAAATTAATAATTACTTAGATTGAGGAATATTTGAGTTTTTTCATGATAACTTATTAGTAGGCAACTCTGAATGAGGGTTGCACGGGTGTTGGTAATCAATAACTAATTTACACGATAGCTAGGTGGCTCTTAATGAGGAATAATCGATTGATTTAACAACAAATAGGTACTTGTTGACTTTAATTATGGAAAAATCAAGATATTTCCCACCAACTATGAAATTCATGGCTCATAATTAGGCCCAATCAACGTGATTGACACTGACTGAGGTCTTTGTGATTTTGAAATTGGGATGACTGAGTTATTTCATGCTAAATAAGATCTTGGAGACTCTTGATGAGGAATGATCGATTATTTTGACACTAACAACACACTTGTTGACTTTAGTTAGGGGATACTCAAGAAATTCCCTATGGAAACCATGGACATAATGACTTTAAATTAGGATCGTTCGAGTGATTCCACTGTAATCAATATCTAGTTTACTCGATCATAGCATTAAACTGATTAGTTTGCAATAACTTAAGAGTTGAGGACTCCGAATTAGAATCAATTGAGAAATTTGACACAGACTCATGTCTTGGCAATTATGACTATGGAATAATTGAGTTATTTCACTCAAACTAAGATCTAGGTGGCTCTTAATGGGACGTAATCGATTGACTTCACAATAAATAAGTACTTGTTGACTTTAATTACAGAAAAATAAAGATATTTCCCACTAACTTTGCAATTCGTGACTCAGAATTTGGCCCAATTGATGTAATTGACCTTGACTCAGGTCTTCGTGATTCCGAATGTGGGATGACTGAGTTATTTCACGCAATATAAGAACTTGGTGACTCTTGATGAGGAATGATCGATTATTTTGACACTAACAACACACTTGTTGACTTTAATTGAGGAATAATCCAGCCATTCCCCACAAACATAGGGCTTAATGACTTTAGATGAGGGTCGTTCGAGTTATTCCATTGTACCCAATAACTAGTTTACTCGATCATAGCATTAATCTAAATAGTTTGCTATAACTTAGGAGTTAATGACTCTGAATTAGGATTAGTCGAGAAATGTGTCAATGACTAATGTCTAAGCAATTCAGATTGTAGAATAATTGAGTTATTTCACTCTATGTAAGATCTAGGTGGCTCTTAATGGGGCATAATCGATTGATTCCAAAACAAATAAGAACTTGTTGAATTTAATTGCGAAAAAATTAAGATATTTCCCACTAACTATGGAATTCATGACTCAGAATTTGGCCCAATCGATGTAATTGATCCGGACTTAGGTCTTCGTGATTCTCAAAGTGGGATGACTGAGTTATTTCACGCTAAATAAGATCTTGATAAATCTTGATGAGGAGTGATCGATTCTTTTGACACTAACAACACAATTGTTGACTTTAATTGAGGAATAATCGAGAAATCCCCCGCAAAATTAGGACTTAATGACTTTAAATGAGGGTCGTTCAAGTTACTCCAATGTACCCAATAACTAGGTTGCTCGATCTTAGCATTATTCTAAATAGTTTGCAATAACTTAGGATTTGATGACTCCGAATTAGGATCAATCAAGAAATTTGACACTCACTCATGTCTTGGCAGTTCTGACTGTGGAATAATTGAGTTATTTCACTCTAAGCAAGATCTATGTGTCTCTTAATGGGGCTTAATCGATTGATTTTACAACAAATAAATACTTGCTGACTATAATTGCGGAAAAATCAAGAAAGTTCCCACTAACTTTGGAATTCATGACTCAGAATTAGGCCCAATCTATGTAATTGACCCTGTTAGGTGTTCATGATTCTTTAATTGGGATAACTAAGTTATTTCACGCTCACTAGTATCTTGGTGACTCTTGAAGAGGAATGATTGATTATTTTTACACTAACAATGAACTTGTTGACTTTAATCGAGGATTAATCAAGAAATTCCCCACAAACATAGGACTTAATTACTTTAAATGAGGACCATTTGAGTTGTACCACAATAATCAATAACTAGTTTACTCTATCATAGTATTAATCTAAATAGTTTGCAATAACTTAGGAGTTGATGACTACGAATCAGAATCAATCGAGACATTTGATACTGACTCATGTCTTGGCAATTTTGACTGTGTAATAATCGATTTATTTCACTTTAAGTAATATCTAGGATGCTCTTAATGAGACATAATTGATTGATTTCACAACAAATAAGTACTTGTTGATTTTATTTGCGAAAAAATCAAGACATTTCCCACAAACTTTGGAATTCATGACTCAAAATGAGGATTGATCACGTTATTCCACTGCAACAAATAATGAGTTTACTCGATCATAGCATTATTCTAAATAATTTGCAATTACTAAAATCTTGGTGACTCTTAATGAGAACTAAATTGATTAGTTTGACACTAACTACGCACGAGTTGACTTTAATTGAGGATTAATTGAGAAATTCCCCACAAACATAGGACATAATGAATTTAAATGAGGATCTGTAACACCCTATAGCCAAGACCGTTAGACTGTGTGTTTATAAAGGTGTAAGACTTGCTAATCAAGTCGTTTAGTTAGAAATGTGTTACTAGAACTGTAGTTGAACTAGGGTTAAAAGATTTTGGCCACAAAAGCTACATTTTATATAATCAAACATTCCTTTACATGGGATCCCAGAAGTAATAATGTTAAAAGAAGGTTTACAAAATTTCATTATAAAAGTACATCTACTAGCCACTCTAAGGGAAACACGAACATTTAGGCTTTTCCCTGTCATGTACCACTCCTTGGCCATGGCGGCCGATCAGCTGACTATGTACATTCATCCCCAAAGCTCTCCATCTCAGGACAGGTCCACTTTTTCCTTGCCTTTACGTGCACCACGTAGCACCCGTGAGCCAAGGCCCAGCAAGAAAACACAATAACAGAGCATAATCATCAAACAAACAACCAGATAACTCATATAGTATAATCATATACTCAACAATCCAAATATTCACAATAATCAAGTATTCAGCATGCCAAGTTCATCATTTCACATTATTAACCAATTCACATATGATAACCAGGGTCAACGCCCTTAGGTCGCACCCTCTGTTTATCCCACTGGCTCCGACCTGCTTAAACCGAGCTCAGTGCATATCAAGCTGTCCTCAGCAACCAGTGCCCGAGCCACACCCTGTGCGCAAATATTGATTATGGCACTCTTAGGCTGTTTATCACATGTCCCATGGAATAATACCATCTATGACTTCATAGTAGATATATGGAGCTCTTAGTCTCAACATAATCATATATCTGGGTGCAGTTTTCTTACCTTTGGATTCCAGTAGCTTTGATCAATGATGACACCCCTCAAGCACGATCTCTTATGAGCCCTAGTGTACACCTAGTCACGGTTACAAGTTAGAAACATACAAAACTTCAATTCCAAAACCTAACCTTGGGACTAATCCCTAGCCCTCGGGAAGCCCTAATTCCACCAAACGGGGTAGTGGAATCAAACCCCGAGCCCCTGGGCAAGAACCCTAAGAAAAAACCCAAAAACCCCCTTCTGGAAATAAGGTAGCGCTACAGCGCCATTAGAAGGGTGCTCTAGCGCTACAAGCAGAGCCAAAAAACTCTGAAACATCAGGGCCTAGCGCTGTAGCGCCCAATGACTAGCGCTACAGCGCTAGTCATAACACAACCAAACTTCAGACTTTCTTCCTTCGATTTTCCCCGAGCCAAACAACTCCAAAACTCATCCAAACCTCAACCATATCCCAAAACAAGCCTACCAACATCTATAACACATCCCATAAGACCCAACCATATGAAAATCAACCACATGCACCCCAGATAAAGAATTCACCATGATTGAGCTTTAAGCTCAAAACTCAGCAGAACAACAGAAATTCAGAACTTTGAAGCTAGAACTTCTCACCTTTGATGGAGGATTTCGACCTAGGTTATCTTCCACACCTTTTCATCTTTCAACTCCTCAAATCCTCAGCCTTAACTCCCTAGAATTCCCATCAAAACTTAGCTTAGGAAACCATTTCAACATCAAAACCAGAAATTGAAGAAAACCTTGAAAACTTACCTTAATTGACTGAATTTCAATAGAACTCTTAGTTCGACCAAGAACCTCATGTGCTAAACTTGACCTAATCCTCTTTTGAACCACACCTCCAAGAATTCACAAGAAATGGTGCAAGAAGATGATAAACCGATAGAGAGAAAAGGGTAAGCCCCAAGTGTTCTGTTTTTCCTTCTTTCCCTTTTGTCCTTTCCTTTTTTCTTTTCAGATTCCCTTGGTTTCTAAACTTTCCACTAAGTGTATAAAGGCAGAGGAATGCTTATCCCTGATTTTTAAACAAAATGACCCATTTTCCCTCCCATAATTCCTAAGCCTTTAAATCAACCTAGGGGTATTTTGGTCATTTACTCCCAATTCCCGCTAATTCCTCGCATGTCTTTAATATTTACCGCTTGCTTCCCGACACCTAACTAATCACCAATTATATTCCTCAATATCAAATAGACTCCAATATATTTCCTAAATTCCCATAAATACCCCCAGGCTCGGCCTGAGCCGGGTATAAATCTCATCCATGACTTTTCCGTTAAACCACTCTCTAGGATTGCCTCAAGTCAGAGGTTACAAATATATCAACATAATAATGTGGTCTCAACAATTAACACAAATATTTACATTTATGCCCTCAACGGGCCAAAATTACGAATATGTCTTTCTAACCTAATCAGGGCCTACATGCATACTAGTACACGTAGTCATGCATTACATATATCCAAATAATCATATAAACACACTTTTAATCATTTAAATCACATATAATCCAATTATACCCTCCCGGCACACTAATCAAGGCCCTTAAGCCTTATTAGTAAATTTGGGTCGTTACATGATCGTTCGAGTTATTCCATTGTACCCAATAACTAGTTTACTCGATCATAGAATTAGTCTAAATAGTTTGCAATAATCTAGGAGTTGATGACGCCAAATCGATAAATTACTAGTTGACTATTAGAAATATTTTTTAATTAATTCTTGTGAAATGTTTTTATTTTAATCGTAACATTACATATATTACACATATAAATAAAAAATATTTATTTAATTAAACATCAATATCATTTTCTTATTTTAATTTAACATTATTAATCATATCTATATTCAATTAATTTCAATATTTTTAAATTTATTTTCTACTCAATTCAATAATTGTTAATCTTTATACATATTTCTCTTTCTTACCTATTTTCCAACGACACCATGTCACTTAAATTTAAATTTAAAAATTTAAAAATCAGTACTTCATAGTAAATAATTATTATTTGTGTCATTATGTATTTACATGCACTTGGTTACTATTTTTTCTCAATTAAATTTTAATTCTTCTATTTTTAAATCGTTACTTTAAAATTAATTTTTAATACTTTATAAATTTTAAAAATGGAGACATCTAAGTTATAATAACTCTATTAAACAATTTTATTTCCTTATAAATTTTTATTTTATTAATGTGTTTAATATTAAAGTTAGCAGTTGTCCTTTAAGAACATGTTGAATATGAGATTTAACTTCCCAAAAAGTAGTTGATATGGTTGGCGAGGTTTCAAACCTGTATGCATTCTTTAATTCAGATCTCCCATGCATCTTTAATTTTTTAATAAACTTATCCAGCTACTTCAACTAATTCATATACCTAAGGGTTACTATCTACATCCTGGCGTGCTTTCAATTGGCTAAATATAAGTTATTGCATTGATGGATACTGATAGGGATGAATCAAGTCAATGCTAATTCTTATTTAATATAGTGAAACTTTTAAAAATACAGTAAGACAACCAAGGCAAGCATCTTTTATCCTAAACACCTCTTTGTACCCAGCGTTTATTACCTTAATAATGTTTGAAGAAGTTTAAAAAATAGGAACGCAGCGCTAGTCTTAATACAAAATAGATTGACCAGTAACTGTAACTACATTATAATCTTAAAACAATCGACTAAGCTCTAGAATTGGTACAAATCAATATAAAATGATACAAAAAGGACTGATTATTGCAACCAGTGAAGTGTGCACGGTTCAATACGTGGCGTTTAAATTGTTTCTTTGCCATTCTCCTACTGAATCTCTGTTGCTGGGAAAGATGTCTTCCTAAGGCTTCATGACTCCAAACCGCACTGTCACGATGGCCAGTCCTGCTGGGTTAAGAAGTGATCGACATGCAAGACCAGCTTCTGTTAGAAGCCGACGTCTCCGATCAGCTGCCACGGGAGGGTGCACCAATTGTGTAATCCAAGAATCACTCTAAAAGTGTGACCAGAGGCTTTGGGGAGTTGCTGCTAAGCACGCAAGAACGGGGCATAGTGTTTTCTTCAGCTTGCTACCATGCTATATGCAATTGTGGAGGGGGCTCAAGCGTGTATCAAAAAACTGAGGGAAATTGACGAGCATACCGACCGTGCTGCTGATATTAGTGTTATTGATAATAGGTCGACATTAGTAACGCCCATGTATTGAGGTGGCTGACTTGTTGATACAAGAATGTTTACTTGTTTGAAAAATGTGTGTAGGGTGTTGGCCCACACAATCATTAAAAAAGGATGAATCATCTTGTTGTAGCCGGTTTTTGTTACCGATTTCTATATTTTATTAGAATAGGAAATTTACATGTTGATGAGGGTGTTTGTGTAATTGTGGTTGGTAGTTTAATTTTAATTGTATAATTTATGGTCAATTTGGTAATTTTCATGAACTTGGTGCCATGCATATTGTACCTATTCAAGCAACAAGAGAGAACAATGTACACTAAAGACATTGTGAAGCACAAATATTTTGATTAGTTTGCACAGTTAATCCACTATGATTCACACTATTTTTGTTTTTTTTTTGTACTAGATTATTTTTCATGGGGTTGTGTTCTTAATTTTTTTGAGTTCTAATTTAGTTCAATTCACGTATTATTCTTACTGGAAGATGAAAATTATTCATTAACAATTAAATGTGTTCATCGAAAATAGAAACAAGTATGTTAAGAATAAGCAATTTTTCATAGTCAATATATAATGAAGTTTGAGTAACACCTACAACTTGCGTCTTGTTCAAGAAACAAAAAGAAATTATCTAGTAATTAAAGGAAAACAATAAACAAGTAGTGCATAATAGTTTTATATTAAATAAGGATCATTGGAGTTAAAATAGTTGTTACAGATCTAAACTGATGTATCGAGTAAAGTTATGTGCAATACCAAAATGGTTGTCCATTTGTTGACGTTACAACCACGTTAATGTCACTTGATGAAATATTAGGTGAAAAGAGGAGTTCACCTTAAAAAATGTCGCATTTTCTTACTTTTTCGCTTGTGACTGTCAAACTTTCGTCGTCATGTTTAGTGTATCTCATATATCACTACAAAAAAAACGTCCTATACCGAGAACATAGTACCGAGTACAAGTTCTCGGTATAGATCTTTTACACACCTGCCTCCTTCACGCGGTTCTTTTCATTCTAGTATGTGTACCGATGACCCTATACCGAGAACATATTCTCGGTATAGGGTCTTTACCGAGGTCTTTACCGAGGACGTGTACTCGGTATAGATAATTCAGACTCCCGCCTTTTTTACGCGGTTATTTCATTTTAGTTTGTGTACCGAGGACCCTATACCGAGAACATGTTCTCGGTATAGGGTCTTTATAATCTTCTTCTTCCCCAAACAGAGAGCTCATTTCTCTGAAACGGAAAACCTTCAAACCCCGTTTTCTCCGCCCCCCATTTCTGTTTTGCTGGATTTCGGCCCCCACAAACTTTGTTTTTGGTCAAATTTTCCCTTCCAAAGGTGATTTATGTGGCTATAAGGCTTATTGAGGTAATGATTTACAAATATTTCAGTTTTTTTTTTTTTGTATAAATTGTTAAATTTTTTTTCAGTTTTGATTTTTTATAATGAGTTTTTCGTGGTATTTTTTCAGGTTTTGCATTGTATACCAGCGGTTTTAGAGGTATTTCACATTTTCTTTGTAATTTTTTGGTTTTATTTATATTTTTTGCATAAATATATTTAGGGTTTTATTTATAATTTGTTTAATATTGTTAATATATTGTTATTTGTTATATTATATATATAATTTCTGATTATGTAATTAAAATAGGTAAAAATAATAATTTGTGATGAAAATTAGTTAAAAATTTAGTGATATCCAATTTAGAGGAAATAATATATTGTGTAGTATTTTTGTAAAATACATATATAGTTTTAAGATTTAGTTAGTTTAATCCTATAATAAATAATTAATTTATTAGTATGAAAATTTATTAATTTAATAATTTATTTTTTAGGTATATAATTTGACTTTTAGTTATAAATATATGTTTATATGAAAATTTAATATTTGATTGTTTGTTTTTAAGATTGAGTTAAATAATTTTAGTTTTAGATTATTAGATTTGGTTAATAAATTTTGATTATTAGAGTGAGTTTTGTTTATTTAATTTGAATTTTGTTGTTGTTGTTAATTTTTTTATTCTTAGTGTTGATGAATATTGATGCTTTGTTTTTGTTGTTAATTTTTAGTAGAATTATGATATTTTAAATAGAAAATTGAATAATTAATAAAATTTAGAGTAATAATTATAAATTATATAGTCATTTACAATGTATTTGTATTACTTTGTGTATGTTCTGCGACTGGATATTTTTTTATGTATTATTTGCAGGTTTTTAAATTTTGGGATATATGAAAATACAGCCGTTATGCTGCCCAATTTTTTTTAGAATTAAAAATACTCAATAAAATTTATAATTTAAGAAATAGTGAATTGATAAGTTGTATAATATATTTTTAATCATGATTAAATCAAATTAGCAATAACATTATGTAACCAAATTTTAATAAAAATAAACATTAATCCTGAAATTTTATTTAAATAAGTAATAAATCTTAAAGTAATTCTAACGATTTATTCATTTTATATATATATATTTATGAAATTGTATAATGATATTTTGTAATTTTTGTTTGAAGGTTGGGTATTCGGTTTTTGTTGGACTAAAGAGATTGCTAGCAAGATATTGAAGGCATTGGTAAGTTTTTTTTTAATTTTTCTGTATTTTTTTAATTTTTTTTTTCAATTTTTGAATAATTTATGTTTTTTTATATAAATAATATAATATTAATTTTAATAAAAATATGAAATTATTATATTAGATAGAATGTATTTATTTTTAGGTTTTTCAAAATATGTATTAGTAAAAATGATATTAGGAATTGGAAAATTGTTATATGATTGATTAGTATTTTTTTTAAATTAAATTCTATGTTGTTTTGGTGAATTTTATGTGTATTAAACATATTAGTAAACATATTTAATATTTTTTTAGAATTGTAAAATTTAGAGATATTGTGAATATTAGTAGAAGTACTCAATAAAATTTCTAATTTAATAAATAGTGAATTGATAAGTAAAATAATATATTTTAAAATTAAGATTAAAAAAATTAACATTAACATTATGCAACTAAATTTTAATAAAAATAAACATTAATTAAATAATTTAAGTAATAATTAAATCCTAAAGTAGTTAAATAAATTTTAAACAAATCTTAGAATTTTTTTTTAAATTAATCAAACTATTCAATAAAGCATAAGTAAAATATGTAATTTAATAAATACTAAATTAATATGTAAAAAAATAATATGTGTTAGTTCTGATTAAATAAAATTAACAAATATATTATTAGAAAACCATTATTAAAATTAAAATTAAAATTAAAATTAAAATTAAAAAAATTAAATTTAATATTTGTTAGTTTTAATCATTATTAAAATTAAAATTAAAAAAATATGTTTTTAATATTATTTGTTAGTTGTTTTTAATTTTTCTGTATTTTTTTTAATATTTTTTTTCAATTTTTGAATAATTTATGTTTTTTATATAAATAATATATTTTAAAATTAAGAATAAAAAAAATTAACATTAACATTATGCAACTAAATTTTAATAAAAATAAAAATTAATCCTAAAGTAGTTAAATAAATTTTAAACAAATTTTAGAAATTTTGTTTAAATTAATCAAACTATTCAATAAAGCATAAGTAAAATATGTAATTTAATAAATACTAAATTAATATGTCAAATTTAAATAAGTTTAATAATATTTACACTGAAATATATTATAGTTAGATATCATAAAACAACATAATTAACTTCAAAAAGCATAAGACATTAAAAAAAACATATTTAATTATATTTGCTTTTTTCTTTGGTAATAAGAAATTATTACCAAAGATATAATAGTATTATTATCACATAGTGATAATATTATATTTTTTTAGTGTTCATCACAAGAAGCCTTAGACCCGTTTAGAGAGGGTGAGTCATTGAAGACTCTTACATTTGCCTCTCTCTGAATTAGGACACACACAAATTGATTGTAAGTTTGATGATTAGTGTTCCGTGCAGTGCTACATTCATACAATGTCGATCGACAAGAGTTGGATTAATTTGACAGATCGATTATCCGATGAGTATGAGGCTGGTGTGATGGATTTTCTCCAGAGAGCCCGGCAGTGCGTTGACTCAAGGGGATTGGTGAAATGTCCGTGTAGGAAGTGTGTCAACGTTGAATTTCAGACGATTGATGTATTAGAAAATCATCTTTTTGTAAATGGTTTTCTACGGAAATATACCAATTGGCATTGGCATGGAGAGGATGAAATAATACCAATGAGAGCTCGGATAGATCAAAATGATGAAGATGAGATGATGGATGTTCTCACTGATCTTATGCAAAATGACAATGACGAACAAGCGGAGAATGAGTGCGGTCAAGAGATACCTACAACTGACTACAGGAGTGAGCAACATTATAACGATTTGTTTGCTGAGATCGAGGCTCCATTATTCCCCGGGTGTCAAAATTACACTTCATTGAATTTCCTAGTGAAGTTAATGCATTTCAAAGTGTTGGGAAAAATTCCCAACAAAATATTTGATGGAATGCTTGAATTGTTACATGATGCATTTCCAGCCCCAAATAAGCTTCCAAAATCGCACTATGCAGCGAAAAGGTTGTTGCGGAAACTTAGATTGGGCTACGAGTCAATCCATGTCTGCAAGCATGATTGCGCACTGTTTTGGAAAGAACATGCTGGAAAAAGCAAATGTCCTGTTTGTGGAGAGGATCGATGGGTGGACAAGAACACCAAGGGAAAGAAGATAATGTTGAGATAGATAATGTTGCAATTGAGGAGGAGAGGGAGGAGGAAATGGAAGAAGAAGAGGAGGAGGAGGAAGAGGAAGTGGAGGAGGAGGAGGAGGAGGTTGAATATGAAGATGATGAAGAGGAAGATGAACACATAGAAACCGATGATGATAGTGAAGATTATTATAGTGATAATTAAGTGGTAATTTTATAATATGTTGAAGTAATTATTTTTAACAATAAATAATTTTATATTGTCATTTTTAACTGATAAATGTAATTTTAATATCGATTAATTTGACAGATATGGCTGATGTTATTGCTCAATCTCACGGGGGTGATGGTGGAGGATGCGATCCTCCACGTGGACCGGCAGATATCCCAGCTGATTGTGAACGAGGTAATATTTTACACATTGATATACTCCTTAAAATTTAACAATTAATCCATATTAATTTTAAAATATTGAATTTGCATACAATAGCGCCTCCAAGTAAACGTGGACGCCATAAGGGATTGAACACGCGGGAAAAGAGGGAACAGTTGGGGCGTCCTCTCCCTCTCGAGTGGGATGTGCGGGGGAGAACATATAAAGAGATCGGAGAGTACAGCTCAAATTTCTCAAGAGAGCTCGGATTACTTGTTCGACAGTACACAGATCCGGACTGTCCTCAATGGTCAAAAGTACCAAATGCCTCGAAAGAAAGAATACTTGCACATTTGGAAGTAAGTAGTTTATGTATTTTTATGTTAATTCTCATTTTATGTTATATATGATATTTACTAATAAATGTTTGTAAATTAGGATGATTTGTTTGATATTGGGCGTACTAGATATGGAGAAGGGCATATGCCTGGGATCTTGAGAGGCATTGATACTTCGTGTGCTAAAAAGTATTCTGACTGGAAGTACGATATTAAAGAGCACTTAACGATTAATGGGCCACAAAATCGTTATGGTGGTTGCACGGATACGCAGTGGCAAAAAGCAATTGATTTTTTCCGTCGCCCAGAAATTACGGTATTAATTTCTTGCTAAACTTAACTATCTTAATTAAATATATTACTAACGATAACTTTTTGCAGAAACGTTCTGTGGTCAACAAGGAAAATAGAAAGAAATTGAAAGAGCTTAGCTATGGAGGTTCTCAGTCAATCCCAGCCTTACGCTATAAAAAGGTTAGTTAATTAATTATTTTTTAGTTTATTTTTCTTATTTACGTTTAATTATTAATTTTATAAAAATATATGTACGTGACAGCGCAATTTAGAGACTGGGCAACTTGAGTCCATCCCGGATAGCTGGATGGATACTCACCATAAATCAGGCACAGGGTGGGTGACAGAGACAGCAAAAAATACTTGGGTACGTTAAGTTTTTTTAAACATTTTTCAAATTTTTAATTGTTTCAAAATTTTAATTACATTATACATTGTATCACAGGAGGAATTGCGTGCATACCGCGACACACAGCAGACACAGGCAACTGATACTGAGAGTTCCACACCAGTTTCGAGTGCGCCTGAAGATGAAGACATATCTTTGGTACAAAATGTCTTCGGAAAACGACGGGGCCACCAGAAAGGATATGGACGTATCCTTAACATAAGGGACCGAACTCCATTTGATTTTCGTCCTTCACAAACTAGAGATGAAGAGTTGTCTGAGATGAGAGAGCGTCTTCGACAGTTAGAGGAGCATGTCCGGACTCATTGTATCACCCCGGGATCTCAATCTGCCCCACCACCACCACCCGATGATCCTGATGTTGGAGCACCGACTCAGTAGGACTTATGTATGAATTTTATTACAATTGACTATTACATTATCATGTTTAAGACAAGTCTTTATTTTAATTCAACGAATACACTCTTATGTTTTTATTTATATCTTTAATATAAGTGTTTTAATTTTATTCTATTTTCTTATATTTAATTCAAAATAAATAAATAAATAAATAAGGGAATAACAAATATAAAAAAAAAATTGGGGACAAGTCTATACCGAGGACATTGTCCTCGGTATATACCACCAAGATGTCGGTATATACCAGTACGATGAGAAATTGAGGTTTGTTGTACCGAGGACATTTGTCACTTTCTACCGAGGACATTATCCTCGGTAAAACGTATACCGAGAACATTTTGAATGTCGTCGGTAGACGTTTTGTTTTACCGACGCGGCTGTACCGACAATTTTATACCGACGACATTGTCTCGGTATAAGATATACCGAGGACATTTCGGCTTATACCGAGGACATTTGTTCTCGGTATAGGCCCTGATTTTTGTAGTGTATCCTCATAGAGAACTATAACAACTCTTGTAACAACGCCCTATTCTATTCTCTTTGTAAAAAAAACATCACTCAGTTTATATTTATTAGAAAATACAATTATTGAGAATAGTTCAATGGGGTCTTGTCAAAACATGCAATTGGCCCAATTGTTTAAAATAAAATGTAGTGTCTATATGCAGTTTTTAAAAATATAGATGAAGTCCCATTGTAGCATAAAAAAACATAAACCATAAAAATAAAAGTCCATAAACATTCTTGGCGTTTGTCTAGATCGTTTAATCGCTCATGGATGTCCCGCGACATTCAATCTAAGACATTGGAACTCCCCACATTACAGTGCATGCCAAGAAGAAACCCTATTGCCTACCTAAAATGGGGAAAGTAAGGGGTGACTAAAAGCCCAGTAAGGAAGTACAAATCAAATACAACAATTACAAAGAAACACATTACAATCTACTTCATAATGTATGATCATAACACATCTTATTAGATCATACTCATATCATAACCATACACTTTATCTGAATATATATCATCATAACAAATAAAGCAAGCAAGTTCTAGGAGGCAATCGTGAAAGCATAAACCAGTAAATCCTCTTATATGAGGTAAATAGGAACTTTGGTCTTCGAATAACCTCGGTGCATCCGCCCTATGAGTTACGTCATATCCTTAGTAACTCCTTTGTTGTATCGCGTTTAGCACGCTCACAACCTACTGCTTTTCATACAATATACAAGCATATATGCAAGCAACTCATCTCATAACATAATAGCTTATATTTCTCATAACATAATAACATATATGCAAGAAATTCTAGCTACCTTCCTTGCCTCAAGTCCAAGCAAATCAAATAGTGGGATGCTTCATAACGAGACTAAAATCATAACCCAAACATACGTCTCAATATCAATTAAGACTAAGCATACCCATAAAATATACATGCACATGTGGCACATGTTACATTTCCAACAAAATCCTGAAATCTCATATAAAATCATAAAAGAATATTCTTAATCTTACTAATGTAATCTCAACGAATGCCAGACAACAAACATACATTTATTTAAAAGGCGTATTTTAAACATAAAAGTAAACTTGATTGTGACATGCGTATGTGGAAAAATCTTGGGTAGAAGTTGGCAGATTTTAGTCCCTTTAATTCTTAGAAATCGCGTAAGATTTAATTAAACAAAAATATTTTAACAACTTGATTTATATCGCAAGCTATATTAAAGTCGTACTCAAAATACACCTAAAAGAATTACTTTATTTTAGTTGTCATTTTTCAAATATTAATTCCATTTATAATTAATTCTTAACTCAAATAAGATTATCACAAAGTATAGTACCATTTTCTATTTCTTTTCTCACCAAAAATAATTAACTAATACTAAATAATTAATCATAATAATTCAAGATAAATTTTTTTGGAACTCGCTCCCTTTACCCAATGGATAAAATAAAATTACACATTTAACTTTGTTAAAATAATAATATCTCAAGGTTACCACATTTTCATAAATATCATAATTTTAATTATGTTGAAGAAGTTTCTTTATTCCATCATTTTACTTAAATAAAATAATTAGTCTCATAAAAAATGATGCTACTTAATTAATTATTTTACAAATAAAAATTACATTATTTTGATTAAAACATCGCATATTTTAAAGTATAGAAAATCACATTTTTCGTGTATATAATCTAGAGGTTAATTTATATGAGCATATACCATTTTATTATATTTAAAAGACATCTTCTTTTAATAACTTAAAAATTCCAGCTGTAACATCCTGTGTTTTTGAACACCCGTTAGTATCCGGTGAAGAATTATGTGAAATATTATTTTGATAAATGATATTATATGAATTTGTCATGATTAGTGAATTTTGTAGCTGATGTAATGATCTGGTAAAAGATCTAGCTTTATGCAAAGAAAGATTGGTCTCGGACCAATGAATAAACCATAATGGGAGTAAAATCTCAGATTAAATAAAATAGGAAATACAATGGCATAAAATATTAATTTTTGTCTGGCATCTGAGACTTTATAGTCGAGCTAACAAGTTTAAGAAAAATGTTTGAGGTTTGAATTCCAATCAACCAGGCTTAAGAATGAGAATTTCTTGCTTGGGCCTCTAAGGGCATTTTGGTCAATTCAATAAAATTACCAAAACTATGTGATATGTGACAAATCTTATTTTTGGGTCACATTTAATTTAATTAATTAAGCTTGGATATATTTAAAAATATAGGGTAAAAATTAGGGAATTTTAAATAAGTGAAATTACCAAAGGGCCCTTGAGTGTCTAAGGAGATAGGTAAAGATGAGCAAGGGCATAAATGTCTTTTTTAAGGGAGGAGAGAGAGAGAGGGGTGGGCAGCAAGGCTATGCCTAGGGCTATCAAGAGCCTAGGACACCTACCCTAGGAAGAGTAAGAGCCTTACTCCCCTCATTGGCTAAACCCCAATCATTTCCCTCTTACACATCTAATCTTTTTGTTTTTTTTTTAATTTCCTTTTCCCTCAAGAAAACAAAACACAACCTCTTCCATTCTCTCTCCCCAAAACCAAAACCTAGTCTCTCTCTACTCTCCATTGCTGCAAAAAATTTTCTCTGCAAGAGCCAAGAGCACTCATTCCCCCATTGAAAAAGGGAGAAGCTCAAGAGCACACTAGGGAAGAGTAAGTTTCAAACCCTACTCTATTTTTTCTCCTCTCTTCCTCTTCAAACCTGAAACCCCTAAGGGTTTAGTTTACATGAATGTGATCTAAAAGCCATGCATGACTTTGATCTTGTGTTCTAGGGTTCAAGAGAGGCTTGTACGGGTAGTACCTCAAGAAGTTAACACTTTGCTGATCTAGTGGAAGAAGGGTAATAAATCTTGGTAGTTTGCATGTTTTCTTCCTCATCTAAGTTTCTACCCTAATCCTTTTCAAAAAAATCTGCATGTGGAACTTGGGGCTCAGTTTTGAGAGTTTAGAGCACTAAGGGAAGGTGTTGAAGAGCTAAGGAACACATCTCCAAGCCGGGCTTTGAAAGGTTGAATCTATGGTTGAGTTCTTTATGTTTTGTGGTGATTCTTGTAGACCTGGTTGTATAGGGTGTTTCAATAGTTTTTAAGCTTATTTTATGCTTAACGTTGAGATTTTATGAGTGGTATGATGATTTTCATGCATGCATGTGGCTAGGTTATGCTAGAAATGCTTATTGATGTGAGGTTGTGTAAAAAAGAAATGTTGCCAAAATTTCATGGTCTGGCTTCCAACAGGTCAGATCACACTCTACTGCCTCTGTCCGTGAAATATTTGTGTAGTTGCATAGTTCATTGTGATTACTTTATGATATGCTTTAGAAAATCGTAAAAATATATTTTTAAACCCAAGTTATGAACATTTTGGCATTTTGAGGTAAATCTGGAAAATTTATGGGTAGCATGCACTACCCAGATTGTTTTGACTTTTGAACAAGTTTTACTAATAAAAAAGCTATGAAATAGGGTGTTAGTTCAAACATGTATAAGGGTCACTATATAAATTTAGAGGAAAATCGGTTAAGGTATAAGAGATATTATTTTTCAAAGTTTGCCCTAGAATGTGGAAACAAAACTTCTCGGCTGCAAACACTGCCCAGATTTCTTTAAATATATTGATGAGTTTTATTATTCAAAAAATTATGAATTTTTTAAGGAAGATAATTTAGACATGTATAAAGATTCTATAAAATTTTAGAAATAACTGAGCTATGATGTAAAAGAAGTAAATTTTCAAAGTTACCTTAAAATCTGGGAAAAACTTCTGGGTAGCAGGTACTGCCCAGATTGATTTAAATTTTTAATGGGTTTTGCCCTCCCAAAAATTATAAAATTTTGAGAAGAATTAGTTATGAGGTGTATAAGGACTCCGGTAAAATTTTAGAGAAAAATGTGTCACGGTTTAAGAGAAATAATTTTTCGAGGTTTTCTCTAAAATCCGAAAGTAGTAATTTCGAACCTTAACAAAAAATAATTTTTGGGAGGTTAGTTCTCTTAACCTAAAACAAGTTTTTGACGTGAGGCTTTCGCCTAGTTCTCGTCCTTATGACACAAAATATGTGAACGATAGTTTAAGGATATTTTCCCCAAAATTCAACTTAGGGCAAGAGTTTAAAAATGAGACTTTACCACCTTAAGTTAAATAGTGGAAGTAAAGTCTAGGAAATGAAAAGAATTAGTTCCTTGCAAAGATAACTAAGGATTTGGAGACTTAACTAATCCCAGATCAACCTGAGTTTATTTAAAAGTTGATTTTTACCATTTTTAAATTAAGGGTCCAATTGCCCTTCTTTTAATAAATAATGTAAAAAGAGATTCTAAGTTATGGATAAAAATGGTAAGAATGGGAGTTGGGTTTTGTATAATCTTTAAGAGAATGGGATAACATTATCATATATTATTTGTAAAGAGTCAAAAAGCGGTATGTTGGTAAATGATAGAAAACGGTAAACTTTCATAAGAGGACGACAAGTTGGTATTTTTCTAAATGTAGGACTTGAATAAAACTCCTTTTCCTAAAACTAAAATACGAGTTATTCGATAATAGAGTTCTTTATTTAAAGAATATTAAGATGCACGACACGGAGAGCGTGTTGCGGTGAGGCCAATTTTCTTATGTTACTGTAATGACTGAAACGAAATCCGGCCTTATACACTGTAAGGTGTATAAGAGGCTATAGTATAGAGTCTCTAAGAGAACTTTATTGCATGTAGCTATCATAGAATATTAGCTATAAGAGTATGCCATAGTTTAATCTAAGTATAGTGTATTAATTACAGTAACCGGGAAAGGGAAAACGAATAGCAGTGTTAAAGATCCAGTTGGGAGCTAAGGACTCCAAGTAAGTTAGCATTTCTCTTTATTGGCTACAACATGAATATACTAGTATGTGCTTGTAGTAGTAGATTACACTAGTCTTTTTTTTGGGTCATTAAGACCAAGGTATGCTTAACACCTACTCTTGCAATGCTTTTGCATTTTGTGGCTAAATGGTAAGTAGGTTCGGGTTGAAGCCAGAACCTTAGCATAATATAGTCCGGGTTGGAGCCAGGACACGGTAAGAATATATGGTCTGGGTAGAAGCCAGGACATGGTGAATATATAGTCTAGGTTGGAGCTAGGACATGGTGAATATATAGTCCAGGTTGGAGCCAGGATAATGGTAATAAAGTCCAGGTTGGAGCCAAGACATTAACACCGAGTTGAGGCCCGTATCCTTTGTTGATGATTTAATTGCTTAGTCATGATGTGTGTTAAATATATTTGAATATTCTGAGAATCTTCTTAGTGCAGGATATTACGATATGAGTGATATATTGTATGTTCTGGGAATTTTCTGAGTGCAGGTTATTGTACTATGTGTGAACTTGGTTGTTAGAAACAACCAAAGTTATTGTTCGGATATGGCAATCCATATTGTATGTTTTGGGAATTTTCTGAGTGCAGGTTATCATGCTATCTGTGGACTTGGTTGTTATAAACAACCAAAGTTATTGTTCGGGTATGGTTTCCATATTGTGTGTTCTGGGAATTTTCTGAGTGCAGGTTATTGTGTTATGTGTGAAGTTGGTTGTAAAAAACAACTAAAGTTATTGTTCAGATATGGTTATCCATATTGTATGTTCTGCGGATTTTTTTGAATGCAGGTTGATATGATATGTATGAAAATGGGTTGTTGGGTGCAACCAGTGTGCTTGATTTCCTATATGGCTATTATTAAGAATTGTATTATAGGGTTGGAATTTATCCAAGACCCTAGTGATCGGTATTGATACCTACCTTAGGTTAACCCGTTATTGGGTTTGGTATATTTGTGTGCAAGGCTATTCTTACTAAGCGTTTCTGCTTACCTAGTTGTTTCATGCTGTAGGTTAGTGCAAAAGCAAAGTGGAGTAGTGAGTGCCGGAGTCTGCTTATGGATATGTACATGTGGCCTGACCTGGGGAGATTTTTAATGTATGACCATTTTGATAAGAAAAATCTGGAAGTTTGTTACTTTTTTGGGATAATTGTTTTGTTATATCTATGTGGAAGAGAAGTTGTATTTCTGCTTGCTAAACTAAAAGTGTTCACACACAATCTTTTTAAAAGTTTTTTTATATGGATTTTCGGTACAATGATTTAAAGTAAAAGTTTCGATTTCCGCATGTTTTGGTCTTGTATGTTTTGAGGGTTGTTACACCAACAAGCGTTTTTATTTGTTTTAAATTCACATAATTTGACAAAAACATATTTTATTTCACAAAATATAAAAAAAAGTTGCATTTGTTTAATTAAATAAAAATTCCATTAAAATGTGCGAAAAAATATCTCTTGTTTTCCTATGTTCTGAAATAAAAAATTTCGGGCATAACTTGTGCATTTTTAAAATGTTTGATTAACTACCCCAACAAAAATAACAAAAAACACTGCAAGCAATATTTATTTAAAATACACATTTAATCATGTTTAAACCATCACCTAGTAGGTTTCTACAATTCATGCATTCCAAGAAATAGTTCTAAACATAACCTAAATAATTCAATCGTTAGCATGCTTCTAAGATCACAAGTAACACAAAGAAGAAAAAAATAAAACATGCTACAAAGAACCCTAGGCTGAAAGCTATAACATATTTCTATCCCTTATTGTTTCCAAAACCCAAAATAAATCCTAGCATATTTCTATTATCAAGCATGCATTTTATAAAACTAACATTAAATATCAAACACCAATGCAACATAATAACATGATTCTAACACGTAAACCTTCAAACCCAAAATCACTTCTACAATATCATAGATTCTTTTACTAAAAAATATTATACATGCAATATAGCCACCATCATCAAACAATTTTGTCATGATCCTACAATTTAAATAAGAATTAAAACACCACAACATAAAAGGTAACAAATTCAATAAAATCTCCATTCGTCACAATCTCGCTTTGACAAAAAAAATCTCAAAACATAAACAAAATATATATCATCAAAACAACAATAACCAAAATGAAAAAATGACAACCATAATAAGGTAAAGGTCCCCATTACCTCTCTTGCTAGAATTCGAGACCCAAAACAATGGCCACCCTTTTTGATCAACCCTATTTCCATTCTTCTCTTTTCTTCCTTCTCCTTTCTCTCCTCTCCCGCGAGCTCTCTCTCTCTCTCTCCCTCTCTTTCATTCTTTCTTTCTCTATCTACCTCACGCACTCTCCTTCTCTCCCTCTCACAATGCAGTCAGCCAGCCTCCAAATGGTTGAGGAAAATACCTCCCATTCCTTTTATCTCTACTAGGCCTAACCCTAAGAGGAAATCTCCTAATTCAATTCCTTATCCTCTCCCCAAAAACAAGTGATGGGACACAAAAGAGGAAACTAAATCCTTTTGCCTTGACCGACACCCTCATCACTCCCCCCCCCCCCCCCCCCCCCTCTCTCTAAACACGACTATCACACACACACACCATCAATTCTCCAAAGTCTAATTTCCCAATATAGTTAAAAAAGAAAACTAATATATTTGATTTAAATTTAAAAAATAAATGGAAATCTCACCATTTCCCTCTCTTCCCCACGCCCACACCCACTCTTCTCTCTTTCCTCTTCTTATTATTTCCCATTTCACACTTGAACATTACCTTCTAGCATATTCTCCCTTTTATTTCATTTTCTTATTTAAATAAAAAAAACTAATTTATTAAAAGAATAATCTAGAATATTGCAGGGGAAAAACTATTTCATGCTCACCATACAATCATGCATATGCACACACACAAGCGCTAAGGTACATTTCTACTAACCATGCACCTTGGTGCACACAACTAAAACTCAAAAGCTCACATTTTTAATTAATTAAATAAAAAAATTAACAAATAAAAATCACATATTTTTCTACCAAACAATTGAAATACAATTAAAACTTATTAATTTAAATAAAGCACACAATTTAAATTAAAAATTTGGTGCACTACAAGAACATAGAGTCCTTCCTAATTAACAAGAAAGACTTTACCATTGATGTAATGAACAATTGAGATCCTTGTGTTTTAGATAATGTTTCTTTGGACTGGAAATTCATAATATTTCATTGGAGTTAGTGTTCTAATTGGGACAAGCACCACATGATCCTCCTTCATTTGAACTTTGTTACCGGAGGTGGTACTCACCTCGGTTTCATATCCTATGACAACTGTGTCCTCATTGTAGTGAACACATTTTATGGCAAAAATATGATGCGAAAGACGTATTTGACGAGTGATGCATGATCAAAAATAAAAACATATAAGACATGGTTTGTGTAATATACTCCATCAATCTCACTTGCATTTGGCTGCCTATAATTAGTTACAAATTTTCATAAAATAAGGGTTTAATTAATTTTAAATATGCACATGGTATATTAGGTAATATGAATGTAATTTAATCAAATTATATTAACTTACCTATAATAATCACGCAATTTGATATCGACCGCATGGTGTTTGATATGAGTGGCCACGATATCTCAAACTTCAACTCTTGTTGTGAGTACACGCTTCGAGGTGGAAGCATTCAAATCTCAGACTGTTATATCCCTCCTTCATGTGGTGACGACCAGATGATTGTTGCATCAGTGTATAGAATTTGATAAGCGATTATTCTGCAAAGGTTGTGCTAGATTCCATTACAAAGTCATCTCTCCATTCATGATGTCGTGTAGCCTTATAGTTGAGCCACTGCCAACCTCGTATAACATTATGTTTTGCACTGGGGAATGGTAGTGGTTAATGGATGCTAGACGTGGTAGAAGTGGATTGTCCATTGAGGGGATTATTCCTGCATTGAACTCAGTAGTATCTACTTCCCATCCACATAATGATGCAGTCTCAAAAAATCGCTTGAAGCTGCCACTAAATAAGTGTTAGGTCTATTGTCATTTTCTACCGCCTCAACCTCCCAACACTTGGTCTAGGAACATGATTTGAATTGTTCAGATGGGTAGAATAGTTCTTGCACCTGTTACCAAAAGATGACCATTGGATACATTGAAATATTATTTTAACTTAAAATTTTATGACGATGATATACCTTGTTTTGTTCATAGGAAACAATTTTGTATGTCCTGTCTTCATATGTCAGAATTGCCTTGTGACTTCTTGATTTCATAATTGTTGCGGAAGTGGCTGAGGCAATGTCGAAATAAACCCGATTGTAGTAACATCTTTCATGCATGTTGGTTAGTGGCTGAAGACCACAAGGACGGAAGAACCCCTCGTTATATGCCACTTCTTAAAATTGTATGTTTTTTAGATATTGTAAACATGATCTCATTGGTATTAAAGGATCCATAGTAATTGAGACATAATAATTTTAATTTATATGTAAATAATTCATATTTTAAAAATAAATTAATAGAGGGAACTTTGTATTATGTTGTTGGTTAGATATATTAATAAACTTAAAAGGAATTAGATAAATAACAAAAACAATAGGTAGCACAAATAAAGTCCACAATTACTCTATTAAGACCTAATACATTATGAGTAATAAGTATATAAAAGTTCATTACATATTTGACATAGGTTTTGAAACTAAATGTGATGATCATAATCATTCCCAAAAGACTCTTGTGTTGAGTAAGGCATCTCACTATCGCCTCCCAAGTCTTCATTCCCTGATTGCAATGATTGGTCAACATTGACAGTCCTTGTGCTTGCTCCTCTTCCCCTAGGAGTTGGTGTGCCACGATTGGGGCAAGTTCGACTATTATGAACTAGTGCACCGCGAAGTCCACATGCCCTTTGTCTGAAGCCCGATGCATCAGTTGGATTCCCCTATCTGCCATCTATATGCTTGCCTAAATTACCATGCCCTTTCGTTCTAAACCTAATTAGGTCTTGCATTATGTTGGGATTTCCTCGGTAAGAACACGTAGCATTTCTGATATGTGGTTGTCCTTGTATCTCAAACCATTCCTTGAAAATGGTCATTAGATGTAGCACACCATTTTTTTTATTTTATTCATTTGTGTGCTTTATTATATTATTAATTGTTAAGTGTTAGGAATTTAATTTTATTGTTTGAATTTTTTGGTAGAAATTATGTGAATTAAAATTTTTGATTATTTTATTTTGTGAGTTCTTAAGTTTTGGTTGTGTTCACCAAGGTGCATGGTTAGTAGAAATGCACCCTAGCACTTGTGTGTGTGCATGTGCATGGTGAGCATGCATTAGTTTTCTATGCTTAATATATTTTTCCTTTTTATTTATTTATTTATTATTATTATTATAAAAATAGAAAAAGAGGAAAAATAAAGAGGTGAGTTTTATATGTAGACTTGTACCCATTTTGGAAAGTTGGAAAATTTGGGAAATGAGTGTGAAAGGCCTTACTTGGCCTTGTATAGAGAGTTGGCAATATTATCCCTTTTCTATCAAGGCAAGGATTAGGAAATCAAATCCTAGAAATTACCTTTTCTTTTCACATTTGCTTTGTGAAAGGTTCTAGGGTTTTATAAGGAATATGATGGGATTTGAGGGTCCCATTTGGAGTTGGCTGCCTGCAGTAGAGAGAGAAAGAGAGTGTGTGAGAGAGAGGAAGAGAAAGAAGGGGAAGAGCTCGTGGGAGAGGAGAGAATGAAGAAGGACGAGAAGAGAAAAGGGATTTCAATCAAGAGAGGTAATTGATTCTCTCTTATTTTGTTTGACTTGGTGTTGATCACAGTTTATGGTTTTGAAATATGGATTGATATGGAATCTCAAGCATTGTTGTTGTTTTGTTGCTATGTTAATTCTTGTTATGTTTTGGTGGTTGCTTGTTGTGAAAAAATATTATTATGATATATGTGATATGTTGATTTTGGAAAACTTGAAGGGTTGTTTTTATGGTGTATATTCGGCCTAGTGCATGTTTTGGGCTCTTGTGTTTTAATCTTTTGATTTGATAAACATGCTTATGGAATTAAGTATATGGTTATGATGTATTAATAGATTAATTCATGTGTTAGGGTTTTATATGTGTTGTTCTTACATTTTTGGTATTCTAGGGTTCTTTTGTATAGCACAAGTATTGTTTTTATGTATGTTCATTGTTTTGAAAGTAGAAACATGTTAGGATTTCTTTTCTTTTAGCATGTTTGGTTTTAATTCTCTTCCTATCTTGTTGTCACTTGTGATCTTAGAAATATGCTAGGATTTGTTATGGGTTTTAGAAACAATAAGAAATAGAAATATTCTATAGGTTTCGCCCAGGGTTCCTTGTAACAAGTTTTTTTTTTTTTTTTTATCTTAGAAGCATGCCAATGATTAATTGTCGAGATTATGTTAGAATTGTTTTTTTGGGATGCATGAGTTGTAGAAACATGCTAGGTGATGATTTAAACATGGTTAAATGTGTATTTTAGATAAATATTGATTGTTGTTTTTTTTTCCTTATATTTATTTTGATAATTAACCAATAATTTTGAAAAGTTTTGCCACAAAGTTTTCATTTTAGAACTTACATAAATAAAAGACATTTTTTTTTCACATTTTAATGAGATTTTTATCTAACTAAACACATGCTTTTTTTTTTTATATCTTGTGAAAGAAAATATGTTTTTAGTTCAATCATGTGAATTTAAACAAATAAAATGCTTGCTGGAATTTTCGGTTTATTGGGAGAAAATGTCTTTTAAATATAATAAGTAAAGCAAGTGCTCAAATAAATTAAACCCTAGAATATATACATGAAAAATGTAATCTTTTTATACTTGAAAGTATGGAATATTTTAATTAAAATAATGCAGTTTTTCTTTGTAAAATAATTAATCAAGTAGCATTATTTTTATGAAAATAAAAGTATTTTTATTTGAGTAAAAGAATGGTATAAATAAACTTTTTCAACATAATTAAAATTATGGTATTTATAATAATGTGGTAACTTAGAGATACCATTATTTTAAACAAAGTTAAATGGGTAATTTTTATTTAACATTTTGGCAAAGGGAATGAGTACAAAAGATTGTTTTATCTTAAATAAATATGTTAAATTATTTACCAATAATTAATTTTGGGTAAATTAATTATTTTTGAAAATAAACACAAAAAAAAGGGTTAGCAGACTTCCGTTTTATCTTATTTTAATTTAAATTGGTAAATGAGATAAATACTTGGTAAATGACCACTAAAATGAAATAATTCTTTTAGTTATATTTTAAGTACGATTTTAATATAGCCTTGCAATATAAATCAAGTTGGTAAAATATTTTTGTCAAATAAACTTTACCCGAATTTTAAGAATTTAAAGGGACTAAAACCTACCAACTTCTACGCACATTTTAAAGATTTTTCCCACGTATGCATGTTACATGCAAGCTAAGTTTTACGTTCAAATATATGCCATTCGATTAAGTGCATGATTCTTGTTTTGCAAACATTGAGGATTCACTAGTAGACTCAATATTATTCTTTTATGATTTTATATGAAATTGTTGAATGTTTATAGTGTGGTGCAACATGTGCCACGTGTGCATGGCCCATGCACACATGTGGTATGTTTGTTGGGTATGTGTAATCTGACATGATTTTAAGACGAACGTTTGATTATGATTCTAGGCTTGTTGTGAAGTACTCTACACTTTATTTGTTCTTGGACTTGAGGTAAGGAAATTTGCTAGAATTTTCTTTGAATTATGTTATAAAAAGTATGAGCAAATATGTTGAGCTATTGTGTTATGAAAAGTATAAGCTATGGTTAGCTAATGTGTTATGAAAAGTATGAGCATCTATGTTATGATATGAGTTGTTGTATATCTGCTTGTATGTTTTATGAAAAGCAGTAAGTTGTTAGCGTGCTAAACGCAACACAACAAAGGAGTTACTAAAGATATGACGTAACTCATAGGGCGGACACGTCGAGGTTATTCGAGGACCAGAGTTCCTGTTTACCTCATAGAGGAGGTTTTACCAATTTATGCTTTTAATGGTTACCTCATGATGTGACATGGAAAATAGGGGTGCCATGATCAGATGATGTATCATTATGCGTATGAAATCCTATGATTATGGTATGAATATGATATGTCTATGATTTATTATGATATGCCATGAGTTTACGATATGTACGTAGATTGCATTGTGTTTCTTGTTAATTGTTGTATTTTGTTTGCACTTCTTTAGTGGGCTTTTAGCTCACCCCCTTATTTTCCCCCTTTCAAGTAGGCAATAAAGTTTCTTCCTGGCACGCACTGTGATGTGGGGAGTTCCAATGTCTTGGCATGCATGACGCGGGGTGTCCATGAACTAATAACAATCTAGATGAACGCCAAGAAAGTTTATGAACTTTTATGTTATGGTTTATGTTTTAATTACGTCACAGTGGGACCTATTTTTTTTATTTTATTTCCAAGATTGCATAAAATACACTATATTTTTATTTTAAACTATTGAACCCAAATTGCATGTTTTGACAAGGCCCTACTGAACCTTTTCTCTACAGTGGTTTTTTTTCTAACAATTATGAATTGAGAGTTGTCCATAAAGTAAATAGTTTAGGGCGTTCTTACATTAGACGCGCTATTTCTTCATTTGTTGTGTAAAAGTACCTCGGTGACTTAGAGGCATAGAAGTTCATCATTGTTGCATTAGAAGATAGAGCACCAAATCTAGACATTTCACACTGCATGGTTTGTTCTTCCAATGGATGGCTTATTTCCATCTCATTTGGGGGGGGGGGGGGGGGGGATTTTTGCTTCCATACCCCACCTTTTCATGAGCAATGGATTTGAAATTCTCCTCACACAACAAGACTTCATGATTGCCCAAATATGTCTGCACACGCATATATATATATTGTTCTTGTAGAATACACAACTGCATAAGAAGTGGTTTGTGCTCAGGGTACGTGTGACTTTGTTTCTCGTGTCGCCGTCTCAAAAAATTTTGAGATCGAAGGTGGTGTTGTTTGTATTATCTTCACGACTGCTGATAAAATATCCATTTTGTTTTAAATTTCTGATTCAAATTTGTGGTACATTTCACAAGTGTAGAATTTGGAACATTGTTCATGAAATAACACCACCATGGATCGTCATTATCAATATCACTAATATCGGCAGCACGGTCGATATGCTCCTCAATTTCCCTCAGTTTTTGGATACACACCTGAGCCCCCTCCACAATTGTCCATAGCATGGTAGCAAGATGTAGAGAAACACTATGCCCCATCCTTGCGTGCTTAGCAGCAACTACGCGAAGCATCTGATCATGCTTTTGGAGTAATTCTTGGATGACACAGTTGGTGCACCCTCCCCGTTGCAGCTGATTGGAACTGTCGGCTTCTAATGGAAGCCGGTGTTGCACGTCAGTCACTTCTCGTTCTGGCAGGTCTAACCATTGTCATGGTGCCGTTCGGAGTCGTGAATCCTTTGGAAGGCATCTTTCCCAGCAACGGAGATTCAATCGGAGAATGGCAAAGAAACAATTTCAACTCCACGTATTGAACCGTGCACACTTCACTAGTTACAGTAATCAATCCTTATTGTTTCATTTTATATTGATGTGTACCAATTCTAGAGCTTAGTCAATTGTTTTAAGATTATAATGTAGTTAAAGTTACTGGTCAATCTTTTTTTTAGTAATTGTGGCGCTGCATTCCCATTTTTGAAAATTCGCCAATCATAATTAAGGTAATAAACGCTGGGGACAGAGAGGTGTTTATGATAAAAGATGCTTGCCTTGGTTATCTTACTGTATTTTTAAAAGTTGCAATGTATTAAACCAGAATTAGCATTGACTTGATTCATCCCTATCAGCATCCATCAATGCAATAACTTATATTTAGCCAATTGAAAGCACGCCAGAAAGTATATATTAACCCTTCGGTATATGAATTAGAGAAAGTATCTAGATAAGTTTATTAAAAAAAACTAAAGATGCATGAGAAACCTGCATTAAAAAAATGCATACAGGTTTGAAACCGCCCCATGCAGATCAACTACTTTTTGGGAAGTTAAATCACTTATTCCATATGTTCTTAAAGGACAACTGCTAACTTTAATATTAATCATATTGATAAAATAAAAATCTATAAGGAAAATAAAATTGTTTAATAGAGTTATTAATAGGTCGGCTAAAGCACTAAAAATTAATTTTAAAGGAATGATTTTAAAAATAGAAGAATAAAATTTTATTTGACAAAAAATAGTATCAAATGGATGTAAATACATGATGACACAAATAATAATACTTTAAAATGAACAACTAAATTTTTAAAAATTAAATTTAAATTTAAGTGAAATGGCGTCGTTCGAAAACAGGTAAGAAAGAGAAATATGTATAAATATTAACAATTATTGAGTTTAGTAGAAAATAAATTTAAAAATGATTAATATTATTGAAATTAATTGAATATAGATATGATGAATAGTATTAAATTAAAATAAGAAAATGATATCGATGACAATTAAAGTAAAAATATTTTACAATAATTAATTAACATATATTTCTAATAAAGTCAACTAGTAATTTATCGATTCGGCGTCATCAACTCCCAAGTTATTGCAAACTATATAGATTAATTCTATGATCAAGTAAACTAGTTATTGGGTACAGTAGAATATCTTGAGCGATCCTCATTTAAAGTCATTATGTCCTAAGTTTGTGGGGAATTTCTCGATTAATCCTCAATAAAGTCAACTAGTGTGTAGTTAGTGTCAAATTAATCGATTATTCCTCATTGAGAATCACCAAGATCTTAGTTATTGCAAACTATTTAGAATAATGCTATGATCGAGTAAACTAGTTATTTGTTGCAGTGGAATAATGCGATCAATTCAAATTTTGAGTCATGAATTCCAAAGTTAGTGGGGAATATATTGATTTTTCCGCAATTAAAGTCAACATGTACTTATTTGTTGTGAAATCAATCGATTATGACCCATTAAGAGCCTCCTAGATATTACTTAGAGTGAAATAACTCAATTATTACAAAGTTGGAATCACCAAGACATGAGTCTGTGTCAAATTTCACTATTGATCCTGATTCGTAGTCATCAACTCCTAAGTTATTGTAAACTATTTAGATTAATTCTATGATCGAGTAAACTAATTATTGATTACTATGGTATAACTCAAACGATCCTCATTTAAATTCATTAACTCCTAAGTTTTTGGGGGAATTTCTCGATTAATCCTCAATTAAAGTCAACCATTCCGTTGTAAATTTCAAAAAAATCAATCATTCCTAATCAAGAGTCACCAAGATCTTAGTTAGCATGAAATAACTCAGTTATCCCAATTAAAGAATCACGACACCTGAGTCAAGATCAATTATGTAGATTGGGCCTAATTCTGGGTCATGAATTCCAAGGTTAATGAGAAATATCTTGATTTTTCCAAAATTATAGTCAACAAGTACTTATTTGTTATGAAATCAATTGATTATACCCCATTAAGAGACACGTGGATCTTACTTAGAGTGAAAGAACTCAAATATTCCACAGTCAGAACTGCTAAGACACGAGTCAGTGTCAAATTTTCCAATTGATCCTAATTCAGAGACATCAATTCCTATGTTATTGCAAAAAATTTAGATTAATGCTAAGATAACGTAAACTAGTTAATGGGTAAAGTGGAATAACACAAACAATCCTCATTTAAAGTCATTATGTCCTAAGTTTGTGGGGGAATTTCTCGATAATTCCTCAATAAAAGTCAACAAGTTCGTTGTTAGTGTCAAAATAATCGATCATTCCTCATCAAGAGTCAACAAGACTGTATTTAGCGTGAAATAACTAAGTCATCCCTCTTTTGGAATCATGAAGACCCGAGTCAAAGTCAATTATGACGATTGGGCCTAATTCTGAGTCATGAACTCCATAGTTAGTGGAAAAAATCTTGATTATTCTATAATTAAATTCAACAAGTACATATTTGTTTTTAAATTAATCAATTGTGCCCCATTAATTGCCACCTATATCTTACTTAGAGTGAAATAACCCAATTATTCCATTGTTGGAATCACCAAGACACAGGTCATTGTCAAATTTCGCGACTAATCCTAATTCAGAGTCATTAACTCCTAAATTATCACATACTATTTAGATAAATGATATGATCGAGTAAACTAGTTATTAGGTAAAGTGGAATAACACAAGCGATAATCATTTAAAGTCATTAAGTCCTAAGTTTATGGGGGAATTTCTCGATAATTCCTCAATTAATGTCAACAAGTTTGTTGTTAGTGTCAAAATAATTGATCATTCCTCATCAAGAGTCAACAAGATCTTATTCAGCATGAAATAACTAAGTCATCCCACTTTCAGAATAATAAAGACTCGAGTCAAAGTCAATTACATCGATTGGGCCTAATTCTCCGTTATGAGCTCCATAGTTAGTGGGAAGTATCTTGATTTTTCTGCAATTAAAGTCCACAAGTACGTATTTGTTTTGAAATTAATCGATTATGCCCCATTAAGAGCTACCTAGATCTCACTTAGAGTAAAATAACTCAATTATTCCACTGTCGGAATCGCCAAGACATGGGTAAATGTCAAATTTCGCGACTCGTCTTAATTCAGAGTCATTAACTCCTAAGTTATTGCATACTATTTAGATAAATGATATGATTGAGTTAACTAGTTATTGGGTAAAGTGGAATAACTTATACGATCCTCATTTAAAGTCATCAATTCATAAGTTTGTGGGGAATTTCTTGATTATTTGTAAAACGCCCTAGAATAATACTTTGTAAAACACCTCCATGCTCATAAACTTATAGAAGAAAACCTATTATTATATGAAAATTCCAGTGGGCCTTGTTAAAACATGCAAGTTGGGCCCAATATTTTAAAATAAAATAAAATTTCTCATGCAACGTTTTTAAAAATAAATATAGCTCAAGTCCCACTGATAAGTTTTGAAACCAAAATAAAACATGACATCATTCTTTAAAATTGGCATTTAAGCTGATCGTTTTCTCGCCCATAGGATAGCCCCACGCCATACACACTTTGACATCAGAACTCCCCACATCACCATTCGTGCGAAAGAGAAACCCTATTTATTACGTGAAAGGAAAAGTAAGGGGGTGAACTAAAAGCCCAGTAAGGAAGTACAAACAATGAACAAAGAGAACACAACATAGGCATAATCATATCGTAAGTCTCACACAACATCATATCCATACATCGTCATACATCATACTTAAACGTTATCATCATACATCATACAGAAACATTGTCATTATACATCATACATCATCGACATATTCAAACATCATCATCACATCCTTGTGAACATGGGCCCCTTTCTTGTCCATGTCATATCTTGAGGTAAACAAGAGGCTCTAGTTCTTGAATAACCTCGATGTGTCCACCCTATAACTTGGGTTACGTCTTTATATCCTTAGTAACCCCTTTGTTGTGTCATGTTCAACATGCTAACAACCATTTGTTCTTCATACAACATACAAATCACATGCAATCCAATCATATTAACACAAAAGGAAATACATGATTCATCAAATTCATCACATCATCTCAAAATAACATTTCATACTTTATATCACATGGTACTTTGTCATACATAGCATATACCTTCATACAAACCAATCTTACTGTTCATAGCATAATAAAAGGTTCTATCTAACTTCCTTACTGGGCTTTTAGCTCACCCCTTACTTTCCCTTTCAGGTAATAAGTATGGTTTCTCTTTGGCACGCGCAGTGATGTGGGGAGTTCTAATGTCAGAGTGTGTATGGCGTGGGGGTATCCTATGGGCGAGAAAATAATCATCTTAAACGCCAATTTTAAAGAATGATGTCATGTTTTATTTTGGTTTCAAAACTTATCAGTGGGACTTGAACTATAATTATTTTTAAAAACGTTGCATGAGAACTTTTATTTTATTTTAAACTATTGGGCCGAACTTCCATGTTTTAGCAAGGCCCCACTGGAATTTTCATATAATAAGAGGTTTTCTTCTATAAGTTTATGAGCATGCAAATGTTTTACAAAGTATTTGTCTAGGGCATTTTACAAATGGTATCAGAGACGGTCATCCATGTTTCCAAGGACCCTCCCCATACACGCTAAAGATGGGAAAATCTCACCTCACCGCGTCGTAAGTATTTTTTCTATATGTTATTGTTTATTTCTGTTTATTTTTAATTTTATAGTTTTGTTACAGCAGTATAGTAAGATCCCTCCCATTATAAAAACCACTAAGAAACAACTACTTAAGGAAATCCGCGCGATACCCAAGGTCCAGCTTGAGGAGGACCTCTACGATTGGAGGATTTTAGTGTTGAAAACAACAACGGTGGCTTGCAATTGTATACAAGGAATAATGAACAAAAAAGGGGCATTGCTATTGCCCATAAAAAAATACTAGGTGTTGAGGGAAGCACTGTCGGTGTATCCCGAGGCCCTTCTCCAGTTAGCTATGTCATGGCACGACGTCATTCAGAACGACCTGGACTTTAGCACCTTCGAGTACGTGATCTACGATCTTATGGACAACTACTATTTTAGTCGTGAGGAGCCGGTTATAGTAAAGACGGACAACAGAGAGATGGAGGAGCATTATGAGACAGTGCACAATTTGGAGGGAGCTATTGCATGTCAAGAGGTAGTTCATGCCATACCACAAGTGAGCACTAGAATGAGAGCATTGGCGAGTGCCCCTGACTACTTCCACATCTCAAAGGACATCTTCGACTACAGCTCTGGGGATGAGTCCATAGTTGAGGACTAGAGTTTGTCACGTAGATAATTCAGTGAAATGTTAATGAATAAGATGGGATATTTTTCTTTAGAAACCCTAAGGACTTATGATTTTGGTTATTGAACACTTTATCAGTTGTTTGAATTTCAGAATAATTTTGAACACACTTTGAATGCTATGGCTTAATATTTTTCCTCTTGCAAACTCTAAATGGTGTGGATTTGGAATGTATGATCTTCACGAATATCTATCAAACTATTATGTGATTTGTCCTCTCTTATAATTTTCTTTTGGTGCCTTAGAATCTCATAATGTCGACAAGAGGACGAGAAGGAAAGGGAAGAGGAGGAGGCCGAGGAAAGGGTGTCTCCACAAGATCTATGGCCATGACAACTCTTGAAGTAGCACTACAAGAAAAAACAGTATTCATAACACTTAAAAACTACTAACCGGGACTATTGATAGCACTTCTGAAAATGCTAACATAGCCCCTGTTATTAAAAGTCCAGTCTTTTCTATAACAGTTTTTGAATGTTATGTTCGGTGTTATCTTAAACTATTCAATAACACATGTTTAGGTGCTATAATATTCAAATAATAACATTTAGATAGAGTTTTTGGTTATAAATTTGAAGTTTAATCTTGTACTTTTTTCATAACACTTTTCAACTGTTACATTTGATTATTTTGATAACATTTTTAGTTTGTTATATTATATAAACCATAACGATTTTTAACGCTTATAATATGTTTTTAAATCATAACATATAGTAATAAAATTTTAAATTTTATTTTGATAAGTATACTTATATGGTTTTTTTTTTAATTAAAAGATTTTCATTATTGTATTTTGATAACAAAAAATTCAAAATTAATCATAAAATGTAATTATCAATAGATTGATAAACCATAAGTATTACATTAAACAATAACTAATTCAAACCATGAATGTGTCTACTTCATGAGATCTTAGTTCTAACTTAAGTTTGAAAGCATAACATAATAAAGTTTTATAATCTTGAACAATTTTTACTTCAAAAATGAAAAATAGAAACATTACAAGATACACAAAAGTAAACCATGCGTGAAACTTGCTCCATCCTTCAATTCATCATCCTTTGTGCACTTGTCTTTGTTGTGAGTCCATTTGTTTAGCTACAACAAAATTTAAATAAGTAATGCTTTAACTTAAAGTTATAGTAAACTAAAAGAGTACATAAAAAAAGTTAATTACCTAATTATAACTTTATCAGCTGGCCATGCAATTATACTACCTACAACATCTTCTATAGTAGACATAATTGTTGAAGGCCTCCACAGAAATGCATCATTCTTTCTCACAAGATCTATCCCCACTTTCATAGCACTAGGCCCAAGAGGAACATGGTGAACCTCATCCTTTGGGTCACTTGAGATAAAATAACCTTCTGCAATAATTTCTCCAGATCCAATCCAATCTAATATTTTGCATTTTGAGCCAAATGTGTGGTTCTTGACACTCTAACAATATATCAATATAACAAATTCAGCAGCAGTAAATGATTTTATATTGAATATTATATGTTTTAGATTTTATCATTTTCATATAATTAGTATCATAATTACCTGAGTGGAATGAACATGAGAATTTGATTGAACATTGACATTTGATTGCTCCTCACTCTGAGTAGATGTATTCTATTTACAAGTAAGATAGAAAGACATGAATTCAACATAAAAATTAAAAAAAATACAAAAGTAAAGACTAACCAAAAAATTAAACATGAATCTTAGTTATTATTGCAATTCAGCCACATGAAAATATAGTTTCAGCATCAAAATACTTGATTTTTCATTAAAGAAACAATGAGTTGCTCCATGTGTTGCATTTTGTCTTTCAAATATAGTACCATAAGTGGGCCAGTAAAAAATTAAAAATGATAAATAGTGTTATAACATATATCACTTTTTGAAGTATATGATTTTTTTTTCTAACAAGTACTAATACGTATACAATAGTACAATAACACCTACTTTGTTACATAGTTTTTAACCTTTAAAACAATTTTTTTTTTGTCAACCAATAAATCGTTAAACAAATTTAGAACGAGTAGAATTTGCCTATTTTGATGCTAATTATTACGAGTCAAATTACACTTATTACTCTTTAGAAATATTTTGTTAAGAAAAGTATTTTATGTGTTTTATGATCAACTATTAAAGCTAATGTGGCAATATAAATAGTGTTGAAAAAAATATAAAAAATAGTGAGAAAAAAATAATGAAATCTTCTACGGAAGAGGTTTTCTCCAAACTCATTTATTTAGTCATTAAAAATTGGGAGGAAAATTAAAAAAAGAAAAACTGACAAAGAAAAGTCAAGAAACACTCTGTTTTCCTCTTCTCTTTTCTTCTCTTCTACATCAAAGAGAAGACAGAATTCAGTTTTCACTAGGCCGAGGGATTCATTCGATAGTTGAGGTTGTTTGTGACCAGTTTAGCTTTACTGGGTGTGTTTAAGAGTTTAGAAGAAGTACTCATCTTAGTTCGTTAATTCTGTTACATAATCACTCCATTTTCAACCAAAAAATGCAAATAAATCTTAGAATTTTTAAATTAATTCATTTTTTTTTTCCAAAAACATCAAACAGTGCATATTACATTTTTTTTCCTCCAAAAACTGCTTAGAATTTTTAAATTAATTCATTGAATCTTTGAAGCGTTGCATGTATTAGGAAATGTTAGTTCTTACGTTTGAAGCTGTGATGTTGTCACTTGACAAGCCTGAATGTTTACCAGTGACAAATTTTACAATATTCAATTTCTAATATAAATGTATATTATGTTTTATTGTTTCTATTAGGGTTACCGCATGCAACCCAACACCTAGACCTGGAGACACATCCCAAGTGTTTTTTTTTTCTTTTGAATAAACCAAGTGTTTTATTGTTAATGTTTCATTTGAAAAATGCATTTGGAAACCAGTTTTAAATTGTGATGACTACTGTTGTTCAAGTTACAGACCACCTTAAAGCTATCTCTTTAAAATGACACCTTAAAAAAATAAAGATTTAGGTTATATAGTAGAAGATAAAACTTCGAACTGAGTTATCATATCATATTGGCAGTTTCACTCTAAAATTGGCATCCCCCATCAATTATATATCATGCTTAACTGTAAGATTGAAGTGACTAAAAGCACAAATTGTAAAATGGTCGAGCCATGAGATGATTTGATTAAGTGCTTATGTGCTAATTCGCTTTTTACCTTTTTTTTATGGGTTGAATTTTTTGGCGGTTCAATGATCAAAGAATTAATAAAAGTTAAATGTTGTTTTTATATTATGTTGAGTTGGGCTATTTTGTTTTGTTTCGAAGCACCATTTCTTTTCAATGTAGTTAAGTGGCACCACAACCTCAGCCATTCACTTAAGCATGATGTTCTTAGGGATGAAATCGAGAATGTAAATTTTTTCTTAGAATATTAGTACTAATTGGAATTGTTTTAGTGGGACACTCTAAATTCCAATGAATAATCATTCCAAAATCCTTGCTTTAATTTATGCATCACGTGTAGGAAAAATCATGATGACTAATTATATATATGCTATAATGATAACCAGATGCTATAGTGAATCAATGATAAGATCATCTCAGTGATTCATTCATTCTAAAGTTTATATATTCTCTTTTTCTTTTTTTACCTATTAAAATTCATTCCTTATTGCTCAAATGGTTTTGATTGTTCTAGTGCAGAGATTTTTAATTGTATGTTATAGCAGTTACTTGATTTTCTAGTACCATGATTCTTAGTCCCACTAAAGATTTCTTGGTCTAAATCTATTACTAATTTCTAGTACTTTAGTTTCATTAAGCTTTCAAGAGATTCTAGTGTTATTTTTAATTTAAAAATCAGATTCTAAAATGGTAGCCACTAACTAATTGGGTTCGGATCAAAGAAAAGATTTTAGCTTGGGTTGTGGCAATTAAATCTAATCTATACATATGGAAATAATGAAAACAATATGACTAAATGAAAAATTTAATCTATACATATAATGAAAAATCTAATCTATACATATAAAAGCTTACCTAACCATCTATCAATTCCAAGTCAAAAAATTCAAACAACACACAATAAGTTTTCTTCCTTATATCACCGCAGCACACAAACAAATTTTCCAGAACCTACTTCTCTAATACACACAAGTTTTCAACCTTCCGTTATCTCCGCAACACACAATTTTAATCTCAGAACCTACTTCTCTATGGATGAATATTTAAGATATTCAAACTCCTCTAACATTTTAAAGATATTAATAATAAGAGTTAAAAGAACAAATTCCGTACCTCTTGCAAATTACCTTTGCAATGCTCCTTGCCAATTCGATCCCCAACCTAAAGAATATTATCAATACTTAAAAGATTAATACAAAATTAAAATTTGTCAATAGATATTAAACAAGCATGTATGATAAACTAACAAACTAAACAACATGGCAAGCAAGCTCAAACAACCAAAAATAAAAGTTGGAATATGACCAATCAGAATAAGGCTTAACCGTTCAGTGGATGGGTTTAAACTTAACAAGAATGATATTGCATTGAAATATTGGGCTTTCTATTTTTCTTACTGTTTTCAGAATCTGAAGAGATTTTTCTTACTATTTTTCTTACTGTTTAAACTGTTCAGTGGATGCTTTCTATACGTGTTTAGTGTAAAGCAGACCCAAAGTTGGGTTTAGTCTAGATCAGCATTCCTATAAATTAAGATTAAAGGTACATATTATTTTGTATTAACTTTTCATGACCTTTACCACTTCCTCAGCCTATCAACTCTATTTGGTAAGATTGCTGGTTTTTAGACTTGTTAGTAATAAATTGTAATACTAGATGGAATACACTGTTGCTTTAATGAGTTTTAAATTAACAAGTGCTCCTCATTTATTTATTATTGCCAATATATATAGGAAGATCATTTAAAGCCTAAAAATAAATAATTTTTATTTATTCAAGAAGTAAAGGAATATTTTAATCTTAAACATTAGATTATAATTCATGGTTTAGAAACAATGTCGTTACACGATTTTTTTACGATCAAATGACCTATATATAAAAATAAAAATGTGTAATATATTCAAGAAAAATTATAGCAAATAAATAATTTTTCTTGAATATATTAGTAGCTGGCTTCCATGCCATTATATGAGATTAAAATTATAATTTTTTTGGAGTTATCCTCTCTATTTTATTAGTTCTTTGGATGGGGATCTGGGAAAAGTAGCAAAATGTTGAGTGTTTGTGCTGAGTGTTGTGTTTTGGGATTCTTGTACAAGTCTGGAAAGACAGGTTGCTAGTTTATGGTGCTATTGAGACTAGGTACTATCTGTGGTATATTATGACTAACCTTTCTTCTGTTTCTTCTTAGTGCTATTGATTCATCTAGTTAGTGGTTTTATTTGTTACCTCTAACTTAGTTATAAACATCCTAAATTTATTTGGTTTCAGTCTAACTTAGTTATATACGTATATTCTCTTTTGTGCTGCTGCTTAATTATATATTGGTTTCATTGGCTTGCTCCAAGTGTGCTGACTCTAACATTTACTGAATTGTTTTATGCCAATTTATATGGACAAAAACAGTAGACAAAAAATTAAAGTGATGAATTCAATGGTTATATGCTCAGAGTGGCCATGTCATTATGGTTTGCTTATATATATACACACACACAAACATAATGGCCAACTATTGAGCTAAACTATTCATTTACTCAAAGTGATGTGTATGTGAGATATTTAAGCACCATGGTGTCCATTAATTCTTTTCTTAGTTTTTATGATATTAATTAAAAAAGTTTTGAGAAAGTACTGCATTTTCTACGTTTTGGATTATATGTGCTCTGTAATTGCATTATCAACCTGTCATGAAATTAATATAATCCTAATACATATTTAGTTTTAAATAATTAGAATACTATCTTTTTAACATAACTAGGAGGAGCTTTTATATTTATTTGGTACCAAATTATTTCAGAGCTTGTCTGTCTACTTATTTTACAGTGTAATGTCTTCTTTTAACCACCCATTTTCATTTGTAAAAGTTATGATTAAATGCTTTCAATTTCACCATCCATCATGCCAGTTTCAAATAATGTTTGTTTGAATCAATTTGATAGCTATAAGTGGGTGTGTTGTGAACCTTTCCATATACATGCATTGACAGTATTGTCATTTTTATTGGGTTATTTAAAAAATTCTATCATTATTTGATCACTTACCTGATTAAAAAAGACTAGAGTTTTTCTTCTCTTTCTTTTTTTTAATGACATAAAAGAGTTTCCCTAACAATAGCCTTGGTAGAACATTAGAGTGTAAGCTCTTTCATTCAAGCTGTTGATATTTAATTTTGTTTATTCGTATTTTGCTGAATATTCTTCTTATTTTAAAATATAATACTTAATATTCTTCAATAGTGTGTTACTTTATTTTAGTACCAGTTTTTTGTTGGTTCCTTGATCTGTAATGGAAGTGAAACAAGCACTTTTGTTAGGAAAGGTCATAAAACAGTAGACATGCCTCTTGACAGTGATGTTTTCCAAGTTTTTCTTGGCTACAATGATCCTTAACAGGTATATGCATTTGTCTATATGTATATTTTTTTTTAAAATGAGTTTCAATTCTTAGTTATAAATTTTGCTTGTATAGATAGCTATTGGTTTATTCTACATGGTTCCTGAGATTTGAAGCAATCATGATGTTGGGTTTTCTATTTGGTGGAATTAAGTTAAAGAATTTGACTTGAAATTTATGAAATTGTTCAAATGGTTTCATTGTTTGATGGCCTGAAATTAAGGTTCATATTGCACTAGGATACCAACTTGGGAAGACATAAATAGTGTTCATGGGTTACAATGGCCTAACCAGGTTCAAGTAAAGTGTTTTACTGCATGTAAGTTAGCAAGAAACAAAAGGTTGTCGAGAGCAAATTAGTAACTTATAAATTCATCAACTGTACTTCTGGTTTATAAGATAAACATGTGTCAAGTAGACTTCTGTAACTTGTTATATTTTAATTGCCTGGTTATTATTTATGTATACATTTGTTGGCATTATGTGGTCATTAATACATGAGATATAAAAATACCACTATCCTTATTCTAGACATAATAGTAACTTACACAAACTACAATATTATAGAGTTCCAATTCTAGTGAAAAACAAGATTAGCTGTACCAAATTTACAGAAGAATAATGAAACAACTACCTGATTATATGCATATTATTCATATGTTTTTCACAATTTAAACACTATACTTTCATGAAGTCTCAATTATATTCTCTTAGAAGAACTGTATTCTCGTCACATTTTTAACGCCTAGAATCAAGACATAAAGCATTTCTAGACATCTTTTTCGATGAATTATATGGTAGAAGTTTTAATATCCTTGCAGCACACACACACACACTCACATGCATCCACACAGTTGGAACTTTCCTGACAGTGCTCGTGAAGCAATAAATATTATAAGTTCCAGAACTTACACTCCTGCCATTCGTGGCTGGAATAAGATTTCTCCTGTTTGAAACCGTTCTTTTGAAAGAGTGAACTGACCTTCTCCTGCTGCGTCAGATGATGCTCGTGTATCTTTGAGTAGCTCAGCCTCATAATCATAGGCAACATAACAGAGATTCTGTATAGAAATAAGGTCATAAATAGAACTCAGCTTCAGCAAGGTCTCCTTACAAAAATGAGAGAGAAGAGCAGTAGAAAACAAAATTGAAACATTCCACTAAAACACAGGATACTAATGGTATTAGTAGTTTAATGTACCATGAGCAAAATATTTTCTTTGAGGGTGCAAAGCTGATAGTATTAATACAGAATAACTACAGTAAGGAAAAACGAGGATAAATATTCAACAACAATATTCTGCACTCAAGAAACAAGCAAGACTTGTACCTCTTTCAAAGTGCGAACGGTGTACAGCGATTCAAAACTAATATTGTTCTGCTGCATCAACTCCTTAAGAAACCCGATAAGTTTTAGTGCTCCCAGTCCCACAACCTCCACACCCACTTTGTGCATTACTTTACCATGTAAAACTAGAAGCCGAAAAAGAAAAGAAAAGAGTATATTTCAGATCCCCAAACATTGAATGCAACCAAGATATGATATAAAAGAAAGCACTGGAAAATCCATAGAATGAAAATGAAAAAAGAAGAATAAAAGCAGCAAGGTTGCATGGAAAGTTAAAACTGTAACTTATACTGCAGGGCTAATCAGTATATATCATAGGTAAATGAAACCTTGTTGATAGTTTAAGGAAGCATAAAGCATATAAAAGATAAAAGAGAAACTATCACTCCTTACTTGGAACAACTGATGTGACTTGAAACCCAATATTTACAACAATTCCTGAAGTTCTTCTAGCAGCATACAAAGCTAAAGTTGCCTACATTTTCAAAAACAGAAAATGGATAAGATCTTACAAATAAAAAACATCTATCAAAGAATCAATCGAACATTTTAAGCCAAAAGCAAAAGGTCCAAATTACTCATAAACAAGCATAATTACATAAAGCATCTCAGCTTATAGTGTTAATAAGTAAATTTGGTGCCTGTTCAGGATTGTCAACCACTCAAGTCACAGAAGCTTGCTTTACAAAAGGAAAATGAAGAATGAAAATTGGATCAAGGCCTCGAAATCTATATCCGATGGTAAATGTCATTTTTGCATGAAACAAACTAATCTTAATTCTTTACCAAAGAGGGGTAGCTCAAATGATAAGGCATATGGCTTGCTATATCACAAGGTATGAGGTTTAAGTTTCTCTTGGATACCTACATAGCAATTGTTAGCGGAATCCTAGTTTTAAAAAAATAAAAAATTACTCTTATTTCTTTTAGTATTAAATATTTTAGAATATTAAACAGCAACGGCAAGTTAAGGCTTAGCGAAATTTACCTGATTAATTGCACAAACAGCAAGAACATTCATGTTAAATAGTGTTGTATATATAGCTTCCTTGAGTTGCCGTCTTGATGCTTTTGCAGATTCAGTATCTGCAATAAAAAGAAAGAAACCACATCATAAGGACAGAAAGTGTCTCAAACAAGAAAAACACACAATTCTCAAGTGTCTCACTAAGGAATTACACGACCAAACTTCAAAAAAATTGAACTATCTAAATTACAGAAAAGGCAATGAATATATAGAAGCTGACCATCATAATGCAATATTGGCATAGACACAACCACTGGCTGTGATGGTGCTCTTACCTACATCCTGTAAAAGACATATCAAATATACATATGTGAGTAAAGAAGCTAATTTCATTAAAGCCAAAGCAAAGAAAAAGAGAAGAGCTACCTGCTATAAATAGTGGAAAAAAACTGTCTAAGTCTGGTATACATTGGAGACTAAATGTTACCAAATTCCTGCATATGAGAAAGTGACAATTGGGATTACACACAGTTGTGGTTAATGAATGAATGAATGATGAAACTTTGAAGCTGGTAGTTAAAAGGTGACCAAGAAAGTAGTAGAGCGCACAGATGGAGCAGCATACTTGCTCCAACCGTATTTGCAATAGCCAGAGCCACCTGGTCAAAGGACAGAGAAGAACATAATAATAGAAAACAAGAAATGGGTATTGACTAGTGTTCCTTCCTATATAATAACACCACAAGGAGCATATAGTTATATTTTAATTGCCTGGTTATTATTTATGTATACATTTGTTGGCATTATGTGGTCATTAATATTATTGATTAGTTGTAGATATCAGACTTAAAGGAAACCAAGAACTCGTGCACACGTGCCTTACACTAGAATATCATGTATACATTTATGAGGTGCATGTACCAACACAGATTTAATACATACTTTAAGCATAAACCTTCCCCTGTTTTAGCAAAAGACTGAATTGTTCGATCACATCGTAATATTTTATTAGGATCTGGAAATGAAAAGAGACAATTTTTCATCTAGACCAGATTTAAAAAGGTCAAATAAGAAAAACCTAATTTAAGAATACCATCATATGATCAGTCATCATATAGCAAAGCAAGTACGACACGCTACTAAATTCTGAGACCACCTGATTCATTTACAAGAGTGCAATTTTCTTTTTCCATTCAAGTAAGATTGTATTCTATCATATACAAGATTTACAACACCAAAGAAAAATGTGAACAAAGTAAAAAAAAAACATAAAAGAAGTTAATTAAGCAAAAGAAACATGAAAACAGTAAAGGTGCCTAATTTGTGTACCTGAGAATGAGTGAAACAGCTGGTGGGTTTGAGGTATTTCTCAGAACAGAAGAGGCTCCTCCATTGATAGAGCAAAGGAGAACTTGGTACAAAGAGAGGGCTGACTTGAAAGAGCAAGCTACGGGACCTGCAAGACTGCAAGTTCAAATGACTCGATCTCTACATCTTTTTTATCTCCTGACTTATAATCTTCATAGCTGTTTCTCTTGAACATTGAACATAACAATATCTAAAATTGCATATCAATCTAGTTTCTATCAAAGATGGATTTTTTATCATATCAATCTACAACATTCAGCCAACAATTTGTATTATCAGGGATGAGAGAAACGAACTTGAGATAGTGGGCGTGAGGCAGAGAACTCGTGAGGCAGAGAAGCTCCACTCTGGAGCGTGACTTCGTGAGGCGGAGAAAGAGCTCCACTCTGGAGCGAGTCTTCGTGAGGCAGAGATGAGTTGAGGGCAGAGAGACTTCGTGAGGGTGGTGAGGGCGGAGAGGGTGGAGTGAGTCTTCGTGAGGGCGGAGAGGGCGGAGTGAGTCTTCGTGAGGGCTGAAGTTGTACCAACTGAAGCTCTACGAGTCCAAAGGTTCATGAGGGGACTCAAGCCTATGATTGCTAGGGATGTTAAGATGACCAGTGCTGAAGTGGTTTGTTATGCCGAAATACTAGATAGGGCACTTGAGGCAGAATACTTGGAGGATCATATATGGAAGGACAATGCTGGCAGAAGAGAGGCCCACCGAAATAAGGGCTTCAATGAGGGCAATAAGAGGAAAGCTAATGAAGGGCAGAATAGTGGCATTGACAATAGACCGAGACCCCCAGCCACAAATAACAATAGTCATAACACTCCGAACCACCCTAACAACCGCAATAGTTTCTACAATGATCAGATTCGTGGGAATCACCAAAGCAACAGAGTAGAGCGCCCCACCTGTCCTAAATGCTCGAAAAAACACACGGGAGAATGCCAGGCCGACACCAACAAATGTTTCAAGTGCGGTCAGGCAGGACATATGAGAAAACATTGCCCACAATGGAAAGCCGACAAAATAGTAACAGCAATCTAGTACCAGCACGGGTCTTCGCCTTAACCCAAATGAAGCAGCCAACAGTAATACCATAGCCACAGGTCAATTCCCTATATCTGGTATGATGTGCAGAGTCCTTATTGATTCTGGAGCGACTCACTCTTATATTTCCATGAATATGATTGATAAGTTGGGTATGCCTTATAAACTGTTTGAACATAGGTTTAGTATAATGTTATTGTTGGGAGATATGATGTTGTCAACTAGGTGGTTATAGTAAGTACCTATAACGATAGAGGGCAGGGAGTGCCTGACAGACCTTATAGAGCTAAATATACCAGACTATGATGCCATATTTGGCATGAATTGGTTATCCAAACATGGAGCGACAAATGACTGTCGAGAAAATACCGTGGAGTTCAGACCAGAAGAAGGAGAACTATGTTCTTTTAAAAGAGAGGTAGCACTTTTTCGTACATCCATAATATCGGCACTAGAAGCACGGAATATGATGCAACATGGGTGTTCGACATTTCTGGCTAGTGTGGTGGATAAATCCAAGGAGTTAGAATTGAAACCAGAGAATGTGCATATTGTTTGCGATTTTACAGAAGTGTTTGCTGAGGAATTACCAGAAATACCCCTGATAGAGAAATCGAATTCGTGATCGAACTTGCACTAGAAACAACACCGATCTCTAAAGCACCCTGTCGAATGGGCCCTGCAGAGTTGAAGGAACTCAAGAACCAGCTACAGGAATCATTGGATAAGGGGTTCACAAGATTGAGTCATTCTCCATGGGGAGCACCAATCCTATTTGTGAAAAAGAAGGATAGGATCATGAGAATGTGCATCGATTACCAAGAAATCAATAAGGTCACCATTAAGAACAAATATCCTTTGCCGATGATAAATGACCTTTTTGATCAACTGCAAGGGATAGCAGTATTCTCAAAGATTGATCTGCGATCCAGGTATCATCAGTTGAATGTAAAGGAGGGAGACATTCCGAAGACGGCTTTCAGAACACGCTACGGGCCTTATGAGAATGGTATTTAAGGACTAATTGGAGAAGTTTCTAGTAGTGTCCATAGATGATATCCTTATCTACTCGAAGACCAAGGAGGATCATGAGGAGCATTTGAGGTTGACCCTAAAAAGACTACGAGAGCCTCAGTTATATGATAAGTTCACTAAGTGTGAGTTTTGGCTGGAACAAGTAACTTTCCTAGGGCATATAGTTTCCAAGAATGGGAAAGCAATGGATTCTTAGGGTTAGCAGTTTATTATCAGAAGGTTGTTGAAGGTTTTTCAAAGACCGCTACACCCTTGACTAACTTGACCCACCAACATCAGAAGTTTGCATGGATTGAGAAATGTGAAGAAAGCTTTTAGACCATGAAGGATAAGTTGATTTCTACGCCTATCCTTTGTGTTCCCACAGAGGGCGGGAAATTTATGGTGTATTGTGACGCATCAAAGAACGATTTAGGGTGTGTGTTGATGCAGGATGGGAAGGTGGTAGCTTATGCTTCCGGACAACTCAAGGACTATGAGCAATGATACTCTACTCATGATCTTCAGTTGGCAGTAGTGGTGTTCGTGCTAAAGATATGGAGACATCACCTAGACGGGGACGAGTGTAAAATCTACACTGACAACAAAAGTCTGAAATACTTCTTTACCCAGAAGAAACTGAATATAAGGTAGTTAAGGTGGTTGGAATTAGTGAAAGACTACGATTGTGAAATTCTACACCACCCAAGCAAGGCCAATGTGGTTCCAGATGCATTAAGTAGGCGGGGACATAGGAGTGTCTCACCACTGAATACAATAGAGATGCCTCTACAAAAGGAGATTATAAACGCTGGTATTGAATTTGTGACAAGAGGCCTAGCGAACCTCATGTTACAATCCTCCCTATTGGAACAAATTAGAGAAGGGCAGTGTAACGCCCTAGGTAACCAAGACCATTACACTGTGTGTTTAAAATAGTGCAAGACTTGCTAATCAAGTCATTTGAACAAACTGTGAATCTAAAGTCATCAACTGATTAGGAATAAAAGATTTTGGTCATAAATAAGTTATTTTCCTTAAAAATGGAAGCTTATTACATAGACTCTCAAAACAGGGTTTGGATGACTTATTTACAAAAATTCCACAAGTTATAAACAACTTTAGCCACTCTAATGGAAAAAATACTCATTTTAGGTTTCCGTCCCTGTACGATCCCTCGACCGTGGTGGCCGAGCAGCTGACAATGTACACCTCGCCCCCAGAGCTCTCCAACTCATGGTTGAATCTACATACCCTTGCTCTTACCTGCACCATGTAGCACCTTGAGCCAAGGCCCAGCAAGAAAACATAATATATATAGCATGATTAACTTCAACAACCAGGTATTTCACAACTCATAACCAAGTAATCAGCAATTCACAACGTTCACCTATTCAGTGAATACAATCGACAAACTAACAATTTGTCATCCAGATAATCAACATATCATATTTATCAGATTACAACAACTATCATGATCATAATCAACAATTCATTTCAATCATTACACAATATTTAGGGTCGGCACCCTTAGGACGCTCCCTCTGTTTAACCCACTGTCTTCGGCTCACTTAGGCCGCCCCCATTGTAATACCCACTGACTCCGGCCAACTTAACCGAGTTCAGTGATTAATAAGCTGTCCTCGGCTACCAGTGTTCGAGCCGCGCCATGTGCGCAAATATTATTTATGGCACCGTTAGACCGTTTATTATATGTCCCATGGCATAATACCATCTATGACATCATATACAGAAATAGGGAGCCCTTAGTCCCATCACAATCACATAATAGTGCATACAAATATAGGAAACACTTAGTCCCAACCTAACCACAGATTTGGGTGTAGTTTTCTTACCTATTGTTCGAGCGAGAAACACTTTACGAATGACCCTCAAGAGCGATCGATATTTTAATCCCTTAGCAGTCACCTAGTCATAACAAAATATGGAATCCAATTAATGAAAATACCAATAAATGAGTCTTAACCTAAACCTCACTCCCGGGACCTCGAATTGTACCCAAATGGTAACTAGATTCGATCCCGAGCCTTAAGGATTGAAACCCCGAGCCAAAAACCCTTAAAAACACCCAAAAAATGCATCTGAGAAAACAGGGAAGCGCTGTAACGCTACCCCCCTAGTGCCCCAGTGCTACAACCAGGGACATTTTGCCCTGGCTAGCACTGTAGCGTTACCCTCTGGGCGCTATAGCGCTAGGACCAAGCAGACATGGCCCTGGTTCTTCTTCCTTCGAATTATCCATTTTCAACCTGTTTCAAAAACTTCCAAACACCATTTAAACCCCCAAATGAACCCAAATACCATATATACTAGTCATAGGCATCATAACCTACTCAACCTTTACCAAAAACCCCATTGGATTCTCTACTTTCAAACCCAAAATCCCAACTAAACTCAGTAACAAAACAGAGCAGAAAACCAGAGTTCTAGGGGTTGGAATCTTACCTCAAGCTCGGTATGAACTCCTCTTCAATGATAGAACAATACCCTAGATCCTCAACACTTGATTCCCCAGCTTAATTCCTCAAAAGAAGCTTCAAAATTGAAGAAGAAAAATGAAGAAAATGGTGAACGGTGGAGGCAAAAGATTATGCTCTGTTTTTCTCCTACATCCTTCTACTATTTTCCACCCTAAATATTGATATATATCCTTAAAGGTAAAATGACCTGAATGCCCTCAAGCTTAATTAAAATCTTTAACAGCCACCAAGGGCAAAATCGTCCTTTCGCACCTATCTTGATAATCATAATTAACACCCTCCAATTCCTGTTATTCTCAATATTCTCAAATACCAATAATTGATATCCCCTTACCCCTTAACTCCCGGCAACGTTCTAATCACCAAATTACCTCGGGACTCACTCCAAGCCCCGAACATAACCCCGTTATGACCAAACCGCTAACTAATACTCAACGATCGTCTCGTGTCCAAAAGCTCGAACAAATTCACATTATAATGTGGCCTCAACAATAACTACCAATATACAAATAATTATACAATTATTCCCTGAACGCCCAAGTTACTAAAATGCACCCATAACAGAATATATACGCATATGCATGCATTCTCCATCATATAATAATATGATCCACATAAACATGCATATAATCATATAATAGCACAAATAATCAATTATGGCCCTCCTGACCTCCTAATCAAGGTCCTAAACCTTATTAGGAAATTTGGGTCGTTACAACTATCCCCTCTTTACAGAAATTTCATCCTCGAAATTTTATCTGAGCCGCCCGGAATACAAATTCTGTACTTATGATTCCGATCTCCCAGGCCATTCCTTCACCTTACTATTTCTAAAACATTACCTTAACTCAAGGTACAATCCTGTTCCTTAAAACCTTATTCTTCCTACCTCGTAACTGAACTGGTCACTCCACATGGAATAACTCCCCTTTCAACTGTAAATTCCCATAAATCGACACATGAGTTTCTCTAACCCATGTCCTCAACATGGAGTACAAAATACACCACGTACGGCCGACAGTGCAAAAACTGTTATCAACTTAAAAACAACCTCACTGATCTTTTCCCGGACCCAAACAGTCTTAATACTCTGGGATCCAACTAGCTCTTCACCCCTTTATCCTTGGTGATATCCTAAGGAAGATACAATCTTATACTTGGAACTCCATATTCCTGTTTTCCATTTCAGTAAAAATTTTCCATTTACTTGAAAAGTGAGCCCCCAAGCTCTAACCTTTTAATAATCTCAACGATCCCCTGAACTACCTCAGGATCCAAATATAACATCTCACTAATCTCATTCCAACGAATGGATGATATACTCCATCTCATCAAGTATTCTTTCAATAATTGTTCTTCCAATAATTGGATAGCTCCCTTCCTCTCTAATTTACCATCAGTCTGAAAAAAATAATAAAATGCACCAGATTCCAATTATCTATTTATCGTCTTCCTTCATCCTTCCAAGACCTGAGAGTAAAACAAAGTCCTCATTCGATGAAATAAACCCTGAATTCCATGAAGGCATACCATCTATCTCGCATAGAGTTCTGAATACTGATCAGCTGTGTAACTTGTCCTTACTAATAAAAGCAAGTTCACCCCAAATGCTGGTCCACAATGACCCAACAATCCCACGCTGGCCAACCATCTTGGCAGCCCACTGCGATACCCATTGCGATATTTCCTTATTCCCATTATAACATACTCAAAGGTTGAAATAGCCTTACTAGTTTCTGATATCTTGTCTTGACCTGCTAACATGTTAAGAGCTTTGTCATATATTCCATTATGTCTCTTTCCATCCCAGGCCACTAATATAGAACCTTCAAACTCTGGTACTTTTTTTTTTCTGATGCCTGGATGAAAAGTCCAAGAGAGCAGTATAAAATTCATCCAAAATTTCCATGTAATTCTGTTGTCTATAAGATTCCAGATCCGATCCTTGTATTTTAATAAGCTTATACCTGACACTGTAAAATCTAGCTAAGACCTTGCCTTCAATTCTTTCCATCTGGGGTTTACTTAATTGTCTTTGTTTAATCCTTTATGAGATAATAATTCCAAGTTTGAAATTGGCTATCTAGCCCACTAGAAACTCCACTCTAGTTCTAGTCGGGTCCTTTAACCAACATCATGCATAGACAATCACTTTCTCCTGTCTTTGAAGTGTCATAGCAACCCACCAATTGATTCTAGCCTGTAAAAAGACGTAAAACTCAACCTGAAATGCACGTACCACCATGTCGCCTAAGGAAACCTCTACTCCTAAGGCATTCCTTAACCTTGGAAAAGTTCCAACTAGAATACATCACTACACCGTCGATCAAGACAACCACAAATCTAATTAAGATAATCTTTGAATACTCTGTTCGCCCATTTCACATAAACAATTTGGCATTGACCAAATCATCAACACATGACCCAGCATCCTCAGTGTCCTTATCTAATATAATAGCAATCTTCTGCCTATCCTTTTCCCCAATCTCCAGCTGGTAATAACCAGATCAAAGATCCCTAACTGTCCCTGATCTCTAGCTGGTAATAACTAGATCAAAGATCCTTAACTATCCCTATTCTCTAGATGGTAATAACTAGATCAAAGATCCACCTTGAAGAACATCATCCTACTCAACAATTGAGACTTTAATTCTCGCAGCTTTGTTAAAACCGTTCAATACAGCGTCCCAGATCTGATTCCATCCCTGACACCAACCTAATCACCATTCCATCTCTTTATGCAGATGAACCCCTTGAAAAATTCCTTGGAAACTTATCCGAAAACTCACAGACTAATCCAGTCTGTCTTTGTCCCACTGGTACAACTCAAGCAGTGTCCATCACACTAGCTAAGGCTATAACCATCCCCCTGCAGTAGATTTCCCACTCTAAATACAAGTGCTAACTACTGCAAGGGTTTCTCCCTCTTAAACTCAAGAGTTACTGTTCCTTCCTTACAATCCATCACTGTGCCCATACTTGACTAACCCTTCCATATTCAAAATCCTTACGTTGTAACTGTCTTCAAAGATACTTCAAGTAATAGCTGATATGTTCACCAGTCTTAACATGTTTCTGATCAAATTCCTTCATACCTGATCTCTTCCCTTCCTGTATTATAACCTTGAGTACCCTTGAGAAACGAAGTTAATACCTTCTCAAACCTTACCTATGACCCTGCTGCTTTAGTCGTAATATCATCAATGTAGTAGTCGCTCATATTCTGATTCTAGCTGAGGAGTAATTCAACACATCGCTAGTGAACCTGAATGCAACCCATACATGTCATTTCTCTATTCTCTGCTTGTCGGACTTATCCATGTTATTGAAGTATAAAATGATTAGGAACCTTTACTATTAATCCATCACACCCCACTTAGTACAAGAAAAAATTCCTGAATTGTCTCTTTCCTTGATCCTTATCTGGTAATAACCAGATCGATGATCAACTCCCAAAGACATTGTCCTATCTTGTAACGGGGCATTTAAACTCTTCATCCCTAGCAGGTGATATCCAAGAGTCCCATGATATAATGCTTTTTCCAATCCATCCTTAAGTCAAACACTTCTTCAGGCAAACCAATAATTCCTTAAGCCAAACTAGTATCATACTTCATAACGTCCTCGATACCAAATCCATCCATTCCCAAGTTCCAAACCGTATCCAACAACTTTTTGCATAATCAGCTACATCCTTACTGACCAATTTAATTTCGATTTAGTCTAATCACTATACTTCGAGAGATGTCCTCGAGGGTCCAGGGTTATCCCTTATGTAACACATTAGCTTCCCCTCAAGCCCATACCAAAACTCTCAGATGACAAACTCAACCACTTTCCTATGAACCCCTTTACCACTCTTATTTCAATTCATCCTTGTAGAGCTGCTAACCTTTTCTCAACAAGTACTCATATCTCAAGCCCTTAATATAACGACTTTGTGATATGCACTTCATATCTAAATCTTTCCTGGTGACACACAACTCTGAACTCTTCAAGCTTGTTATCTAACCGAACAAAGACTATCAAACCCACTTGTCCCCTCCGAGTAACCAACCTTGAGCTTTGAATGTACAAGGCATCCCAGTCTCCTCTTCTCTACTCCTGGGAAATCTGCCCTAGCGTACAAAATCATCCCATATAGAGAACATGCCCCTACCTGGCATCTTTCCAGGTAGTATCTTCTGCTTCTGGTGTATACTAAAAAACATCATTAGGCCTCATCCCTGTCTTGATGGCCAACCTGTAACCTGGACCCCCTTCCTGTCAAAACTGGGAGCCATAGAACCATCAAAGGTTCTTCTTTTCCGGTATCCGAGTATCCGTTCTTACTAAATCCCACGAACAAGAATATCATCACCTTATATGTTAAATAACATAGCCTTGACCCTCAAACTCATTTAAGAGTTTAGTCCATAAATAAATCATCATCTCTGATCTACATCAATCTGTAACATGATCCAAAGTGGATTAACCAACCCACCAAACTCATTGACATACACTATCGCTGTCTTACCACTTTCGATATCCTTCTGCCACAAATACTTTATACAACTATTCTGCTGCAATTTGTTCTCCTCCTATTATCAAGAATGGGATTAGCTATACCCATTTACTAACCAACTCCTGAACCAGCCCAAACATTCCTCAAAACTAGAGGATAATGCATCCAAAGCCTTCCATACAATAATCCCTATATGTTTCCCCCTCGGGCCAAACCAATACTAGTGCCCCGCATGGTCATGATATACAAAGCAGCTTATTTTCCCCTAGTAAACCTGCTGCAAAAACTCAGTAGCAGATGAAGGATTCCAACCCTATCTATTATTTGCAACCCTTATTAAAACAAAATCAGGTCCAATTAACCATTCTGAGCAAATACAATTTGAATTAATTTGTCCTTACCAACTAAACCCCTCAGCCCTGACATTTATACCCAAAACCATCCCAAGGGCAGATCCAAATGGCCATAATAATCAAACACACATAAAGCATACCAAACACCAATACTATGCATAAATTATAAGATTTCATTATCACTAGATGCACTTATACCTATTATGCCTTCCATACCTGTAAACAAGTATAGCATATATGTTCAATTTAAACATATAATAACCTGCAATCCATATACCATCATTATCCATGTATTCATCCACATGCAAGAGCAATGCTAATCAGCATGCCTTAATATCATCACACAACAGTCAAGGGCCAGGCCCTATCAGTATCTCATGCTTCCTATTAATCATACCAATTAATATACTTATATCTCATTCAAGCACTTAAGCATACAATTTCATATGTTCCATTACAAACCTTTGAGTCAAGATTTTCTTTAGCGACGAGTGTACATGTCCAGCTAGTCTTCAGGAATCCATAAACCTAGACCGCTCTGATACCAAGTTGTAACGTCCTGGGTAACCAAGACCGTTACACTGTGTGTTTAAAATAGTGCAAGACTTGCTAATCAAGTCATTTGAACAAACTATGAATCTAAAGTCATCAACTAATTAGGAATAAAATATTTTGGTCATAAATAAGTTATTTTCGTTAAAAATGGAAGTTTAATACATAGACTCTCAAAACAGGGTTTGGATGACTTATTTATAAAATTTCCAGAAGTTATAAACAACTTCAGCCACTCTAATGGAAAAATACTCATTTTAGGTTTCCGTCCCTGTACGATCCCTCGACCGTGGTGGCCGAGCAGCTGACAATGTAGACCTCGCCCCCAGAGCTCTCCAACTCATGGTTGAATCTACATACCCTTGCTCTTACCTGCACCATGTAGCACCTTGAGCCAAGGCCCAGCAAGAAAACATAATATATATAGCATGATTAACTTCAACAACCAGGTATTTCACAACTCATAACCAAGTAATCAGCAATTCACAACGTTCACCTATTCAGTGAATACAATCGACAAACTAACAATTTTTCATCTAGATAATCAACATATCATATTTATCAGATTACAACAACTATCATGATCATAATCAACAATTCATTTCAATCATTACACAATATTTAGGGTCGGCGTCCTTAGGCCGCTCCCTCTGTTTAACCCACTGTCTTCGGCTCACTTAGGCCGCCCCCAGTGTAATACCCACTGACTCCGGCCAGCTTAACCGAGCTCAGTGATTAATAAGCTGTCCTCGGCTACCAGTGTCCGAGCCGCGCCATGTGCGCAAATATTATTTATGGCACCCTTAGGCCATTTATTATATGTCCCATGTCATAATACCACCTATGACATCATATACAGATATAGGGAGCCCTTAGTCCCATCACAATCACATAATAATGCATACAAATATAGGAAGCACTTAGTCCCAACCTAACCACATATTCGGGTGCAGCTTTCTTACCTCTTGTTCGAGCGAGAAACACTTTACGAATGACCCTCAAGAGCGATCGATCTTGTAATCCCTTAGCGGTCACCTAGTCATAACAAAATATGGAATCCAATTAATGAAAATACCAATAAATGAGTCTTAACCTAAACCTCACTTTCGGTACCTCGAATTGTACCTAAACGGTAACTAGATTCGATCCCGAGCCTTAAGGATTGAAACCCCGAGCCAAAAACCCTTAAAAACAACCAAAATATAAATCTTAGAAAACAGGGTAGCGCTACAACAAGGGACATTTTTCCTTGGCTAGCACTGTAGCGCTACCCTCTGGGCGCTATAGCGCTAGGACCAGGCAGACATGGCCTTGGTTCTTCTTTCTTCGAATTCTCCATTTTCAACCTGTTTCAAAAACTTCCAAACACCATTTAAACCCCCAAATGAACCCAAATACCATATATACTAGTCATAGGCATCATAACCTACCCAAACTTTGCCAAAAACCCCATTGGATTCTCTACTTTCAAACCCAAAATCCCAACTAAACTCAGTAACAAAACAGAGCAGAAAACAAGAGTTCTAGTGGTTGGAATCTTACCTCAAGCTCGGTATGAACTCCTCTTCAATGATAGAACAATACCCTAGATCCTCAACACTTGATTCCCCAACTTAATTCCTCAAAAGAAGCTTCAAAATTGAAGAAGAAAAATGAAGAAAATGGTGAACGGTGGAGGAAAAAGATAATGCTCTGTTTTTCTCCTACAGCCTTCTACTTTTTTCCAGCCTAAATATTGATATATATCCTTAAAGGTAAAATGACCTAAATGCCCTCAAGCTTAATTAAAATCTTTAACAGCCACCAAGGGCAAAATCATCCTTTTGTACCTATCTCGTTAATCATAATTAACACCCTCCAATTCCCGTTATTCTCAATATTTTCAAATACCAATAAATCATATCCTGTTACCCCTTAACTCCTGGCAACGTTTGAATCACCAAATTACCCCGGGACTCACTCCGAGCCCCGAACTTAATCCCATTATGAACAAACCACTAACTAATACTCAACGATCGTCTCGTGTCCAAAAGCTCGAACAAATTCACATTATAATGTGGCCTCAACAATAACTACCAATATACAAATAATTATACAATTATGCCCTCAACGACCAAGTTACCAAAATGCACCCATAACAAAATATATTCCCATATGCATGCATTCACAATCATATAATAATATGATCCACGTAAACATGCATATAATCATATAATAGCACAAATAATCAATTATGGCCCTCCCAGCCTCCTAATCAAGGCCCTAAACCTTATTAGGAAATTTGGGTCGTTACAGACAGAAAGTGGATGAAGCCCTAATGAAGAAAGAGGCTTTGGTACAAGAAAGTGGTAGCAGTGACTTCACAATGTCCAACAGTGGATTGCTGCAATACAAGGATAGAATTTGTGTGCCTGACAATGATGAGATTAAGGAAAGCATTATGAAAGAGGCTCATACAACACCCTAATCCTTACACCCAGGCTCCACAAAGATGTACCAAGATCTTAAGGTGCTATATTGGTGGCCTAGAATGAAGACGGATATTGTTGAGTTTGTTACTAGATGCTTGACATACCAGCAAGTCAAGGCAGAACACCAAAGGCCAACAGGGTTACTTCAACCGCTTTACGTTCTGGAATGGAAATGGGAGGATATAGTGATGGATTTTTTGGTAGGATTACCCAGGACCACAAAGCAACATGATTCTGCATGGGTAATAGTGGATAGGCTCACTAAGTACGCCCATCTTCTACCAGTTAAGACTGCCTACTCAGCAGACCGATATGCAGAATTGTATGTGAGTGAGATAGTGAGACTTCATGGGGTTCCAAAGTCGATAATTTCTGATCGAGGGTCCGTGTTTACATCAAACTTTGGGAAGGTACTATAGAGAGCTATGGGGACAAGGTTAAAGTTTAGTACAACATTCCATCCTCAGACCAATGTGCAGTTTGAGAGAACTATACAGATTCTAGAGGACATGTTGAGATGTTGTGCTTTGGACTTTTCTGAGTCTTGGAACCGATACCTACTCCTGATGGAGTACTCCTATAATAACAATTATCAATCAACTATTGGGATGGCTCCCTATGAGATGCTTTATGGGTGCACGTGTAGATCTCCTTTGCACTGGGATGAGGTTGGGGAGAAACAGATTTTAGGCCCCGAGGTAGTAGGGAAGCTAGTGAGGCGACCGAGAAAATTTTCCAAAGGATGCTTACTGCGCAAAGTAGTCAATAGAGTTACGCGGACCTTAAGAGAAGGGACATTGAGTTTTCAGTGGGCGAGTTTGTGTTCTTAAGAGTCTCCCTAATGAAGGGTGTTATACATTTTTAAAAAGAAAGGAAAGATGAGCCTTACATATAGAGGTCCATTGAGATTTTGGACAGAGTAGAGAAAGTTTCATACCATTTAGCACTAATCCCAGCACTAGATGAAACACATAATGTCTTTCACATCTCAATGTTGCATAAGTACGTGTCAGATCCCTCTTATGTTTTGAGTTATGACCTGTTACAGCTGAAGCAGGACCTGAGTTATGATGAACAGCTAGAGCGTGTTATTGAAAAAGTGAATCAAGGAACTTAGATCCAAAATGATTCCATTAGTTATGGTCCTGTGGAATAATAGTATGGAGCAAGAAGCAACATAGGAGTTGGAGGAGGACATGAGAGAAAGATACCCTGAGTTATTTGGTAAGAAAGAATTTCGGGACGAAATTCCTTTTAAGGAGGGTATATTGTAGCGCACTAATTTTTTTTTTATTAATTTTGTGCTTTGTTTTATTTTATTGTTAATTGTTGTGAATTTTTTTTTATTTGTTAGAATTGTTGGTAGATTTTTTTTAAATTTAATTGTTAATTGTTTTGTTTATTTATTAATTTTAATTTGTGAATAAATGAGTTTTGGTTGAATGCACCAAGGTGCATGGTAGGTAGTGATGCACCCTTGTAATTAAGTGTATGCATGTGCATGGTTGCATGGTGCACTTGCATATAATTTCTCTACACATTTTTTTTATTTCCTTTTATTTGATTTATTTTTTTATTTAATTAGAAAAAAAAAGAACAGGAAAGAAAGAGAGGTGGACGGCAAGATTGGGAAAGGAAGAAGAAGATTTACCTTTTTAATAATTAAGCTAATTACTTTTATTATTTGGCAATTTATAGTGATTGATTTATGATACGAAAATAGGGTAATTTAGGGCAAGGATTAGGGGATTGGGTTTGGGAAAGTTCTCATTCCCACAAAGGGAAACTAGGTTCGACCAAGGGTGATAAAAGGAGAGAGAAAGGAAGTCTCTTGGCTCATTTGGGTGGCTGCCGAATTCTAGAGAGAGAAGAAGAAAGAACGTGAAGAAGGAGAGGAAGAAAGAGGAGAAGAAGAAGAAGGGCATTTGAAGTCTCTAAGGTATGGGTTCGGGTTATGATTTATTTTCCTCCTCTTCTTGGTTCTAAGTTTAATGGAATCCATGGTGTTGCTAGGTTCTAATCTCACAAGAGCATAGGGAGTGTGGTCTAGGATTTCAGCCTACAAGGGTAAGAGTGTTTTAGTTCCTTATGTTAATCTATATGGGATTTAGGCTTGTTTGGTATAATGATTTGGTGATGATGATAAGGTGTTAGAGGCTAACAAACTAGAAGGTGTCCATAGTCATTTTGGGTTTTGGTCTCTATCAAGGAGGTAGTTGATCTCTAAACCTTGTTTTGATTTTTGTTATTGTTGACCCTTGATTTGGCCAACGACATGGAGTCAAATAAACGACAAAGAACGAAAAAGAAATCAAGAAGAGAATGAAATGGGAAGAAAGTGATACAAGCGATTTATAGTGGTTCGGCCCTAACAACGTGGTAATGACCTACGTCCACATAGTATTCTTATTGATATTGAATCCCAAATTGTGATCAAAGAACTAGCGTTCTTGAGTTTCACAAGCCTTGGGAGTAATACAACTTTTGGTGGATAATCACACTATGCCTTTTCACTCTGAATACAAAGAGTAAAAGTCTAAGAGTCAAAAGTCCCTTCCTTGAGCCCTCTCATTCTTATTTATAGGCTTAAGGGGGTTACATGGGCCAATGGGCCTTAATTACAATTAAGATCAGCATATCAAGGTAATAAAAGGAAATATAATGAATATAATTATTACAAGATTGCGTATCTCAAAGGAAGTAAATAGAAGCATGCGACCAGACTGGTCGCACCTAAGCGCAAGATTTAATGAAACAATAATCATCTGGTCGATAGGTGAAAAACATCCCTTCACTTTAGAACTACCACGTTGCAACCACGTGTAAGAAATTCTTGCCACGTCATCAGGACCCATTTTTGGGTAAACATTTGCCCCCAAGTATATTTTACTGCAACTAGCATAAAGTAAACTTAAGAGACCGACTTTTCGCATGCCCCACTAAATCTGTCAGAGCCGTCCACGCCTTCTCGAAAAAGGCAACTAATCATGTCCTTTCATTTTCCCCAAAAATTGTTTGACAGCGATTGCGTTTCCCCATGCCTTGAATATTCATTCCCATCATTACCTCTTTTATAGTGCCACGGTCAATATAAATAACCCATTCTTTTCACTTTTAACTTTTTACCAGTCCTCTTTTCCTCAAGAACTCCGAAGAACAAAGCAAAACAGACTCAGAAAAATTCACTGATCCAAGGTGCGCCTGCCCAATCATTTGAATCAACGCTCGAATCTTCACTCCAATCTTTCAGCCAAGTAGGTTTCCTGATCGATTCCTTTTTGCTATGTTGTGCTGTGCAATGCCTGTTTTCCCTTTATTTTAGGTTCTGAGTTCTTGAATATTTCTGTCTGTTCTTGCAAAATTGTTTCGGGGTAAATGGGTACGTTGATCTACACTAAATATGGTAGGAAAATAACACTTTGCTGGGGTTAGGAATCAGTTTGGTAGTTAGGATAGTTAACTTAGGGCGTAAAATCGAAGTAGAAATTCAATTTTGAAGCCTGTAGAAAAACTAGGTTTTTCCCGCCCTTTCAGAGTCAAAAAAGTTTTTCTTAAGAAACACTTTTCACTTCTGCTTTTTGATCCGTTTTCCAAACTGTTCGTATAGAATTTAGTGTTTTTGTTAGAATGTTGCTGGTCGTATAAAAGCTTAACTTTTATACATGAGCAACGTTATTCCAACTCTTAACACCCTTTAGTTTTTTGGGCTGTAGATTCTCATCTCCCCCTTCTCTGTTCGCAGATTTTCATGCAAGATCCATGGGGAGGTGAGAGGCCAATCGACGACGACCTGCTCGCCCAGCTCCTCGTGGACGAAGAAAAACCATCTTTACTTATACCAGAGATCCCTTTTTCCTAGGCCCCATCCAACAGACCTCCGACCAGTCCATCAAGCATGGGTAGAGTAAAATCCACCGCCCAGAAAAAGAAACAAACCAACCTGCAAACAAGTCAGCCTGCTTCTCAGGCTGAAAATCCTTCGACCAGTGGTCGAGCTAAAAATACCGATCTCGAAATCCAAACACAGGCCCAACCCCGGGACGTCCTTCGACCAGACATCGAATGGTATGTTGGTCCTCTTAGCCAAATCACTGCTAGGATGTTAACCAATTACCTCAGGAAGTACAAACTTCTGGGGTAACTTTATTCAAACCTACCAGCGACCAGCGAGCAAACCTGCCAGGCTGCGCCTTCAGTGCCTGGTGGAGGTATCATATTGAGGCAGGAGCAATCTTGCCTCTTCATCCTTTTTTTCAGGGAGTGGCCAATTATTTCGGGGTCGCTCCTTTTCAAATCACTCCGAACGGGTATAGAATGCTCTCCGCACTCTATATCCTATACAGTGATAAAAATTGGCCTATCCTCACGCCGCATGAGGTCAACTACTTGTTTGATCTTACATCCAACCCCAACTAGGACAACATGGGGTTTTTTCATCTCCGCCACCAGGAATCGACGCGCATCTTCCTGAGTGAGACTAACTACAAGTCCAATGTAGGAAAGTACTTCCAGGAGTACTTTTTAATACCGATTTAGCTGCCAACAACCTAGCCTTCACCCAAGGAGGTAACTTCTTTATTCTCTGGTCATTATATTTTCTTTTATTTTATTTGCATCCTCCTTAGAAAATTAGCACTCTTCAGGTCCATGGCAATGACCAGCTCCTACTCAAGAAATGGAGATTTGAGCAGCATCACTGGCTAGCATGACTGACGTAGAAAAAAATGTCAAATAGCTGGTCACCGAATCCAACCTAAGGCTGGTCGGTCTTCTGGCACCTCACCAGGATGTGATGGAGTCAACGACGGGGATTGCCATTGGCGGAGAAGTTCCCGAGCAGCACCAAGATGTGTCGCAGCCTTCAAGGAGGAGGACAACTGGGGTGAAAATCAGGGAACCCTCCAGCACCCCACAAGCAGATGCTCCCCTTGCCCCTATGGGAAAGGGAAAAAAGAAAGTATCCGAACCCCTTACACAGGTCGAAGAGTTTTCAGATGAGAACGGTACTGTCTTCTCACTTTTAGATAGTTTGCCCATTACCTGTCATTTATTTGACGGGGATGACAACTTTAAGTACACTCCAAAATTAAATTCAGATTTCTTCCAGGCAGTGAGTGAGTGTAGGAGTAGTTCAGTAAGTAATGTAGCGACTGATAGTTATAGCTCGGGTACTCTACTTATAATTTCCTTGTTCTCATTTTAACTCCATCTATACATATCATCTAACTGCTCGCAATGCTTCCTTACTTGCAGATATGTCTTCTGGAGATATGTTCGATCGCTACACCGCACCTACTGCTCCCTCGAGCAAGAAGAAAGAGAGCAAGCGACATCGCGGAGAAAGCAGCAAGGCCCCTTCAACCAAGAAGGCCCGGACTGAGGATCTTCCAGCTGCTGCTACCTCAAAAGAAACAACGCTCCCTCCGACACCACTCGACCAACAGTCTCCCCCTACACCAGCCGACCAGAACTCTACTCCTCCAGCTCCTGCCGACCAGACACCTCACGATCAACATGGAGACGCCCTGACCAGTACCGTAGTTGGCTTGGCCAAAGAGAGAATATACAAAATCTCAAAGCACAAATGCAACCGAGAGGCCATCGTTGGCACCATCTCCATGGAGGCCGATCAGATAATAAACTGAGGGCTGAACGAGATAGCCAGTGAAAGTTGCTTTCTATTGCTGAGTTATTTTACTTTGTCATTTTTTGCCATTATCTTATCACTTTACCTGATCGCAGGGATTACTGACTATAACTGCTAGTTGGCGCCGCACGGGGGCTTTGGTCACCCAGAACAAAGACTCTGATTCCAAGCACAATGAGGAGGTGAAGGCGCTCGAGTGGAAAAATGATGAATTGCTTGAGAAAAACATAGAACTACTCGGAAAGAACACTGAACTGCTCGAGCAAATATCCAAGCTGGCCGAAGAGCTTCAGTAGTTTCAAACTGCCCTGGCCAAAGACAATTAAGATAAAGAGAAGTTTAGGGAGTGTGCTAAACTTAACTACCAAGAGTCCAAACAGCTTGAGGCTAATCTGATTGCAAGCAGAAATGAGACTGAGGAGTTGGAGGGGCGCATCAAGGAGCTTGAGGAGACTAATGCCAGCAACTTGGAGAAGTATAGGGAAGCCACCCACCTTTGCTTCTATGAGTTATAGAAGCATAATTGTGGGGCCAACTTCAATTATCTTTCTGAGCGCCTGAGGCGAACTGAAATAGCCCGATGCACCGCTCGCCTGGAGGACGAAGAAAGATCTAACATTCCTGCCTCCCCGGAAATCTCCCCAGCAACGGGGATTGATGGCGCGAAAAATGAAGCTGGAACCATTGTCGATCAGGACATTCCTCAAGACCCTCCTGCCTCGTAGTACTTTTATTTTTCTTTAACTTTATCATGTAGATACACGACCTATTGGTCGTGATCTAAAGACAATTTCTATCTTTATTGCTGCATGGGCAGCATTTTTCCTTTTAACAAACAATTATATCTGGGCAGTGACTGTTCGCGGTGTAAAGGGGTTCCGTTTTTGATATTATAATACTTGCATTTTATTATAACATCTGTTCGTATGACCAAACATAGCATACTACTTTTGTTTGATTTAACAAAATAACAAAATTTTGAAAAATACTCTATGTACCTTGGCATGCTTTCACTTATTTTGCTCAGGTGTTTACATACCTTTTGATATGCTTTGCTTACTAGGTACCTTACGTGCCCCCCCAAGTGATTGAGGAGCTTTAGGTCCTCGGTCACTTGCCTTGACTAGGACCTGCTCGAACATTTCTGCTCGAAATAAATACTTGTAAAAATGAAAATATATCAAAACAACACACGTATTGAGCAAATACTTGTAATAAATACAATAGTATGGCAAGATTGACTCGCTACGCATAGTCCCTTTTATTTCTCGTAATACGAGTGATCAATAAAATGACTTTACACTTATAAGAGATCAATCTTAAAAATGACTAACCCTTGTTCATAAATTTGTAAAAAGTAAAATTATAACAAGCCAATTCTTTAAGAAGAATTGTTTATTGATAGTACTTGCACAGGTGTTCTCCATTCCAATAGCAATGAATGAGATCTCCATTTAAGCGAGCAAGTTTATAAGTGCCTGGATAGAGGACTTCTTCGATTTGGTACGATCCTTCCTAGTTAGGTTTGAGTACTCTAGCGGCTTGGTCGCGGGTGCTAAGGATAACTCTTCGTAGCACAAGATCTCCCACGTTAAATTTCCTTTCACGTACTTTAGAATTGAAATACCGGGTGACATTTTGCTGGTAAGATGCCACTCAAAGTTGGGCTTGCTCGTGCTTCTCATTGACCAAATCTAGAGATTCCATCAATAACTGGCTATTAGAGCCTTGATCGTACGTCATCCTTCGATGTGATGGCAGATCTAACTCAACAGGCAACACAACCTTATTGACTGCCTCGGCTTATCCGTTTTCCTGAGGGTGAGCAACTGAAGAAAAGCTTTTGATAATTCCATGTTGCTCGCAAAAATCTGTGAATAGATCACTATTGAACTGTGTGTCGTTGTCTGAGACATTTTTTGTTAGCAATCCATAGAGACACACGATGTTCTTGACCACGAAATCCAGCACTTTCTTGGTCGTTATGGTTGCAAGTGGCTCAGCTTCGGCCCACTTTGTGAAGTTATCAATGGCCACCACGGCGTACTTGACACCGCCTTTCCCTGTGGGCAAAGATCTGATTAGGTCTATACCCCATACTATAAATAGCCACGGAATTTGCATTTGTTTTAGTTCATTAGGGGCTACTCGCGGAATCTTGGAGAATCTCTGGCACTTGTCGCATCTTCGCACAAATTCCATCCAATCTTCATTCATTGTTGGCCAGAAGTATCCTTGCCTTAGGATCTTTTTTGATAAACTCTGCCCCCCAGCATGGTCCCCACAAAAGCCTTCATGGACCTCTCTCATCAATTCTTTGGCCTTCTCTTTTGAAATACACCTAAGGAGTGGCATTGAGTAGCCCCTTCGGTACAGGATTCCATCGACCAGGATATACCTAGCAGCTTATCGTTTGAGGGTCCTGGCTTTGTTTCTGTCTATCGGCAACACACCATGTGTCAGGTATCCTATGTAAGGTGCCATCCAAGTATCTGCCGCCTGAATCACCAGAGAGGTTTCTTTTACTTGGATGCTCAGTGCGGACAACCGCTCAACAGGTACTATATTCAGGGCGTCAGCATATTTCGCACTTGCTAGTTTGGCAAAAGCATCAGCATTTGAATTCTTGTACTTATCGAACTGAGCCAAGAGATCCTTTGCTTTATTCAAGTAAGCGAACATCTTCACGCCCCTGGCTTGGTATTCTCCAATGATTTGATTAACCACCAATTAGGAATCGATGTAGACTTCTAGTTACTTTATGCTCATGTCTTTGGCTAATCGTAACCCGGCGAGCAGCGCTACATACTCCTCTTTGTTGTTGGATGCCGTGAAGTCGAATCTGATTGCACAGTGGAACCGATGCCCTTCAGGCGTTATTAAAATCACTCCGGCTCTAGTGTGGCGATCATTAGAAGAACCATCTGTAAACAACTTCCAAGTAGGAGTTTGGCTTTGAGGTCCAGGCTCTTCTATCCCTTCTGGCTGCTCACTATCTGGAAGACCAGTGAGCTCTGCAATGAAGTCAGCCAAAGCTTGTGCTTTTACTGCTTCTCGTGGCAAGTAAAAGATATCAAACTGCCCAAGTTCAACCGCCCATTTCAATTATCGACCTGCGGCTTCTGGCTTCTATAGAACATGCCGAGGAGGTCGGTCGGTCAAAATTTTGATTGGGTGAGCTTGGAAGTGCGGCCGCAACTTTCTGGATGCTAAGATCAGGCAGTAGGCTAATTTTTCAATAGGAGGATATCTCAGTTCCACTCCTATTAGCCTTTTGCTTACATAATAGACGACCTTCTGAATGCCCTCTTCCTCCCTTACTAGAACAACACTAGCATCATATTTCATGATTTCCAAGTAGATGAACAAAGTTTCTTTATCAACCGATTTCGATAGAATCGGTGGTTGCGACATGTGAGTCTTTAAAGCTTGAAAAGCCTGCTCGCACTCCTTCATCCATTCGAACTTCTTGTTGCCACTGAGTAGATTAAAAATGGGATGCATTTGTCCGTCAATTTGGAAATAAATCTACTGAGAGCAGCAATTCTTCCAGTTAAGCTTTGAACATCCTTGATTTTTGTTGGCGATTTCATATCGATCAGGGCTTGGATCTTCTCAGGATTGGCCTGAATTCCTCGCGAGTTTACTATAAATCCCAAGAACTTCCCTGATCCAACACCAAAGGAACACTTGAGAGGGATTCAGCTTCATTTGATATTTATTCAAGATGTTGAAGCACTCTTGCAAGTTCCCTACATGTCCTTTGCCCTTTTCAACTTAACCAGCATGTCATCAATATATACTTCCATGTTTGTACCAATCAGCTCCTTGAACATGCGATTGATTAGTCGCTGGTAAGTTGCACCAGCATTTTTCAAACCGAAGGACCAGTAAAGCCCTGTATCGGTCCGAAAGCTAGTGTGATCCTCATCAGGTGGATGCATACTGATCTGATTGTTCCTGGAGTATGCATCCATGAATGAGAGGATCTCTTGCCCTGCAGTGGCATCGACCAGCTCGTCGATTCTAGGGAGTGGGAAACAATCTTTAGGGCAAACTTTATTAAGGTCTGTGAAATCCATGCACGTTCTCCACTTGCCATTTGGCTTGGGATCTAGTACGGGATTAGAGTCCCACGATGGATAAAACACTACCCTGATTAATCCATTCTCCTTTAGCTTCTTGACTTCTTCCTTTAGAGCTCTTGATCTGTCTTTGTTGAGCAGCCTCATTTTTTGTTGTAGTGGTTGAAAACTCTTGTCTACGTTCAGGACATGGCTAATGACCGTAGGGTCTATTCCAAACATGTCTTTATGAGACCAGGCAAAGACTTCCTGGTTTTTCCTTAAAAATTCCACCAGTTCTTATTTCGTTGTTGTCTTTAAGTTTTTACCGACTTTTACAACCTTGGTCGGATCTGTTTCATCGAGTTGGACCTCTTCAAGGTCCTCGATGGGTCCTACTTCTTCATCAAAACCCCCAAAGCGAGGATCAAAATCCCTGTCCTCACTTTGGGCAACGCCCTATTTGGTGACACAATCACTTGATTGGGCTTGTACATTACTGGCCGTTTGCAACTCCTTCTCGATAGCTTCCCTCGATCCACCTCTCTTTGCCTTAGATATTGAGGTGTTGTAGCACTCCCTCGCTTCTCATTGGTTTCTCAATACACATCCTACCCCTGCGTCAGTTGGGAATTTCATGGAAAGGTGCCAAACCGAGGTAATAGCTCATAGGTTGACCGAAATTGGCCTCCCAATTACAGCATTATACGCTGAAGGACAATCAACTACTATGAAAGTAGCGATTAATGTCCTGTTTACAGGCGCAGTTCCTGTTGTAACTAGGAGCCTAATCGACCCTGTCGGCGTGAGCCCTTCGCTATAGAAACCATGTATGGCTTGGTTGCACGTCTCTAGGTCCTTGACGGACAACTTCATCCTTTCCAATGAAGACTTATACAAGATGTTGACTGAGCTTCCTGTGTCAACCAACACCCCTCTTAACCATCATGTTGGCGATTTGGACATCAACGACCAGCGGATCGGAGTGTGGGAATCAGATGTGCTGAGCATCGTCTTCAGAGAAGGTTATTAACTCCTCCTCTATTCGAGCTTTCTTCGGTGCTCGATCCTCCACACTCATCATCTCGATGTCCTGGTCATGGCATAAGGTCCAAGCATATCACTCCCTTGCCTTCCCACTATCCCCTGCAAGGTGTGGGCCACCACAGATGGTGAGTAACGTACCTGCCACATGAGCTAGCTGTAAAGGTGGCAAGCGCTGGCGTGCAGGCGGCTACTGGTTGCCACCTTGAGCCTCTTGCTGAGACCCTCCTACAGCTCGTACCTATCTCCTTAGGTTTCCCTGTCTGATCAAGAACTCAATCTTGTCCTTCAACTAGTTACACTCATTGGTGTCATGTTCGTAGTCGTTGTAAAAATGACAGAATTTTGTTGTATCTCTCTTGGGGACATCCTTCCTTATAGGTGAGGGTCGCTTATATGGGACATTGGAGTTGGTCTCCTGGTAGACCTCTGCTCTACTCTCTACAAGGGTTGTATAGTTGTTGAATCTTGGCTCATATCTATAGCCTTTGGGGCGTTTATTTTTAGATGTTGATGGCTCATTGCCCGTCGTTTTCCACCATTTTTGCCATTTTCGTTCTCGTTGCCTTTGTCATTGTTGTTGGGTTTATCCGACCCATTGGCGGCTTTGGCGGGATCTTCCTTTGGTCCCTTGTCCTTCGTAGGCGACTTCCCCTCGTTGGCGATTACATCCTCGAGATTGATGTATCGATCAGCTCGATCCAGGAACTCCTGGGTACTCTTTATCCCATTCTTTCTTAGGCTATTCCAGACAGGAGAATGGTGTCTAACCCTAGCAGTTAGGGCCATCATCTTTCCCTCGTCGCCCACTGTTTTGGCTCCAGCCGATGCTCGCATGAAACGTTGGACGTATTCCTTTAAGGGCTCTCCCTCCTTTTGGCGTATCTCGACCAGCTGGTTGGCCTTAGAGGGGTGTACGCGACCCGCATAGAATTGTTCATAAAATTCCTTTATGAACATTTCCCACGACACTATACTACCAGGAGGGAACTTAAAGAACCACTCCTGGGCAGTGTCAAATAGGGTGGTGGGGAAGATCCTGCAGCAGGCATCGTCCGACACCTTCTGAATATCTATTTGTATCTCAAACTTGTTCACATGAGATATTGGGTCCCTGTACCCGTCAAAGTTTGGCAGTACTGGCATTTTGAACTTGCTGGGGGTTTCTGCCACAACAATCCTCTACACAAACGGAGTGCATCTCCTTCGGCTGTATTCTATGTGGGACATCCAGCTCCCAACCAGCTGCTGTACTGCCTGATTCAGAGCATCAATTTGAGCCTGAACTGCGTCTGGGATTGCTGGGGTGACGGGTGCCGGAGAAGCGTACTCATCATGCTTCTCGTACCAGTCGTTGAGCACGTCCCTTAGATCATCATATTTGTGCCTTTGTTCGCTATCGACCAGCCGATCGAAGACGTTATGCTATCGGGGCTGCTCCCCAGCATCATGGCTCGCATGCCTATTTTCTCTTGGTGGGGGGTTTCTATATCCACCTCTTTCCTCATGCCCTCAACCAGCATTCCCCCTGCCGAAATCAGCCTCATTATAGTCATGGACATCCCTAAATTGCAGTCGCCTATGGCGTGACCGGCTAGTCACGCTGTTTCCTCCTCTGGCTGGCATCTCCAGAGCGTCAAGGGGAGGCCTCCGTTGGTCGGTGGGTCCCCATGCATTATTATTCCATGGGGGGCCCCTGACTGCAGAGCCTGACTTGTTGTTTCTTATGTTAGCAGAAGGACGCTGCCCCCTGCTCAGAGGATTTGGCTTATCACCCTCTGGGCATCTAGGGCTTCAGGGAGGCTGCCCGGCTCTATTCTGCCTTTGGCGCTGGGATTGCCGTGACCAGCTTGAGAAGGTGGCTATTGTTCAGGGTCCTGAATTGGGACATATTCCTGATCAATAGGAGGTTGCTTTGGCTTTTGAGGGCTCGTTGGCTGAATTGGAGGACTCAGATTTTGGCCCGGTTGCAGTGGTGCATTTTGTGGCTGATCCGGTTGAGAGGTCAGCACAGCTTGTCCTCGGGCCAACTGAATGGTTGTTTTAAGAGCGTTCGTGGCATCTCTCTGCCGATAGTCCATGTCCGCCTGCCACTAGTTCAGTTCCTTATGTTGGCGCTTAATCTCCCTCTGCTGAGCGCCAAGGTCTCTGTTAAATTCTCCTGATTGGCCCTCAGATCGGCCAACTCATACTACAACACCCCAATGTTGCCCTCAGCGTCTCAAAATCCATTTCCTCTTCTTCAAAATCCAAGTGTGGTTCATTTTCAGCAACATTTGGAGGAGGAGGTTCACATGACGCAGTGCCAGCAGTCTATCCAGCTTTTTGATTTATCTCTCAATGAAAGCACCAAAATGTTGACCCTTGATTTGGCCAACAATACGGAGTCAAATAAATGATAAAGAACGAAAAGGATATCAAGAAGAGAATCAAATGGGAAGAAAGTGAGACAAGCGATTTATAGTGGTTTGGCCCCAACAAGGTGGTAATGACCTACGTCCACTTAGTATTCTTATTGATATTGAATCCCAAATTGTGATCATAGAACTAGCGTTCTTAAGTTTCACAAGCCTTGGGAGTAATACAACTTTCGGTGGATAATCACAGTATGCCTTTTCTCTCTGAATACAAAGATTAAAAGTCTAAGAGTCGAAAGTCCCTTCCTTGAGCCCTTTCATTCTTATTTATAGGCTCAAGGCGGTTACATGGGCCAATGGGCCTTAATTACAATTAAGATCAGCGTATCAAGGTAATAAAAGGAAATATAATGAATATAATTATTACAAGATTGCGTATCTCAAAGGAAGTAAATAGAAGCATGCGACCAGACTGGTCGCACCTAAACACAAGATCTGATGAAGCAATAATCATCTGGTCGATAGGCGAACAACATCCATTTGCTTCAGAACTGCCACATGCCAACCACGTGTAAGAAATTCTTGCCACGTCATCAAGAGCCATTTTTTGGTAAACAGTTGTTATATTGAAAAGATCTTGAGGTTTTGATGGTTATTTGAATTCTTGCTATGTGTTGATATGGGTTGTCTTTGAGATGCTTGAATAAGATGCGTAGTGATTTTGATTATTTGGATGGTGGGTTTCAACCAAGCATATGTAGGGTATTCTTATCATATTTTTTTTATGTTCCTCTATTGGATTCATGTTGTAGAGTTCTTGTTTTCTCTTGAGCTTTGAAATCACCTTTGGATTTGAGAGATGATTATGATATTTTTGAAAGCATGATGGGTTGAAATGAGGAATCTTCTTGTATGTTCTTGTGTAGACCTAATGATTTATTTTCTTAAAAAGTGCACGGAAATTTGGTGATATATTTTGAAAATAGTACTGTAAGCCTTGATTTTCCCACGGGCTGATTAACGAGCTGAGATACGGCCTAATCATGACTACCACATGGACATCCCCAAGACCGGAGCTGCCTTCATAAGATCCTACCTCCTTAGCTCGAGGTAACCCAAGGGTTCGCCAAGATTGCTTAAGGACTGAGTCTGGACTCTAAAGACCACAGGTCGAGGGAATCATCCAGCTCGTGGTACGGGCTGAGTTGGAGGCTGTGACCTTTTATAAATTCAACCACGCAAGGTAAACATGAATATATCAGACATCACGTCTCTGATATACCCCTGACTTCTCGGACACGTAGCAGGAACGTGCGTATTCAGACACCCACGACTGGGTTAGGCCATGCGGCCCATTATCCCCTTACCTATTGATTTGACCACACTAATGTGTCAGGTTTAGGAATTAATCATGAATGTCACAGAGTGTACATGATAGGTAAGAAGGTCACGGGATGACCTTCTTACCAACTCCCAGGTGCCTTCTCCTATAAATATGGGGACCCTGGGAGTTATAGGGGGTTGGATTCTATATTGTAAGAAATACCCTGTAATCAAATATCTAGTATATAGCAATAATACTGACTAGTGGAGTAGAAGGATTTTAACCTTTGAACCACTTAAAAAATGTATTTTGAGTCACCATTTCATTTCTAAGATCATTTATCTATTTTGGTTCAACCTAAGCACTAATCCCTTTCTCTTCCTTTCTTAATTACCTGTTGGCGAAGAACCGCGTCAACAATTTGGTGCTTTCATTGAGAGCAAGTTCGATTAGTGCTGTCGCAAACATCCAACTATGGTGACTACTCGATCTAGACATGGTAACGAGACAGAACAACATGATGGGCAGGAGGCTCATCATATTGCCATCCCTGGTGAACAAATTCCTGAAGTCCAACAGCGACCAGGCAAACAGCCGGCGGGCCAAGACGACAATAGAAGTTCGGTGCCCCGGCCACCTAATCCAAACCCATGTTATTACACTGCGGTGGAGATGGAGAATGCTCAGCTGAGGAGCCAGCTAGCAATAGCTAATCAGCATATCAAGGATGTACTGACCCGATTACCTCCTCTCACAACCGACATTAACGTTGGAGGTCCGGGGAGGGCTCGCAGCGTCAGCCCGTCCCCAACAGCCATCCTGCGCCTCGTCCAGACCGCCAGGCGCGGGACCCGCAGGTTGGCAGGGCCAAAAGGCCCCCACCTAATTTGATCCGTCCTGACGGAACTAGGATCGCCTCTCCGGTCAGGCATCCTCCGTCTCTAATCAGATATCCATCTCCTCCTCGGCCCGTCTGAGATATTCCAGCCTATGGGAGTGGCAGGAGAAACCCGCCATCAGCCGGACCTTCCCGACGTAGCAGGTCGCCAAGGGAAAGCCCAGATCCTCACCACCAAAGGCGAGCTCCGAGCCTCTCTAGTAGGAGCTACTGGACCGGCAGTCGCCGGAGTGACCTCTCTAGCGGAGACCTGTGTCAGCGCCTGAGCTCGGCATAAAGTCCATAAGCCACCCAAGGGGGCGACCTGCGAGATCGCCTTAACTCTCATAGAGGAGAGCCAGCAGGAGGAGACAGCCATGCTCGCTCAGGGGGAGCCCTGTCCGAAGTACGTAACGGTGGGAATGCCCCAAAAAACCTATCTCAAGATAGGAGGGGCAATAACCCACCAAATATGTACAATGGCTCCGGAGCTGTTGAACAGCCCCGGAATAACCAAGGAAATCAGGACCAAACCCTCGAGAGCCTGGCCCAGATGGAGGAGCTGATGAGGAAGCTCCTATCGGAGAAAGAAAAAGATGAATATGATTCAGGGGATGAGATGGAGCTCTTCGCCCCCAGCATAGCAGCAACGGCTTACCCACCTAGTTTCCGTATGCCGCACCTGTCTAAATTCAATGGAGACGGAGATCTGTCGAACCATCTGGGGATGTTCAACACCCTGATGATGGCCCACAACATTGGCCCCGAGCTGAGGTGTTTAATCTTTCCTTCCACACTGACTAGACCAGCCAGGCAGTGGTTCAAGCAAGGAAAAAGATAGTCAATCAGCTCCTGGAAAAATTTCTCGGCTGACTTCAAAAGGGCATTCCGAGCCTCCCAGGTTGCCCGCGTCCAAGCCGACTCTCTGGCTAACGTGAGGCAGTAACCCGGCGAAACTCTGAAGACCTACCTCAGCAGATTTGCGAACGTCGCTGCTCAGGCCAGAGACGTGGATGATAGCTCCAAGCTCATGGCCATGAGAACTGGAATCCTCGTCGGAGGGGAACTCTGGAAATATATACAAAGAAAGGGAGTTAGCTCGTTAACGAATTCCTCAACAGGGCCCAGGAATGGATCAACTTGAAGGAAGCCGAAGCCTCAGCTGCAGGAACCAGCCAGGTCCCTGATCAGCCTGCTGGACTGGGGACGGAGGTCGTGGCAGCGACCCAAAACGTCACACAGAACAACCAGCTCGGCGGAGGCAAAAGAAAGGGGAATGGCGAAAACAGCCAACACGACCCAAAGAAGAATAAGTCCGTAGATAAGTTCAAGCCCGTCTACATGACTTATACAGAGCTCACCCAGTCTAGGGAGAATATTTTTCTGGCTAACACTACTCGCCTCTCCTGGAAGAGGCCTGAGCCTTTGAAGCACCAAAAGGGGAAGAGAGACACCTCCAAGTTTTGCCGTTTTCACAACGATGTTGGCCACAATACTGATGATTGCAAGCATTTGAAAGATGAGATCGAGACTCTCATCCGAGTCGGCCCCTTGGCCCAGTACGCGCGGAACAAGGTTCCAGCAAGTCGACCTGCTCCAGAAGTCCAGGTCAGTCAGCCCGGGTCTCGGGTAGATCAGGATGTCCCTCCTCCCGTGATAGGAGGGGAGATATCCACCATCTCTGGAGGTCCGCATATGGCTGGCACGAGTAGGGGTGCCCAGAAGAGGTACGTGAACGAACTTAAGGCGCACAATGGAGTAGATTTCGTCTCAAAGCAGCGCCCGCCAAAGCAGCAGCGATTGGAGAAGCAACCGATTATTTTTACAGAAGAAGATGCGGGCCATGTCCACTTCCCGCACAATGACCCTCTAGTCGTAGCAGTTCAGCTCGCTAATCGGATGGGGAGGCTGATCGACAATGGGAGCTCGGTGAACCTCCTATTACGGTCCACATTAGAGAAGATGGGTATGATTGTCGCTGAGCTGAAGGCGACCTCCATGATGCTATATGGTTTTTCAGGAGAAGGATCAGCGGATATAGGGACTATCGCGCTGGTGATCACCCTGGGGGAAGGATCTCAGACAGTCTCCAAACTCCTCGAGTTCGTGGTCATCGACTGCTCTGCTGCGTACAACGCAATTTTGGGACGGCCCACGCTCATAGCCTTTGAGGCTGCCACGTCCATTCGCCATCTCGAGATGAAGTTTCCTACCTCCACGGGAATATGCACTGTCCGTGGTGATTAGCTCGCTGCCAGGGAATGCTACAGCATTTCCATGAAGGGAAAATCAAAACCCGGGGAACTGGCAATGGCCATCCAAAGTGGTGAAGAGGAATCTCGGGACCCCTTGTTTGGTCCTGAGATTGAAAAACCTCAAAGCGTCGAAGGGGAAAATATCATCTTAAGTGAGGATATTGACCCCCGAATAGGCGAGGACAGATCTGAGCTCCAAGCTATTGAGGAGCTCGAGGAAGTAAACATTGATCCGCAGAACCCATCATGGATGGTCAAGCACGGAAAAAACCTCTGCAGCGAGAGGAAGGCGGAGCTAATCAGATTTCTGCGGGATAACCTCGATGTGTTTGCGTGGTCACACGAGGACATGGTGGGAATCAGCCCGAGTGTCATCATGCACACACTTCATCTGGATAAAAGCGTTCCTGCAAAGTCCTAGAAGCAGAGACGCCTAGGAACAACCCAGGCTGAAGCCTTAGAGGAAGAAGTAGCCCGGCTTAAAAAATGAGGCTTTATCCGTGAAGCCAAGTTTCCGATTTCGGTCGCCAACCCCGTGCTGGTCCCGAAACCTAACGGGAAATGGCGGACCTGCATCGACTTCTCCGACCTGAATAAAGCCTACCCCAAGGATTATTTTCCATTGCCAAAGATTGACCAGTTGGTGGATGCCACGGCGGAGCACGAGCTCATGTCCTTTATGGACTCGTACTCAGGCTACAATCAGATCGCCATGAATTCGGCGGACCAGGAGCACACTAGTTTCATGACCCCGACTAATGTATATTGTTACAAGGTCATGCCCTTCGGGCTGAAGAACGCCAGAGCTACGTATCAAAAGTTAGTGAATAGAATGTTCGCAGACCAGATTGGAAAAAACATGGAAGTGTACGTTGACGACATGCTAGTCAAGTCAAAGACTGCCGATAACCATGTTTCCGACCTGGAGGAATGCTTCAAAATATTACAGGAGTATGGCATGAGGCTAAATCTGCAGAAGTGCACTTTTGGAGTCGCATCGAGAAAATTCCTGGGTTTCATCGTCAATACCCGGGGAATCGAGGCGAACCCCAACAAGATCAGATCATTGCTTGAGCTTCCCTCACCCAGGTCACGCAAAGATGTCCAAGGCCTGACAGGAAGGGTGGCAGCCCTCAATCGGTTTATTTCCAAGTCCACCAATAAGTGTTTGCCATTCTACAACCTGCTCCGAGGAAATAAGAAGTTTGAGTGGACAGAAGAGTGCGAAAGCTCTTTCCTCGACCTGAAGGCACATATGGCCGAGCCACCCATACTATCCAAACCAAAAGTAGGAGAGCCTCTTTTTCTCTACCTGGCAGTCACGGAGGATGCAGCCAGTGCCGTATTGGTCCGGGAAGAAGACCGGATTCAGAAGCCAGTCTACTACATCAGCAAGAGACTTCTCGGAGCTGAATCCCGGTACCCATTGATGGAGAAATTGGCGTTCTGCCTTATCACGGCCTCGCGAAAGCTCAGGCCGTACTTCTAGTCCCACTCAATACACGTCATGATCGATTAGCCTTTAAGGCAGGTTTTGCAAAAACCTGAAGCATCGGGACGCTTTCTAAAATGGGCAATCGAACTCAGTCAGTTCGAAATTTTGTACACTCCACGAACTGCTATAAAAAGTCAGGCCCTGGACGATTTTGTAGTAGAGTGCATAGGATTCCGGGAGGATCCTGCAGAAGACTCACCCCAAGTCACCTCGTCCCAGGCATCGTGGAGGATCTTCGTGGATGGTTCATCCAACGAGAACGGCTCCGGAGCTGGAATCATTTTGATATCCCCTGAGGGACATAGATTCCACTCGGCGCTGAGATTCGAATTCAAGGCCTCCAACAACGAGGCCGAGTACGAAGCTTTGTTGGCCGGGCTAAGGATAGCCCAAGAGCTGAAGGCGAGCTCCGTCCAGTGCTTCAGTGACTCCCAACTCGTGGTGAACCAGGTTCTGGGCGAGTATCAAGCACGAGGACCCAAGATGGCCGCCTATCCAGCAAAGGTAAAGGTTGGACTATCCGCGTTTGGGCGAGGCTCGATCGAGCAGATACCTCGGGAGCAGAACGCTAACACAGATGCTCTTGCCAAGCTCGCCACCTCCGGGGAGATGGAGACCTTGGGGTTGGTGCTTGTAGAATTCTTGGAGAAACCAAGTATAGAAGAAGTCAGGATGGAGGTCGAGATGATTGACGTCAGGTCGACCTGGATGACCCCCATCCTTGAGTATCTCGTCGAGGGAAAGCTACCTGAAGGGCGTAATGATGCGCTACGAGTTCTGTATCAAGCTCCTAGGTATACTATAGTAGACGGGGTGTTATACCGACGTGGGCACTCCCTACCTCTCCTACGATGTGTTCTTCCAGACGAAGCAAAGGCCATCCTGCAGGAAGTGCATGAGGGTTTTTGCGGAGATCACACTGGGGGGCAAACCTTGGCCTTAAAGGTCCTAAGGCAAGGTTATTACTGGCCAACTCTATCCAAAGACTCAATCTCATACGTGAAGAAGTGTGACAAGTGCCAGCGATTCGCCACGGTTTCCCGAGCTCCCCCAGTCGAGCTGAAGATGATCTCTTCCCCATGGCCGTTTGCAGTTTGGGGGATCGACTTGGTTGGCACCCTCCCTGCTGGAAAAGGCGGGGTCCGTTACGCTGTGGTGGCCATCGACTACTTTACGAAGTAGGCTGAGGCAGAACCTTTGGCAACGATAACTTCCAAAAAAGTCCTTGACTTCGTGGTTAAGAACATTATCTGCTGATTCGGGCTGCCCAAGAAGATTGTTTCCGACAATGGGATTCAGTTCGACAGCGACCTGTTCACCGAGTTTTGTGAGAGGTACAGAATTGTGAAAAGTTTCTCCTCCGCGGCCTATCCTCAGGCGAATGGCCAGGTCGAGGCTGTCAACAAGACTCTCAAGGCGAGCCTCAAGAAGAGACTAGACGAAGCGAAGGGGGTCTGGCCAGAACAGCTCCCCCAGGTTCTCTGGGCGTACCAGACCTCGCATCGGACTCCTACAGGTCATACTCCTTTATCCTTGACCTTTGGGAGTGAGGTAGTCCTCCCTGTGGAGATTAAGGTGCTTACGCATAGGGTCCAGTCATATGACCAGGATCGCAACCACGAGCTTCTTTGCACCTCCTTAGACTTGATTGATGAAAGACGAGAAGATTCGCAGCTCCAGCTCGCACATTATCAGCAGAAGATCACTCGCTATTTCAACTCAAAAGTCAAAAATCACGCCTTTAACATTGGCGACCTAGTCCTCAGGAGAGTTTTCTTGGCTAGTAAGGATCCCAAAGATGGAGTATTGGGACCGAGCTGGGAAAGACCATATCAAGTCATCGAGGTCATTAAGGAGGGAACTTATAAGTTAGCTCGTCTGGATGGAGGGGCAATCCCACGAACTTGGAACACCATCCACTTGAAGAGATATTATCAAAGATTCACTTGTAAGGCCTGAAAGGCCATTTTTTATGTATTAAGCAATGAGAATTAACTTTTTGTTTATATTTGTACATGTTTTCAAGTGTAATCTAAAGTAACCACGAAAGACCCTTTCGCAGTTACTTGGGGGGCATATGGTACTTGGATATAACCAGGTCGCCTTAATGACTTAGAAGTTGATTCATATTGATTGATCATTGTTTTTCTTAAAAAACGCGAGATATTGATAAGGATTAACGCGAACTAAGTCCTATCCTGGATTTAACCAAATCGCCTCATAAAACTTAGAAGTTGATTTAAATCTATTGATCGTTGTTCTTCCTAAAGAGCACGAGATATTGATAAAAATTAACACGAACTAAGTTTTCAAATTAAGTTCCTGGATACAACCAGGTCATAAAACTTGGAAGTTGACTTAAATCGATTGATTGTTGCTTTTCTTAAAGAGCACGAGATATTGATAAAAGTTAACACGAACTAAGTTTTCAAATTAAGTTCCTGGATATAACCAGGTCAAAAAACTTAGAAGTTGATTTAAATCTATTGATCGTTGTTCTTCCTAAAGAGCACGGGATATTGATACAAATTAACACGAACTAAGTTTTCAAATTAAGTTCCTGGATATGACCAGGTCAAAAAACTTAGAAGTTGATTTAAATCTATTGTTCGTTGTTCTTCCTAAAGAGCACGGGATATTGATGAAAGTTAACGCGAACTAAGTTTTTGAAAAAATTGTAACTAAAATGCGTAGAGGCAAAAGGGAGTTAATCAATTAAAAGGTAAAAATTAATTGTCTCGAGGTGGGAACACCTCATGCAAAAGTTACAACAAAAAAAAAAAAGAAAGAGTGGGGACAGAAGGGAAAGGCCCTAGGTTCCACCAGTTGGCCCCTTGGAGGTCACCGTCTCGCCCTGCTCAGCTGCGCCGGAGACTTCCCCGGCCTTGGAAGGTGCTTCTTTCTCGAGGCGAGCTTTGAACTTCTCCAGCAAGGGCTCCCAGACGTCCGCTGCCAAGAAGGAGAAGTTGGCGTCCTGAATATAGGCCCAGCAATGGTAGAACATGTCCTCCATGGCGGTGCCTGAAGTTGCCTGCTCGACCTCCAGGGCGGCCTCGGCCTTCACAGTGTCTAGGTCGGCCCGCGAGGCGGCGAGGGCGGTTTTGGTGGTCTCGAGCTCTTGCAGCTTGGGACGGGCCTCTTTCAGCCTGTGCGGCCGCCAGGGCGTCCTTTGCCGCCAACAAGGAGGTCTGGTGGTTGGCAACAACCGCCTGGTGCTCGCTCCTCATCTCCTCGAGCTGAGCCTTGGTCCTGGCTATGCTCCGGTGAAGGGCAACGGCGCTCTGCAAAAATGGAGAGGCACATGCCTTAGAAAAAAAAGAGAAGGGAGAAAGGAAAAACAGGGCAAGGTGTAATAATCAAAAACCATAAAAGGTTGAGGTTAGCTTACCGTTAGGGCCATGCCCAGTGAAGACTCCAGCACGCCCACCGGGCTCCTGGTTTCGATAGCCCTGAGCTCCTTCTCGTTGAACTTGTAGATGTGGCTGACGGCGTAGTTCGCCGACTCATACACCGTCCCCCGGAAGGCCTCTGGAATCTTCTCCAGGTCCTGGGGGTCAACCGGGATGCGCACCTCAGAGGTTGAAATTGCCAAAGTCTCGAGCTCCGCCTCTGTGTCCCGAACGAGGGCCGGAGCTCGCGGAGGGGGTGGGGGCATGCTGCTCCCCCCTGCAGCATGAGGAACAGTTCCCACGACCTGAGCGGCAGGGGGCTGCTCTTTCTCCTTTGCAGGAGACTTGGTCCGGGTCCCTGCGATTTTCTTAAAAGTCCGGGGCTTCTTCATTTTGGGCCCAGAGGCCCCGGCTGAGGGATTCCCCCCGGCGAACGTAGCTTGCAGACTCCCTCCGGGCTAAGACATCTCTTCTGTCAAAACAAAGACATGGTTAGTACACAAGTTAGCAGCCATTCAAAAACAAAAACAAAGGGGGAAAAGGAGAAATTCAAGTATATATATATACTAAAAGGGATCCTACCCCCCGAGCTAGAAGAAGAACCTATGGTTACGACCATCGGCCCCGGAGCTCTTGCGGGAGAATCTAAGTCGATTATTTCTCGAGCTGGCGCAAGTTCTGGATCCGACTCTGGTCCCAGGCTAGATTCTTCTACATATCGCGTAAGTCCTGGAGCTACGGCACCCCTCCGGAGTGAAGGCCATGACCGAAGGTTGGTCCCATACTCCTCGAATAGGATCGACCTAAAGGCTAGGGTGTTGTCTACGACTACGGTACCCCTAGGGCGGCTATCTTGGTAATCTAGCACGAGCTGGTCGACACAGTGAAGTAGGGTTGTATCCAGGTCCGGATCACTTCGGTGACGTTGGACGATCTGTCTGGGATTGAACCTAGCTAGCCGGGGGTCGGCAATGGCCCTATCTAAATTCCTAAACATATAAGGGTTACCTTGGCCAGAAGGACCCGCGGCTGCTCCGGACCGGATCCTATCCTCGTCCGTTCTCTGGGCGACCTCCAACGCCCGCTTCCTGTTCCTCACGAGGGGAACCTCATCCTCCTCATCTTCGTCCCCCGCGACCCCCTCCACGATGGTGGGCCTAGAATCGCGAGCTAGGGGAAGCGCCCGGGTCCTCCTTAAGTTCAGAGTCTGATTTGGGAAGATCAGCTTACAGGCCACCATCGTCTCGTCTGTCACGAGCACACGGTAATCCTTTTCACTGGGGGGCAAGCCCGCCAGTGTCTCGTACTGAGCCCCGAGGGTCACAGATTTCTCTATCCTCGCGAAGATAGCTGCAGGATTAATCTAAGTCTGAAAGGGACACAGGAGGAGCTAAACGATACTTAACTTACGAGCTAAGGTTGAAAAGCACTTATGAGGACGATTTAAGTAGTGGAGCTCGCAGTTTCGGAACCCCGTCGACATAAAGAATTGATCTTTGAAGTCGTTGGGGTGGCTGGACAACTCGATGACTGCAGCCGTGTTGGGGAACTGGGTTAAGTAATAAAACCCGTCGCCTCGCCCCTGCTGCTCCGGGTTGGGCTTGAGGCAGAAAAAGTACAAAATATCTGCAGGAATGGGGACATCGAGGCCGAGAATGCCTCATCGAGCGGCGCGCAGCTCCGCTCGCCCTCTGCGGGAGGTTGGGCAATCACAGATGCTCTCCCCAGCCCGATGTTATGGGAGAGGAATATTTTGTTTACCCTGGCCTGGTCAGTGATCTTTGAAACGATCCTCTCCGCCTCAAAGAACGCGTCAAGAGCCACCTCGAGCTCCTGTTCCACTGCTGGCCCGAAGTTGGGGATCAGGGATTCGTCCATCACCTCCTTTCCTTTGTCTTGACGGGAGGATGAGCTTCCTACATGCTTCTTGGGAGCATTCTTCTTGGGTCCCATCTGGTCGCCTAGCGAACAAAAAGAAGAAATTTTAGAAAAAGACGACCTAAGGTGGAAGAGAATCTGAATGTGTTTCTTTGACACGAGCTGAGGTAAGCCCAACCCGTGGAGAGTGAGACCACGCGGTTCTAAGAACACGGGCCTGTGCTCCCAACAAATCCCCAATTACTCGGAATTCGTGTGTCAGGAGGGTCAGGTTAGAATTTTTCCTTGGAGGGAAAGTTCCAATAGGCAAGAAAGGCAAAACCGCCTGTGAAGCGTGTCCCCTAAGCTACTCGGTTTTGCACCCAAAATACTGGATATTTTGAACTAATATCCCAAAAATCCTACCCAGAAATTTTCCCCAGAAAATGCATCCTGTAAACCATGCTCCTAAACGGCTTCCTACTACAAACAAAACCCTAACCTATAAGGCTTTCACCCTTCATGCCCTTGCATGCGGCTACAATAAATATTTACCTAAGCTACAGTGAAAAATAACTTCAAAACATGCACAGTCAAGAGACTTACAGAGTGTTTGGCTGAGAAGTGGATGAAGGAATCGCCTGGGTTGGGGCTTCGTCGGCGTAGTTGGTTCCAAGGCTTCGAAGGAGTCCTTGCACCTGAGTTTCTGGAATGCCGAAGGTGGTAACTGGAAAGAGGAAACGGGGGGGATTTTTGAGAGCAAGAAGAAGAGAAAATTTTGGAAAATTTCAAATGAACGGGTGGCCCATGCGTAAGGTGGCCACCCTTTTTATATGCGTGAAGGGTCACGTGAAGAGGGCCGTTGGATTGCCCTGATGTGGGATCCAAGGCCCTCCACTCGAAAGACGAAACGACGGCTGGGCATAGGCTAGGCCATTAAATGCGGTTCTCGAAAGACGTACCGTCACCAACGACGATGTTCCACGTATTCGGCGCCTGCGTAGAATGTGGAATATGAAGAGTTCATGGGGAAGCCTAAAATCCCCTACTGTGGCCCTACACGACGTCATGTACCATGAGCAGGGGCTTGGGGGGCAGATGTACCCCCTGATTTTCCCATGGGATGATTAACAAGCTGAGATACGGTCTAATCATGACTACCATGTGGACATCCCCAAGATCGGAGCTGCCTTCATAAGATCCTACCTCCTTAGCTCGAGGTAACCCAAGGGTTCTCCAAGATTGCTTAAGGACTGAGTCTGGACTCTGAAGACCACAGGTCAAGGGAATCATCCAGCTCGTGGTACGGGCTGAGTTGGAGGCTATGACCTTTTATAAAGTCAACCACACAAGGTAAACGTGCATATATCAGACATCACGTGTCTGATATACCCCTGACTTCTCAAACACGCAGCAGGAACGTGCGTATTCAGACACCCACGACTGGGTTGGGCCATGCGGCCCATTATCCCCTTACCTATTGATTTGACCACACTAATGTGTCAGGTTTAGGAATTAATCATGAATGTCACAGAGTTGACATGATAGGTAAGAAGGTCACCTTCTTACCAACTCCCAGGTGCCTTCTCCTATAAATACGGGGACCCTGGGAGTTATAGGGGGTTGGATTCTATATTTTAAGAAATACCCTGTAATAAAATATCCAGTATATAGCAATAATACTGACTAGTGGAGTAGAAGGATTTTAACCCTTGAACCACTTAAAAAACGTATTTTGAGTCACCATTTCATTTCTAAGATCATTTATCTATTTCAGTTCAACCTAAGCACTAATCCCTTTCTCTTCCTTTCTTAATTACCTGTTGGCGAAGAACCGCGTCAACAAGTACTATGGTGTAGAGTCCCTGAATTTACTTAGCTAGTTAGATAGTGGTAGTAATAGTAATACCTAGTAGTAGTTATAGTATGTTTATTGCTGTGGATTTTGGTTCAAGCCGGGACTTAGTTGAACACTCGTAGCAACACTTATAGATTTTATAAGTTTAACCTATAGTTTAGGAATATTAATTATAACATAAGGTTTGATTAATATAGCTGATTATAAAGATATCATTTATTATACTATAAGGTTTAGATAGGATTAATAAGAACACGACACTTGTCGTGTGCAGGTTTATTTAAGGATTCAACTATAGTTTAAATAAAAGAAAGTTTTAGAAAACTATAGAACCTTCCAAGACCATTAAGAGCATGACATTTGTCATAGTCTTGTTTATTTGAGGAATTAAACATTTTTAAGTGGATAATTCAAAAATAGAAGTTTCTAGAAGCTCTAGACCCTTCCAGACCTTCCTGGAATCTCGTATTACTCAGTTAAACCTGATTAATCAATTCAATTATGATGAAAATGTGCGATTATGTGTTTAAAATATTGATATATCACAGCCTAGGAGCCGATGTATCGCCACACGGGGAATACGAAAAACACGTGAACTTCGCAAAAATGAATCGACGAGCACTCGCGTCATAAGCCCAGGCGATATATCACCTACAATGGGCAATATATCAGCCGTAGGATTATGTTTTCAAATGATTTTGAAACCGAGCTCAATTCATTCTTTAACCTCTTAACCATCTTTTGAACGTTTTGACCGAGTCTTAAGCCTCTGTTGAATGAATATTCAAATAATTTTCAATTTACATTCATTATTTTATTCAAGCTAAAAGAAGATCTTTTCACTCCTTGAACTCTATAAATAGGACCTAGAACCCAACCATTTCTCTCATTCTTCAAGCTGTGTTCAGAGCCTCCAAGCTGCTAGGGTTACTATAGAGTGATAAACACTTGGGTTGCGATTTAAGATTTATCATCTTAAGCTTTATAAACACTTGGGAAGTAAGATAAATAGTGTGTTTTTCTATATTGAGGTATAGTTCGGTTCTAGCACATCCAAAGGTATTCATAATCTTAAGTTCATTTCTGTATGTTTCTTTAGTTTCCATTCAGATCCTAACTCATTGTTTTCAATTCTTGGTTAGGTATTTATGTTCTTTGAACTTAAGGTTTCTTTTCGGTAAGCTTCATCTTGATGGTTTAGTTCATTTCTTTATCATCTCTTTCTTTAGTAATACTCACATTCTTATTGTTGGTTTTAGGAGTGTTCCAAATCTCGTCCTTGTTCTCATATCCCGGTTTTGGTAAGGAAAATAGGATAGAATTTTATATGTTTATATGATATGTTATGTTTATGTTATGTTATGTTTACATTATGTATAGTATGTTTATAGACCTTGGGCATATGACTTGTATAGCTAACAAGCCCTAGTAAATTATGGGCATATGACTTGCTTGGCTAGCAAGCCCCATCAATCTATTGGGCATATGACTTGTTTAGTTAACAAGCCCCAAGTAGTGTAATGGCTATTGTAGTATATGACATATGTTTATAGTATATGTTTTATGTTATTAGTAGATTTTTCCTTGATGGGCATTAGGCCCATTCCTTTATTTTTATGTATGCGGGAAAATAGATATGGCGGCGGAAGGATTTGCTGTAGCTTGGCCATTGTATTGAGGAAGAATGGATTCGATGGACTGCGTGAACGATTTGAGGACGACGTTATTTTTAGTCTTTTTATTATGTTTTCTATGTATTTTCCGCATTTAGTTTTGTAAACAATTTCATTTAAGTTTAAAGTTATGTTTTTTTTTTTTTTTTAAAACAATGGGATCCCATACCCTGCATTTATGTATTTCAACATTTACTTTAGAGTTTTTAATAAAGTTGTGAATGTTTCTTATGTATGTTTTCTCGAAAATAGTGTCTATGTATAGTAGTTTTAATGGTCCAAAGTCTTAGAATTAGTTGGGTCATTGCAGTTGGTATCAGAGAAACGATTAATTCGCATGAAGTTCTCCTTGATACACATGCTCAAGCTCTGAATCTAACCGCCAAGTAAGTGTTTATGTTAAATGTGTTTATATGTATAGCTATTGTTTTAGCCTTATGTTTTCAATTAAGAATGAATGGAGCATTAACTTATGAGGATATCTGTAATGCCCTACCTCCTTAGAGCCGTTACTAAGTGAGTTTAAAACGTGCATTTAACTCGCTAATCGAGGTTTAAAACAAATGTGTAATTAAACCATAAATAGGGTCATGGACTTTGAAGATAATTATGTTTACAGAAAATCATAAAGCGTTTAACATTTGGGATCCCAAAATACTGTATAAAAATATTTACAACTCAAAAAGAATAACTAAAGTCGACTAAACGACAAAATCTGGGTTTTATACAACCATCTCCCAAAATACCCCTGGTCGTGGCAGCCAGGCAGGCCAAACATGTACGCGCCGCAAGAAAACTCTCAAAAGCAGATAACATATGCATATCAAACATTTATATATAAACAGGCCATCATTAGGCTATACCCATTCGGCCATGCCGTCCCAGGCGCTTTACCAGGTCCTGGGTTCGCAGTCCACACCGTAAGGATATCCCAGGTATCCTTTAGGGTCTCGCCCTGGCAACTCGTACCCAGCGTGCCAAACACTGCTCCTAGCCCCTTGCCGCATTTGGCCTCGCACTCCATTTGCTTAACGACATTCTAGGCCCTTTGTTGTTCCCGGCCTTGCCGACCTCGGCCTGCGCCATTCCTAGCTCTTGTCGAACATTCACACATATTCATACATAGCATAATAAAGCAAATACCAAGCATGAATAAACTCAATCAAAGGGCTACGCCCTGCAACACAATCATATAGGGCCCTGCCGAATGTGGCTAGGGGCTAGGAGACGATAGATGATGAAGATGAATTACCAGTAGGTATGAGATATTACTTTCTCATACTTAGGTTCACCTCTAAGATGGATTTCCAATTCACAAATGATCAAAAACATATAATTTTTACAAATCTTCCTCTAGGGCATTTTGAGGCTCAAAATAATGATGACTATGAAGAAATAGACGATGATATGTTAGATGAAGGATCAAATGTAGAAGATCCCGATTTTTAGAATAGATTAGTTTCTTTATTTATTTTATTTATTATTTGTTTTCTTTTATGATTGTACTTAGTGAAAAATGTTTTTTTTCCAAATAAATATCAATGTTATTTTGATGACAAGATATGAGTTTGATTTTTTTTTCTTTTGTAATCATAATAAATATTAAATTTAATAAATAATGACCAAGTTCGATGAGGGTGGACACAAGTCATTGGATTGGGTTCCATATTGAGAGTTAGGAGGCCATAGTAGTGGGAATGATATTACTGATCCCAACCCTCCCTCAATATGGTTAACTTTGGAACAACGATAAGTTTCAAGCCTGAGAATTAAGTCATATAGGATGATTAGAAACAGACTTAGAAAATAATAAAGATGGCTTATTTTTCTAAGTATAGAAACACACTTTAATGATAAAAGAAGGCTTATATAATTCCTTTCATTAGAAATCATAAATTAATAGGTCTGAGTTATGTTTGCTTAGATTAAGTTTTAGCCTTAGAGCCTATTAGGGTAAGTTCTAACATGTTTTTCTCAACTGTTAGAACTTTGCTGAAAATGTGGCTCAGAAGGTCTGCTTGCACCAATGCCAACGCCTCCAAGGCTACTCCTGAGAGCAATGAAGCCCCTCCACTTCGCAGAAGGGGAATGCGTGCTACTGCCAACTGAAGTGTGTCGCCGCCGCCACTGGTTGACAACACTGCAGAAATTTCTAGACTACGACAACAAGTTGAGGAATTACTATAGCAACAGCGACAACAGGTTCACCCTTAGACTCAGCCTCTGCCTCCGCCGCAACCACAGGCTCAGCAAATGGCCCCAGCACCCCAACAAGTTGGTCCATATGGGGGATGACCAATGGCGAACTATGCGCCATACCTAGCTCAACACATGGAGCCAGTTTATGAGTGTTGACGCCTCTTTTCGCCAACTTAAAATGTAGAGCACGTAAACAGTAAAGAATTATGGCCAGAATAAAACAATAAAACAAGGAGAGTTTTTTACGTGGTTCAGCAGTTAACTCTGCCTAGTCCACGAGTCTTTGTTATTAGAACTTAGGAAATTTCTGGAAATCCTTCAGGGATAAATTCTCCAGAGTTTCTCTCAAGAACTCAAAATTTGGTCCTTTACAAAGGTATAAGACTTCTCTATTTATAGAGAAGATCTCAGAATACTATCCCACACGTTTTGGGAAGTTATTCTGTATATTAATAAATTTAATGGCTTTAAAGCCTGTAACTCCTATATACAAGGAAACATCCCCTGAAGACCAGGGGACGTGTAACCAACTAGTAAATATCCCTTTATTGTAGGGAAGTTACAACAATAAACGTAGATTGCGTCTCTTCAAGTGACCTATTAAGCTGTTTGAGATCAGCAATTAGCTAAACATCAGCATCATGCCAGTCTAGGCCTCTGAGTAACTTACAAGTTATATTATTTTCCCCCAGATCGGCTCGGAGTTAGGAAAATATCACCGAGACCGCCTTTTTTCGAGCTCACACTCATGTCAAGCTCGGACTTCTTGATCCGAGGTCACCCGAAAATGGACGCCTTTCGATGTTCTGTCTTTCGAGCTTATAAGGACTTCGAGGTTGCCACCAACTATTAAGATTCAATGCCTAGGTTGTGAACATGTATTCTAGATATTGCGAGCTCACACCTAACGAATCTAGCTTTCGAGATCACAACTCTCAAGGCTCAAAATCTAGGTGTAACATTTTTCCCCCTAAAAAGTATTTGTTCGAATCTTATGAGAAGGAAACTTTTGAACTATTTTCTTCGAGAACTGCACCGTCACACACAATCGAGTATGGACACGTGTCAATCGGGTATTTCTCATTCAAGGTACTCGAGTACCTTGGAAATCTGCCCACGATCGTTCGCCTGCCACCTTTTGCGGCACCATCTTGTCATTTATCCCTGGCCGTCGGATTTGATAAGGATTCTGGCCAATGGCTCGGATTAATTCCTTTTTTTCCACTTCTGATGGTCTATATATAAGACTCAAGTCATCTGCTTCCTCTTACTTTTATGTTTATCAGAGAGAAAAGAGAAGAGAGAAAAAACCAGAGGCCAGCCTAGAAAGCTTTTTGATTTTGCATGTTCTCCCAGCCAAAGAAGCAATGGACTGCCAGTTTGTTCGAGACCGTGAGATTATACCTGCAGCCTCTTCTTCAATCAACTATTTCTCTGCAATCGTCATCTTCATTGCGTAAGTATCTAATTTTTTTTTTTATCAGTTTCTGGCTTTGCTGTTTTTTTTAGTTTCTGGGAATGCACTGGTTCATTTTTTACTTTGATGTACTAGGACGCTTTAATCGATAGATATTAGGTTTATGTTCTCCCATTACTGGTTCTAAATCCAATTTATATGTATAAAGACCCAAACATGATCTCTTTTTTCTAGGTTTTCAAATTTTGGAAGACGTATCTTGCACACCAAGATATTGGGTACAAAATCTTGGTTTTAAAGAATGAACGATACCCTAATATACCATTTTTGAATAACCGCCACCTTTTTTCCCAGATATTTAGGGATTTTCGCAAATCAAATCCACTTCCTTCCCTTTTCCGTGAAATACACGTTGTGACACTAATCAGGTCCTCAGGGCCGAACTCATCTCATACCCAAGCATTTTCGAGCTTGTTTCACCAAGCTCGTTCTTCTTAATTCCTTGCTTGCATGGCCCTCACCATTTTTTCTTTCTTGCTAGATGTCACAAAATCTGGAAAGACGGTGGGGGTTGTTGCTTGCCGTCCCGTACTTGCCAAAACCTCCGAGCCCGGAGTCGTTGTTTGACCAGAACCAGCGTCTAGTCCGTGAACACGAGCTGAGGTGTGGGAAAAAGGACACCCGAGATCACTTTCGACGTCAGATAGAAGAGATCGAGGAAGGAAAAAGAAAGAAACTAAGGGTCGCCCTTCATCCGGACCCTAACACCGAGCCTAGACTGACTCCTCTTGACCCTAACCTTAGAGTGACAGTTGCCTTCAAACCAGGTGACCTGGAATTTTCATTGATGGGGGAGCCCTCTACCTCACAGCCGAGGAGGGAATTTTTCGAGGCCAAGCACTATTGGAGCTCGGTTACGTCGCTAGGCCAAATAACCGATATCCTGGCCTTTCATGGCATAGGACTATCAGACTCGTTAAGGTGTTGAGCCTCGACCTCCCACGAGCGAAGTTGTCGCGCTCCAGAAGATGGAGATCCTGACAACAAGCTAAGATATGCGGCTTGGAGCCAGGAGCAGATGAAGGCAGGAGCGGTACTGCCATTGAAGTATTTCTTCAAAGACTTCACAGACTTTGTTGGGTTGGCCCCTTTCCAACTCAACACCAATTCTTACAGGGTTCTGTTTGCCCTGAGGTCGTTATACCACGAGCTGAAGTGGGAAGGACCACCACGAGAGGAGATCCTGTATCTTTTCTGTTTGAAAAGCAATCCCTCCCGAGCTCGGGGAGGAGATGGCTTCTATTATCTCTCGAGCTGCCCCAAGGAGAAAAAGATGTTTGAGGATCTTCCCAACCATCTTCCTGACTTTAAGAAGGTCTTCTTCTGGACAGACGGCCTAGCTCCGTCTCGATACTACTCGTTTAGACGGATTCGTAAGTATCCCGACCTCCTTCTTTTCTATGCTCAGACTTTTGTCTATAGGCCCGTACTTAGTTGAAATGTATTTTATTTTCCAGCCAACTACCATCGTCCTACTCCTGCTGATGCGATGAAGGAGAAAAGAGAGACTCTGCTCCAACTCCCTTATGGCAGGAGATGCCTCTCATACCTTTTGCATGAAGGTAAGCTCCGAGCTTGCGGGATCTTGGGAAATGGCTAGTCCACCGCGGATTGGTCCAATAAAAAATATGACCGCTGGGAGCTCGTGCCTTTGCCAACAGGCATCCTCCTCCCAAGGAGAGAGGTGAGGCCCCCGCCTCCAGTTCACTGAAGGAGCCCGCAATCAGGGAACGAGGCTAACAATGAAGCCTCGAGCTCGGGCTCGAATGATCAAGGTACAGTCATCCTAAGCTCGAATATGTGGTCCCCCTCCCTATTAAAACACAAACCCGATAGCTTAGTATTGTACAAGGATGATAGAGACCATTTTTATGTATGGCCTTGGGTAGATGAACGGGTTCATAGGTTCGATAGCTGGCTCGGGAAATACGACACCATGTATAGCCTGAACGAGGTATGGAACGGAATAGCCGTCCAATATGGGACCAACGACTATAGGGACCTTTTGAGGTTGATGTCCACCTATAGGGAAGGTACTCCCCCCGCCTCTTCTGAAGATGGGGGAATTTCTTGGTCACCAAGCTCAAGCTCGGGGGAGAGTTCCAGTTAGGTTTTCTCCACTTGTCTTTTTTATTCTTTGTCTGTTAGTGCCATGCTAAATTTTAATTACTATCATGCAGGTGACATGGACTCCGACCTTGACGTTGTGCTTGCCAGTGGCGAGGGGGCTCAAAGGAGTAAGCGCCCGCGAGGCTTGCGGAGGTCGGACAGACCCTCCAAAATCCTCAAGCGCACTGAGAAGACTCCACCAGCTCCAACTATTCCGAGCACTGTCGAGGACTCGACTGCCCAGGTCAATGCATCCATCTCGGCCACATCTGCCGCGCTTCCTCCGGCTATAATTCCTTTAGCACTCGGCCCACCCCTGAAAAAACCCTCGACCTCCAAGTCACTCCTGACGTCGGCCCGACCTCATGTTGATGAGTTCGTGCTTGATAGTGCCGCTGGGGCTCATAGAGCTGTAATTGGCTTGGATATCCTCTCTCGGGTGGGTCAGAGCCTTACGGCATTCGACGCTGAGCACTGGGAGTTTGTGAATAAGGCTCGAGACTGCAATACTCTTTATGATAAGAGTATTGAACTTCCTGTCGTGGTAATTTTTGCAACTTACTTTTAATTGCTTATGTACCTTGGCTTATGTTCTAACTCAATCTCTTTATGTTTTAGGCTCTTTTTGTCTCAGCTCAGCTTAATTATAAGCTGACCAATGAGGTGCACTCGAGCATGTCTTTGGCCCAAGAGTCGAGGAATCTTCAGATTAAGATGGCTGATGAGCTCAAGGATTCGAAGGCAGAGCTTGAAAAGGCGAATGCTTGGCTTGCGGAGCTGGAGAAGGCTAATGCCAAGGTTGAGGAGGAGAAGGCTACCACCTTTTAAATAATCGAGAATGAAAAGTCTCGCCTCCTTGCCGAGTATAAGGAGAAGAAGGACAAGGCAGTTGATCAAGCCATGTACAGGATCTGGGCTAGGAACGCCAACCTCGATACCAGCTTCCTGGGCTCTTTCGAGGAAGGATTTGTGGCTAAAAGGCAAGCTCGGCTTGACGCGGAGGAGGCTGCTCAGAAGGACAGTCATGCTATTCGTCCTGGAATGTCTAGTGCAGCTGGTGTTGAGAAGGCTAAGGAGACTGCTCCTTCATAAATTTCACTTCGGGGCTGCGTCCCTTTATTTTTGTAATTGTTTTAATTTATGCCCGTAGGGCTGATACAGTTTCTTTTTCTTTTTGGTTTTCTTTTAATATATATGCTTTACATTTCTCGGTTCGAAATATTTTGCACATTTTATATTAAAGAATCGTGTATGCTTGTTTATTCGCACAAACATAGTTTGGATTTAGGCTCGAGGTTCAATGCATTCATGCACAGTTTGCTCGAATTATCCGCTTCCGATCTCATTATTTGTCAAGGTCGGATATTACTTTAACCATGAACCCGAAAGTACTTGTATGGTGTGTAATGCAAATAATTTAGTTATATCTTATTTTTTAGTTACTTTTTCTCGTCCTTGGTTATCTCTCTGAGGTTATGAGTTCGAAACAATTGTTTTATAAGATATTCCTGCCTCGATCTCGACTTAACTCGAAGTGGGTTTATGTTCCAACTTACTGTCGATTAGTTTTAGCTGGTTTGCTCCAAACCTATTAAGGTCGTGTTTGGTTTGTAATCCATACACTTATATTTTTAATCTAGTTCGCATATTTGGTTACATCCAAACATTTTTATCTTTTGATAGTTTGGTCATGTCCAAACTATCTAAGCTCGCGCATTTGGTTATATTCAAACACTTGTATGTTTTGATAATTTGGTTATATCCAAACTATCTTAGCTCGAGCATTTGGTTATATCCAAACACTTTTATGTATTTCGTATATGTTACTTTATTTTTCAAGCTAGAGGTATTTACATATACCAATGATGCCCCCTTAATATCCTATGTAACGACCCAAATTCACTAATAGGGCTTAAGGGCCTTGATTAGTGTGCCGGGAGGGCATAATGGGAATTATGTGTGATTTTTGTGATTAAGATGCATGATTATGATTTTAAGCATGTTATATGACTATGTGTATTATGTTATGTGATAATTATGATATGTGAATAGTACCACGTGGGCGCGATGATTTCAATGTGACGCACGTGCCGAGACGGTCCTAGGGAGCTAGATAATGGTAATTGGTGATTTGGTAACTTGTGTAACTGTTAGTAACCATAGAGAGTAACAGGTTTTGTTGGATAAGTGGTAAAACTGTAAAGTAGGTAAAAGACAAGTGTACCCTTGAGGTTTAGTCAGAAAAGGATATTTGAGGAAGGCTAAAAAGTTCTTTTGGCAGTGGTATAGATGTCTTTGGCTGAGGGAAAAGGATATGTACGATTCATTTATGCTAAGTATAACTGAAGTTAAGACTTGGAAGGCTAGAAAGATCAAGAAGGGAAGGGAGAATCAAGAACCTAGAAGGCAAAGTGGAGGAGGAGCTGAACTGAGTTCTTTGAGGCTAGTGTAGGGCTTAAGGGTGAGGAATCAAGCATATAGCAAGGTTTATACTGAGCTGGCTTGTTAAGGTGGAATTCAGCTCAAGCTTGGATTGGAGGAAGCTCAAGTCGAATTTCTGATTGAGGACTTTGGAGAGGCTCGGGGTAGAGGACCGTGCTCGTGGCTTCGTGGCAGCGGAAATCAGTAAATTGAAAGGTAAGAAAACTGCATTGTGAAGTGCTCCCGAGAGTTGTATTGTGTCAATGTTGGTATTATGCCAAGGGACACGTAAAGGCGGTCTAAGAGTACCGTACATGATTTTAGCGCACGGGGCGCGAATTGGCCACTGGGAGCCAGAAACAATAGGATAACAGAGGGAGCAGCCTGTGAGCGCTAGCCCTGGTTATCATCTGTGTTTTATGTATTTTGAGCTGAGATGCTTAGTATGTGGTATACTTGACTGATGATATACTTGAATTTATGAGATGCGATATGAGTAATTGACTTGTTTGCTAGTTGTTCATACTCTGTTATTGCTGTGTTTTCTTGCTGGGCCTTGGCTCACGGGTGCTTCGTGGTGCAGGTAAGGGCAAGGGCAAGCTGGACCAGGCCTGAGGTGGAGAGCTCCGAGGTGAAATGTACATAGCCAGCTGTTCGATCACCATGGTCGAGGAGTGTGTCAGGACAGAGATTACCTAACTGCTTGTTTTTGCCTTAGTATGGCCAGTCAATGTATTTAAACTTTGTAACTTTTGTAAATGGATTTTAAACTGTCATTTTTGGGATTCCATGTACATAAACAATGTTTAGTAATGAGAACATAACTTTTGAGACCAAAACACTTTTAACCCTAGTTCCTCTACTGTTTCAGTAACACGCTTTTACTTTATTGACTTGATTAGCAAGTCTAGCACTTTATTAACACACAGTGTAACGGTCTTGGCTATCCAGGGCGTTACATCCTATGAATGTGACCATAGGTTATTAGATTAAGAGAGATTGCAAAAATAAACCATATTAGACGAAATAAATCATTATTTGATAAAATCCTAAAGTAGACAAAACAGTACAAATAAACAAGCATGGTTACAGGCAACACCTTTCCTACACTATTGATAGTAAGGTCGTAGGTGTTCGCCATTCCATGCTAGCGGTACTAGGCTCCCATCCAATCTTGCCAACTTATAAACACCGGATCGGATGACTGACTCTATCTGGTAGAGTCCTTCCCAATTTGGCCCGAGCACGCCAGCTTCTGGATCTCGCATTGCCAAAAATACACGCCTTAGCACCAAATCTCCCACATCGAATTTTTGATCTCGAACCCTCTTGTTAATGTACCTGGTAGCTCGCTGTTGGCATGCAACATTTCTCAGCCGAGCTTTGTTCCTTCTTTCTTCAATCAGGTCTAGGGTTTCTTTGAGCTGAGTGTGGTTTGAGGCATGGTCATAAGCGTGGGATCGAATTGTTGGAATTTTGACCTCAACTGGCAACATAGCCTCGCAACCGTACGCTAGAGAGAACGGGGTATGCCTCGTCGATGTTCGGGCCGTAGTCCTATACCCCCATAGGACCTTGGGCAATTCTTCAGGCCATCGTCCCTTTGCTTCTTCCAACTTTTTCTTCAGCGAACTCTTGAGAGTATTTTTTACAGCTTTGACCTAGCCATTCGCCTGGGGATGAGCTACTGACGAAAAACTCTTTATTATTCCATTTTTTTCGCAAAAGTTGGTGAACAGATCGCTATCGAACTGGGTTCCGTTGTCGGATACAACTTTTCTTGGCATCCCATATCGACATATAATGTTCTTCACTACAAAGTCAAGGACTTTTTTGGAGGTTATAGTTGCTAACGGTTCTGCTTCCGTCAACTTCGTGAAGTAGTCTACGGCGACTACAGCATACTTCACTCCGCCCTTGCCAGTTAGGAGAGAGCCTATGAGGTCGATTCCCCATACCGCAAATGGCCATGGGGAGGTCATCATGGTCAGCTCGGATGGTGGAGCTCGAGGAATCGTGGCGAATCATTGGCACTTATCACATTTCTTTACGTACTCGAAAGAATCCGACTTGATGGTAGGCCAGAAATAACCTTGGCATGTGATTTTCTTGGACATGCTATGCCCCCCAGTATGGTCTCCACAGAACCCTTCGTGAATTTCTTCAATGATTTTCTTGGCTTCGGGTGGAGTCACACACCGAAGTAATGGCATGCAATATCCCCTTCTATACAGCCTTCCATCCAAAATAGTATAACGGGGGACTTGGTACATCAATTTTCGAGCCTGGTTCCGATCTTTCGGAAGGATGCCGGTCTCGAGATATTCGACTATCGGAGTCATCCAGGTAGGTTCGGAATCAATCATACATACATCTTCCCGCACTGTCTTGTTAATACTAGGTGCCGAGAGATGCTAAATTGGCACAACATTCAGCTCATCATTCTCGGTGGAACTCACGAGCTGAGCTAAGGCATCCGGATTCGAGTTTTGTTCTCAGGGGACCTGTTCGATTGCGTAAAACTCGAAATGTTCCAATGCTGATCTTGCCTTTTCTAAGTAAGCTGCCATTTTCGTGCCATGAGCCTAGTATTCTCCCAAAATTTGGTTAACTACTAGCTGGGAGTCGCTGTAACAATGTATTGCTTTAGCATTGAGCTTCATGGCTATACGAAGTCCCGCTAGTAAAGCCTCGTATTCGACCTCGTTATTTGATGCGTTGAAGTCGAATCTTAAGGCAGAATGAAATATACTCCCTGCGGGAGTGATCAAAATGACTCCTGCCCCCGATCCATTTTCATTAGATGACCCATCAACGTAAAGTTTCCACAGCTCGTGGGCCAGGGTTATAACTTCATCGTTGGTCATGCCAGTACATTCCACTATAAATTCTTCTAAGGCTTGTGCCCTAATGGTCGTCCTTGGATGGTAGGTGATCTCGAATTGCCCGAGTTCAACCGCCCATTTAAGAAGTCGACCTGAAGCTTCTGGCTTAGATAAGACTTGTCTTAGTGGTTGATCAGTTAGTACATAGATGGGGTGCGCTTGAAAGTAAGGTCAAAGTTTCTGAGATGAATGAATTAAGCTGAGAGCTAGCTTTTCCATCAAGGGGTATCTCGATTCTGCCCCCAGTAACCTTTTACTGACGTAATACACGGGCCTCTACACCTTTTCTTCCTCTCGCACAAGCATTGCACTTATGGCGTGCTCGGTAGTGGCAAGATATAAATATAGCACTTCTCCCGTAATAGGTTTTGATAAGATAGGGGGTTCTGCGAGGTGTTTTTTAAGCTCCTGGAAGGCCAACTCGCATTCTTCCGTCCATTCAAATTTCTTGCCTCCCCTCAACAAGTTGAAAAACGGAAGACAGCGATCTGTAGAGTTCGAAATAAACCTACTTAGTGCCACCATTCTGCCGGTCAAACTCTTGACATCTTTGTGCTTTCGAGGTGAGGGCATATCGATCAGGGCCTGGATCTTGTCCGGGTTAGCTTCTATTCCTTGAGCATTTACAATGAAACCCAGGAATTTTCCTGACGATACCCCAAAGGAGCATTTCTGAGGGTTTAGCTTCATGTTATATTTCCGGAGCACGGCAAAGCACTCTTCGAGATCATCAATATGGTTATCGTTAAGTTGAGACTTGACTAACATGTCATCAACATAAACTTCCATGTTGTTCCCTATTTGTTCTGAAAACATCATGTTTACGAGTCGCCAGTATGTGGCCCCAGCGTTTTTGAGCCCGAATGTAATGACGTTATAACAATATAGTCCTTTGTCTGTTATGAAGCTCGTATGTTCCTAGTCAGGAGCATGCATGGAAATCTGGTTATATCCAGAATAGGCATCCATGAATGACATTAGTCCATGCCCTGCCGTGGCATCCACGAGCTGGTTAATCCGTGGTAAAGGAAAGCAGTCTTTTGGACAGGCCTTATTGAGGTCCGAATAGTCAATGTAGGTTCGCCACGTCCCATTAAGCTTTGGGACCAGTACCAGATTGGCTACCCAATCAGGGTAAAAAGCATCCCTAATGAACCGGTTGGCTTTTAACCTATCGACTTCCTCTTTCAGTGCCTTCTTTCTATCGTCGTCCAACTGTCTTCGCTTTTGTTGCTTCGGTGGGAAGCTTTTATCGATATTTAACGCGTGGCTAACAATATTTGGACTTATTCCTACCATGTCCGAATGTGACCACGCGAAGACATCCTGGTTTCTCTTCAGAAAGCAAATTAATTGCTATTTAGTTTCTTCGCGCAGATGTTTCCCAACCTTTACCGTTCTCGACAGATCTGACTCTTCGAGCCTGACATTCTCGAGCTCTTCTAATGGCTCGAGTTCAGCTCTTTCCTCCACTCTTGGGTCGATCTCTTCATCTATCTTCAAGATGGTCCCGTCCTTATTCTGGATAACGATGAATGCTTGTTCGCTCGCCTGTTTCTTTCCTCTTATGGAAATGCTATAGCATTCCCTTCTGGCTAACTGATCTCCCTTCAGCGTCCCGATGCCACTAGAAGTCAGGTACTTGATGGCCAGATGCCTTACAGACGAGACTGCCCCCAGCCCTACTAGGGCGGGTCTCCCGAGCAGCACGTTGTAGGCTGATGGCATGTCCACTACCACACACTCCATCATCTTGGTTACTGAGACCGGGTAGTCTCCCAAGGTTACTGGGAGTTCGATGGACCCCATACAGGCAATCCACTCTCCTGAAAAACCGTACAAAGTTGTTGCACACGCTTTTAGGTCTCGAAGCGCGAGTCCCATCTTTTCTAGGGTGGCCTTATAGAAGATATTCACGGAGCTCCCATTATCAATGAGAACTCGGTGAAATCTCTTATTTGCGAGCTGGAGAGTGATGACCAGTGGGTCATTGTGGGGGAACTGAACATGGGACGCGTCGTCCTTGGTAAAGGTTATTGGTTGAGATTCAACCTTTTGGCATTTTGGAGCTCTAGGTTCGGGTTGATAAGGAGACCCGACCCCAGTTTTCAGCTCGTTCACATATCAGTTTTGGGCATTCCTGCCCATTCCTGCAAGATGAGGCCCACCCGAGATGGTTATCATGTCTTCTCCATCAATTGGAGGGGGCCTATCTTCTTCCCTGGCTTGGGAATTGTTGTTTTGGGCAGGTTGTGGCGCAGCTGCCCTCTGGCTTATAGACGCTTGATTGTTATTTTGAATTTTGACATACTGTCTGAAATAACCTCTCGAGATCAATCCTTCGATCTCGTCTTTCAACTGATGGCACTCTACAGTAGTGTGCCCAGTGTCTCAGTGAAAACGACAGTACTTGCTGGAGTCCCTCTTGGACTTCTGATTTCTCATGGGGTCTGGACGCCTGAAAGGGGCCTGGTTTTCATTAGCAAGGTATATATTCTCCCGAGACTCGTTGAGCTCGGTGTACACTTTGTACACGGAGAAATATCTTTCCCCCTTCTTCTTTTTTCCCCCTTCGGCCTCGGGGTTACTCCCTTCGTTCTTCTTTCTTTTGGAAGGGTTTTCCACAGTAGGCTTTGAGGCTGGTGGGTCCGCCGAGGTTGAGGCAGAGTTTACGTTTATCATTGTAGTTACGGGCTGAGAGGTCATATTCAGTGTAGACCTCGCCTCCTCTACATTGACAAACCTCTGAGCTCGCTTATTAAGCTTGGTTAAGGACCTCACCGGTTTTCTCTGCATATCGTCCCATAGAGGACTTCCTAACATTACTTTAGCTTGGACAGCCATTAGATGACCGTTGTCATCCACATGTCGAGCTCGGGTAACTTCCAAATTAAACCTCATAAGGTAGCTCTTCAATGTTTCGCCTGGTTGCTGCCTAACGTTAGTCAGAGTTGATGCCTCAGGTCTCACCCCCATCATGGCTCTGAATTGCTTCTTGAAATCCTTTGATAGCTGATCCCAAGAAGTGATCGAATGTCTTTTATATTTCTCGAACTAGCTTTTGGCTGGTCCCGTAAGCGATGCTGGATATAACATGCATCTAAGCTTGTAACCCATGTTACTTGCTCTCATTACGGTATTGAATGTACTCAGATGGCTGTATGGGTCAGACTTCCCCTCAAAAGTTGGGACATGGGGGATCCGAAACCCCTGAGGAAACGGAGTGTTGGAAATATTGGGAGCGAACGGTTCGAGCTCCTCGTCAGAATCCTCATTCCGACTCCGACCTTGCTCATTTTGCAAAAGACTGAAGGCCTTTTCCAACTGATCAATTCTTTCTTGGATCGGCTCCGTGAGGGGTGCTTGAAATTGGCTATCATTGATCACAATTCCAGGCTTGCACCTTCTCAAGGGATCTATACGCCCATTTAGGCGATCTCTTAAGTCCGGGTTTGACGGGTTACCATTACCCCGATTCTGATTCAAGTGTTCCCGCAGGTCGGAGCGGTTCTTGTGGTTCCCGGTATTTTTTCGACCTCGATCATACATACTGACTGATCTGGTATCTCCTGAGTCATCACTCGCAAGGCTTGTCGCATGATTATTCCGAGATGGGTCCCTTTCACGCTGTCTCATCTTTGCGGTGGGAGACTGGGACATTTGACTCCTTGTAGATTGGGCGCCTCTCCGCTCCCTGAAGGCTTCTCTGCTACTTTGTCTCCTTCCCGCACATCTTTCCTCATCATCTCGAATGGGTTTAGCATTCCTGCGAGGTGGCGAAGGGTATCTTATAGGCGATGGAGGGAATCGTATGGGTGACGGTGGCTGCCACCCATTTCGAGGCCTAGATGGTTCGGAGTTTGCCCGAGTTGGGTCGGTAACATTCTGCGTGTTACCAGGGATTTGAGTCCGAGGCTCTGTAGGGGCTCGGTTATTCCCAGTTCCTGCTGGTACCTCCACAGTTGAATTAACCAGAGCCCTGGCTCGGGTACTTCTTTGGGGTCTCGAGGGAGCGGATTGCTCTGCTGGTGCCGGAGGTTGCTTTGGCCTCCTTGTGGCAGGATTTTTTCGAGGACGTCCACGAGGCCTGCGGGGAGGAACATGCATGTCCCTCAGAGATGAGGCTTGATTCTCATGCGGAGGTGGGGGCTGAGCCGCCTGGGCCTTTGCAGCTAACCTAGCCAACTCCTCATTCCGCTTATTGGCTTCGACCAATTGGTTTTTCAGCTATCAGTTTTCAAGTTCCACAATGGGGACGTACCGTTCAGGATTATAGTACATGTCCTCATCCCTTGGGGCTGGAGGTGCTGGAGGTCCCCGAGAATCGGAGGACTCGCTTCTCTCCTCAGTATTTGGGTTTACCATTGGCTGTTTCCCAGGGCGTCTTGGATAGTTTTCTTCAGTAATGTTCTGATCGTTTTCAGCCATAAGTGTTCAGGGATCATACTGCTTAAGGCTCTCAATGAAAGCACCAAACTGTTGACGCCGCTTTTCATCAACTTAAAATGTAGAGCACATAAACAGTAAAGAATTATGGCCAGAATAAAACAATAAAACAAGGAGATTTTTTTACGTGGTTCAATAGTTAACTCTGCCTAGTCCACGAGTCTTTGTTATTAGAACTTAGGAAATTTCAAGAAATCCTTCAGGGATAAATTCTCCAGAGTTTCTCTCAAGATCACAAAATGCAGTCCTTTAGAAAGGTATAAGACTTCTCTATTTATAGAGAAGATCTTAGAATACTATCCCACACATTTTGGGAAGTTATTCTGTATATTAATAAATTTAATGGCTTTAAAGCCTGTAACTCCTATATACAAGGAAACGTCCCCTGAAGACCAGGGGGCGTGTAACCGACTAGTAAATATCCCTTTATTGTAGGGAAGTTACAATAATAAACGTAGACTGCGTCTCTTCAAGTGACCTATTAAGCTGTTCGAGATCAGCAATTAGCTCATCATCAGCATCATGCTAGTCTAGGCCTCTGAGTTACTTACGAGTTATATTATTTTCCCCCAGATCGGCTCGGAGTTAGGAAAAGATCACCGAGACCGCCTTGTTTCGAGCTCACACTCATGTCAAGCTCGGACTTCTTGATCCAAGGTCACCCGAAAAATGGACGCCTTTCGATGTTCTGTCTTTCGAGCTTAGAAGGACTTCGAGGTTACCTATCTTCGAGGTTGCCACCAACTATGAAGATTCGGTGCCTAGGTTGCGAACATGTATACTAGACATTGCGAGCTCACACCTGAAGAATCCATCTTTCGAGAGCACAACTCTCAAGGCTCAAAATATGGGTGTAACAATGAACGGTTTTGTAAGCAACACGCTCCAAACTTTGAAGGGACAACAGATCCCTTCGAGGCAGAAGAATGGATTAGAAATGGGGAGCCGATCCTGACGCACATGAACCTCGGCAATGCGGACCGCATATCCTGCGTTTTATCTCTGCTAAAGAAAGATGCTAGAATATGGTGGGATTTAGTTTGGCAGACTCACGATGTCGCCACCATGACTTGGACCAGATTTGTGGAGCTATTCCAGAAAAAGTACTACGACTCGGCAGTCATCGCCACAAGGTTCGAGGAGGTCACTAGTCTGAAGCAAGGTAACTTGACGGTAGCAGAGTATGCTCGGCATTTTGACAGATTAGCCAAGTTTGCACCAGAGTTGGTTCCAACTGACTTTCTGAGGGTGACCAAGTTTGTTAGAGGACTTAGACCAAAGATTGAGTTAGGGGTTAAGCTAGCAAACCCGGGAAATACTACCTATGTCGATGTTCTAGAAACGACAATAGAAGTAGAAAGGCTTCAGGCGAATGTTAGTAAAGAGGAGGCCAATAAGCCTGAGCCTAAATAGCCAAGTCAACCTCAGAATGGCCAGAACAACCACAACAATAATAGCAATCAGTCCAATAATAGTAACGATCAGAAAAGAAGGCATCCTGACAATAAGCAGTCCAATAGCGATAAAAGGGCACGGACGAACAATGGAGGGAATAGGTCTTGTTATGTAGAATACCCGCAATGTGCTAAGTGCCAAAGTAAACATCCTGTTGAATGCCGGGCAAACACCAAGGGATGCTACAACTGTGGTTAAGAAGGACACCGAAAGAGAGAATGTCCCCAGCTCAAGCCAGAAGGGAAAAAGGAAGACAAGATGGTTCCAGCCAGAGTATTTTCCTTAACCCAAGGAGAAGTTGATGCTAGCAATAAAGTGCTCACAGGTCAGGTATCTATCCCCAATAATGTATGTTCTGTATTATTTGATTCGGGAGCCACTCATTCATATATCTCGTTAGGAATGATAGAAAAACTAGACAAACCTTGTGAAATATTTAGAACTAGGTTTGTAACAGAGTTGCCTTCTGGCAAAGTAGTTCTATCATCGCGGATAGTTCGAGGAGTACCGATCAAAATTGAGGACGTAGAATAATAAGGAGACTTGATAGAACTTGAGATCAAGGACTTCAACATGATACTAGGCATGGACTGGCTAGCAAGGCATGGCATAACTATCAATTGCAAATGCAAGAAAGTGACGTTCGAGACTCCTGACGGCCAAAGATTATGCTTCATGGGACTAGTTTCAGGATGACGCACACCACTTATATCATCTCTCAAAGCTCAGAGGATGATAGAAAAAGTATGTCAAGCATCAATAGCTAGCGTCATAGATGTGGTAAAGGAAACACCACTAAAAGTTGAGACGTCATCATCGTAAAAGAATTCCCAGAATTATTTCCTGATGACTTACCAAGGTTGCCGCTGACTCAGGAAATTGACTTCAAAATCGAACAAGTATTAGGCACCGAGCCTATCTCCAAGGCACCATACCGAATGGCACCTACCGAACTCAAGGAGTTAAAGACGCAACTACAAGAACTCCTAGACTTGGGTTTCATTAGACCAAGCCATTCGCCATGGGGGCCGCCACTTCTATTTGTGAAGAAGAAGGACGAAAGCATGCGGATGTGCATAGATTACCACGAGCTGAATAAGGTGACAATTTAGAATAAGTACTTGCTACCTCGGATTGACGACTTGTTTGATCAACTCCAAGGAGCGACCGTGTTTTCAAAGATCGATTTACGGTCCGGGTATCATCTGCTCAAGGTACAGGAAGAGGATATTCCCAATATAGCCTTTAGAACTCGATATGGGCATTACGAGATTTTAGTTATATCTTTTGGTCATACCAACACTCCAGCCGCAATTATGGATTTAATGAATAGGGAATTTAGGGACTACTTGGATAAATTCGTCGTAGTGTTCATCGACGATATCCTTGTGTACTCAAGGAACGCCAAACGAGCACGAGGAGCATCTAAGGTTGGTCTTATTACGACTAAAGGAGCATCAACTCTACGCCAAGTTCAAGAAGTGCGACTTTAGGCTTTCGCAAGTAGCATTCCTCGGGCACATTGTATCCAAGGACGGAGTTGCAGTAGACCCATCTGAGGTAAAGGCTGTGAAGGATTGGCCGAGACCACAAAACGCATCAGAGGTAAGAAGCTCAATGAGATTAGTAGGTTATTATCGGAGGTTTATAGAGGGATTTTCTAAGATAGCCACTCCACTCACCAACCTGACCCGAAAACATCAAAGGTTCAACTGGAGTAATAAGTGTGAAGAAAGCTTCCAGTTGGTTAAAGATAAGTTGTGCTCAGAACCAGTACTCTGTGTACCGACACCCAATGAAAAGTTTGTAGTCTACTGTGATGTGTCGAAGCAAGGGTTGGGTTGCATGCTGATGCAGAATGACAAGGCGATAGCCTACGCCTCAAGGCAGCTGAAGGAGTACAAGCAACACTATCCAACTCACGATATGAAGTTGGCAGCGGTGGTCTTTGCGTTGAAAATATGGCGCCATTATCTTTACGGAGAACGGTGTGAGATTTATATGGACCACAAAAGCTTGAAGTATTTCTTCATTCAGAAGGAGCTCAACATGAGGCAGCGCAGGTGGTTAGAACTAGTGAAGGATTATGACTGTGAAATCCTATACCACCCAGGAAAGGAAAATGTAGTTGCTGATGCGCTGAGTTATGGAAGTCTAGCAGTACTAGCTGGAATAGAAAACCCACTACAGCAGGAGCTGATCAGTGCCGGAATAGAAGTAGTAATCGGTAAGCTGGCTAACTTGTCTATCCAGTCAAGTCTGTTAGAAGATATATTGATTGGGCAAAGGCATGACGACACATTAGTAGCACATATGGATGCACTTAGAGAAGGGAAGCCCACATATTTCTCAATATCAGGTCAAGGGTTATTGAGATATAAGGATCGGGTATGCGTGCCAAATGATCAAAGGATTAAGAGGACGATCTTTGAAGAAGTTCACATTACCCCATAGTCCGTTCACCCAAGGTCGACCAAGATGACTCACGACATCAAGGCAATATATTGGTGGCCAGGAATGAAGAAGGACATAATAGAATTTGTGTCTAAATTTTTAGTACGCCAACAAGTGAAAGCAGAACATCAGCGACGTGCAGGCTTATTGCAACCACTTAGCATACCAGAATGGAAATGGGACGATATAGCCATGGATTTCGTGACAGGTGTGCCACGAACAAGTAACCAGCATGATTCAGCCTGGGTAGTAATAGATAGACTAACCAAGTCAGCTCATTTCCTGCCTATTAAGACTTCATACACAGTGGATCAATATGCAGACATTTATGTCCAAGAAATAGTACGGTTGCATGGAATTCCTAAGACAATAGTATCTGATAGAGGATCAGTGTTGACATCGAGATTTTGGGGAAGCTTACAGCAAGCCATGGGTACTAAGTTAAGTCGTAGTACAACATTTCATCCTCAGACAGACGGTCAGTCCGAGCGTACCATACAGATTTTAGAAGATATGTTGCGCGCTTGTGTACTTGATTTTGGAGGATCATGGAATAAGTACTTACCGCTGATAGAATTCTCTTACAACAATAGCTACCAGTCAACGATCAGGATGGCGCCTTATGAGTTACTTTATGGAAGAAGGTGCCGATAATGGCTGCAATGGGACGAGGATGGAGAAAGGCAGCTTCTTGGTCCCGAAGTTGTTAGAAAAGCTCAGGAAGCGATAGTGCTGATTAGAAAGCGTATGCTCGCTGCTCAAAGTCGTCAGAAAAGTTATGCGGATGCCAAGCTGCGTGATGTGGAATTCAAAGTAAGAGATCAAGTCTTCATAAAGATATCTCCAATTAATGGTGTGAAGCGGTCCGGGAAGAAAGGCAAGCTTAATCCCCGGTTTATAGGTCATTTTGAGATATTGGACAAAGTGGGAGCAGTTGCATATAGATTAGCCCTACCGCCAGCATTAGTAGATAACCCCAATGTGTTCCACATTTCGATGCTGCGTAAGTATGTGTCAGACCCATCTCACGTCCTCAAGTATGATACGATAGCACTCCAGAAAGACTTGAGTTACGAGGAATGACCGGTTAGCATCCTAGATAGAGAGATGAAGCAGTTACGGTCCAAGAGTATTCCGATAGTGAGGCAATGTGGGAGTTGGAGGAGGACATGCAATCTCGATATTCGGATTTGTTTGGTAAGTAAATTTCAAGGACAAAATTCTTTGTAGTAGGGGAGAATTGTAGAGTCCCAGAATTTACTTAGCTAGTTATATAGTGGTAGTAGTAGTAATAGCTAGTAATAGTTATAGTATGTTTATTGCTGTAGATTTTGGTTCAAGCTGGGACTTAGTTGAACACTCGTAGCAACACTTATAGATTTTATAAGTTTAACCTATAGTTTAAGAATATTAATTATAACATGAGGTTTGATTAATATAGTTGATTATAAAGATGTCATTTTTTATACTATAAGGTTTAGATAGGATTAATAAGAACATGACACTTGTCGTGTGCAGGTTTATTTAAGGATTTAACTATAGTTTAAATAAAATAAAGTTCTAGAAAACTATAGAACCTTCCAAGACATTTAAGAGCATGACATTTGTCATAGTCTTGTTTATTTGAGGAATTAAGCATTTTTAAGTGGGTAATTCAAAAATAGAAGTTTCTACAAGCTCTAGACCCTTCCAAAACTTGCTGGAATCTCGTATTACTCAGTCAAACCTGATTAATCAATTCAATTATGATGAAAATGTGCAATTACATGTTTAAAATATTCATGTATGCCGATATATCGCATCCTAGGAGCCGATGTATCGCCACACGGGGAATACGAAAAACACGTGAACTCCGCACAAACGAATCGACGAGCACTCGGGTCATAAGCCCAGGCGATATATCACTTATAATGGGCGATATATCGGCCCTAGGGTTATGTTTTCAAACAATTTTGAAACCGAGCTCAATTCATTCCTTAACCTCTTGACTATGTTTTGAACGAGTCTTAAGCCTCTGCTCAACGAATATTCAAATAATTTTCAATTTACATTCATTATTTTATTCAAGCTAAAGGAAGATTTTTTCACTCCTTGAACTCTATAAATTGGACCTAGTACTCAACCATTTCTCTCATTCTTCAAGCTGTGTTCAGAGCCTTTAAGCTACTAGGGTTACTATAGAGTGATAAACACTTGGGTTGGGATTTAAGGTTTGTTTACCTAAAAATGGCTGTTGATGACATGGCAAGGATTTCTCACACGTGGTTGACACGTGGCAGAGTCAAGATAAGGAGGTGCTATTAGATTATCGACCACCTACCGGTTGCTTCATCAAACCTCACAATTAGATGCGACCAGGCTAGTCGTACGCTTCGGTTTAATTCCTTAAAAGATTGTAATCTTATAATAACTACGTTGATTATTTCCTCTTTATTTCCTTGATACACGGATATTAAGGAGAGATAAGGCCCGTTGGCCTATGTAACCCCCCTTGAGCCTATAAATATGGATGAGAAAGCTCAAGGAGTGGACTTTTGGCTTTATTTATCTTTTTTCCTGAATACTGAGAGAAAGAGCATACAGGGCGATTATCCTCCAAATAGTTGTATTTCCCCTAAGGCATATGAAACTCAAGAACCCTAGTTCTTTGATCATGACATTGGGATTCAATATTAATAATATGACTAAGTGGACGTAGGTTATTACCATTGATTGGGGTCAAACCACTATAAATCGTTTCTGTCTATTCTTTACCATTAGATTCTATTTTTGATTATCATCTCATTTCTTCTCATATTTTTGACTCCGTGTTGTTGGGCAAATTGAGGGTCAACATTCTGGTGCTTTCATTGAGAGATTGATCAAGAAGCTGTAAGAAAATCTAATGGCAAAGACATCTAAGAAAGCTGGACCGGCCGTTGGCGCTGCATCATCTCTACCTCCTCCTCCAAATGTGGTGGAGAATGAACCACATTTAGAGTTTGAAGAGGAGGAGTTGGATACAGAAACACTGAGGGCAACACTGGGGGTGTTGCAGAATGAGTTGACAAATCTGAGGGCCAATCAGGAGAACGCAGCGGAGACAATTGTAACGACCCAACTATTCTATACCTTGGACCATTAATAATTACTATACACAGACACTAATCTTAAGAAAACATACATATGAAATAACCATAACTTTATTAAAAATTGTAAAGCAAAGGTTAAACATACATAAAAATACGGTTAGGGTATGGGATCCCATTTTTTGAAAATAAAATAAAACATAACTTAAATCTTAAAATTCTTTACAAAACAAAGTGCGAAAAATACATGTTAAGTATGATTTTAAATAACTAGAAACAACTTCATCCTCGAACCGTTCACGCAGTCCACCGATTCCATTCTTCATCAATACACATTCCCAAGCTACCAAGAACCTTCCCGCTGCCATAACTATTTTCCTGCACGTATAAAACATAAAGGAATGAGCCTAATGCTCAGCCATGAAAATCTACTACAAGCATGAAATATAATCATACACATAAACTATGAACATATATCATATACTATAACACATATATTATAATTATAAACCATGTACATGGTAACTATTGGGGTTTGCTAACTAAGCAACTATAACCCTCAAACTACAATGAGGTTTGCTAGTTAAGCAACTGTAAGCCCCAAAAAACGTAAAAAAATGTTGGGGTTTTCTATATAACAACTATAAGCCCCAAACATAAAAATGTTAGGGTTTGCTATATAACAACTATAAGCCCCAAAACATGCATATATCATAACACATAAAATCATACTATAACACTTTTATATAAACATAGCACATATCACATAAGAACTATCCTATTTTCCTTACCAAATTATCGGGATGATGAGAACAAGGTCGTGATTTTGGAATAATTCTAAAAACCATTAATAGAGATGTGAGTATTCTAAAAGAAAATAGATGAAAAGAATAAACTAAACCATTGAGAAGATACTTGCCAACAAGAACCTCAAGTTCAAAGAACTTAGATACCTAATCAAGAATAAAGAATACTGAGTTAAGATTTGAGTAGAGAAAAACTATAAGAACTTAATGAAACAATACAGAAAGGAACTAAGAATAGGGATACCTTTGAAATTGCTATACCCGAACTACACCTTGAAATCGAAATACACTATGAACCTTACTTCCCAAGTGTTTAATAAGCTTATAATGATAAAGCTTATAACCCCAACCCAAGTGTTTTACACTCTAAAGTAATCCTAGCAGCTTGTAGACTCTGAACTCAGCTTGAAGAATGAAGAAATGGCTGGGCACTAGGTCCTATTTATAGAGTTCAAGAATGAAAAGATCTTCATTTAGCTAGAATAAAACAATGACTTTTTAATTGAAAAATATTTGAATAATCGTTCAACAGAGGCTGAAGACTCGGTCAAAATGAGGTTAAGGATTAAAATGAGCTCAGTTTCATAATCATTTGAAAATGCAGCCCTAGAGCCGATATATTGCCTTCCATAGGTGATATATCGCCTGGTCTCATATTTCCGAGGCTCGTCGAAGTGGTCGTGCGAAGTTACGTGTTTTTCGTATCCCCGTGTGGCGATATATCACCCCCTAGAGCTGCGATATATCGGCAAATGCTGAAATATTATACACATAATTACACTTTTTCAGCCTAATTTGAATTGAGTAAACAGCCTTGACTAAGTCCTTTAACGATTTCAAAGCTTCTTGCAGACTCTGGGATTTTCAAATATTACTCTTAATAAACTATTCCTCCAAAAATACTTAATTTCTCATTAAACATACATATGACAAGTGTTATTATCTTATTGGGTCTATCTAAACCTTATAGTATAATAAATATCATTTCCATAATCAGTCATATTAATCAAACCTTAGGTTATAATTACTATTCTTAAACTATAGGTTAAACTTATAAAATCTACAAATGTTACTACGAGTGTCCAACTAAGTCCCGACTTGAACCAAAATCCACAGTAATAAACATACTACAACTACTACTAGAAATTACTATTACTACTACTATCTAACTAGCTAAGTAAAGTTCTTGGACTCTACAACAATGGCGCGGCAGCAAAGAGAAATAGAACGTCAGTGCCAGGAGCTGAGTGAGCGGCAGGCGGACATGGACCTTCGGCAGAGGGATGCCATGGCCGCTCTCAAAGCAGCCATTCAATTGGCTCGAGGACAGGCTGCACCAGCCTCTCAGCCGGATCAGCAACCGAACTCGTCACCGCAGCGGGCTCCCAATCCAAGTCCTCCGCTCCAGCCAGTAAGCCCCCAAAGGCCGGAGCAGCCACCGGTGGCTCAGGATGATGTCCTAGTTTGGGATCCTGAGCAGCAGCCTCCATCTCAAGCTGGCCGAGGAAATCCCCAACACCAGAGGCAGAATAGGGTGGGGAAATCGCCTCGCAGCCCGACACGCCTAGGGGACGAAGATCCAAATCCAGCGAGCGGGGGACAGCGTCCTTCTACCAACAAAAGGAACAATGAGTCAGGCTCTGCGGTCAGGGGCCCCCACGAAATAATAATGCATTGGGACCCAACGACCATCGTAGGCCTCCCTCTAACGCTCGGGAAATTCCAGCTCAAGGAGGAAATAGCGTGAACAACCGGTCATGCCATAGTCATCCCCAATTTCGAGATGGCTACGATTATAATGAAGCCAATTCTAGCAGAGGGAATGTTGGTTAGAGGAATGAGGAAAGAGGTGGAAGCAGAAGCCTCCCACCTAGAGAGAATATGCCAGCTAGCCATAACACTGGGGGGAAACCCAGGCAAAATAACGTCTTTGATCGGCTAGGGGTTAGCGAGTAGAGACGCAGGGATGATGATTTAAGGGACGTACTCAACGACCGTCATGAGAGGAACGATGAGTATGCTCCCCCGGCACCGGTAGCCCGAGCGATCTCAGAATTGGTTCAGGCTCAGATTGATGCTCTGAACCAGGCAGTACAATAGCTGGTCGGGGGACGAACGTCCCACATAGAGTACGATAGAAGGAGGGGCACTCTGTTTGTGCAAACAATTGCTGTGGTTAAAACCCCCAGTAAATTCAAGATGCCGACACTGCCAAACTTTGATGGGTACGAAGACCCGGTATCTCACGTCAACAAATTTGAGATACAAATGGATATACAGAAAGTGTCAGAAGATGCTTGCTGCAGGATCTTCCTCGCAACACTATCTGACACCACCCAGGAGTGGTTCTTTAAGTTCCATCCTACTAGTATAGTATCCTAGGAAATGTTCGTGAAGGAATTTTTCAGACAACTCTATGCAGGTCGTGTACACCCCACAGAGGCCAACCAGCTGGTAGAGATACGCTAGAAGGAGGGAGAGCCCTTGAAGGAGTATGTCCAGTGCTTTATGCGAGCAACGGCTGGAGCCAAGACAGTGGGTGACGAAGGCAAGATGATGGCCCTATCTGCTAGGGTTAGACTCCACTCCCCCCTCTGGAGTAGCCTAAGAAAGAATGGGGTAAGAAGTACCCATGAGTTTTTGGATCGAGCTGATGGATATATCAAGCTTGAGGACATGATTGCCAATGAGGGGAAATCACCAACGAAGGACAAGGGGCCAAAGGAAGAACCCGCCAAGGTCGCCAACGGGTTGGAGAAACCCAATGGAAATAGCAAGGGCAATGAGAACGAAAATGGTAGGAATGGTGGAAAACGGGCGAACAATGAGCCGTCGGCCTCTAACAATAAATGCCCCAAAGGCAATCGATATGAGCCGAGATACCAATTACATGACCCTTGTTGAAAGTCGAGCAGAGGTATACCAGGTGACCAGCTCTAATGTTCCTTATAAGCGACCTGCACCTATAAGGAAGGATATCTCCAAGAGAGATACCACAAAATTCTGTCGTTTTCATAACGACTACGGACATGACACTACTGAGTGTAACCAATTGAAGGACGAAATTGAGTTCCTGATCAGGTAGGGACATCTAAGGAGATATGCAAGCCGCAGGAGGGTCTCAGCGAGAGGCTAGGTGGCAACGAGCAGGCGCCTGCACGCCAACGCTCGCAACCTTTACAGCCAGCTCTTGTGGCAGGCACTTTACTCACCATCTACGGCAGCCCACTCCTTGCAAGGGACAGTGGGAAGGCAAGGAAATGATATGCTCGAACCAAATGCCACGACCAGGACATCGAGATGATGAGGGTGGAGAATCGAGCACCAAAGAAGGCTTGAACAAAGGAGGAATTAATAACCTTTTCTGAAGACGATGCCCAGCACTCTGATCCACTGGTCGTGGACATGCAAATTGCCAACATGATGGTAAAGAGGGTGTTGGTTGACACAGGAAGCTCGATCAACATCCTATACAAGTCCTCATTGGAAAGAATGAAGTTGTATGTTAAAGATTTGGAGCCATGCAACCAAACCATCTATGGTTTTTCTTTTGAAGGGCTCGCCCTAACTGGGTCAATTAGGCTTCCAGTTACAGCAGCTACTGCACCTACTAACAGGACATTACATACTACTTTCATAGTAGTTGATTGTCCTTCAAAATATAATGCTGTGATTGGAAAGCCAATTTTGGTCGACCTACGAGCCGTTACCTTGATATGGCACCTGGCCATGAAATTCCCAACCGACGCTAGGATTGGATGCGTGTTGGGGAATTAGTGGGAAGCAAGGGAATGCTACAACGCCTCGATAACTAAGGCAAAGAAAGGTATATCGAGGGAAGCTGCCGGAAAAGAGTTGGAAATGGCGACTGATGTACAAGCCCAATCAGGTGATGATGTCGCCAAATAGGGCGTTGCCCAAAGTGAGGATAGATGTAACGACCCAAAATCACTAATATGGCTTAAGGGCCTTGATTAGTGTGCCAGGAGGGCATAATTGGCTTATGTGTGAATTTATTGATTTAATGCATGATTACATGATAAGCATGCTTGCATGATTATATGAATATAAATCTGATTAAATGTTATACTTGTGAGAACCACATTATTATGTGGGTAAATCTGCAGCAGGCGAATTGAGGCAATCCTAGGGAGCTAGATAGCGAGAAAGTCACAACGGGGCTTATTGCTTGACTTTGGACAAGTCAAGGGGTATTTCAGGTATGGGCGGTTATTTAGATTACCGGGTTATGAAAATAAATAATTGGAGATTTATTCGAGGTTAGAAAGTCAATGTGGGAATATTGGGGAATTTTACCAATTTGCCCTCAGGGACGTTTCCAGTACCCCGAGCCTTGGGATTAACTTGATTGCTTAAGGATATACTTAAGAAGATTTCAGAAAATAGTAGAAAAAAATAAGATTGACTCTTTTCTCAGCCCTTTTCTCTCTCTTCTCTCTCAAGGAAAAACTCTGAGTATTTTGGAGAAATTGCTGGAATTTGTGCTGGGATTTCAGAGGAATTCAGAGGGGAAATTAGAGGCTAGCTCAAGGATTATCCAGGGAACATTTAATCAAGGTTAAGGTAAGAATTAAACTGTGTTTTGAAGTTAGAAACTTTGAACTTTTGGCTGAGTAATGAGGTGATTGTGATTTCGATGTTAAGGGCGGAATTAAGGTGGAAAAGCTTGGGAATTGACTTGGATTCTCCGTAGAGAAGTGGTTTTGCAGCTGAGGTAAGCTTTAATCTAAGGTTTAATGGCTGAGTTATAGTGTTTTCATGGCTGGGTTTGTGTTTTTAAGTTATAAAGTTTCAGTAATTGAAATGGGTTTTTAATGGGTTTCTAGCCTAGGTTTCAGCTGGGTTGTGTTGTTGGAATCTTGTGGGAAGTTTTTAGATAATTGAGTTGTGAATTTGGGGTGGTTTTGCGTAATTTTTCAAGAGGTTTGAGAGTTAAAAATGGAGGTTTTTCTTGGTTCGAAGGGGTCGGGCCGCGGCATAGTTCTTGGTGAGCCGTGACACTTCGAAGCTGATGGGTGCAGAGGAAAGAGGGCGGGCCGCGGCATGGCCTAAGTAGGGCCACAGCCCTTACCTATTTTTTAGCGTTGGGAGAGCTCTGGTTGGGGCCATGCCGTGGCATGGATGGCTAATGCTGCGGCCCTTAAGGGATTTTGGGATATTGAGATTCTATGCTTGGGAATTTAACCTAGGGTGCTTGGGATTGAATCTTTTACCATGTTTGGTGAAGTTCAATGTTCTAGAGATTAGAACTTTGTCTAGAAGCTCATTTAAGTTTGTTGATGGTATCCTTCACCTTGGTTCTGACTAGGTGATAAAAGCTAAGGCTCGGGAACGGATCGTGCTTGAGGAGTGTTGCTCATAATTAGTAACCGCAAAGATTAAAGGTAAGAAAACTGCACCTGGTTGAATATCTGTAATGGGACTAAGGGTTCCCTATTGTGTATGCTTGAAAAGATGGTATTATACCATGCAAGCTAATTAGTGAACCAATGGCCTAAGGGTGCCAAGGGTTACACTAGCGCACAAGGCGCGGCATGGCCACTGGTAGCCGAGGACAGCTTAATATGCACTGAGCTCGGTTTAAGCAGGCCGGAGTCAGTGGGGTAAACAAGGGGTGCGGCCTAAGTTTTCGGCCCTGATTATTGTGTGATATGAATGTTATAAGTGATTTATTGCATCCTTGATTTTGAATATATGCTGAATGATTAATATGGATTATTTTATGAGAGTTCATGCTTAGTAAATTTACTTTCTGTTATTATTGTTATGTTGCACATCATGTTTTCTTGATGGGCCTTGGCTCACGGGTGCTACGTGGTGCAGGTAAAGGCAAGGGCAAACTTGATCAGCCTTGATTTGGAGAGCTCTGCAAGCGGAATGTACATGGGCAGCTGCTCAACCGCCACGGTTGAGGTTTAGGCAGGGACGCGAGACCCAGAAATTGTTCATTTTGCCTTAGTATGGCTGACAATTGTCTGTATTCTTGGGAGTCTGTAATCCAACTTTTAAACTCCGTTTCTTTTGGGATCCCATGTATATAACCGCTTAATTATATGAAATGAAACTTTTCAGACCAAAACCTTTTTAACCCTAGCTCATACTTGTTTAGTGACACGTTTTTAAATTAATGACTTGATTAGCAAGTCTTGCACCTTTATAAGTACACAGTGTAGTGGTCTTGGCTATCCAGGGCGTTACAACTTGGTATCAGCGTGTCCAAGGTTTAAGGGTTCCTGAAGACAGGCTGGACATGTACATTCGCTGCTAGAGACATGCTCAAATCAGGGTTTGGTAATGTGTATATGTGTTTATATGCTTATATGCTTGAAATGAATATGAATATTGTTATTTACTGGGTTAATAGGAAGCATGAGATACTGATAGGGCCTGGCCCTTGACTATTGTGTGAGAATATTGAGGCATGTTTATTAGCATAGCCGTGTATGTATATGAATATTTGGAAGATTAACTGCATATTGTGTATGGATAAATGCTTGGTACATAGCTATTGTGTGAGAATATTGGTTATGTTCTATTGGTGGATCTTGGAGAAGTTTTTTCCCTGTCATCATGGTCTGACTCCTGAGTCGTTATTTGCAGATTGACTTGGATAGCTATGCGTCCAAGAAAATCTACGCGACTAGCCGGCACTAGGTCTGGGACCGGGGGTGATGACCAGGGCCAGATTCCTCTGCCAATCCCTGAGAACTGGCAGCAGTTAAAGGCAGATATAAAGGTACAATTGCAGAGTCAGGATGATCAGATCCGTATTCTACGACAGCAGGCTCCATCAGGGAGTACTGCCCCTATTGTACCACCTGCAGTGGTACCAGTTGTGCAGTCAGGGGAGATTGGGAATAGATGGGAGCCGTTGTAGGAGCGGTTCAGGAAGCAGCAACTCCCAATCTTTGAGGGTGGACCAGATCCATTGAAAGCCAAACAATGGCTAACTATGATTACTACAATTCTAGATTTCATGAGGTTACAGGGGCATGATAGAGTGGCCTGTGCCACTTATATGTTGAGGGAGGATGCCCGCATTTGGTGGGAAGTGGCATCGCAGACAAGGGATGTTACTACTTTGAGTTGGGAAGGTTTTAGAGACTTGTTTAGTCAGAAGTACTACAATGTTGCTGTCAGGACAGCAAAAGTCAATGAGTTTGTTAGTCTGGTGCGGGGCAATATGACTATTACTGAATATTCCCTAAAATTTGATAGGCTTGCAAAGTTTGCACCAGATCTTGTGCCCACTGATGCTGCTAGGCAAGATCAATTTATCAGGGGGCTTAATGCTATGATAGCCCGGGATGTCAGGATCACAACAGTACCTGGAGGAACAACTTATGCCCAGGCTGTTGAGAAAGCTCTTATCGCTGAGGAAGCGGAGAATAAGATATGGAGGGAAAGTGTGGTGAGGCATGAGGGCCGCAGAGCGGTGCCTCCTTATTCAGGGGCAGGTAGGGGCGGAGGCCCCAGTGACTTCAAGAGAAAGACTCCTGACACTTCGACCGCTGCTGGTCCTGATAGGAGGGGTCGGGCTGGACAGGGTGGCGGCGAGGCATGGCGAACTTATCCAGAGTGCCCAAGGTGTAGAAGACTCCATCTGGGCGAGTGTCGGGCCAAGGCATGTTTTGTGTGCGGAGCAGTAGGGCATCTCAGGAAAGACATCCCGACGATGAAGAAAGGTGAAACAGGGAAGGTGGATAGCTTGACTCCAGCTCGAGTATTCACCTTGACTCAGGCAGAGGCCGAGGCTAGTCCCTCTTTAGTGACATGTTAACTTTCTAGCGCTGGCACTCATTTTACTATATTGATTGATTCTGGTGCTACACGTTCCTTTGTTTCTAGTAAAGTGATTGATAGATTATGTAGACCTAGTGAATATTGGACTGCAGGGTTTGGAACTTTATTGTCTACAGGGGAACTGGTAGTTTCTAGGAGATGGATTAGGGCATTGCCAGTGATGGTTGATAGCAGAGAACTTTCAGTGGATCTGATTGAGTTAGATATGGAGGATTTTGACATGATCTTAGGGATGGATTGGTTGGACAGGCATGGAGCTACTATTGACTGCAGGAAGAAGATGGTGACTTTTGAGCCTGAGGGCGAGGACCCTTTTGTCTTTTTGGGTGCGGTGTCTGGACCCCGCGTACCCATGATTTCAGCATTGAGAGCCAGAGACTTGTTACAGGGTTGATGTATAGGTTTTCTGGCTAGTGTGGTGGATACTACCAGGGTTATGCCGGCAAGTCCGGGAGAGACTAGATTGGTGTGTGAACTTTTAGATGTATTTCTTGAGGATCTACCAGGGTTGCCGCTGCGTAGGGAGATTCAGTTTGAGATTGAGTTAGCACTGGGGACAGAACCAGTATCACGGGCACCATATAGGATGGCACCCGCAGAGTTGAAGGAATTGAAGATATAGTTGCAAGAACTTCTGGATTTGGGATTCATCAGGCCTAGTTATTCTCCATGGAGCGCTCCAGTGTTGTTTGTTAAGAAGAAGGACGAGACTTTGAGGATGTGTATAGACTACAGAGAATTGAACAAGTTGACTATTAAGAATAAGTACCCTCTACCAAGGATCGATCAGCTGCAGGGAAAGACAGTGTTCTCAAAGATTGGTCTTCAATCTGGTTATCACCAGCTGAGGATCAAAGACGAGTATATATCGAAGACGGCCTTTCGGACACGATATGGGCATTATGAGGTCTTGGTCATGTCATTTGGTTTGACCAATGCCCCGGCAACTTTTATGGATCTGATGAACAGGGTGTTCAAGGACTTCTTGGGTCATTTCATCATTGTTTTCATTGATGACATCTTGGTTTACTCCAGTTCAGAGGCAGAGCATGAGCAGCATCTCTGACAGGTTTTACAGAGGTTAAGGGAGCATCGGTTGTACGCTATGTTTAAGAAGTGTGAGTTTTGGTTGCCAAAGGTGACTTTTCTTGGGCATATAGTTGGTGCAGAAGGGATTAAGGTGGATTCGTCCAAGGTAGTAGCAGTAAGGGATTGGCCGAGGCCAAGGAATGCCTCAGAGGTGTGGAGTTTCCTTGGCTTGGCAGGTTATTACAGACGGTTTGTAGAAGGGTTCTCAAAGATTTCTTCACCAATGACAGAGTTGACGAGGAAGAATCAAAAGTTTGTTTGGTCAGAGAGGTTGGAGGAAGGAAAGTTTGTAGTCTATTGTGATGCATCCAGGATGGGTTTAGGCTGCGTGTTGATGCAGAATGAGAAAGTTATAGCCTATGCATCTCGGCAGCTAAAGGAGTATGAGCAGTAGTATCCTTCTCATGACTTGGAGCTAGCAGGAGTGGTATTCGCATAGAAGGTGTGGCGTCATTATTTGTATGGGGAGAAGTTCAAGATATACACTGACCATAAGAGTTTGAAGTATTTCTTTACTTAGAAGGATCTGAACATACGGCAGAGACGTTGGTTGGAGCTGGTTAAGGATTATGATTGTGATATCCTTTACCACCCTGGGAAGGCCAATGTGGTGGCAGATGCGTTGAGCCGAAGGGGCCCAGGACAGTTGTATAGTTCCACCCAGATCTCGAGAGAGTTAGCTGATGAGATGGCCAGGGCAAGGATAGAACTAGTGGTAGGCCAGTTAGCTAATATTACCTTGCAGTCGACCCTATTAGAGTAGGTCAAAAAGGGACAATTAATGGATGCGCAGTTGCAGGAGGTTAGATAGCATGTCTTAGAGGGGACAGCTAAGGATTATTCTATTTCTGAGACAGGTTTGCTTCGATATCAGGGACGGATTTGTGTTCCGGCAGATGAGGGGGTCAGATGAGAGATACTGGATGAGTCTCACACTACGCCATACTCGCTTCATCCGGGTACCACGAAAATGTACCAGGATCTACGGGCGTTATATTGGTGGCCCGGGATGAAAAAGGATGTGGTAGAGTATGTATCTAGATATTTGACATGTCAGCAGGTAAAGGCTGAGCATCAGCGACCAGCGGGATTGCTTTAGCCTTTGGGTTTCCTAGAATGGAAGTGGGAGGACATCACCATGGATTTTGTGGGAGGATTACCCAAAACAGTGGGACTTTGTGACTCGGTGTGGGTGATAGTAGACAGATACACCAAGTCAGCTCATTTTCTACCAGTTAAGTCGACCTATATAGTGGAACAGTATGCAGAGTTGTATGTGAGGGAGATAGTTTGTCTCCATGGGGTTCCAAAATCTATTGTATCTGATCGAGACCCTATCTTTACCTCCAAGTTTTGGGGAGCTCTGCAGAGAGCTATGGGGACTCAGTTGAAGTTTAGCACAACTTTTTATCCTCAGACTGATGGACAGTCTGAGAGGATGATTCAGGTGTTGGAGGACATGCTTAGAGCATGTGTGATAGATTTTGAGGGGTCTTGGAGTAAGTACTTACCGTTGATTGAATTCTCGTATAACAAAAGTTATCAGTCCACGATTGGGGTGGCCCCTTATGAGATGTTATATGGGAGAAAGTGTAGGTCACCCATACACTACGATAAAATGGGTGAGAGGAGGTACTTAGGACCAGATATGGTTCAGAGGACTAATGTGGCTATTGAGAAGATTCGAGCTAGAATGCTTGCTTCGCAGAGTAAACAGAAAAGCTACGCTGATCCTAAGCGTAGGAACGTGGAGGTCCAGGTTGGGGACCACGTGTTTCTGCGAGTTTCACCACTGAGAGGAGTAAGGAGATTTGGAGTGAAGGGAAAGCTGAGCCCTCGGTTTGTTGGACCTTTTGAGATTTTAGAGAGGATTGGACAGGTGGCTTATAGGTTGGCCTTGCCACCGTCGCTGTCAGGAGTTCAAGATGTATTCCATGTCTCCATGTTGTGGAAGTATGTTTATGATACAACACATGTGCTGAAGTATAAGGACTTAGAGCTACAGACAGATTTGTCCTATGAAGAGCGACCAGTTCAGATTTTGGATCAGAAGGATAAAGTCTTACGGAATAAGACCATCCCGTTAGTTAAGGTGTTGTGGAGAAATACCAAGGTCGAGGAAGCGACCTGGGAGTTAGAGGCAGGAATGTAGGATCAGTATCCCGAGCTATTAAGGAAAATTTCGAGGACGAAATTCTCAGTAGGACGGGATAGTTGTAACGACCCAAAATCACTAATATGGCTTAAGGGCCTTGATTAGTGTGCCAGGAGGGCATAATTGGCTTATGTGTGAATTTATTGATTTAATGCATGATTACATGATAAGCATGCTTGCATGATTATATGAATATAAATGTGATTAAATGTTATACTTGTGAGAACCACATTATTATGTGGGTAAATCTACAGCAGGCGACTTAAGGCGATCCTAGGGAGCTAGATAGCAGGAAAGTCACAACGGGGCTTAATGCTTGACTTTGGACAAGTCAAGGGGTATTTCAGGTATCAGGTGGTTATTTAGATTACCGGGTTATGAAGTTAAATAATTGGAGATATATTCGAGGTTAGAAAGTCTAGGTGGGAATATTGGGGAATTTTACCAATTTTCCCTTAGGGACGTTTCCGGTACCCCGAGCCTTGGGATTAACTTGATTGCTTAAGGATAGACTTAAGAAGATTTCAGAAAACAGTAGAACAAAATAAGACCGACTATTTTCTCAGCCGTTTTCTCTCTCTTCTCTCTCAAGGAAAAACTCTGAGTATTTTGGAGAAATTGCTGGAATTTGTGCTGGGATTTCAGGGGAAATTAAAGGCTAGCTCAAGGATTATCCAGGGAACATTTAATCAAGGCTAAGGTAAGAATTAAACTGTGTTTTGAAGTTAGAAACTTTGAACTTTTGGCAGAGTAATGAGGTGATTGTGATTTTGATGTTAAGGGCGGAATTAAGGTGGAAAAGCTTTGGAATTGACTTGGATTCTCCTCAGAGAAGTGGTTCTGCAGCTGAGGTAGGCTTTAATCTAAGGGTTAATGGCTGAGTTATAATATTTTCATGGCTGGGTTTTGTGTTTTTAAGTTAGAAAGTTTCAGTAAATGAAATGGTTTTTTGATGGGTTTCTATCCTAGGTTTCAGCTGGGTTGTGTTGTTGGAATCTTGTGGGATGTTTTTGGATAATTGATTTATGGATTTGGTGTGGTTTTGAGTGAGTTTGCATGAGGTTTGAGAGTAAAAATGAAGGTTTTTCTTGGTTCGAAGGGGTCGGGCTGCGGCATAGTTCTTGGTGAGCCGCGGCCCTTCGAAGCGGATGGGTGCTGAGGAAGGAGGGCGGGCCGCGGCATGGTCTAAGTAGGGCCGTGACCCTTACCTATTTTTGTGCTTTGGGAGGCCTCTGATTAGGGCCATGTCGTGGAATGGGTGGCTAATTCCGCGGCCCTTAGGGGATTTTGGGATTTTGAGATTCTAGGCTTGGGAATTTAACCTAGGGTGCTCAGGATTGAATCTTTTACCATGTTTGGTGAAGTTCAATGTTTCGGAGATTAGAACTTTGTCTAGAAGCTCATTTGAGTTTGTTGATGGTATCCTTCACCTTGGTTCTGAATAGGTGATAAAAGCTAAGGCTCGGGAACGGATCGTGCTTGAGGAGCATTGCTCATAATTAGTTACCGCAAAGACTAAAGGTAAGAAAACTGCACCTTGTTGAATATCTGTAATGGGACTAAGGGTTCCTTATTATGTATGCTTGGAAAGATGGTATTATACCATGCAAGCTAATTAGTGAACCAACAGCCTAAGGGTGCCACGGGTTACACTAACGCACAGGGCGCGGCTTGGCCATTGGTAGCCGAGGACAGCTTAATATGCACTGAGCTCGGTTTAAGCAGGCCAGAGTTAGTGGGGAAAACAGGGGTTGTGGCCTAAGTTGTCGGCCCTGATTGTTGTGTGATATGAATGTTATAAGTGATTGATTGCATCCTTGATTCTGAATATATGCTGAATGATTAATATGGATTATTTGATGAGAGTTCATGCTTAGTAAATTTACTATCTGTTATTATTGTTATGTTGCACATCATGTTTTCTTGTAGGGCCTTGGCTTACGGGTGCTACGTGGTGCAGGTAAAGGCTAGGGCAAACTTGATCAGCCTTGATTTGGAGAGCTCTGCGAGCGGAATGTACATGGGGCAGCTGCTCAGCCGCCACGGTTGAGGTTTAGGCAGGGACGCGAGACTTAGAAATTGTTCATTTTGCTTTAGTATGGCTGACAGTTGTCTGTATTCTTGGGAGTCTGTAATCCAACTTTTAAACTCTGTTTCTTTTGGGATCCCATGTATATAACCACTTAATTATATGAAATAAAACTTTTCAGACCAAAACCTTTTTAACCCTAGCTCATACTTGTTTAGTGACACGTTTTTAAATTAATGACTTGATTAGCAAGCCTTGCACCTTTATAAGTACAAAGTGTAGCGGTCTTGGCTATCCAGGGCGTTACAACAGAGATTTAGATCCTCTCTTTGGGGATTTTGATGAAGAAATTGGACTAATCGAGGGCCTTGAGGAGGTCCAACTTGATGACGAAAATCCGACCAGGGTTGTGAAAGTCAGTAAAAACTTAGAGATAACAACAAAAAAAGCACTGGTGGAATTTTTTAAGGAAAATCAGGAGGTCTTTTCTTGGTCGCACAAAGACATGGTCGGAATAGAACCTGCAGTCATCAGCCATGTCCTGAACATAAACAAAAGTTTTCCACCAGTACAACAGAAAAGGAGGCTACTCGACAAAGATAGGTCAAAGGCCCTAAAAGAAGAAGTCGAGAAGCTGAAGGAGAAGGAGAATGGATTCATCAGGGTAGCATTTTATCCATCATGGGTCTCTAATCCCGTACTAGTTCCCAAGCCGAATGGCAAAAGGTGAACATGTGTGGATTTCACAGACCTTAATAAAGCGTGCCCAAAAGATTGTTGTCCACTCCCCAGGATCGACCAACTGATCAATGCCACTGCAGGACATGAGATCCTCTCATTCATGGATGCATACTTTGGGTATAATCAGATTAGTATGCATCCTCTTGATGAGGATCGCACTAGCTTTCGGACTGACAAAGGGCTTTACTGTTACAAAGTAATGCCCTTCAGTTTGAAAAATGCTGGTGGAACTTACCAGCGACTGGTTAACCACATGTTTAAGGAGCTGATCGGCACAAACATGGAGGTATATGTCGACGACATGCTGGTTAATTCAAAGAAAGCAGAAGAGCATATAGGGGACTTGCAATAATGCTTTAATGTCTTGAACAAGTATCAAATGAATTTGAACTCCCTCAAGTGCTCCTTCGGTGTAGGATCAGGGAAGTTCTTGGCATTCATAGTAAACTCGAGAGGAATTGAGGCCAATCCCGGGAAGATCAAAGCCCTGGTCGATATGAAATCGCCAGAAAAGATCAAGGATGTTCAAAGCTTGATCGGAAGAATTGCTGCTCTTAGTAGATTTATTTCCAAATCGACGGACAAATGCGTCCCATTTTTTAATCTACTCAGAGGCAACAAGAAATTTGAATGGACAGAGGAGTACGATAAGGATTTCCAAGCATTGAAGAAGAACATGTCGCAACAACCGATCCTATCAAAGCCAGTTGATAAAGAAACTTTGTTCATCTACTTGGTGATCACAGAATACGCTGCTAGTGCTGTCTTAGTAATAGAAGAAGAAGGCATGCAGAAGGCTATTTATTATGTAAGCGAAAGGCTAATTGGAGCAGAGCTGCAGTATCCACCTATTGAAAAATTAGCCTATTGCTTAATCTTAGCCTCCAGAAAGCTACGGCCATACTTCCAAGCTCACCCAATCACGGTTTTGACCGATCAGCCTCTATGGCAAGTTCTGCAGAAGCCAGAAGCCGCAGGAAGATTATTGAAATGGGTGGTCGAACTTGGGCAGTTCGATATCTCTTACTTGCCACGAGCAGCAATAAAAGGGCAAGCCCTGGCTGACTTCATTGCAGAGTTCACTGGGCTTCCAGGTAGGGAGCAGCTAGAAGCATCTGAAGAACTTGAGCCTCAAAACCAAACTCCTTCATGGAAGTTGTTCACAGACGGCTCCTCTAATGAACATCACATAGGAGCAGGTGTGATTTTGATAATGCCTGAAAGGCATCGATTTCATTGCTTCTAACAACGAGGTCGAGTATGAAGCACTGCTCGCCGGGTTACGATTGGCCAGAGACATGAACATAAAGGCACTTGACATTTACAGTGACTCTCAGCTGGTAGTAAATTAGATCATGGGAGAGTACCAGGCCCGAGGTTTAAAGATGGTTGCTTACTTAAACAAAATAAAGGATCTATTAGCGCAGTTTGACAAGTACACCCTTCAGCAAGTACCTCGCGACCAGAATTCAAACGCTGATGCTTTGGCCAAATTAGCAAGTGCGAAGGATGCTGATACTCTGAACATAGTGCTGGTTGAATGACTGTCTGTGCCAAGCATCCAAGCAGAGGAGACTACTTTGGTGATCCAGGCGACGGATACGTGGATGGCACCTTACATAGAGTATCTGACGCAAAACTTGTTATTGACGGACAGGAACAAAGCCAGGACCCTTCAGCGGCAAGCCGCTAGGTATATCCTGGTCGATGGAATCCTGTACCGAAGGGGATACTCAATGCCACTCCTTAGATGTATTTCGAAAGAGCAGGCCAAGGAATTGATGAAAGAGGTTCATGAAGGCTTTTGTGGGGACCACGCTGGGGGGCAAAGCTTATAAAAAATGATCCTAAGGCAAGGATACTTCTGGCCAACAATGAATGAAGACTCGATGGAATTTTTGCAGAGGTGCGAAAAGTGCCAGAGGTTCTCCAAAATTCCACGAGCATCCCCTAATGACCTGAAACAGATGCAAAGCCCATGGTCGCTCATAGTCTGGGGTATAGATTTAATCGGATCTCTGCCCACAGGAAAGGACGATGTCAAATATGTTGTGGTTGCCGTCGATTACTTCACGAAATGGGCCGAAGCCGAGGCACTCGCACCATAACGACCAAGAAAGTGCTGGATTTTGTGGTCAAAAACATTGTATGTCGCTATGGATTTCCAAGGAAAATTGTCTCAGACAACGACACTCAGTTTGATAGTGATCTGTTCACATATTTTTATGAACAACATGGGATTATCAAGAGCTTTTCTTCAGTTGCTCATCCCCAAGAAAATGGACAAGTCGAAGCAGTCAATAAAACGCTAAAGGATACTCTGAAGAAAAGACTTGAAGAAGCTAAGGGGGCATGGCCGAAGCAATTGCCTGAAGTCCTTTGGTTGTACAAAACTTCCCACCGAACAACAATAGGCCATTCTCTATTTTCCTTGGCTTATGGATATGAGGCTGTGTTGCCTGTTGAGTTAGATCCGCCATCACATCGGAGGATGACGTACGATCAAGGCTCTAATAGCTAGTTATTGATGGAATCTCTGGATTTGGTCGATGAGAAGCGCGAGCAAGCCCAGCTCCGAGTGGCAGCTTACCAGCAAAAGGTCGTCTGATATTTCAATTCTGAAGTACGTGAAAGGAAATTTAATGTGGGAGATCTTGTGCTACGAAGATTTTTCCTTAACACCTGCGACCAAGCCGCTGGAATACTCAGACCTAATTGGGAAGGACCGTACCAAATCGAAGAAGTCCTCTATCAAGGCACTTATAAACTTTCTCTCTTAAATGGAGATCTCATTCCTCGCTATTGGAATGGAGAACACCTGCGCAAGTACTATCAATGAACAATTCTTCTTAAAGAATTGGCTTGTATTAATTTTACTTTTTACAAGTTTATGAACAAGGGTTAGTAATTTTTATGATTGATTGCTTATAAGGGTAAGGTCATTTTATTGATCACTCGTACAGACACGATTTGTCCATTTCTTACGAGAAAAAAAGGGACTATGCGCAGCCAGTCAATCTTGCCATACTATTGTATTTATTACAAGTATTTGCTCAATACGTGTGTTGTTTTGCTATATTTTCATTTTTACAAGTATTTATTCCGAGCGAAAATGTTTGAACAGGTCCTAGTCAAGGAAAGTGACCGAGGACCTAAAGCTCCTCAATCACTTGGGGGGCACATAGGGTACCTAGTAAGCAAAGCATATCGAAAGGTATGTAAACACCCGAGCAAAATAAGTGAAAGCATGCATGGGTACTTAGAGTATTTTTCAAAATTTTGTTATTTTGTTAAATCAAACCAAAGTACTATGCTAAGTTCGTTCATACGAATAGAGGTTATAATAAAATGCAAGTATTATAATATCAAAAAAGGAACCCCTTTACACCGCGAGCAGTCACTGCTCAGATGTAATTGTTTGTTAAAAGGAAAAAAGTTGCCCATACAGCAATAAAGATGGAAATTGTCTTTAGATAACGACTAGTAGGTCGTGTATCTACAAGATAAAGTTAAAGAAAAATAAAAGTACTACGAGGCAGGAGGGTCTTGAGGAATTTCCTAGTCGATAGTTGTTCCAGCTTCATTTTCCGCGCCATCAATCCCCATTGCTAGGGAGATTTCTGGGGAGGTAGGAGTGTTAGCTCTTTCTTCTTCCTCCAGGCGAGCGGTGCACCAGGCTATTTCAGTTCACCTCAGGCGCTCAGAAAGATAATTGAAGTTGGCCCCACGATTATGCTTCCATAACTCATAGAAGCAAAGGTGGGTGGCTTTCCTATACTTCTCCAAGTTGCCTATTGAGTTAGATCTGCCGTCACATCGAAGAATAATGTACGATCAAGGATCTAATAGCCAACTATTGATGGAATCCCTGGATTTAATCGATGAGAAGCGTGAGCAAGCCCAACTCCGAGTAGTTGCTTACCAGTAAAAAGTCGCCCGGTATTTCAATTCTAAAGTACGTGAAAGGAAATTCAATGTCGGAGATCTAGTACTTCGAAGAGTTTTCCTTAACACTCGCGACCAAGCTGGTGGAGTACTCAGATGTAATTGGGAAGGACCATACCAGATTGAAGAAGTCCTCCATCCAGGCACCTATAAACTTGCTCGCTTAAATGGAGATCTCATTGCTCGCTATTGGAATGGTGAACACATGCACAAGTACTATCAATAAGCAATTCTTCTTAAAGAATTAGCTTGTATTAATTTTTCTTTTTACAAGTTATGAAAATTGGTTGGTCATTTTACATGACTAATCGCTCATAACTATAAGATCTTATTGATCACTCGTACAGACATGTTTTGTCCATTTATTATGAGAAATATAAGGGACTGTGCACAGCCAGTCATTCTTGCCAATTATTGTATATATTACAAGTATTTCCTCATTACGTGTGTTATTTTTCTATATTATCGTTTTAATTCCTTTGCTCCGAGCAGTAATGTTCGAACAAGTTTTGGTCAAGGCAAGTGACTAAGGACCTAAAGCTCCTCAATCACTTGGGGGGAATATAAGGCATCTAGTAAGCAAAGCATATCGAAAGGTATGTAAACAAATGAGCAAAATAAGTGAAAGCATGCTAAGGTACTTAGTGTATTTTTCAAAATTTTGTATTTTGTTAAATCAAACCAAAGTACTATGCTAGGTTTGGTCATGCGAACAGATGTTATGATAAAATGCAAATATTATAATATCTAGAGGAATTCCTTTACACCGTGAGCAGTCGCTGCTCTGATGTAACTGTTTAATAAAAAGAGAAAAGCTGCCCGTGCAGCAATAAAAAGTTAAAACATAAAATTTTTTTTACATCATGACCCATAGGTCATATAATTCAAAAATAAAAATATAAAATTATAAAGTAGCCAGGGGGTCCTGTGGCGATTTCTGTTGCTGCTGGTCGATGGTATCTCCAGCCTCTTCTCAGGCGCCCTCGATACCTGTTGCTAAAGAAATCTCTAGAGACCTTGAAATTGTTTCTTCCTCTAGGCGAGAAACACACCTAGCTGGAAGATAGGAGAATTTAGCATTAGGGTTGCTTTTCCAAAACAGATAAAAGCATTCGAACGCCGCCCCTTCGTAGTCTTCAAGGATGCGGGTATTTTGTTCCTTCAGTGCAGCAACTTCTTTGCGGCTTATCTCCAGCTCAGCTTGAAGCTTGTGGGCTTCCCAGTAATTTATAAGCGAAGTCTCCTTATAATGCTCCTTAGATGCAGTGATCTTGGCAATGCTCACCTCCTTCCTCTTCAAATCCTCTTCGAGAGAAGCGAGTTTGGCCTCGGTCACTTGTAGCACCTCGAGGTGCTTCGCCTCGGCTTTCTTAAGAGCCTCAGTATGCTTCACCTCAGCTTCCTTGAGGGCCTTAGAATTCTTTGTCTCAACTACCTTCAGCCGCTTGGCGTGGGAAGCTTCAGCCGCCTTGAGTTGCTCAGCGTATTGAGCCTCAGCAGCTCTGAGCTGATCGCTGAGTTTCTTCTCTAATTGAACGGTTAGCGTCCTCGAGCATCGTCAGCCAGAAGTCATGGTAGAACTCCCTGCGAGCAGAAAGAGATAAAGCTGTTAGTAGGGGTGAATGGGCAAGAAAATTCATAAAGTATAATAAAGAAAGCAACTTACAGCAAGCACTTTGTTCAGTGCGCGGTTGAAGACTTGATCAACCGCCATGGAGCCAGTCTCTCGAATCGCCTCCCGGCTGCGACGGTGCTTTGTTATTCTAGACAACCTATATTTGGCAGAATTGAGCACCACGCCCGTGAGGTCGTCTCTCGAGGCTTCTTCTCGGCGACCAGCCAGCTACTGGACGGTGGACGTTGGAGGCGTAAGGTCGGCTGGAGCTGGTGGAGGATTCTGTCCGACCGGAGATGGGGGATCTAGATTTACTGGAGGCGGCGGAATTGCATCTCTGGCAGGAGCTGGTGGAGGAGTTGTCTCCTTTATGGGAGTAGGCGCAGGAAGGTCTTCTGTTCGAGATTTCTTCACGGCGGGATTGCTGCAGCCTTCCCTAGACTGGCGCTAGTGGGATTTTTTCTTGTTCGCCAATTTCGCATACAAGTCAAAGGCTCGTTCGGGAGGCATGTCTGCAAAGAAGAAACAATCGAACAATCAGGCAATATAATAAAAAGAGCTTGCTAAGTTTAGGAAACAAGGGCAGAAAAATTAAAAGTATAATACCCGAGCTATAATTACTGGCCACTACACTATTTACTTTACTATTGCTACACTCACTCTCTGGCCTGAAGAAGTCTGAATTTAAAGTAGGTGTGTATTTAAAGTTTCCATCCCGTCAAATAGGTGACAGGGAATAGGCAAGATATCTAAAATCGAAAAATCAGTACCGTTCTCATCCGAAGACTCAAGAACAGGCACTGAAGCCTTCTTCTTTCCCTTCCCTGAAGGGGCTGGTGTAGCAACAGGTCGCGGGGCGCCGGTTGGCTCGTTGATGGTCACCCCTGTTGCCCTCCTCGTTGGAGGTTGTGATACGTCTTGTTGTTTCTCGGGGACTTCAGTGCCAATGGCACTCCCCGCGGTAGATTCCCTCACATCATGGTGAGGTGCCAGAAGGCCGACCAGCCTCAAATTGGCCTCTATGACTAGCTGTTTGATGCTTTTCTCTACGTCGATCATGCTAGCCAAGAGGGCTGATCTGACTTCGATGTCTAGAGTAGGAACTGGTCGCAGCCATGGACGTGAAATGCACTAAATCTCTAAGGGGAATGCAAGAAGAATCAAAGTAAAATAAATGACTAGGGATGCAAAGATATTACCTCCTTGTATGAAGGTCAGGTTGTTAGCGACCATATCGGTAGTCAGAAAGTACTCTAGATGGTACTTCCCCATGTTAGATGTAAAAGTGGTGTCACTCAGGAAAGTGCGAGTCGCTTCCTGGTGGCAAAATTGGAAGAACCCCGTGTTTTCTTGGTTGGGGTTGGATTTTAGGTCAAACAGGTAGTTGACCTCGTGTGATGTGGGGACCGACCACTTCTTATGACTATAAATGATATAGAGTGCATAAAGCATTCTATACCCGTTCAGGGTTATTTGGAAAGGAGCGACCCCAAAATAATTGGCCACTCCTTGAAAGAAAGGATGGAGAGGTAGGATCGCTCCTTCCTCGATGTGATACCGCGACCAAGCGCTATAAGCGCCTCCAGGCAAATTCGCCCATTGGTCTCTGGTAGGTTGGACTAGGGTCATCCCAGGAAGCCGGTACTTCTTGATATAATTGGCAATCATCCTAATTGTTATTCGACTAGGAGGGGCAATGTACCATTCGACATCGAGTCGAATGACGTTTCAGAGTTGGGCTTGAGCTTGGATTCCTGGCTCGGGAGTACTCTCAGCTCTACCGCTGGTCGAGGGAATTTCCACATGAGAAGCAGGCTGGTTTGCAGAAGGTTTTGATGGTTTCTTTTTCTGGGCAGTGAATTTTACTCTACCCATGCCTGAAGGGTTTGAGTGAGGTCTGTTAGGTGGAATTCGAGAAAAAGGGATGCCTGGAATAAGTAATGACGGTTGTTCTTCGTCCACGAGCAGTTGGCTAGCAGGTCGTCGTCAATAGGTCTCTCACCTCCCCACAGATCTCGCATGAAAATCTACAAACAGAAAAGGGGAGATGAGAACTTGGAGCCTAAAAACTTGTGTTGAAAGTGGGAATAACGTTGCTCGTGTATAGAAGTTAAGCTTTTATATGGCCAGCAGCATTCTAGCAAAAAAACTAAGTTTCTTACGAGTAGTTTGAGAAACGGATTAAAAAGCGGAAGTAAAAAGTTTTTCAGAGAAAACTTTTTCGACTCCAAGAGGGCGGGAAAAACCCAGTTTTTCAACTAGCTTAAAAATCGAATTTTTACATCGATTTTACGCCCTAAATCTAGAATCTCGACTACCAAACTCACTCCTAACTCCTATGAAACGTTATTTCACTACCCTATCAAACATCGATCAATATGCCCATTTACCCCAAGATAGTTTCGATCAAGAACATTTAAGAGCTCAGATACGAAACAGATAAAAAATGATTTTTCATGGCAACTCAAACGACTTAAAGGTTCGAAAAACTTACTTTGATGAAAGGTGGAGTATGAACACGAATGTTTTGAGCGTTTTAGCGAAAGTTCCTTAGATTAGCTGTGAAAGCTTCTGGGTTGTTTGGCTCGGTTCTTCAAAGTTCTTGAGAAAGAGAAGGCAAGTGAAAAGTAAAAAGTAAAAATGTGATTTTGGGGTATTATTTATAGTGATTGTGGCACCATAAAAGAGGTAATCATGGAATTACTTTTTTCAAAGTATGGGGAAGTGCAATAGCCATCAGACAATATTTTGGGAAACTGAAAAGACTTGATTGGACATGATTAGTTACCTTTTTTTGAGAAGGCATGGGCAGCTTTGACAGATTGGGTGGGGTATGCAAAGGGTCAGTTTCCTAAGTTTACTTTATGCTAGTCGCAATAAAATAAACTTAGGGGGCAAATGTTTACCCAAAAACGACTGTTGATGACGTGGCAAGGATTTCTCAAACGTGGTTGACACATGGCAGAGTTAAGATAAGGAGGTGCTGTTAGATTATCGACCAACTACCTTATTGCTTCGTCAAACCTCACGATTAAATGCGACAAGGCTGGTCATATGCTTCAGTTTATTTCCTTAAAAGATTGTAATCTTATAATAACAACATTGATTATTTCCTCTTTATTGCCTTGATACACGGATATTAAGGAGAGATAAGGCTCGTTGACCCATGTAACCCCCCTTGAGCCTATAAATATGGATGAGAAAGCTCAAGGAGGGGACTTTTGGCTTTTTTATCTTTTTTCTTGAATACTGAGAGAAAAAGCATACAGTGCGATTATCCTCCAAATAGTTGTATTTCCCCTAAGGCTTGTGAAACTCAAGAACCCTAGTTCTTTGATCACGACATTGGGATTGAATATTAATAATAGCACTAAGTGGACGTAGGTCATTACCATTAATTGGGGCCGAACCACTATAAATCGTTTGTGTCTGTTCTTTACCATTAGATTCTATTTTTGATTATCATCTCATTTCTTGTCGTATTTTTGACTCCGTGTCGTTGGCCAAATTGAGGGTCAACAAGCTTTATCATCTTAAGCTTTATAAACACTTGGGAAGTAACATAAATAGTGTGTTTTTCTATATCGAGGTATAGTTCGGTTCTAGTACATCCAAAGGTATTCCTAATCTTAAGTTCATTTCAATATGTTTCTTTAATTTCCTTTAGTTTTCTTTAGTTTCCATTCAGATCTTAACTCATTGTTTTCAATTCTTGGTTAGGTATTTAAGTTATTTGAACTTAAGGTTTCTTTTCAGTAAGCTTCATCTTGATAGTTTTGTTCATTTTTTTATCATCTCTTTCTTTAGAAATACTCACATTCTTATTGTTGGTTTTAGGAGTGTTCCAAATCTCGTCCTTGTTCTCATATCCTGGTTTTGGTAAGGAAAATATGATAGAATTTTATATGTTTATATGATAATGTTATGTTTATGTTATGTTATGTTATGTTTACATTATGTATAGTATGTTTATAGACCTTGGCCATATGACTTGTATAGCTAACAAGCCCCAGTAAATTATGGGCATATGACTTGCTTGGCTAGCAAGCCCCATCAATCTATTAGGCATATGACTTGTTTAGTTAACAAGCCCCAAGTAGTATAATGGTCATTGTAGTATATGACATATGTTTATAGTATATGTTCATGATATAGTTATGTATATGTTTTATGTTATTAGTAGATTTTTCCTTGCTTGGAATTAGGCTCATTCCTTTATTTTTATGTATGCAGGAAAATAGATATGGCGGCGAAAGGATTTGAGGTAGCTTGGCTTGTGTATTGACGAAGAATGGATTCGATGGACTGCGTGAATAATTTGAGGATGACGTTATTCTTAGTCTTTTTATTATGTTTTCTATGTATTTTCCACATTTAGTTTTGTAAACAATTTCATTTAAGTTTAAAGTTATGTTTTTTTTTTTTTTAAAACAATGGGATCCCATACCCTGCATTTATGTATTTCAACATTTACTTTAGAGTTTTTAATAAAGTTGTGAATGTTTCTTATGTATGTTTTCTCGAAAATAGTGTCTATGTATAGTAGTTTTAATGGTCCAAAGTTTTAGAATTAGTGGGTCATTGAATATGGATGTTTCGACCTTGTGTTGTGTTTTAAGGTTGTTTGATTAATTATTGTATGCTAATGGTAATATTAAATGCTTAAAAGAGGTGTAGAAATATGCTTGGGTTTGTGTTTAAATTGTGTTGATTAAACATATATGATTATTGTATGAGCTTTGTGAAGCATGATGTAAAAGGATGGATTTCATGACTTAATATACTTGCTGATTTTTGTGTTTAAGTGATGAGAAATTTGGTGAAATAATGATTTGTATGCATAAATATTTTTGCAAGTGCTATGATGATTTTATGAAATTAAAAGGGTATTTTAATTTACATTAAAATGGTATTTTTACTCAAATAAATACTTACAGTTTTTTTATATATATTTTATGAAGAAAATATGAGTTTTAATTCCAAGATGGTGATTTTTTAAGGCTTAATTTGTTGCTCGAAGTTTTGGTGAAAATTATGAAGTGTCTTTTAAATGAAAGGAAGTTTGTGTGTATGTTGAAATAAATTAATACCCTAAACTATATATAAATTAAAATGATATTTTAAATGTAACCTTGAATGCTCACATTTTAATAAGTACGGTTTTCTTTATTTTAATTAAGAAAAATGTTGAGTTTAGATTCACTTGAGATTTTTAAACAAAATAAATGATGGCTGAAAGTTTAGTTTAATAAATTGAAAATAATTATTTTGGTTATCACATATGAGTTTACACTAAATAGATTAAATAATACAAATAAAAATATATTTTTCTCACACTTAAAATTATATTTTTTCTCACACCAAATCTTGTAATTTTATTAATTTAAATAAAATGTTATTTTCTAAAGGAAACCTCATATTGATGAGTACTTTTAGATAATTTCAAGCTTTTGTTATTTTCTATGAAATTTAATAATATTAAATGGAATTATTATCTTTTTTAAAATGGCTAAATAATTTTTTTTAGGAAATAAAAATAGTGTTTTAAGAGGTTTATTCAACTTAGGAATTTAAAGGAAATAAATAATAGTGAGGAAATTATGTTGCTAAATCTTTATTTTAAAAATGTTAGAAATAAGCATGTAAAAATTATCGTTTTTAACGTCACTTTTTAACAACGCTCCCACGTATGCATGTCGCATGCAAATGCCCTTTTACATTAAAAAATATGTCTATTATTCAACCATATAATTTTTACTTGAAAACTATGCATGGATAATATGTAGAATTGACATTATTCTTTTTTGAATCTATGTGAAAAATGTGAATGTTTGGAAATTATGTGTAAATTGCACCATGTGTGCATGGCCCATGCAAACATGGGGTATATGTGTTGGGCATAAGAAATCTCATGTGATGCTAAAGAATACTATTTGACTATGATTATAGGCTTGTTGTGAAGTTTGTGCAATTTTTGCTTTGCTCGGACCTGAGGTAAGGAAGTTAGATAGAATTCCATTTATTTATGCTATGAACGGTAAGATGGGTTTGTTTGAGGTTCAATGTTATGTATGATGATGTACCATGTAATATGAAGCATGATATGCTATTTTGAGATGATATGATGAAATTGATGAATCATGTATTTCCTTTGTGTTGATATAACTGGATTGCATGTACTTTGTATGTTGTATAAAATGCAAATGGTTGTTAGCGTGTTGAACACAACACAACAAAGGGGTTACTAAGGATATAAAGACGTAACCCGAGTTACTAAGATACGACATAACTCATAGGGCGGATGCACCGAGGTTATTCAAGGACCAGAGCCTCCTGTTTACCTCAAGATGTGACATGGACAAGAGAGGGGGCCATGTTAAAAAGGGTGTGATGATGATGTTTGAATATGTTAATGTGTTATGATGCATGATAATGATGCATGATGTATGATGTATGATGATGATGTGAAGTACGATGTATGGATGTGATGTTGTATGAGTCTTACGATATTATTATGTTTTTGTTGTGTTTTTCTTTGTTTGTTGTTTGTACTTCCTTACTGAGCTTTTAGCTCATCCCCTTACTTTTCCTTTCAGGTAATAAATAGGGTTTCTCTTTGGCACGCGTTGTGATTTGGGGAGTTCCGACGTCAGAGTGTGTATGGCGTGGTGGTATCCTACATTACTACAAAATACCCTTTACGGGACACTTTTTTAGAATACGAACCTAAATGCAAGTCCTTAAAAATGTTTGTTGAGTTTTTAAGGACACTCATTGAGAGTCCTAAAAAACACAATTTAGGACTCGCAATGAGTGTCCTAAAAAAATATGCAAGTCCTAAAAAAATATGGGCTAAAACATGAGTGTTTTTTATATGCTCTTTTACTTAATAATTTTAAGGACTTGTTTTGGGAGTTCTTAATAACGAGTACTAAAAAAATCTTGGCTAGAAAATGAGTGTTTTTTATGCTCATTTACTTAAAAATTTTAAGGACTTGCTTTGGGAGTCCTAAAAGAGTATTAAGGACTCCCAAAGCAAGTCCTTAAAATTGTTAGTAAAAGGGATACATAAAAACTTATTTTTTTTAAAAATTAGGGGGTGGTCAAAAAATTTCAGCACACAAAATAAAACTCTCACATTTGGGGATTAAATTAGGTTTGGACTATAGGTTTCGGTAGGCTTTTTGGAGGGTGGCTGCTGGTGGTGAACGGCGGCTTGGGTGGTGAATGAAGACGGAGGAGGCGAGGTGAGCAGCAAGCGTCAGCTCTCGGGACTGGTTCTCTGGCGTCGTGGGTTCTCGGCTCCAGCATATCCGATTGTGGCAGCGGCGCTGGTTCTCAGCGGCAGCACGGGATCTAGACGGCCCTGGCTCTTGGCGGCGCTGGTGCTCGTCGGAGGGCTCTGTTCACGCAAGGGTCAACATGTTTTTGTTTTTAATATTTTTTTAAATATTAGATTATAAATATATATAATAAATAAATATATATATAGCAGCAATTTTTTTTAGTTTTCTCTATATAAATATCTATATAATAAATATTACATTATGGATTATATTAATGTGCTAATAATTTTAATACCCAATAATATGTCAAATTCTAAACTTAATCTTAGACATTCAATAATTTATCAAAGTATTCTAATTGAAAATTACACAAAATCTTCTCTTGTAGAGAGAATTTTTTATTTATTTATTCCATATCTCATTACACTAACTTGCATGTATGCCATTTTTCTTATTTATTGACTTTTTTTTTGTTATAGAATTATTAAAGTTGACATTTTTTAAATAAATACTTTATATTATATAAATATATATGTATGCTATTTATAAATATTTTGTAATTGATAATATTATAATATTTAATTTATAGATAATATAGGGTATTAATATAATTTCTAGTTTTAATATACAAATAAAAATACTTTTGATTTAAAAAATTAAAATAAAATTTAAAAAATAAATACCAATACCCATGTGCAACTTTCTAACTACAGTTGAAATAAATGAGTGTTTCCTAATATTTCTTCATTTAAAATTTATAGATTATCTTTTTTTTTTTAAAAAAAAAACTATAGCTTTGGAGTTTTAGATTTTTGTCAAACAATTTTTTTAGTTCTTTTGCCATTTGATAAAATTATGATGACACATTTTAGACAAATAATAAAGGTCATTACAAATAAAAAATAAATAACAATTGTTTGTCATTGATTTTCATTTTTCAATTTTAGGTAATGTGGCTTGCAAAGAATTTTCTCATTTTTATGGACAATTAATATTGTTGAATGTTTACGATTGGAGGACAAAAAAATGAACGTATGAATACCCCACATAAAACGTAAAATAAACAATCATGTATATATATGGTCAACTTCATGACTTTTTATAATATGAAAATAAATAATTAGTTAACATTAGGATGTTGATTAAAAAGTAAAAGTTATGAGATTATGGTCATTTTGGCATTGCAATACTTATGTGAACTTTTTAATACTTATGTGAACTTTTTAAAATAAAATGTCAACATTTGGCCTTTTTCTTTTTTTATAATGTTGATTAAAATGAATAGGTTAATATTTTGATTGGTCTTAAAGCATTGGATTGGTAGCAAATTGCAAGAGGTATGCTGTATTTGATTTAGTTTTAAAAAATTTCATTATTTTACAAATTTGAATGATAACTGTATTACATTAGTGGAGTTTGAATATCATAGATATTCATCCGTAGTGAAGTAGGTTATGGGAATTATGTGTGCTGCGGTGATAACGGAAGATTGAGAACTTGCATGTCTTAGTGAAATAGGTTCTGAGAATTTTGTGTGCTGCGGTGATATATGGATGAAAACTGTAACGCCCTGGATAGCCAAGACCGTTACACTGTGTGTTTATAAAGTGCCAAACTTGCTAGTCAAGTCATTTAATTAAAATCGTGTTGCATAAACTACAAAGGAACTAGGGTTAAAAGTGTTTTGGTCTCAAAAGCCACATTTTTCATTAAGAAACATTATCTGATTACACGGGATCCCAAAAATACAAGTTTTAAGACCGTTTATAGAAGTTGTAGGACTCAGATACAATAACCAGCCATACTAAGGCAAAACAAGCAGTTAGGTAGTCCCTGTCCTGGTCCACTCCTCGATCGCGGTGATCGAACAGCTGGCTATGTACATTCCACCTTGGAGCTCTCCACCTCAGGCTTGGTCCAGCTTGCCCTTGCCTTTACCTGCACCACGTAGCACCCGTGAGCCAAGGCCCAGCAAGAAAACACAGTATCAATAGAGCATAAGCAATTATCAGACAAGTCAATATCTCACGTTGCATCACATAGCCTCAGTCAAATAACCATTCAATATAGTCAAGTATTCCACATACTAGGCATATCAACTCCTAACATGTACAGTTTATAAACGATAACCAAGGCTAGCGCTCACAGGCTGCTCCCTCCGTTATCCCAGTGTTCATGGCTCCCAATAGCCAAATCGCGCTCTGTGCGCTAATAGTATGTACGACACCCTTAGGCCGCTTTTACATGTCCCATGGCGTAATACCAACATTGACACGATATAATACTCGGGAGCACTTAGTCCCATCACAAACATATAACCGGGTGCAGTTTTCTTACCTTTAGCTTTCAGATGAATTAGTTACGGGCGATATTCCTTGAGCGCGATCCGATCCTCAAGCCCTAGCTTAACACCTAGTCACAACCATGATAAAGAATACCATTAACAATCTTAAATGAGTTCCCAAGTCAAGTTGTAGTACCCGGAACATTGAACTTCACCAAATATGGTAAAAGACTCAACCCCGAGCACCTTAGGTTAAATTCCCAAGCCTAAAATCTCAAAATCCCAAAATCCCTTAATCGCCATGGCATAGGCCACCCATGTCGCGGCATGGCCCCCAAACAGAACCTCCAAAGGCTCAAAAACAGGTAAGGGCCGCGGCATTGCTTGGGCCATGCCGCGGCCCGCCCTTCTTCTTCAGCATGCAACATCTTCGAAGGGCCGCGGCTCACCAAGAACCATGCCGCGGCCCGACCCTTCGAACCCAGAAAAAAAACACCATTTTCAAACTCTAAACCTCACCTTAAACCATCCCAAAGCCCCCAACTCAGAACCAATTAATAATAACAACATTAGAATGATTTAGACAACACAATCCAACCAAAAATCCAGCCTAAGACTCACCAAAACCCCAGTTCCAACCTCTGAAATTTCAAACCTACAGAACTCAAAACCAGCCATGAAAACTCTCAAATTCAACCATCAAACTGTAAATTAAACTTTACCTCAGCTGTAGAATCGATTCTCCAAGAGTCCCCTGACCTATCTTCAAAGTTTCAAGCCTCAATCCCACCTTAAATTCCAAAACCACAGATATTTAAAACTCAGCCATTTTCTTTAAATTCCTAACCTTAGAAACGAAAAATCAGAACTTACCTTAGCTTTATCTCAGACCTTGATCAGTTCCTGAGCTAACCCTCCAGATTATTCCCTTCAATTCCCCAAGACACAGCTTAAATCCAGCAATTCCCTCTCAAGTTTCAGTAGTTTTCCTTTGCTAAAAGAGAGAAGGAAGAGAAATAGAGATAGGGTCGGTTTACACTTTTCTTTCTAGTATTTTCCTAAATCTTCCAAGTATACCCTTAGATTACTAGACTAATCCCAAAGCTCGGGGTGCCGGAAACGTCCCCGAGGCCAAAACGGTAAAATCCCCCAATAATCCCGCCTAGACATCCTAACCTCAGATATATCTCCAATTATTTATTTTTATCACCTGATCGTCTAAATCACTACCTGATACCTAAAATACCCCTGACTTGTCCAAAGTCAATTATAATGCCCCGTTGTGACTTTTCCTGCTATCTAGCCCTAGGATCGCCTCGAGTCGCCGGCTGCAAAATTATCCACATCATAATGTGGTTCTCACATATATCTCAGACATATATATCATATCATCATATAATATCACTAATTATCATAAACACACTATTAATCATACATTTACGCATTTAAATCAATAACATTCATTCTAATCCCAGTTATGCCCTCCCGGCACACCAATCAAGGCCCTTAAGCCTTAATAGCTAATTTGGGTCGTTATAACTATCCCCTCCTAATGAGAATTTCGTCCTCGAAATTTACTTGAACAACTCCGGATACTGATCTCGCATAGCTGTCTCAAGCTCCCAGTTCGCCTCCTCGACCTTACTGTTCCTCCACAGCACCTTAACCAGAGGAATCGTCTTATTCCGCAACACCTTATCCTTTCGGTCTAAGATCTGAACTGGTTGCTCTTCATAAGCCAAATCCGCCTGCAACTCCAGATCTTCATGCCTCAACACATGAGTCACATCTGAGACATACTTCTGAAGCATGGAGACATGGAACACGTCATGAACTCCAGACAACGATGGCGGCAAAGCTAACCTGTACGCCACCTGACCAATCCTTTCCAAGATCTCGAATGGTCCAATGAATCTAGGGCTCAGCTTGCCCTTCTTACCAAACCTCCTCACCCCTCGCAGAGGTGAAACTTGAAGAAAGACGTGGTCACCAACCTGAAACTCCACATCCCTACGCTTAGGATCAGCGTAGCTCTTCTGCCTATTTGAGATGCAAGCATCCTAGCCCAGATCTTCTCTATGGCCTCACTTGTCTTCTGTACCATATCTGGCCCCATGTACCTCCTCTCACCCATCTCATCCCAATGAATGGGTGATCTACACTTCCTCCCATATAGCATCTCATAGGGAGCCACTCCAATCGTTGACTGATAACTATTGTTGTTCGAGAATTCAATCAACGGAAGGTACTTACTCCATGAACCCTCAAAATCAATTACACATGCTCTAAGCATATCCTCCAACACCTGGATCATCCTCTCAGACTGTCCATCAGTCTGAGGATGAAAGGCTGTACCGAACTTCAACTGAGTTCCTAGAGCTTTCTGCAAACCACCCCAAAACTTGGAAGTGAAAATAGGATCTCGGTCTGACACTATAGACTTAGGAACCCCATGGAGACGTACGATCTCCCTCACATACAGCTCTGCATACTGATCCACAGTATGTGTCGACCTCACTGGAAGAAAATGAGCTGACTTGGTGTATCTATCCACTATCACCCATACTGAGTTATGAAGTCCTACTGTCCTGGGTAAACCTCCCACAAAATCCATGGTAATGTCCTCCCATTTCCATTCCGGAATACCCAATGGCTGAAGCAACCCCGCTGGTCGCTAATGCTCAACCTTCACCTGCTGACAGGTCAAACATCTAGCAACGTACTCTACCACATCCTTCTTCATCCCGGGCCACCAATACAAAGTCCGTAAATCCTGATACATCTTTGTGGTACCCGGATGAAGTGAGTACGGCGTCGTATGAGACTCATCTAGTATCTCTCGTTTGATCCCCTCATCAGCTGGAACACAAATCCGCCCCTGATACCGAAGTAAACCAACCTCAGAAACAGAATAGTCCTTAGCTACCCCCGCTAAGACATCCTCTCTAACCCTCTGTAGCTGAGCATCTGTCCACTGCCCTTCTCTGATCCGCTCTAGCAGGGTCGACTACAGAGTAATATTAGCCAACCGGCCCACCACCAACTCTATCCCTGCTCTAATCATCTCATCAACCAACTCTCTCGAGATCTGAACAGCGCTATATAACTGACCTGGACCTCTGCGGCTCAATGCATCAGCTACCACATTGGCTTTCCCTGGATGGTAAAGAATATCACAATCATAATCCTTTACCAGCTCCAGCCAACGCCTCTGCCTCATATTCAGGTCTTTCTGTGTAAAGAAATACTTCAAGCTCTTATGGTCAGTGTACACCTCGCACTTCTCCCCATAAAGATAGTGCCGCCAAATCTTCAGGGCGAACACCACCGCTGCTAACTCTAAGTCATGAGTAGGATACCGCTGCTCATACTCCTTCAGCTGTCGTGATGCATAAGCTATAACCTTCTCATTCTGCATCAACACACAGCCTAAGCCCAACCTCGATGCATCGCAGTATACTACAAATTTCCCTTCTTCCGAAGGAAGACTCAAAACTGGCGCTGTAACAAGTCGTCGCTTTAATTCTTGGAAACTGTCTTCACACTTGTCTGACCAGATAAATTTTGAATTCTTTCTTGTCAATTCTATCATGGGTGCTGCTATCTTCGAGAAGCCCTCTACAAATCGCCTGTAATACCCCGCTAATCCCAGAAAACTCCGCACCTCTGAAGCGTTCCTTGGCCTCGGCCAATCTCTAACTGCCTCTATCTTAGACGAATCCACCTTAATCCCATCTACGCCAACAATGTGTCCAAGGAATGTCACTTCAGGTAACCAGAACTCACACTTCTTAAACTTAGCATACAACTGATGTTCTCTTAACCTCTGAAGAACCTGCCGGAGATGAAACTCGTGTTCTGTCTCTGAACTGGAATACACCAAAATGTCGTCGATGAAGACTATAACAAACTGATCCAGAAAATCCTTGAACACCCTGTTCATTAAGTCCATAAAGGCTGCCGGGGCATTGGTCAAACCAAAAGACATGACCAAGAACTCATAGTGCCCATACCGTGTTCGGAAGGCCGTCTTAGGTATGTCCTCATCCTTGATCCTCAGCTGGTGATAACCAGATCGAAGATCAATCTTTGAGAACACCATCTTACCCTGCAGCTAATCGAACAAGTCATCAATCCTTGGTAGGGGATACTTATTCTTAATAGTTAACTTGTTCAATTCTCGATAGTCAATACACATCCTCAAAGTCCCGTCCTTCTTCTTAACAAACAAAACGGGTGCACCCCATGGCGAGTAGCTAGGTCTGATGAACCCTATATCCAGAAGTTCATGCAGTTGTATCTTTAATTCTTTCAATTCCGCCGGTGCCATCCTATATGGTGCCCTCGACACTGGCTCTGTCCCTGGTGCCAACTCAATAACAAACTCAATCTCCCTACGCGGCGGCAACCCAGGCAAATCCTCAGGAAACACATCTAAGAACTCGCAAACCAATCTGGTCTCCTCCGGTCCAACTGATGAAACTTTGGTGGTATCCACCACACTAGCCAGAAAGCCTATACATCCACCCTGTAACAAATCTCTAGCTCTCAATGCAGATATCCTGGGTACGCGGGGTCCATGCACCGCTCCCACAAAGACAAAGGGATCCTCACCCTCTTGCTCAAAAGTTACCATCTTCTTCCTGCAGTCAATGGTAGCCCCATATTTAACCAGCCAATCCATGCCTAGAATCATATCAAAGTCCTCCATTCTCAACTCAATCAAGTCTACTGCTAACTCCCTACCATCAACTAACACTGGCAGTGCTCTAATCCACCTCCTAGATACCACTAGCTCTCCTGTAGGCAATATAGTCCCAAACCCTGAAGCACTATACTCACTAGTTCTACACAGTCTATCAACCACCCTATCAGATACAAATGAATACGTAGCACCAGAATAAATCAAAACAGTAAAGGGAGTGCCAGCACTAGAAAGCTGACCTGTCACTACCGAGGGACTAGCCTCGGCCTCCGCCTGCGTCAAAGTGAACACTCGAGCTGGAGTCAAGCTGTCCACCTTTCTCGTCTCTCCCTTTTTCACTGTCGAGCAATCTTTCCTGAGGTGTCCCACCACCCCGCACACATAGCAGGCCTTAGCCCGACACTCGCCCGGATGGCGTCTCCTGCACCTCGTGCACTCTGGGTAAGTCCTCCACGAATCACCGCCCCCCTGGCGGCCACCCTGAGTACCCCGACCTCCCCTATCAAACCTAGGAGCGACTGGAGCATCAGGAGTCTTTCTCTTCAAATCACTGGAGCCTCCGCCCCTACCAGAACCAGAGTATGGAGGCGCCGCCCTGCGGCCCTCCCTTCTTGCTGCACTATCTCTCCATATCCTATTCTCCACTTCCTCAGCGGTCAAAGCCCTCTCCACAGCCTGGGCATAAGTAGTCACTCCAGGAACTGTGGTAATTCTTACATCTCGGGCTATCATAACATTCAGCCCTCTAACAAATCTGTCTAGCCTGGCTGCATCAGTAGGCACAAGATCCGGTGCGAACTTTGCAAGCCTGTCAAATTTCAAGGCATATTTTGTAACTGTCATACTGCCCTGAACCAGCCCCACGAACTCATTCACCTTCGCTGCCCTGATGGCAACATTATAGTACTTCTGATTGAACAAATCCTTAAACTCTTCCCAAGTCAACGCGGCAACATTTCTAGTTTGTGATGCCACCTCCCACCAGATTAGGGCATCCTCTCTCAGCATATAGGTGGCACAGTCCACCCTGTCATGACCTTCCACTCTCATAAAATCTAGAATGGTGGTGATCAAAGTCATCCACTGCTCAGCCTTTAGTGGATCAGGTCCACCCTCAAAGATCGGGGGTTGTTGCTTCCTGAACCGCTCATACAACGGTTCCACTTTGTTCCCAACATCAACTGGCTGTACCACAGGTACTATTTCCGGTGGCACAACAGGGGCAACACTCCCAGATGGAGCCTGCTGCAGAATTCTGATCTGTTCATCTTGGCTCTGAAGCCTAGCTTGCATATCTGCCATCAACTGATGCCAGTTCTCAGGGACTGGCGGAGGGGTTGGGCCCTGGTCATCCTCTCTAGCCCCAGACCTGCCGGCTTGTCGTGTGGATTTCCTTGAACGCATAACTATTCAAGTCAATCTGCAATCAATGACTCGGCAATTAGGCTAAGATGACAGGGTAATAATCTTTCCATAATCCATCATTGAATCTCCACTCATTCACAAGCAATCAAAGTATAGCAATTTATCCAAATATTCATTCACATGCACAGCAATGCTAATAAGCACGCCTCAATAGCACCATGCAATAGTCAAAGGGCAGGCCCTATCAGTATCTCATGCTCCCTATTCATCAAACAGATATCAACAATCATATCTCACTCAAATCACTTAAGCACATAATCATGAATATACAATTACCAAACCCCGAGTTGAGCTTGTCTCCCGCGGCGAATGTACATACCCAGCCAGTCTTCAGGACCCATAAACCTAGGACGCTCTGATACCAAGTTGTAACGCCCTGGATAGCCAAGACCGTTACACTGTGTGTTTATAAAGTGCCAAACTTGCTAGTCAAGTCATTTAATTAAAATCGTGTTGCATAAACTACAAAGGAACTAGGGTTAAAAGCGTTTTGGTCTCAAAAGCCACATTTTTCATTAAGAAACATTATCTGATTACACGGGATCCCAAAAATACAAGTTTTAAGACCGTTTATAGAAGTTGTAGGACTCAGATACAATAACCAGCCATACTAAGGCAAAACAAGCAGTTAGGTAGTCCCTGTCCTGGTCCACTCCTCAATCGTGGTGATCGAACAGCTGGCTATGTACATTCCACCTTGGAGCTCTCCACCTCAGGCTTGGTCCAGCTTGCCCTTGCCTTTACCTGCACCACGTAGCACCCGTGAGCCAAGGCCCAGCAAGAAAACACAGTATCAATAGAGCATAAGCAATTATCAGACAAGTCAATATCTCACGTTGCATCACATAGCCTCAGTCAAATAACCATTCAATATAGTCAAGTATTCCACATACTAGGCATATCAACTCCTAACATGTACAGTTTATAAACGATAACCAGGGCTAGCGCTCACAGGCTGCTCCCTCCGTTATCCCAGTGTTCATGGCTCCCAATAGCCAAATCGCGCTCTGTGCGCTAATAGTATGTACGACACCCTTAGGCCGCTTTTACATGTCCCATGGCGTAATACCAACATTGACACGATACAATACTCGGGAGCACTTAGTCCCATCACAAACATATAACCGAGTGCAGTTTTCTTACCTTTAGCTTTCAGCTGAATTAGTTACGGGCGATATTCCTTGAGCGCGATCCGATCCTCAAGCCCTAGCTTAACACCTAGTCACAACCATGATAACGAATACCATTAACAATCTTAAATGAGTTCCCAAGTCAAGTTCTAGTACCCGGAACATTGAACTTCACCAAATATGGTAAAAGACTCAACCCCGAGCACCTTAGGTTAAATTCCCAAGCCTAAAATCTCAAAATCCCAAAATCCCTTAAGCGCCGCGGCATAGGCCACCCATGCCGCGGCATGGCCCCCAAACAGAACCTCCAAAGGCTCAAAAACAAGTAAGGGCCGCGGCATTTCTTGGGCCATGCCGCGGCCCGCCCTTCTTCTTCAGCATGCAACATCTTCGAAGGGTCGCGGCTCACCAAGAACCATGCCGCGGCCCGACCCTTCGAACCCAGAAAAAAAGCACCATTTTCAAACTCTAAACCTCACCTTAAACCATCCCAAAGCCCCCAACTCAAAACCAATTAATAATAACAACATTAGAATGATTTAGACAACACAATCCAACCAAAAATCCAGCCTAAGACTCATCAAAACCCCAGTTCCAACCTCTGAAATTTCAAACCTACAGAACTCAAAACCAGCCATGAAAACTCTCAAATTCAACCATCAAACTGTAAATTAAACCTTACCTCAGCTGTAGAATCGATTCTCCAAGAGTCCCCTGACCTATCTTCAAAGTTTCAAGCCTCAATCCCACCTTAAATTCCAAAACCACTGATATTTAAAACTCAGCCATTTTCTTTAAATTCCTAACCTTAGAAACGAAAAATCAGAACTTACCTTAGCTCTTTCTCAGACCTTGATCAGTTCCTGAGCTAACCCTCTAGATTATTCCCTTCAATTCCCCAAGACACAGCTGAAATCCAGCAATTCCCTCTCAAGTTTCAGTAGTTTTCCTTTGCTAAGAGAGAGAAGGAAGAGAAATAGAGATAGCGTCGGTTTACACTTTTCTATCTAGTATTTTCCTAAATCTTCCAAGTATACCCTTAGATTACTAGACTAATCCCAAAGCTCGGGGTGCCGAAAACGTCCCCGAGGCCAAAACGGTAAAATCCCCCAATAATCCCGCCTAGACATCCTAACCTCAGATATATCTCCAATTATTTATTTTTATCACCCGATCGTCTAAATCACTACCCGATACCTAAAATACCCCTGACTTGTCCAAAGTCAATTATAATGCCCCGTTGTGACTTTTCCTGCTATCTAGCCCTAGGATCGCCTCGAGTCGCCGGCTGCAGAATTATCCACATCATAATGTAGTTCTCACATATATCTTAGACATATATATCATATCATCATATAATATCACTAATTATCATAAACACACTATTAATCATACATTTACGCATTTAAATCAATAACATTCATTCTAATCCCAGTTATGCCCTCCCGGCACACCAGTCAAGGCCCTTAAGCCTTAATAGCTAATATGGGTCGTTACAAAAACCTGTGTGCTGTTTGATTTGTTTGACATGTTGGTTTTGATTGTGACAGATGGCTAGGCTAGTAAATTAGGGGATATGCTGTCCGATTTTCTATAGATTTTTTTGTACTTAGTTTTGTGTGGAAATATGAAAAAGATGACTGCCACAATGATAAATTTGTGATCCGGATATTTAACATTTGACGATCTAATTAATCATTAAGTTGATTGTAGATTTTGCTACTAAACAAAAAATTTGCTTAATCCGAGCCTCAAAAGAGTCGATTTAGAGTAACTATGTGATCACAGATTTGTGCTTTCGAGATTATAAGTGCATGATTGGTCTTTCTAGAATTTGAATCAAAATCCTCATCTTTTCTCTCCCAAAAGAGTAAAACAAGTTGTTGAATAAACCATGTCTGTGAGATTTTAGAATCATACATACAATATAACATTCTAAAAATTAATCTTAGAAAGATCATTCAACGGTGTTTGTTCTGCCACCTAATGTGAACCTTTAACAAAGCTTATGTTGGTGATTGTGGCCTATTTTCTTTTGCTAAAGTTCATTAACCATTTTACACCAAAATTGATTTATGAACCAATAATATACAAAGACCTTTTGCCCAAATATGAATCCAATACCTTTCTTCACCCACCACTGTTGGTTTATATGATAAACCAAGATTCGGATAATTAATTCTTTACTTGCTAATTATGATAAATTCAAAGAACAACCCTACTATTTTCCATTACGTTCTTTATTTTATAATACTAGATATTTATTTGTATATTCATTTGATTGATATTGTATAGTTTGTTAACCTGATGTTAGGTATAAATGGTATTAAGTGGTGTGAGTGTTTGGATACTATTTGGTTTATTATTTTAGATAAACTACGGTTTGGGTTTCTTATATTAATATACGGTTTAGTATATATTATTTTTTATGGATTAATTACATATGTTTGCCCACTTATATATTAATTATTGTTTTAATTTTTGCACAAAATTTGATAATAAGATACTAAGTATATATGTGAGTGAAATTATATGATACCAAAAATTTATATCTTTGTCCTGTTAAAAATTTTGAATTATTTTATGATTTTAAATTTGGTAATTACATTCTAGTTGGTATATATGTGATTGATTGGATCTTAAAATCCAAATCACTCAATGTGATTTTGATCCAATTTACACAAAATCTGGATGATTTCATGCATTGCATGGTAAAAACATAATAAAAAATTTGGATTTGGATTTGATTAGGTAATATTATGAGATCATTCATTATTAGTATATGTACCAAGAGAACAAAGATCAAGGATCTATATTTGATCACATCAAAGAAATTTCTTTAAGTGTTTGCTTTGTTTAGTTTAAGTGGAATAATGATGAAGTTAATGTAACTTGTGGCTTACATTTATTCATCTTTCTAGTATTGTTGAAAACAATGCATATAAACACAAACCATTGTTATTAACATACGAGCAACTTTTTGCATGCCTTTAATATATAATATAATTAGACACACATACATAGAAAATATGTCTACATAAAAAAAGCCCTTAAAAGAATATACAAGTATGTATGCATATATTTTGATTTTAACCTTTTTAAAAGAGCATGTCAACATCTGACCTTTTCCATTTTTTATAATGTTGATTAAAATGAATAGGTTAATATTTTGATTGGTCTTAAATCATTGGATTGGTAGCTAATTGCAAGAGGTATGTTGCATTTGATTTAGTTTTAAAAAATTTCAATATTTTACAATTTTGAATGATAACTGTATTACTTTAGTGGAGTTTGAATATCTTAGATATTCATCTTTAGTGAAGTAGGTTATGGGAACTCTGTGTGCTGCAGTGATAACGAAAGATTGAGAACTAGCATGTCTTAGTGAAGTAGGTTCTGAGAATTTTGTGTGCTGCGGTGATATATGGATGAAAACCTGTGTGTTGTTTGATTTGTTTGACATGTTGGTGTTGATTGTGACACAAGTAATTCTTTTAAGACTATTAAATTTTTATTTACTTATTCCATTATTAATTATTTTTTATGGGTTTATTAGGAGGCCGTGAATAAAAAAAGGAAAGCAAGCTGGGAAAACAACTTCTCTACCATTAGCACCACAAACTCAAAAACTAGTTCCAAAACGAGCGCCTAAGGAGACATTGTCACAAGAGGTCCAACAACCATCTCAATTGTCGCCTAAGTTGAGACAAGTATATGAAATCTTCAATAATTGGCCTAAACATGATTATGTCGTTGAAGTGTCCATTGACTTTGATGTGTTTGGCCATGCTTGTGAATACTTTGCTCTATTTCGGGATGAAATACTTGAATTTTGTAGAAAGGAGATGATTGGACAATCATGCATTTTCTACTACATGAGGTATGCTCTATATGAAGTTAATAATATTTATTGTAAGGATTTTCTTTCATAAACTATTTAGTTTTCTTTTTAATTAATTATATTTGTTGGTATGATTTTGTACCAGACACTATTATTTGACGAGGAAAAGAGAAGATCATTGTTGTTTATGAATCCGAATAAGGTTTCTACTTTCGTGACTCGTGCAGATAGTCTTGCTCAAGCTTTATGTGATAGGATGTTATATTGCACGTCTAAAAGGCATGATTGGATAGTTATGCCTTATAACCATGGGTAATTTTAATTAATATGCTTTTCATTGATACAAGAAAATATAATCTAAAGTTAAAAACTTTGTAATACTTGTTCTTTCAACATGGAGCATTGGATGCTATTTTTATTATATCCTAATTGGCATTATTGTTGTTTTCTCGATCCTCTCAATGCACCATTAGATAACAGGAAAACCATCAAGGAGACCATCCATGATGCATTTGAGATGTATTTTACGGAAAGAATGAAAGTACATCAAAAGATCAACAAACGCCCATCGGGAGTAATGTATTTCCAACCTACGGTATGTTTCTATTTGTATAGTTTATTTATACGTAAAGATGTTTAAGATATTTAATACTAAGAGTTGTACATATATTACCAATCTTTATATAGTGTCGTAAACAACCAAACAATATCGACTGCAGATATTACCTTATGAGGATGATGAAGAATGTACTTATCAATGCCCCTCATATCAAACATTTCTTGTCGAAACAGGTAAAAAACAATATACAACTACATAATATTAATCTAGTATAATTTTTGTATATGCTTTGAATTTATTACCACTAAAATAATTCTAATTAAAGTTTTGTTTCTTTTTTTTTCAGTTCACCTCTGACAAACCATATACTACTCAAGAAATTGACGAAGTTCGAGAAGAATGGGCGATGTCATTTTTACAATTGGTTAGAGCAAAATGAATGATGTTATAGCTAGCTTATTACAATACATGTTCAGAAATTTAAATTTCTTTTGTAAATTTTTTTTCCTTTTTTTTTTAGTATTTTCTTTTCAAATTTCATTTAATACATTTTCGACACTCAAAGGGATATATATTTTTAAATCAAAATGAAAATTGTAGCTCTTTTTTTTTTAAAAAAAAAAATTACTTTTAAGGGCATGCAAAGCGAGTCCTAAGAACATTTTTAAAAGACACTCAACGGGATTTTAAAAAATTACTTAAAGGCACTCAACCGGATTTTTTTGGACTCGCAAACATTCTTTTAGGACTCGCGTTACTTAAAGGCACTCAACCAGATTTTTTACGACTCATTTAAGCTCTCAAATAGAGGACTCGCACCCGAGTCGTAAAAACTTTTTAAGGACTCCCAATGCTAGTCCTAAAAAGCTTTTTGTAGTAGTGCCTATGGGCGAGAAAACAATCAGCTTAAACGCCAATTTTAAAGAATGATGTCATGTTTTATTTTGGTTTCAAAACTTATCAGTGGGAGTTGAACTATGATTATTTTTAAAAACGTTGCATGAGAACTTTAATTTTATTTTAAACTATTGGGCCCAATTTGCATGTTTTGGCAAGGTCCCACTGGAATTTTCTTATAATAAGAGGTTTTCTTCTATAAGTTTATGAGCATGGAGATGTTTAACAAAGTATTAGTCTAGGGCATTTTACAAATGGTATCAGATTCATCAATGTAACGTCCCACGTCTCTATGGATGCTTCCTGGAATGACGACTGGCCCTACAAACCAACACGAGTCTTTCCAGCGTGCTTTTTCCTCACTCACACGCTTCTTGGGAAAACTTCCCAGGAGGTCACCCATCATTAGACTACTCCAGGTCAAGCACTCTTAACTTTTGAGTTCTCTAGTGATGGGCTATAGAAAAGAAGATGCATCTTGTTGGCATAGGTAGTACCCATCAATCCATTTAAGCCTTCTTGTAGTCCCATACCTACATAGTCTTAGAATCATCACACTTGACCTTCCCCTGGCGATGTGGGATGGCACAACTTTAACCCGGTCATTCCCCCTGCGGATCACGAGATTCTAGCTGTCACATTATTCCTCAATTAAAGTCAACATTAGCGTTGTTAGTGTCAGAATATCCTCATCAAGAGTCAACAAGATCTTATTTTTTGTGAAATAACTCAGTCATCCCACTTTCGGAATAAAAAAGATCTGAGTCCGGGTTAATTACATCGATTGGGCCTAATTCTGAGTCATGAATTTTAAAGTTAGTCAAAAATATCTTGATTTTTCCACAATTAAAGTCAACAAGTACTTATTTGTTGTGAAATCAATCGATTATGCATCATTTATAGCCACCTAGATCTTACTTAGAGTGAAATAACTCAATTATTCCACAGTCAGAATTGCCAAGACATGAGTCAGTGTCAAATTTCTCAACTCATCCTAATTCAAATTCATCAACTCCTAAGTTATTGCAAAGTATTTAGATTAATGCTATGATTGGGTAAACTAGTTATTGATTACAGTGGAATAACTCGAACGAACCTCATTTAAAGTCATTAAGTCCATGGTTGCCATGGGGAATTTCTTGATAATTCCTCAATTAAAGTCAACATGTTCGTTGTAAATGTCCAAATAATCAATCATTCCTCATCAAGAATCACCAAGATCTTAGTTAACGTGAAATAACTAAGTTATCCCAATTAAAGAATCATGAATATCTTAGTCAGGGTCAATTACGTAGATTGGGCCTAATTTTGAGTCATGAATTTCAAAGTTAGTGGGAAATATCTTGATTTTTCCGCAATTATAGTCAACAAGTACATATTAATTGTGAAATCAATCGATTATGCCCCATTAAAAGATACATAGATCTTACTTAGAGAGAAAGTACTAAAATATTCCAAAGTTAGAACTGCCAAGACATGAGTCAGTGTCAAATTTCTTGATTGATCCTAATTTGGAGTCATCAAACCCTAAGTTATTGTAAACAATTTAGATTAATGCTAAGATCGAGTAAACTAGTTATTCAGCATAGTGGAATAACTCAAACGGTTATCATCTAAAGTCATTAAGTCCTAAGTTTGTTGGGAATTTCTCGATTAGTCCTCAATTAAAGTCAATAAGTGCATTAATAGTGTCAAAATAATCGATATTTCCTCATCAAGAGTCAAAAAGATCTAATTTTGTAGGAAATAACTCAGTCATCCCACTTTCGGAATCGAGAAGACCTAAGTTAGGGTTACTTACGTCAAATGGGCCTATTTCTGAGTCATAAATTCCATAGTTAGTGGGAAATATCTTGATTTTTCCGCAAGTAAAGTCAACAAGGACGTATTTGATTTGAAATCAATCGATTATGCCCTATTAAGAGCCACTTTGATATAACATAGGGTGAATTAACTCAATTATTCCACTTTCGAAATCAACAAGACATGAGTCATTGTTAAATTTCTTAACTATTGCTAATTCAGAGTCATTGTCGAACGATCCTTATTTAAAATCATTTATTCCTAAGTTAGTGGAGAATTTCTCTATTATTCCACAATTAAATTCAACAAGTGCGTTGTTAGTGTCAAAAGAATCGATCATTCCTCATCAAGACTAACCGAGATCTTATTTTGCGTGAAATAACTCAATCATCCCACATTCGGAATCATGAAGACCTAAGCCAGGTTCTATTACATCGATTGGGCGTAATTCAGAGTCATGAATTGCAAAGTTAGTGGGAAATATCTTGATACTTCCGCAATTAAATTCAACATGTACTTATTTATTGTGAAATCAATTAATTATGACCCATTAAGAGCCACTTAGATCTTACTTAGAATGAAATAACTCAATTATTCCACAGTCAGGATTGCCATGACATGAGTCAGTGTCAAATTTCTGGATTGATCTTAATTTGGAGTCATGAACTCTTAAGTTATTGCAAACTAATTAGATTAAGTCTATGATCGTGTAAACTAGTTATTTGGTACAAGGGAATAACTCGAATGATCCTTATTTAAAGTCATTAAGTCATAAGTTTATGGGAAATTTGTTGATTATTTCTCAATTAAAGTCAACAAGTGCATTGTTTGTGTCAAAATAATCGATCATTCCTCATAAAGAGTCACCAAGATCTTATTTTGCGTAAAATAACTCAGTCATGCCACTTTTAGATTTACAAAGACCTGAGTCCGGGTTAATTACGTCTATTGGGCTTAATTCTAAGTCATGAACTTAGAATAACTTGTAGAAACTTAGTGAAAAATTGTTGAACAACAATGGAAGAAAACTTGTATATTTCTCTTAGAATAGTCTGGTGTTACAAGAATTTCCCGACCCCCCTTTAATGATCAAAGGAGGCCCTATTTATACGGGAGCTTTAGTGGCTCTTAGTACAAAAACAGTCTCAAGGAGACAAAGAAATAGTGGTACTATGGGACACTTTAGAGGATCATGGCACAAACGTTGGTGGTGTCGGACTTCCAGCCTGATTATGGTCAGAGGCGTGGGAGGATGTAGTCCTACTCCTAGTACTTTTTACGACCACTACTCCTTTGACTTAGTACGACCACCCCTCCTTTGACGGTCGTGTCTCATTCGTACTTTGTACTACTAAGACCTTTTTCGTACGTCTACTTTGTCTATATGTTGATGAGCCCTTGAGAGCTTGAGTGTAAGGTGCTCATAGCTTGAATGTGAAGAGAGACTATGCCTTCAGGTTGGATGGACCTATTGGACTTATTTACTTTCAAATTAAATGGTGATCCTAAGCCTGTACTCCAAGGTTGTTGAGGTCCTTTGAACAATCTTCCTAGCCTCTAAGAAGCCTGACATGCGTTCCATGGTCGTGAGTAGGGTCAAATTGATGCTTGGGCTTTAGGGGGCCTTGAACTCACCCCCTGAGCTCGCCCTTAGGGGTCCTGGTGGGCGTGGACTTGGTCTTCAGGCTACTCCTATCTTCTTTAGCACCTCTTGGACACTTGCTTCTTGCTTGGATTCTCTTGCCATTTTTCAAGTCTCACACTCGCCCCCTAATCTATAAGGAGGTGTCCCTAATCTTCTTGTAGATTGTTGGTGATGTTTATCTTGAAAAAACGGTATCCTGTGGATGCAGTGTCTCACGCTCCTTGTTGTAGGACTTGAGTTTGAGATAAGTTGATGATAGATAGTGTCTATGGCTTCCCTTTTCTTTTTCTTTAGTTTGAAATCCCACACTTGGTATAATATTAGCTAGTGAGAATTCTTTGTTGTGTGGCGCAGATCCTTATGGAATTTTTTCAAGAAGGGTACTAATGCTCTTTCTCTTTTTGCACCCTTGGATTGTGTTTGATCCAACGGTTGGGAATGATTGGCTTTCCCTATATATACCTCCTCTTTTTTAACATTTTACCCACACTTCCTTTTCACTCTTTCTTGGCTTAGTGGTTGGTAGCCATTTCCTTCTCCCAAGAGGTTGGAGGTTCAACACTTGGTGGGAACATTTTTAAGGTAAATTTTCTTGGGTTATTTTTAGCTATGGTCTCCATTCTTTAAACTTTGTAACACTTAGGTCCCAAAAGTTGATTTTGTATCAGTTAGGTCCCCAACCTTTTCAAATCATATCATTTAGGTCCTTAAATGCTATTTTTGTTTATTTTTTCTTTGAAAATACATAAAAAAAATATAAAATAAATGGTGAATCATTCTTAAAATGTTTGGACATTTAATTTATGACAAGAGCAAACATGACATGAGAAAAAAATATTTTCATGGCATTTTTAAAAATATTTAATATTTTTATAAATTAAATTAATGTTTTTTTAAAAATTATTCTTACCTACATTGTTGTTTTATAATTAATACTAATAATTATGTTATCTCCATTATCTTGATATTATAAATTTTTATTATGTTTATGATTTTTTATTTCATGCATTTTTTTTAAAACTTAATAATAGTGTATATAAAGTTATTTATGTGCATATCTATATGATTAGTTATAAGTTGCATTATAGAAAAAATTTGCAAAATAAATGTGTACATTATAAATATTGATAATCTCGTGATAGTTCAATTATTAATATTATAAGTTTTTAGGTGAGAATTTTTTTTAATGAAAAACTATTTTAATTTATAAAACCATTAAATATTTTTAAAATGTCATGAAAATATATTTTTTTTCAATGTCATGTTTGGTATTGTTATAAATTAAGTAGTCCAATTTTTTTAAGATTGATTCACCATTTTTATACTTTATTTATGTATTTTGAAAGAAAAAAAATAAAAATATCATTTAGGGATCTAAATGAAATGATTTGAAAAGATAGGGTACCAAACTAATACAAAATCAACTTTCGAGATCTAAGTGTTACAAAGTGTAAAGAATGGAGACTGCAGTTGAAAAAACATCCAATTTCCTTTATTTTCTTTTGTAATTTCATTTAGTTTTTTTTACGAGTGGCCAATTATTTCATCTAGGCCAGAATTTGGAGCTTGTTTTTCAATTGAGGTCGCCCCCTTGCTCGAAGTCGCCCACTGAGGTCGGCCCCCGAGGTCGACCCCAGCCTAAAGTCGCCCCTCTTCTCGTAACAGTGTGCCTGAGCTCTTCTTCTTCTAGATAAGCTTTTTATTCTACTTCTCCTCATGTCCATGTAAGATAGGATGGAGTCTCTATTGTAACTACGCGTGCATTGTTTTACACTCTTGTTGATAATCTGGAGACTTATTGATTTGTCCAGTGCCGGATCATGTCTAGATTTACGGTTTACAGTCTCTTGCCTGGGGAGCCATTCGTTTGCTTAGGCACATAGTTTTTGTTTTTCCATTTGTTTATATACACTCTCTTGTCTAGGGAATCATTCATCAGATTCTGAGCATGATGTAGAGGAGATAATATAAGGACATGGGACACTAGGATTGTTAGCGCCTTTTAGGAGCAAGGTTTTGGACTTAGAGAGCAAGCTTGATTCTTCCCCTTGCGGTGAGTTACCGGTTTCTCCCTCCTCTCTTGAGACCTTCGTCGTCCAGTCATGGGACGTTGTATTGCTTGGAAAAGTCGGGACTTCCTACTTGAAGGGGGGTTTACCCTCTATGCCCCGATATTCTTATGATGGATGTTCCACTGATGTTGCCCCTCGTTCCATTCGAAAAAAGACACGAGCTAGCATGAGGAAGTGGCGTTGGAAAAGGTCTGCTATTAGACTAACTTCTCATTTTTCTTGTATTTTAGATATGTCTAGGAGCTAGAAGAAAGCAACCTCTCTTGTCCACCAGTCAGCTCTTGCCTTCGCTGCTGCTTCTATCATCTTCTAGATGGTTGAACTGAGGCTAGCTAACATGGTGTAGAAGTATAAGCTTGAGCTTCCTATTCGCCTCACCCCCCCTTACCAAGCAATGTCGCGCCCATACCCTCCTCCTTAGACGGTGGCTTATAGCTAGTTTATACTCTGGTCTGAGGGAACTCTTCCACTTCATCCTTTTTTCATCGACGTGTTAAACTACTTCGACATTGCTCCTTTCCAATTGGCTCCTAATGTGTGGATCACTTTATGCTACCTGTTCATGTTGTACCAAAAAAAAAATTTGTGAGTGCCCTCGCCTCAAGAGGTACACTACATGTACAATCTCAAGAAGGTTCTAAGTACTCTTAGTTTTTATTATCTTGGGAAAACCTTTGAGGAGAAGGACTTCGTGGTTGGGTCCATCTCCAATCCAGGGATTTGGAAGCAAAGTTTTTTCTTTACTTAGAGCATATCTACTGCCCACAGAGATTTTCAAATGTCACGTACTTCTACTTTGCTTTTTGTGTGACCATTTTGGTTATGATGTTCTCTTCTCACTTGTGTAACTTATTATACAAACTTTTTCACCCCGTTACTTCTTCTTCTATTTCAGGTGTCAGGAATTCCCCTAAGATTGAAGGGGATTCTATTAAACGTATCGGGGACATTGCTAAATTGCCTGACTCGGAGAAACGGGCTAAGATCCTCTTATAGAGGCTAACCTTCGCGAATACGGCCTACTTCCAGTTAGCCAACTTTCCTTTCTCCTACCACTTCTTGACGGGAAGACCTGCGAGATCAATACTGCTAGCCCCGAGGCTACCTAGAAGGAAAATAGTGGTCCTTCATCGTCCCGTATTATTCGTATTCCAGTGTCAGCCTTTGTTAGAAACGCGTCTCCTAAATTCCTTGCGTTCTACTCAATTGAAGAGGCACTTTTCTGTGCTTTCCCTCTCTTGTGCTAGCCCTCTCTCGGTTTGGTCACAGGATCCAGAGCCACCTCCTCCTACTCAATTGAAGAGGCACTTTTCTATGCTTTCCCCCTCTCGTGTTGGCCCTCTCTCGATTTCATCACATGATCCAGCATTTCCTGGCCCTTTTCGTCCTGATGAAGTTAGTCTGCCACTCCCTGCCGTACTTCACTCCTAAGTCCACATTTCTTCTAAGAAGAGGGATTTGAGATCCACTCCTTCCCCCTCGCATTCTCTCTTCCTCTAAGTTCCACTTTCGTCTCCCGATCGCATTTTCGAAGGAAATTTGAGTTCTAGGACTCGGATTCAAGCGAGGATCGAGGCATAGCGATCCTAGGAAAGATTAGAAGCTTATTAGCTGGAGGATTTAGTTGGAAAAAACTCAATTCGAGATAATTCAAGTTTTAAGTTTTTAAGCTTGAATTGGATTTTGTGTTTTGATGTGTTTTTGGGTGATTTGAGACTTGGGTTTTATGGGTTTTGGATCATGGGGATGTTTGGGAACATTGATTTTTGAGTTTGGAGATGTGTGGATATGTTTATGACAGGATTTTAGATGAAGAAATGGAGGATTTTTGGCTGGGTTCGAGGTTGAGCCGCGGCTCTATTCTTGGGCGCTGCGACTCAAGGCGCTGCGGCTCAAGCTTGAAGAAGCTGCTGGTTTTCTGCTGAATGGCTATTTGAGTTGCGGCTCTATGGGGTAGAGGTGAGGCTCTAATTGCTGTCAGAGAGGATTTTTGGGCCTGGCTTGGGTGGGGCTGCGGCTCTAATGGTTGGGGCCGCGGCTCAAAAGAGGAAAAGTGACCAAAATGGGTTTTTAGCCATGGGAACTCAAACCTTAGGCCTCGAGATCATTCCTACTACCCGGATTGGTGGTGTTTGATGTCTCAGAGGCTAGGTCTTGGTTCTAGAATTTTTTTTAGAACTTGAACTCATTGGATCACCATTTGTGGTTGTGACTAGGTTATCACTAGAGGCTTGGAATCAGGATCGTGCTTGTTGCTCGTTTGTTGGTAACCTGTGCTTGGACCAAAGGTAAGAAAACTGCACCCTGTGTATATGTGACATGCATGGCTATTCTTGATGCATGTTGGTTGATTATTAAAGATGACATGCATGGCTATTATTGGTGCATGTTGGACTGTGAAGTGTTATGCATATGATGCATGAGAAACATGTGATTAGGACATGCTTTGTTTACTGGGTATGATATCGTTCAGAGCTTGAATCTCTGTGTTTATGCATGATCCTAATTGTACTAGTACTTGTTTAGTGAGCATGATGAATACCTTGTTTATGGATATTGAACATGTGATATATGTTTGGTGGCATGGCTTACTTGTGTATGGTACTGACTAGTCCGGGACACTGACCTAAAGGTCAGAAATGGCAGAGCGTTATGAACGCTGGGCCAAATGAAGATTAGATCTAATCCATATCAGCATTGAATGGCTCTATGGCATTAATGCTGGACCGACCCTAAAGTCGATGAACTTGCATTGAATGGCTCTATGGCATTAATGCTGGACCGACCCTAAAGTCGACGAACTTGCATTGAATGGCTCTATGGGATTAATGCTAGACCGACCCTAAAGTCGATGAACTTGCATTGAATGGCTTTATGGCATTAATGCTGGACCGACCCTAAAGTCGACAAACTTGCATTGAATGGCTCTATGGCATTAATGCAGGATCGACCCTAAAGTCGATGAACTTATAAGCGCTTGCCTGGTCTAAGACCAGATGTTCAGAGCCAGGGCGTATGGCCCCGTGACTGTTTGTCACATGGCTAGGGAACGCTGTTCCATAGTTACGACTCTAGAGTCGGGAGGAAGGTTATGTTGGTGACCAATCACCATGCACCTATCCTGCTGAAGCTAGCGAGATGCTCACTCGTTTGTTAAGCCCTGGTGATCCTATTATCACATGGCTAAAGGGTGTTGTCCCCACATTTGTGACTTTTGTGATGGTCACCTTTTTGCTTGGGCTGTTAGTCCTGAACAATTAATGCAATTACTGTTGATATTATATCATGTTATATTATGTTTTCTTGCTAGGCTTTGGCTCATGGGTGCTATGTGGTGCAGGTAGAGGCAAAAGGAAGCTGGACCATCCTTGAGTTGGTAAGCTTAGGTGATGGCGTGTACATATGCAGCTGCTCGTCCGCCACGGTCGAGGTTTAAAGTGGAACTAGGGTTAAACCCTGTTTTGCCGCATAAAACGGCCTGTTGTAAATATTTTCTTGTAGTAGACTCTGAAATTATAGTTTTGGGATCCCAATGTATATATTAAACGTTCTAATGAAACGTTACTTCTTAACCAAAATTTTTAATCCCTAAACCGCTAATCATACTTAGTAACACGATTTTGGCCAAATTACTCATTTAGCGAGTTTAGCACTATTTACAAGGCACACCGTAATGGTCCCTGGAGTTGGGGCATTACAACTTAGGATCAGAGCGAGCCAAGGTTTATGGTTCCTGAAGACAAGATGGGCATGTACACTCATCACTGAAGATAGCTTCACTCATGGAATGGTAACTATTTCTGTAGTTATGTGCATAGCTGCTTAAATAGAATGTGAATGCTTTACCTGCACATTGCATTAGGGAGCATGAGATTCTGATAGAGCTTGGCTCTTGACTATTTGATTATATGCTCCATGAATATATCTATGAATATGACTATTTGATTACCTGCTCCATGATTACATAATTGTGATATTGCATGCTGGAGTTGAGGCATGGTGTGAATGTTGGAAGAGCAGGGATTATGAGAGATGTATGAATGCCATGGGCATGTTTGTAGCACTGCAAGTGGTTTATGATTGTGGTGTGGTAAGATTTATCCCGTGGGGGAAAGCCCTTGATATGGTTATTGTGATTAATGAGTCAAGTTATTGACTGCAGATTGAAACAGCAGGTTCATATTCAGGGAAGATAATGAGGCCTGGTGGTAGTTTTACAGGGGCTGGGAGTTACAGCCAGGGTATCAGTTCTTCGTCTACACTTATGGATTTTCAGCAGACACTTACAGATTTGCAATTAAGATTGCAGAGACAGGAGGAAGAGATTAGGTATCTGAAATAACAGCGAAGTCTGTTGGGGAGTACCTCTTCCTCTGCTATGCCAGGGGTGGCATCAGCTTTGGCTCAGCCTAGGGTTGAGAATAAATGGGAATTCCTCTGTGGAAGATTCCTGAAGTTTTATCCTCCAGTCTTCGAGGGAGGCCTAGATCCATTCAGAGCTGAGCAATGGATGGGCATGATCAGTTCCATTCTTGACAGTATGGGACTGGTGGGTCACGATAGGGTGATCTGTGCTACATGTGTACTGCGGGATGATGCCCGGACGTGGTGGGAGGTAGTATCCCAGACACGAGATACAACTGTGATGGATTGGAAGAAATTCAGGCAGCTGTTTAATGAGAGGTATTATTGTGATGTAGCCAAGACTGTTAAGATGAATGAGTTTCTGAATCTTGTTCAGGGTAATGCATCAGTGACCGAGTATGTTACTAAATTTGATGGGTTGGCTGAGTTTGCTTTTGATATGGTACCCACAGATGTAGCTCAGAAGGAAAGGTTTATTCATGGGTTGAATCCTGGAATAGCTCAGGGCATTAGAGTTGCCCCAGTGCATGAAGTCTTTACCTATGCTCAGGTGGTAGTGAAGGCTCTTGCAGTTGAGAGCGCATGACATCAGATTGGGCAGCAGAGTGCTGGAGAGCACAGAGCTTAGATAGTGGTATCTCCACTTATTGGAACAAGTAAGAAGAAAATATGGAAGCCTTACCCAGAATGCGCTCGGTGCAAGAAGCATCATCTGGGAAAATGCCGAGCAAAGGCATGTTTCGCATGTGGTATGGTTGGGCATATTGTGAAGAGGTGCCCTGTGTTAAAGGATGAGAAAAAGGGGATAGACAGCTCGATTCCAACTCGAGTGTTTATTCCAGAGCAGTCAGAGACCGACACTAGTTCCTCGGGGGTGACAGGTCAGTTTTCTAGTTCTGAGTTTTGAGTTGTGCTGTTTGGCTTTGGTGCCATACTTTTTCTTTGTTAGTGTATATAGAGGAAGGTATAAAGATGGTGTATATAGATCACATTGTTATGTTGTGATGGGAAATGTAGTATGGCATTGGCAATCTAAGAGATGAGTTGGGTTATGATAAAAGGACTCATCAGTAGTTTTCATGAGTCAGTTATGGCTGGCTTTGGTTGATCCATGGTATGGATTGGTTAAGTAATTGTGGAGCAATCTTGAATGGCAAGAAAAGTATAGTAATTCTTGGGCTTGAGAGCGGAAATCCTTGTGATAGTTGGTATGGTGCATGGTTCTGTATGCTTATGATACCAGTGGTGAGAGCTAGAGTTTTGTGCAGGGAGGTGCATGGAACTCTTAGCTAACATGGTGGATACCATTTAGGTTGTACCAGTGAGATCAGGACAGACTGGATTAGTCTGTGTGTTCTGAATGTGTTACCAGATGGTTTGTCAGGGCTTCTTGTTATAAAAGAAGATTAGGATGTTGATTGGCTTAGTGCCAAAGATGGAATTGGATGTAAACACTGCTTTGAGTGGCTCAGCGGAGTTATAAGAATTAAAGGTTTAGTTGTGGAGTAAGATGGAATCCCTTAAGGTGGATCTTGGATCTGGTTAGGACCAGTTAGAGATCAAAGAGAGGAAATTATATAAAGGATTGTGTTGGTATCAGATTAGAGCACTGCGAGTGGTGAATATGTCTTGAGAATTGGTTTAATGTTAAGTGTTTGTGAATTAGATGAATAGTGCATTCAAAGGTTTATTTGAATGGGATTTGTGATCGTCTTGGACGATGATATTGTTGTATTTTCTCTGCGAAGATTTTCCAAGGTTGAAAAGTGCCTTAGGGATAGGAGTGTCCATGGGTGGTAAAGATATTTTAGGTGCCTTGGGAAAGTATTTTGGGTCTTTTATGGACCGGGATCAGTTAGTGGATTGTTATGACATCCCAGTAATAGAGAAAAGTGATTGCATATGCAATATGTTGATCAAAGAATTTGACCAGAACTGGAGTAGAGTTTCTGGTGGGCCAAGTGGCTAGTTTATTGTTTGAGATTATTATCTCAAGAAGGATAAAAGGGAAAGATAATTAATTGAACCACAGATAAGAAGGATTGGATAGAAAGTCTTAGCTGGATTAGCTAGAAGTTGTACAGTGATAGATATGAGTTTATGACGGTATAGAGATCGGACTTGGAATTCAATGGATATCGGGATTAATTGGGAGATTCTAGATGAATCTCATGTTATTCTTTTATTCGCTTCATTCAGGCATCGTGAAAGGGTAACATTATATGGAAACTTTATAGTGATGGCCTGAGATAAGGGGAGATGTAATAGGATGTGTGAAAAGTTCTTAACCTGTTAGCAGGTCAAGACAGAGTATTAGGAGTCAGCAAGGCCATTATAGCCATTGAGAATTTCATAATGGAAATAAGGTAGCATCGCTATGGATTTCGCGGTGGGGATTTCCCAGGTTAGTGAGTCAGTGTGAATTGACATTGAGTCATTGTGGACCAGTAGTCCAAGTGAGTATACTTTTGTGTCAGCAAGGATTAATAGTACAGCTGATCAGTATTCATATCTCTTTGTGAAAGAGATAGAGCGCCTTCATGAGACTCAAGGTCTATCTTATTAGATGAAGACTTTATTGTGACTTCCAAGTTTTGGAAGGGTTGGAAGGCCATGAGAACAGAGATAACACTCAGTATAGTTTATTACTCTCAGACTGATGGAAAATCAGAGAGAGAGGGTTATCCGATTATTATTGAAGGAACATCTTATAAGATGAATGAGATAATATACATATCTGGATCCTGAGGGGGTTCAGGGGACTAATGAGATTGCTGAAGAATGAAGCTTGGTTGCTCACTTCTCAGAATAAATGGAAAAGTTTTATTGAATTGAAAAGCAGGAATGTGGAATTCCAGGTGGAAGAATATATCTTCTTTAAACTATCACCATGGAAATAGGTGAGGAATTAGGGCAAGTTAAGCCCTAGTTCATTTCGGCAGTTGAATCCTGGATTGGGTTCGGATAGGTTGATTCTGGATCAGTTATATCTTAGCACTGACAGCTGTATACAGTGTGCTATGTACTGCCATGCAGTGGACATGGGTTAAAGGATTTTATGAATTGAGTTATGAGAATCTGAAGGTTAAGGTTAAGTATTCCGGTAAGGAATAGCCAATTCAGATTGTGATAGAAGTAATAAGGTAATGCTATAGAAATGGTGAGGTCGAGGAAGCGACCCGGATAAATTGAAAATTTATGTCAAGTGAGTGGAATTCTTGTTCCGAGCTGTTGAGTAAATTTCAAGGACGAAATTTCTGTAAGGAGGGGATGGTTGTAATGCCCCGAATTTCCTAATAAGGTTTAGGACCTTGATTAGGAGGCCGGGAGGGCCATAATTGCTTTATTGTATTATTTAATGATAATATGCATGTTTAGGTGTATTAAATATGCATATGAACCCATTTGTGATGAATTGGGTGATTTTCATATTTTGGCCATTTCGAGCATTTTTGGCATGTATGTGAAATGGGCGTGGCGCTTTGTTATTATTTGGTTATGCCAGGGTTACCCATCACAAGACGGTCCTAGGAGGTAAGCTAGTGGGAAAGTCACAACGGGATTTAAGCTTGTCTTGGAGTAAGTCAAGGGGTATTTAGAGCATTACCGGGTTATTGGGTAATGGGAATTAATATTTGGTGATAAATTGGGAGTTAGTAAGATCAGGGGGAAATTCTAGAGGTTTTGACTATTTTGTCCCTGGGGGTATTTTTGGGACCCCGAGCATTAGGATTTGGTTGAGGTTACTTAAGCTTGAAGTAACCTTTTAAAAGAATAAAAAGAACGTTCTGTACGTTCTCTCTTCCTCTAAGTTCCACTTTCGTCTCCCGGTCGCATTTTCGAAGGAAACTTGAGTTCTAGGACTCTAATTCAAGCGAGGATCGAGGCATAGCAATCCTAGGAAAGATTAGAAGCTTATTAGCCGGAGGATTTAGTTGGAAACAACTCAATTGGAGGTAAATCAAGTTTTAAGTTTTAAGTTTTCAAAGTTTTTAAGCTTGAATTGGATTTTGTGTTTTGATGTGTTTTTGGGTGATTTGAGACTAGGCTTTTATGGGTTTTGGATCATGGGGATGTTTGGGAAGTTTGATTTTTGAGTTTGGAGATGTTTGGATATGTTTATGAAAGGATTTTAGATGAAGAAATGAAGGATTTTTGGCTGGGTTTGAGGTTGAGCCGCAGCTCTGTTCTTGGGCGCTGCGGCTCAAGCTTGAAGAAGCTACTGGTTTGGTGCTGATGGGCTATTTGAGCTGCGGCTCTATGGGGTAGAGCTGAGGCTCTAATTGCTGTCAGAGAGGAGTTTTGGGCCTGACTTGGGTGAGGCTGCGACTCTAATTGTTGGGGCCGCGGCTCAAAAGAGGAAAAGTGACCAAAATGGGATTTTAGTCATGGGAACTCAAACCTTTGGCCTCGAGATCATTCCTACTACCCGGATTGGTGGTGTTTGATGTCTCGGAGGCTAGGTCTTGGTTCCAGGATTTGTTTTAGAACTTGAACTTATTGGATCACCATTTGTGGTTGTGACTAGGTTATCACTAGAGGCTTGGAATCAGGATCGTGCTTGTTGCTCGTTTGTTGGTAACCTGTGCTTGGACCAAAGGTAAGAAAACTGCACCCTGTGTATATGTGACATGCATGGCTATTCTTGATGCATGTTGGTTGATTATTAAACATGACATGCATGGCTATTATTGGTGCATGTTGGACTGTGAAGTGTTAAGCATATGATGCATGAGAAACATGTGATTAGGACATGCTTTGTTTACTGGGTATGATATCGTTCAGAGCTTGAATCTCTGTGTTTATGCATGATCCTAATTGTACTAGTACTTGTTTAGTGAGCATGATGAATACCTTGTTTATGGATATTAAACATGTGATATATGTTTGGTGGCATGGCTTACTTGTGTATGGTACTGACTAGTCCGGGACACTGACCTAAAGGTCAGAAATGGCAGAGCGTTATGAACGCTGGGCCAAATGAAGATTAGATCTAATCCATATCAGCATTGAATGGCTCTATGGCATTAATGCTGGACCGACCCTAAAGTCGATGAACTTGCATTGAATGGCTCTATGGCATTAATGCTGGACCGACCCTAAAGTCGACGAACTTGCATTGAATGGCTCTATGGGATTAATGCTAGACCGACCCTAAAGTCGATGAACTTGCATTGAATGGCTTTATGGCATTAATGCTGGACCGACCCTAAAGTCGACAAACTTGCATTGAATGGCTCTATGGCATTAATGCAGGATCGACCCTAAAGTCGATGAACTTATAAGCGCTTGCCTGGTCTAAGACCAGATGTTCAGAGCCAGGGCGTATGGCCCCGGTGACTGTTTGTCACATGGCTAAGGAACGCTGTTCCATAGTTACAACTCTAGAGTCGGGAGGAAGGTTATGTTGGTGACCAATCACCATGCACCTATCCTGCTGAAGCTAGCGAGATGCTCACTCGTTTGTTAAGCCCTGGTGATTCTATCATCACATGGCTAAAGGGTGTTGTCCCCACATTTGTGACTTTTGTGATGGTCACCTTTTTTCTTGGGCTGTTAGTCCTGAACAATTAATGCAATTACTGTTGATATTATATCATGTTATATTATGTTTTCTTGCTGGGCTTCGGCTCACGGGTGCTATGTGGTGCAGGTAGAGGCAAAAGGAAGCTGGACCATCCTTGAGTTGGTAAGCTTAGGTGATGACGTGTACATATGCAGCTGCTCGTCCGCCACGGTCGAGGTTTAAAGTGGAACTAGGGTTAAACCCTGTTTTGCCGCATAGAACGGCCTGTTGTAAATATTTTCTTGTAGTAGACTCTGAAATTATAGTTTTGGGATCCCAATGTATATATTAAACGTTCTAATGAAACGTTACATCTTAACCAAAAATTTTAATCCCTAAACCGCTAATCATACTTAGTTACACAATTTTGGGCAAACAACTCATTTAGCGAGTTTAGCACTATTTCCAAGGCACACCGTAACGGTCCCTGGAGTTGGGGCGTTACACTTTTGTTTTATAGAGGCTCCATTTTGGACCCCTTGTTGCATGCGATTTACGTCTATCGGTGCACCTTGACTACCTAGGTAAGGATATGTTAACCCCTTGGGGATTTTTATTTTTCATCCTTTTTTTTTTACGCGCTTATTATATTGTGCGACAAGCGTCATTATGTATAGTACTATTTTTGCAAGGGTCTCTTTTAGGACCCTTTTTGGCTAGATAGATTGATGGCCATTCTAGACTTATTGGGGGATACCTTCCTTGAGGCCTCACCCCCCTATGGGGGTGTTAGCCTTTAGTAGGAGCTTATCTTTGTGAAGCTTCTTAACTATCTTGATATTCATAAGGGTAGCTAATCCTTATGAATCTAAGAGATTGCATATCGAGTTTTCTCTTCTTCCTTTATATATATATATATGCCTTCAATCCTGCCCCCAAGTGCTTGGTGAGATTCATTCCATTGAGCACTTTGATCATTTCACTCCCAACAAAGACTTTATCTGTTATATAAATTCTTGCAAAGGGAAGGAATATAATATGCGAGATAGGAAACACTTTCATTGATAACAGACAGATTACAAAGGTATGTATAGCAACATTGCATCTGCTGTGATTTTTAGATACTGAAACTAACATAACGCAAACAAACTAAGTACAAATATTTTTGCATTGGATGCGAATGTCTTACTTCTAGTATTTCTTGAGATGTTCAGCATTCCACGCTCGGGGTAACACGGTGTCATCTAGATGTGCTAACTTGTATGTATTAGGAGATATTATCTGGGCGACCTGGTAGGGTCCTTCCCAGTTTGCCACTAACACACTTGCCCCAGGGTCATGGGTATTGAGGAGGACTTTCCTCAATACTAGGTCTCATACCCTGAATGCCCTTTCTCGTACTCTAGAGTTGTAGTACGTTGCAGCTCGTTGTTGGTATGTTGCCAATCTCAGTTGGGCCCTCTTTCCTCTTACTTTGAACAGGTCTAAGTTTTCAGCCATTGCTATATGGTTAGCTTGGTTCTAGTAGGCTTGTACCCTGAAAGAATTGATCTTCATTTCCACTGGGAGAACAGCCTCAAACCCATATGCTAAGGAAAAATGGGTCTTCCCGGTAGTAGAATATGGTATGGTTCTGTAGGCCATAAATACATTGGGTAGCTCAACGACCAAAGATCCCTTCAACTTCTCTAGCTTTGTTTTTAAATTTTTCTTGAGCACCTTGTTAACGACTTCCACCTGCCCATTGGCTTGTGAGTGTACCACGATAGAAAAACTCCTCTTTATGCCTCTCTCCTTACAGTAATCCTCGAACAACCTTCCTTCAAACTGAGTGTTGTTGTCAGATGTGATCTTATAGGGCACTCCATACCTACAAGTGATGGACGTGACGACAAAGATGACAATCTACTTTGCCATTATTTTGACTAGAGGATTTGCTTCGACCCACTTCGTGAAGTAATCCATCGCTACAACTTTGTACTTTGCTCTTCCTCTGGTAACAAGGAGCGTGCCAAGGGTTGGTCAGGCTAATCAGCTCATTTGGGGGCTGCCAAGGGTATTTTGTGTGTCTCTGGCAATTCTCACACCTTCTTGCGAAGTTGCTAGTGTCCTTCTCCATAGAGGGTCAGTAGTGTAACGTCCCGTAAAATCTCTTAGCATAATTTGTGGAAAACATAACCGTTTCTAAAATAAGGTAACCGAAAATCCATAAAAAAAAAACTTTTCAAAACAAACAATAGTTCACAAGTATGCGCATACTTAAAAGTGAATTACAGTTTCATAATTTTAAAACATTCAACGAGCCCATAATAAACTATTAGTTATCATATGGGTTCTAATCCAAAAAATTTAAATTCATAAAAGGTCGATCTACATGTACATCCTCGCAAATAAACTCTAGCGCTCAATGATTCACTTTGCCTTTGAGCTTACCTACAACACGAAAAAATTGGGTAAGTGAAACGCTTAGTAAGAACAACTTAACAAACAAAGCCACATAACAGAGCAAGAACTTAACTAACTATAACTAGGAAGATAATCAACAAAGAATAGGATTCTGATGAAACTGAACCCTAACATACAATTTAAGAATGTACGAACATCGTAGAAAAATTATGGTCATGCCTCATAACCAAAATTTATCCCCTAAAGGTAAACCTGCACGCAGAAAATCCCAGAGCACACATACAGTCTTAACTGGTAACATACATACTTACTTACTCATTCATATCATACACACATACATACTTAATTAGTCATTCGTATCATATCATACATACTTACTTAGGGTTCCGGAGGAACCTTCAACATAGCTTAACATATCTCAACATATATTAGCATATCTCACCATTGCGTCCACGGGTGTAAACTAGTTACACTAGTAACCCAGACTCCTAGAGGATTTTGGCATACATTCTTAGCCATAGAGAATTGATTTCGGAATTAACTTACTTACATGTGACGGATTTTAATCGGAATTTTATGTCACGAGTGTTAAGTCGAAGTTCTTACATATCACGATGGCCAACCGACTTTAGCCACATAGGCATCGGTGGGGAACCAGACTTCTAACATATCGCGATGGTCGACTGACTTAGCCACATAGGCATCGGTGGCGAACCAGAATTCTTACATATCACGATGGCCAACCGACTTAGCCACACAGGCATCGATGGTGAATCGCTTTCTCACATAGTTCCTCGGTGGCTAGCCGGAGTTCATAGTTGTCACGGTAGCTAGCAAGATTGCTTGCCTTAGTCATGAGTATGAGAATTCTCTAGGACCACGGTCTTGAGTAAACCTTCAAGGACTAGTTCAAATTATTAACTAATAACTCAATTATCTAAACTAGTCATTAATGTGTTGTAGCGAAACATATCATAAGTCGTCTTACCCGGATTCCTTAGCACTTGCTTGTGGAAACCACCTATCAAGAAGCAAGCCTTCATGCTTAGATAACACTGTAGTGAAACCACACAGTGACTCAGATTAAAATATGACATATTTTTATAGTTAATATTCCAAAATAGCTATATGAAATAAATTCTTACGGAAACTATACTATAGTCTCTTATACACTTCACAGTGTATAAGGTCGGATTTCGTTTCTGTCTTAGTGGTATCATAGGAAAATCGGTCTCACCGCAACACGCTCACCACCATGCATTTTAATATTCTTTAAATTAAGAACTCATTTATCGGATAACTCATATTTTGGTTTTAGGAAAAAGGACTTATACTCAACTCATATCTTTAGAAAATACCAACTTGTGGTCTTCTTATGAAAATTTACTGTTTTTATCATTTGCCAAAATATCGCTTATTGATCTATTTCAAATAATAGTAAACAATGTCCTACCGCTCTCTTAACGGTTCTACAAAACCCAAAGTCCCATTCTTACAAATTCTTACCCATAATGTAGGATCTCTCTTTATGTTGTTTTTTGAAAAGAAGGGCAATTGGACCCTTAATTTATAAAATGGTAAAAATCAACCTTTCGTTAAGGTTTCAAATTGCTACCTTTATGTTTTTAGAGCAACCTTAGAAAAATTATTTCTCTTAAACTGTAACACATTTTTCTCTCAAATTTTATAGGAGTCCTTGTACACATCTTAATGAATTACTTTCAAATTTTATAATTTTTGAGATGGCCAAACCCATTCGAATTTTTAAAACAATCTGAGTAGTGCCTGTTACCCAGAAGTTTTTCCAGTGTTTATTGTAAATTTGAAAATTTATTTCTCTTACACCATAGCCCAGTTCTTTCTAAAATTTTACAGGGATATCTTTATACATATCTAAAGTATCTCTCTAAAAAAATTCATAATTTTTGGAATAATAAAACTTAACCAAATGTTTAAAGCCATCTGAGAGATGTTTTGATTCTAGATTCTAGGGCAAACTTCGAAAAATCATATCTCATATACCTTAACATATTTTTCTTTAAACTTTCACAGTGACCCTTAAAGATGTTTAAACTAACATATTACAAATTTTCATAATTTTTTTATTAGTTAAACCCATTTAAAAATCAAAAGAATCTGGGTAGTGCATGCTGCCCATAAATTTTCCAGATTTACATCAGGATGCCAAAAAGTTCATAACTTCGGTTTGAAAACACCTTTTTTTTTTTTTATTTCAAACACATAAACTCATGTAATCATGTAAAACTATGCAAACATAAAAATTACTTCCATAAAAAGAGGTATTAGGGTACTATCTGACCCATTGGAAGTCAGACCACGTAAACTTGGCAGCACGTATTTTTTACACATTCTTGCAAAACTACACACACTAGCAAAACCCTAGCCACATGCATGCATGCAAATCAACCAATATAACCCTCAAGCATAAAATAAACTATAAAAACCAACAAAACCACCTATACAACCAGATTGAACATCAATAACTAAAAACCAACCAAAGATCTACCTTTGATGATTCTAGCTTGGAGATGATAGCCCTTAGCTTGTCCAAACATCGTTCTTGGATTCTATACCCTCAAACCGAGCCCCTTAAGTTTCACATGCAGATTTTTAAGAGAGTGTTAGAGTAGGAGATTTTAGATGGATGGAAAAACTCAAAAAAACTATAGAGCCCCTACCTTTGTTTTCACTAGACCTCCAAAAAGCTTCAACTTTGAGATCCTCCAAGAACAACCTCCCTTGAACCCTAGAACACAAGATCCATGCCATGAATGGCTACTAGATCACATGCATGCATATTTCACCCCTTAGGGTTTCGGATTTGAAGAAGTAAAGAAGTGAAATGGACAAGGTTTCGTACTTACTTCTTCACTAGTCTTCCCTTGAGCTCCACCTTCCTTCAATGGAGAATGTGTGAACCAAGCTTGTGAAGAGAAGAGAATGGCAGCCAAGGGGCTTAGGGCTTTTGGTTTTGGGAGTGTATAGTGGAAGAGAGGAAGTTTGTTTGAGTGGACAAAACGATTTTTGAGGGAAGTGTGTAATTTTGGTGAAAAAGAATTAAGGACAAAATATGTGGAAGAGAACTAATCATTAGGGTAGTCTCTTGATCTTCCCTAGGATATGTGTCATAAGACACTTGAGCGCATAGGCATAGCCTAGCCGCCCACCCTTCTCTCTCCTCCCTTGTGAAAAGACTTTTTGGCCATTGCCAAATTTTACCGCACTTTAAGGCATTCAAGGACCCTTTGGTAATTTCACTTCTAATTTCTAACCAAAATTTCACCTTATAGTTTTTAAATATCCCAAGTTAAAATTAATTAAATAAATGTGACCAAAAATAAATTGTTTCACATAACACATAATTTTAGTAATTTACTGAAATTGACCAAAATGCCCTTAGGGCTCGGGCAAGAATTTCCATTCTTATACCCAATTGATTGGAATTAAATCCTCAATCAATTTTTCTTAAATTTATTGGCTCGACTATAAAGACTCGGTGTCAGAAAAAATTAATATTTTTATGCCATAGTATTTCCTATTTAATTAATCTGAGATTTTTACCTAATTAGGGTTTTTGAGCGGTGCACGACCAAAGGTCTCGGTTTCTAACAAAAATCGCACTTACCACAGCATGGCAAGCATTCACACATCCCAATCTCTTGTAACAGAAAATTTTCACCTGACATAGTACATAATACATAGAAAAATACCTGAACTAGGGTTTTTCCTGGTGCCCTAAACACGGGGTGTTACAATACCTACAATTTATAAAAGTTTCATCCTCGAAACATAGAATAGTTGTGGGTATAATGCTCTCATCCAGTGTTTGGTTTCCCATGTTGCTTCTTCTATCCCATGGTTACACCACTGCACCTTAACCAAGGGTATAGTCTTATTACGCAACACCTTATCCTTACAATCCAGAATCCTCACCAGTTTCTCCTAGTAACACAACTTCGAATCCACTTCCAACTGTTCGTAACTAAGTACATGACTTGGGTCTTCAACATATTTTCTCAGCATTAATACATGGAATACATCATTTTCTCGAGCTAACGTAGGTGGGAGAGCTAATCAGCAGGCTACCATACTGGTTTTCTCCACTTTCTCAAAAGGTCCAATATATCTTGGACTCAGTTTTCCTTTTTTTCCAAAATGCAAAGCTCCCTTCAACGGAGCTACCTTCAGGAGCACCTTATCTCCTACTTCAAATGCCAAGGGTCTTTGGCATCAGTCCGAATATTTGCACTGTCGATCTATGGATGTTTCCAGCCTCTCTCAAATCTTCTGGTTATCCTCGGTAACTTTGTCGACTTCCTCTGTACCCAAGAATTTTCTTTCACCAACTTTGTGCCAATGAATTGGGGATTGACAATTTCGCCCATACAGGGATTCATATGGTGCCATCTTGATAGAGTCATGGTAGCTATTGTTGTAAGAAAATTCCATCAGTGGAAGTTTTTCGCACCAAGACCCCTGGAAGTTGAGTACACAGGCTCTCAGCATGTCTTCTAGTGTTTGGATCATTCGCTCACTTTGGCTCTTTATTTTGGGATGGAAAGTAGTGCCAAACTTAAGTTGAGTCCCCAAACGTTCTTGCATCCTTTTCCAAAATGATGAGGTGAAACGTCTTTCTCGGTCTAAAATGATGGACTTAGATACTTCGTGTATTCGTACAATCTCTGCTATGTATAAGTCTGCTAACTTTTCCTCAAAATAAGTTATCTTAATGGGTAGGAAATGCGCTGACTTGGTCAATATATCAACAATAACCATTATTTTATCTTGATCCTTAGGAGTATTTGGAAGTCCAGTGACAAAGTCCATTGTGATCATCTCTCACTTCCATTCTGGAATCTCTAGCTGTTGCAGCAACCTGGCTGGTCGCTGGTGCTTCGCCTTGGTTTTTTGGCAGGTGAGGCAATGAGCCACGTATTCCGCTACTTCCTTTTTCATTTTCGGCCACCAAAAATATTTCCTTAAATCCTGGTACATTTTTGTGGCATCGGGGTGCATTGCGTAATGGACATTGTGTGCCTCATACAATATTTTCTTCTTAAACTCTGCATATTCATGAACACAAATTCTACCTTTAAATCCTAACACCCCATCTTCCGACATGTGGAATCCCGGTTGCATATCCTTCCTCACCTCGTGTTTGATCCGCTCATATCAAGGTTGCAAAAGCTGTCCTCCATGTATGGCTTCCATAATGGTGGTTTGCCCCGAAAGATTTGCTAATTTTCCAACAACAACCTCGAGATCCAACGTAAAGGTGTCACCTTGCAGTTCTAAGGGAATTTCTCACACTGTCATCACGTACGCCATCAGCTGCCGACTAAGAGCTTCTGCCACCTTATTGGCCTTTCCGGGACGGTATAGAATGTCGCAATCATAATCGTTAAGCAATTCTCACCACTGGCACTGCCTCATGTTCAATTCCTTATGGGTGAAGAAATACTTGAGGCTCTTGTGGTCGGTGTAAATGTCGAAATGTATCCCATATAGATAATGTCTCCAGATTTTTAATGCGAACACTACTGTAGCCAACTCTAAGTCATGCATCGAGTAGTTCTTTTCGTAACTCTTTAGCTCTCAGGATGCATAAGCTATCACCTTGCCATGTTGCATCAGTATCGCCCCCATTCCTTGTCCTAAGGCATCGCTGTAGATCGCGTATCCCTTTGTCCCACTAGGGATAGTCAGCACTGGGGCAGTGGTCAACCTCGTCTTTAGTTCTTGGAAACTCCTCTCACACTGTTCAGTCCATACAAACTTAGCATTTTTATGGGTAAGAGCGGTCATTAGCGTAGCTATTTTTGACAACCCTTCTACGAACCGCCTATAATACCCTGCTAATCTGAGAAAACTTCTCACTTCCTGATCATTTTTCTGTGGTTTCCACTGACTTACTACCTCTATCTTGGTAGGATCCACAGATATCCCTTCTCTTGACACCACATGGCTCAAGAAACTAACCTTTTCCAGCAAAAATTCACACTTGGGGAATTTGGCATAAAAATTTTGTTCCATCAAACGCTGAAGAACCATCTCCAAATGCACCGCATGTTCCTCTGTGTTCCTTGAGTATATCAAAATATTTTCAATAAACACAATGACGAATTAATCTAGAAACTTGCCAAACACTCGGTTCATGAGGTCCATGAATGCGGCGGGTGCATTGGTGAGTCCGAAGGACAACACTACGAACACGTAGTGACAACATCGCATCTAAAACATTGTCTTAGATATGTCCAACTCCTTAACTTTGAGTTGATGGTAAACTGATTGGAGATCTATCTTGGAGAATACTGATGCTTCCTGGAGTTGATCAAATAGATCATCGATCCTGGGAAGTAGGTATCGGTTCTTGATCGTCACTTTTTTCAGCTCCCGATAGTCTATACACATTCTCATGGAGCCGTCTTTCTTCTTTACAAATAATACCGAGGCTCCCCACGGAGAATGACTTGGTCTTATGAACTTTTTATCCAACAGCTCTTATAGTTGTGCCTGCAGCTCCTTCAATTCTGCTAGTGCCATCCGGTACGAAGCTTTTGAAATGCGCACCGTCCCTGGAATAATCTCTATATCGAACCACTTTTTTCTTCAGCGGTAGGATGGGAAGGTCATTGGGAAATACTTCAGGATATTTGCATATGATGGGTACTTCGGCTAGTTGTAACATGCCATGTTTATCCTTATCCACTACGTGTGCCAGATATCCCATGCAACTATCCCTTAACAACTTTCTTGCCTTCATGCCGAAGATCATCGCGAATTTCTTTTCCCTTGCTGCGCCTTAGAACGTAAAAAACTCTTCTCCTACCGGTTTGAAAACCACTCTCCTCTTCTTACAGATCACTATGGCACCATACTTAGATAAACAGTCCATCCCTAATATTACATCATATTCGTGTAGGTCCAAAATCAATAGGTCTATTGTCAATTGTCGTCCCTCTACTACTGGTACGACTCTTACCCATGACTGCACCAACATATCTTCCTATGAAGGCAACGACACCCCATAGACACTAGGCATAGGTTCAAACATTCTATTCAATTTTTCAAAAAAAGAGGCAGGTACAAAAGAATGTGATGCACCAGTGTCCATCAATTCATATGCTAAGGTTTGGGCAATAGAGATATGACCTGACACCATCTTAGAGGGTCCGACTTCTTTGTTGCCTTGGGTAAGAGCGTAGACCCGTGGTGGGGCTCTCATTTGCTTTTGTTGGTTGTTGCCACCCTTCCAATTCGAACTTGGGAAATTCTTAGCGAGGTGCCCTGGTTTTTCGCAGGCATAGCATGCCCTCTCCTTGTACTCACGCAGATGTCGATGGCCACACTTATCACAAATAGGTCAGTACTCGAATTCGCGCCTGGGTTGTTTGTTGGAACCCCCGGTCTAACTGTCAGACAGTCCCCCTTTTCTCTTGTTATTCCCATTGCTACTCGGCCTTGAGCCTCCTCGGGTTCAAAAGTTCCCTTTATTGCGGTTGGTCCTGGGGAAAAACCTTCCCTTGGAGCCATTCTAGTTACCTTGGGTCTGACCCGAATTGCCAAAGGTAAACTTTCTTTCTTCAAACTTATGGGATTCCTTTCTTTCTAGTTCAGACCATGACTCTTGGCGAAGCGCTCGCTCCACTAATTCTGCATATGTTCTCGGGCTTGTCTTCCTGGTGTCCACAAGTTTTCTGATCTCTCCTCAAAGTCCTCTCATATACCTCCATACTTTGGTTGATTTAGTATTAACTAGATCCGGTGTGAATCTGCATAAGTGATCAAACTTCCTGGTATATTCCTGGACGCTCAAATTTCCTTGCTTCAAAGTCATAAACTCTACCACCTTATGGTCAATCACGGTATAGTTGTAATATTTAGAGTTGAACAAGACTAGGAATTATGGCCATTCCATTTCGGCCATATTATGACCCTTCTTTGCAGCATCCCACCAGATGCGGCCATCTTTTCTCAACATATAAATTGCACAAACCACCTTTTCATGCTCAGTAGTTTTGATGAAATCGAAGATCCTTTCTAATATGCTGATCCATTCTTCGACCACCACTTGGTCAGTAGTAACTTCAAAGGTGGGTGGGTTCTGGCAACCAACCCATTCAGATATGGGTTTCTGTTAGGCCACCCTCGGTGCCTCAACTTGGGGTTCATCCCTTGCCCCACCATTCGGTGGATCCTGGTGCACTACTTCAGCCGCAGCTACTTCTGGTTCATTCTGATTGTTAGCCGGTGCTGCTGGGAGGCGTTGGAGTAATGTTTGAAACATCTTTGTTTGGCGGGCATAAGAGTCCACCTGCCTTTTATGGCCCTACTCGATGCTAGTATTTTGAGCTTCCAAATTTCTACGGAGCTCCTCCATCTGAGAAGCAAGGTTAGTTCCTTGATTCGCTCCCTGACCTTGACCTTGGCTCCTCACTCGGCCTCGACCTCTGCCTCGGCCCCTACCTCAAGTTTTCCCTTGGCTTACTGAAACTTACGAGTTCATAGTTGGTTGCTCTACTGGATCCTGTGCATTATCAGCTTGACATCCTGCCCTAGCCCTGTTATCAGGAGCCATGAAGAGTTCCTTCGTATGTATAGACTACAATGAGTGATTACTAAAAGTAACAAACTAGTAGCAGCAGCATACGCATGCTACTCTTTACACAAGTGATCAACAACCGATCATAGAACACATCCAATAGGCAAAAGATTGCATTTAAACATATCAAACCATATCATAACAGTCAACGCAAAGTCTGAAAGGGTTCAGGGTTTCTATCATAGGACCCTTAATCAGAAGTGATACAAAACAGTGAAATTTGAAACCATAATGTTTTTCACAAAAGATAATAGAATGGACGATCCCTATCCTAATCGACACGCATGTCCCCACCTAAATCTTCCTCAGGATCATCTTCTGGTTCTACCACCCTGCCTCGAGGTATACTATCATCCATGGAGATAGGTCAATCCATGGCCCAAACACTAGCTCGATCTCCATATAGAATTCATACCAAGTGTCACGAATTAGCTGCCAATGTCTGCGATGAAACCATATCTGTGTCAAGCCTCTTAGAAAAGTGTCGGTATATCACACTCTCCGTTGCTCGGGTGTGTTGGCCCTATCAAGGACTTCTATCATGTAATGTGTTCATTGACAAATGAAACACCGATGTCATTCATCATACTCGAAGCATCGAGGATTCTCGTTGTGAAATACCCAATAATAGTCCACCCTATGTGTAGGGATCGTGAGTAGGTTCTCTATCACAAGGTCATCTACCTCAGGTATATCAGCCATAACCTGCAATTTATAGGGTTGAGGTAAATAAAAGAAAGTAAAGGAAACAAATATAAAAAGACAATACTTACAGTGAGTGCCAGTCTATCTTGCAGAATGTACATGTGGGTTTGTCTACAGAACTGATTTAGCCCAGTGCTTTGATACAAACTGTAACATCCCGTAAAATCTCTTAACATAATTTGTGGAAAACATATCCATTTTCTAAAATAAGGTAACTGAAAATCCATATAAAAAAAAACTTTTCAAAACATACAATAGTTCGAAAGTATGCGCATACTTAAAAGTGAATTATAGTGTCATAATTTTAAAACATTCAACGAGCTCAAAATAAACTATTATTTATCATATGGGTTCTAATCCCCAAAATGTAAATTCCCAAAAGGTCTATCCATATGTACATCCTTGCAAATAAACTCTAATGCTCACTGATCCATTTTTCCTTTGAGCGCACCAACAACACGAAACAACTAGGGAAGCGAAACGCTTAGTAAGAACAACTTAACAAACATAGCCACATAACAGAGTAAGAACTTAACTAACTGTAACTAGGCTGATAATCAACCAAGAATAGGATTATGATGAAACTGAACCCTAACATACAATTTAAGAACGTACGAACATCCTGGAAAAATCATGGTCATGCCTCATAATCAAAATTTATCACCTGAAGGTACACCTGTAAGCAGAAAATACCAGAGCATACATACAGTCTGAACTGGTAACACGCATACTTACTTACTCAATCGTATCATACATACATCCTTACTTAGTGATTCGTATCATATCATAATACCTACTTAGGATTCTGAAGGAACCTTCAAAATAGCTTAACATGTCTCAACATATCTTAGCATGTTTCACCATTGTGTTGATGGGTGTAAACTAGTTACACCGGTTACCCAGACTCATAGAGGAATTTGTCATACTTTCTTACCCATAGAGATTTGATTCCAGAAGTAACTTACTTACGTGTCATGGAGTTTAACAGGACTCTTATGTCATGGGTGTTAAGCCAGACTTCTTACATATCACGAATATATCCACATAATAATGTGGTATCAATTATTTACTCACATATATTAACATTTATGCCCGCAACGGGCCAATTTTAGAAATATGCCCCAATTATCAAGAATGGGTCCACCATCATATTTAATACTCATAACACATGCATATAATCATACTCATATTATCATAAACCTTACTGTATCCAATTAATCAAACATGCCACATAGTCACACATTTATTCAGTTAATCAAACATATATCCAATTATGCCCTCTCGGCACGCTAATCCAGACACTAAACCCTATTAGCTTTTTTAGGACGTTACAACTGTCCCCTCCTTATTGAAATTTCGTCCTCAAAATTTATTCAAACACTTAGAAACACAAATCCCATAAACCTGACTATAACCACCTAGTCTAGTCTTTTACCCTTTTATCCTTCAGTAGCACTTTTATTAGAGTGACAGTCTTAATCCTTAAATCTTTATCTCATTTATCATAATTCCATTAACTTTTCCTTGTGCAGTAACTCCCGCTGGAATTCTAGGGTCTCCTTACCTCATCAACAGTGATATCATACATTTCTTTCCTTGACATTGGCACCAGTAACATTCATAAGCCACCACCCATACTAGGGTAAGGCTAACCTGCAGGCCCCCAGCCTAGTCCTTAGTATGATCTCAGAATCTTTATTAAATCAGGAGTCAAAACTCCTATTTCTTTCCCAAAATATCATATTCTTTCTTGTCTTCAATATTCAGAAAAGATACAAGTCTCCCCATACTTGAAACTTGTGAACTCTTATGTCCTTTCAGATAGGCAGACACTTTTGCCCTAATAATCCTATTAACTTCATTGGTTTCCCAGAAAAAATACTGAATCAGAATATTCTCTATCTTTCTTTTCATTACTTAGAACAAGTACTTATTGCTCTCTACCTTACTGTATCTTATGCTGAGTCACCCTGGCCGTTGACCAGCATTCACCAGTGTGACTATTCAATCAAGGGACCATACTTGTCTTGATGCCCCCAAACAGTCGTACATTCAATGCATAATTCTTCAAAATCTGAATCACTTCTTCATATTGCCAATCAATCTGAAAGTAACCAATAGTTCTAGGTTTCAATCTTATACTCTGTCTTCTATATCTTTTTCCAGAACTTGGAAAATAAAGGGTCTCAACCTGGCACTATCAACTGTTGTGTTCCATGGGGACATACAGTCTCATGTTGCCCAAATGCCTTATTGTGTCACCCGTTCACACGAACCAAAGTGTGTTAAATCAATCTTTTGAGTCGCAACCTTTCATGTCCAACCTTCTTACTTGCCGTCTAATGTGGTCCACTCTTACGGCCCACTACTACACATTTTTACCTTCCAATATATGAATTTCTTTTCTAAATTTCAACATCCATTTAAATGTCTTGGTTACTGTATTCATCTAGAATCTCCACCTCAACACCAGGCTCCATCGGATCACTTATCTGATCTTCATATTTTAATTAATTCATACTACCATAGTAGGGTTTCTAACCATTCATACAAGATCTTCTCTCTGAATTTCGTTGTCCATAGAGATACATTTGTCCACTATCCTCTACAGATAATATATCATCCTTAATCGTTACTTCGTTTGAATTTTCTGTAATCTGTGGCGTTCTATCCAACTGGCACAGATCTTACCAACTTAGGAGGTCAACTTCCATATCAATTTTCCCTTATGCAATCAAGGGTCTCCAATATGAATCACCCATTAATTTCCACTAGGTCTTGGTCTCAAGGTTATTCCTCTACAGATGACCAAATGCTCCAATCATTTGCGTTAATACATTCACTTTTATTCCACAGGTGCCTACACTGCACCCTAACCATGGCTATCCAGCAGTACCGTCAACTTTAATGCTCCATGTATAACATTTGTGTTCTTATTCTTTCATCTACTATGAAGCACGCACAATCATCCTTTCAGTCTATACCTGGGCGGGTCTTAGTCTTTAATGCACCACCTTATAGTTTCATGTCTTAAGCAAAGACAACCCTTCTCGTTGCCCTTCCATATCCATCCATTGCATATGGACTCTAATACCATAGGGTGCCAACCAATTCTTATTCTATTTTTTGAATATGTGATACAAAACTATCCATTCAGTCCAACCTTAGGTTCTTGTGTCATCCTAATCTTGAGTGTAGCTGTCTTCGAAGATGCTTCGAGTAGTAACTGACGTGTCTTGCTGGTCTCATTGTACTTTTCACCCCTCATGTGTTCATCACCAATTTCTTGGTGGCTTCTGACTAAATTCCTTCATACTTGATCCTGTCACTTCCTATAACGTGACCTTGATTATCTTTGGAGAAATCGAAGTTTACACATTCTGAAGCCCTACCTGCTTTATCAGTCTTGGTATTATCAACGTAGTAGTCGTTTGCGTACTGCTTATAAGTGGGTGTAGACCAACACATTCCTAACCAATCTGGATATGGCACATCCTTGTCGTTCCTGTACTCTCTTCTTGTCGAACTTACCTATGTCATTAAAGCATTGGTCAGTTAAGAACCTTCACTGGTAACCCATCACATCCCACTTGGTGAAAGAAGTAATTTCAAGAATGTCTCTTTCCTTGATCCTCAGCTGGTAATAACCAGATCGAAGATCAATCCTGATAACATTTTCCTATCTTGCAACTGGGAAATTGAACCCTTCATTCTCGACAAGCGATGTCAACGTGTCCCACAATACGATGCTTCATCTGATTCATCCTTATATCAGATATTTTCTTCAACTGAGTAATTAATTCTTTCTGTTAAGATAATATCATTCTTCATGATGTCGCTAATACCGAGTCTATCCATACCCAAAGCCCGTAGTGTACTCAACAATTCTTTCTGTACCCATCTGAAACCTTACTTGCTAATCTAGTTTCCAGTCAGTCTAACTGATATATTCCAAGTGATTTCTACCCCAACATCCAGGCACCTCATAGTTACAACCAGGCCCTTCCCTTCCAAATCCAAACATTATTATCGTCTCCTATAATCCATGGTTGTCCCTTATTTAACAGATTAGCTCCTAGTCAGGTTCATATCAAAACTCTCATATGACGAGGTCAATCACTTTTACCATTAGTATTCCAATTCTTCCCCAGCAAGCACTAATATCTCAAGCCCTGTCGTATACCAACCTTGAAGCATGCACTTCATATCTGAGTCTTTTATGGGAGAAATGCAGCACCACACTCTTCTAGGTCATTATATAATAAACAACGAAGACAGACAAGTCAACCGGTTGCCTCCGAGGGACTAGCCTGGGGCTCTGACTATAACAAGGTAGACCAGTCCTCCCTTCTCCAATCTCGGGCAATCTTCCCTAACATATTTAACTATTCAATGTAGAAAACATGCATTCACTTGGCGTCCTCCCAGATGACGTCTCACGCATCTGGCGCATACTAAATAACTTCACCAGGCCTCATCGCCACCCTGGCGACTATCCTGTAAATTATAACCCTTCTTGTCAAAACAAGGAGAAGTAGAACTATCAAGGGTCTTTCTTCTCTGGTTACTGGGCATCTGCCCTTACTTAATCCCGCAAATGGGAATACCATTGACTACGCTTCTTGCCCTATAGCTTTCACACTCCATATCTTATCTCTTCTGTCCTTAGTAACAAGGCCCTCCCTACTGCCCAAACATAGATGAAAATCTCATGCACTGGAGCAACCCATGTGCTCTGGGCCATCCCAGAGTTTTGTCCTTAAGTAAATCGTTCTTACCAGGCCACATCCACTTGTACCAAACCCCCAAGCGGATTGACCAACCCATCAAATTCCTCAACATACTTTGTCATTGTCTTACTATTCTGAACCGAGTTCATAACCTTTTTAGTCTTCGCAATTCAAATTGCATCATAGTAGTATCATTTGTCAATTCACTATCTGAATTCCTCCTAACCCATCACCACAACATTCCGAGTTTGGGGTACTATTCCCCACAACTCAGGACATCCTCCTGCTGCATGCGCATGGCGCAACTACTTTATCATGGCCTACCACTCTCATATCATCAAGGAAGGAGTAACCACGCCCATCTACTAATCAGTTCCTGAGCAAACCCAAACCTTCCTTGAAAACTAGAGGATAATGCTTCTATCATCATTAATACGATAACCCTGATCTGTTTCCATCCTTAGGTTGAACCAACACTGGTGCCTTCACTGTCAAGACATACGAAGCAGCATTTCTCCAATGGAACCCGCTGCTCAACCACCTAATTCCCTTAATCTGATCTAGTAGCCTTACCCGCATACCATCAAATGTCTACTGTGAATTCCAGGGGGAGATGAATGGTTCTGACCCTAACTATCATCTATAGCCCCCACTCTAACCATACCAGGTTCAATTAAATATCTTGAGTACATACATTATGAATCAGTCCACAATCATCGACTAAACCCCTCAGCCCTGAAGTTCATATCAAGAATCATCCCACAGGCAGGTCCAAACAATCACAATAATCACACGCACAATATGCATATTAAAACACCAATCTACATTACTCATGCATTCATTATCCAGTACAATTTTTACCAAATGTATTCATACACATCATGCTTTCTATACTAACATGCAGATAAGACACATAGGTTCAATTTAAACATTTAACCACATATTCATGTCATTTAATTCCTAACCGTGAGTCGAGCCTATCTTTAGCGGTGAGTGTACACACCCAGCCAGTCTTCAGGAACCATTAAACCTAGACCGATCTAATACCAAGTTGTAACGCCCTGGATAAGCAAGACCGTTACACTATGTGTTTGAAATTATGCTTAACCTGCTAAGCAAGTCGTTTGAACTTAAATGTGTAATTGAAGACTATGTCATGGTCAAGGAATAAAAGATCTGGTCAACAAAATGATCCCAAAAACCAGTTTACAAATTGGTGAAAGATAAACAGATACAATTTAGCCGTCCTAAGCTGTAAAACAGGGTTTATCCCTAGTTTCTCCCAAGCTACCCCGACCATGGCTATGTACACACCGCCCCTGAAGCTCTCCAACTCATGGCTAGTCCAGCTATCAACTCCCTTACCTGCACCACGTAGCACCCGTGAGCCAAGGCCCAACAAGAAAACTTAAAACAACATGCACAAATAGGCAACAATATAAAGACAGTAAATATAATTCACCAGATTCAACTGTCAATAGATTATGGTAACAATCCCAATAAAAGAGCAACAGTAGCATCTAATCGAACTTGACCTAACCAGTCCAATTATGCAACAAAGTACAAGCATTAAACTAAACAATGACAAACATATAATCTCAATCACACATTTCAATCAGTAATACAAGTGATTAGGTGTCGACACCCTTAGGGCGAGCCCTCTGTTTATTCAGCTGACCCCAACTCTCTTAGGCCGAGTCCTCTGACTAATTAGCTAACTTGACTCGCTTAGGCTGAGTCCTCTGATTATTTAGTTGACCCCGGCTCACATTGGCCGAGCTGCATCCAGTGCGCTGATTAGCAGCCCCGACACCCTTAGGTCGTACTTTCATATAAAGCATATCATCAATACAGTCACACATTGCATATATTCAGACACAGGGAACCTTAGTCCCAAACACAACCACATGGGTGCATTTTTCTTACCTCTTATCCCAAGCAATGAGTGTATATTGGCCCCGAGCATGATCCTTAATTCTTGAGCCCTTGCGGTAAAACCTAGTGACACTGCAATAATGAATAACCATAAGTTCATAAACCATTTAAAAACTTTGGATTCAAATGCTAGCCTTTAGGACCACAATTTCTACTAAACTGGGTAGTAGAAATCATCCCGAGTGCTTAAGTTTTAATCCCCAAGCCTCCCCAATCCTTAAGACAAACCTAGGCCAAAAGTGTCTAGGCGGGCCGAGACCTAGCCCTAAGGGCCACGGCGCGCCACATGTCAGAGGCGCAGCCTTTGCATTTGTGGGGGAGACGGGCCGTGACTTGCCCCCCTAGGGCCAAGTCAAGTATGTGCTAAATCTAGAACTGAGCCTAAAACTCTCAATAACACATCATAAACATCACATGTGACTTATCACACCAATTCTAACAACCTAAAATCCCAAAACTAGAAGTTAACTCAAGAAACTCTAAACATATCCAACTCAACCAAAATTCAGCATAAGAAGGCTTAGAACCTTACCTCAGTTGTGGCTTGAATTTCCCCCAACTAGTCCTTGTCTACTTCTAGCCTCCCAGCTCAAATCCACGCTTCTCTTCAAAGTTCCCCTTTAGCCTCAAGGCACAAGAGAGGAAGGGAGAGTGAACGTGTAAGAGGAAGAGAGAGAGAGAGAGAGATTTTTAACCTATTCTAACAAGTTCTGAGCATCCTAGAGTTTCCCCTAACTATAACTCTTAACTAAAAATGGTCTAAAATTCCCATGAATCAACTCAGCCTTCTTTTTGACCATAAGGGCAATATGGTCATTATCCCCAATTCTCGTTAATTCCTCAAGTCATCCTACCAATTGGAAATTAATCTCGTCTTGCCCAACTAATTACCAAATAATTATCCATTACTCAATAAACCCCAAATATTCATTAAACTTCCCAAAATACCCCTAGGCTCGCCCCCAAGCCAGGTATTGGACCCCGTTGTGGCTATTCCACTAAACCGCTCACTAGGATCGCCTCGAGCTATATACTGCAAATATATCCACATAATAATATGGTCTCAATCATTTACTTACATATATTATCATTTATGCCTGCAATGGGCCAATATTACAAATATGCCCCAATTATAAAGAATGGGCCCACATGCATATTTAATACTCATAAACATGCTTATAATCATACTCATATTATCATATATATATCATGCATGCTATATAGTCACACATTTATTCAGTTATTCACACATATATCCAATTATGCCTTCCCGCCATGCTAATCTAGGCACTAAACCCTATTAGCATTTTTGGGATGTTACAAGCCTCTGGTAGGTAGCACTCGAATTCTTCAGCTCAAAGGGCATTACCTTGTAATAATAGAGCCCTTTATTTGTTATGAATGAAGTATGGTCCTCATCGGCTAGGTTCATAGGTATCATGTTATATCTAGAATATGCATCCATGAAGCTAAGTAGCTCATGCCTGATAGTTGCGTCCACCAACTGATCTATCCTTGGAAGCGATAAGTGATCCTTTGTAGAGGCTTTGTTGAGGTTAGTAAAATCCACGCAAGTTGTCCACTGTCCGTTTGGATTTGGGACCAGTATGGGGTTTGATACCCATACTGGGTAGAATGCTTCGCGAATGAATCCATTGGTTTTCAATTTTTCCACTTCCTCCTTAAGGACTGCATACATCTCTGGATCAAGCGCTCACCTCTTTTACCTCACAAGTCTTGTTGTAGGGTCGATGTTTAGGTGATGGCACATGATGGAAGGATCTATCCCTACCATGTCTTTGTGACTTCAAGCAAACACATCGAGATTGTCTTCCAAGAACTTCACCAGCTTCTTTATATATTCTCGAAGGTTTCTTCCCACCTTCAACTTCCTTAATTGATCTTCCAGTAAAAAGATCTCTTCCAATTCCTCCACGGATTCAGCCCTTGGCTCCTCTGAAACTCGGGGGTCTAGTTATTGTAAGTTCATACCTTCATGTGTAACCATCGCCATGGGTTCTTGTGTCCTTTCTGCTGTGCGGAGGGAGGTATTGTGAAACTTTCTCGCCATGGGTTGTCAACTTGCTTTTAGGTTTTATCGAGTCTTAGTTGTGTTCTTTACTCGAGGGCGAGTAATGTAAAGGATAAGCTTGGGGGAATTTGTTAGGATTAGATTGGTATGTTTTTATGGTGTGTTTTAAGATGTAATTTTAGTCTTTTATTTGGTTTTGTGAGGTATTATGCAGATGTTTATTGTGTTTTCAGGATTAAGTGTGGTTACTAAGGAATTAGCTTGAAATTCAAGGAAAATGGCTTAATTCTTGAGGAAACGGTGTTAAATGGGATAAGGAATGGAAACTGGGTGAAATCGGGGTTCAAATTGATGATTTGGTGAAAATTTGGAATTAGAGCAGCAGATCTATGGTGTAGAGCCACAACCCTAAGAGTTATAGAGAAGAAAACAAAAGTCAACCAGAATTAGAGTTGCCGCTCTACCAAATAGAGTTGCGGTGCTACATACTCCAGAGACGAAATCTGGAACGTGAAGCACAATAGAGCCACGACTCTACACACCAGCGCCACGGCACCAATCCGTACGGAAGCCGAATTTAGGGCATTTTTCAAGGGTAATTTTGTCCTTTCGCACAAAATTCATTTGGGACTATAAAATCTTTCTTAATTACGTTTTTAAAAAAGAGATTATCCCTAGGAGATAAAAAGAGGCACATTGTGGAGGATTGCAAGTGGAATCGGATAACTTATCGTGGTTTTTCTTCTTTTGTACTTTTAATTTCTGTAATTTGGATGCTTTTAATTCTCCTATGGTTATTATGAATTTTGTGATGAACTAAACTCTTTTTATAGGGTGTTAATGGATTCTCCTTAAACTTTATTTTAAATTAATGCAAGTTTTATGATTTATATTTTATCTTGTGATCTATTTGAATTTATGTTTAATGCTTGTGATTGACTGGCTATCTATTGCATGATTTATATGATTTTGATTCAAAATCTGAGAAGTGAGAATTGATTATGCTGTAATTGAATAGACATAGATTTCATTCTAGGATAAGAGTACCTATTTGGTCTTTGTAGCTTCAGGGTTGTCTTACTTAATGCCTATCTTATGTTCATTTATCACAGAGATGTAGAAAATTTACATAGGGTTGAGACTTGTATATCCTAGTACGAATATAAGTTACTTTTGTTGACCTGCTATCACGAGAAAGAATTAAATAGTATAATTTGTATTACTGAAATATAAAGTGGATGGTAGATGAAGTTAATTACCCTAGTTCATTTAATTATTGAATTATATTTCCTTTGTTATCTTTTATTCCTGCAATTACGTTTTTATTTCAATAGTTTTACTTAATTCTTAAAATCAAATTATCGTTAACCAAATAGAATATTAGGATTAATGATTGGTACTTGGTAACAGTCCTTGTGGGTTTGACCTTTCTTACATTATATTACTTGCGTGTAGAAATTTTTTAACATGTTGGCACCATTGCCGGGGACTGTTTTTACTAATATCAAGAAATTAATTCTTTTTATAATTTTGTTACTTTTCTTTTATACCGTTCTCATTCTGGTTTTTCAAAATTTTTGATTTCAGGTATTCACATAGTTTATGCGACGACAAGGGTCTGAATCAAGGGTGCCTGCTGATCCTGAAATTGAGAAAACCTGCAGAAGAATTCTGAAACAAAAAAGGTTAGAAAGAATGGCTTAGAACAAAGGTAACAGAGGGGTTGACAATATTTCCCATGACAACGCTGAGAATATTAATGTTGGGATAACAACAAGTAATGTTGGAGGAGCATGAGTTGTTGAACTAGTTGCACCACTACAACGGCCAATACAAAGAAGTTTGAGGGACTATGTGTTGCCTACTATCATAGGGGCACAGTCATGCATTAGACCTCCAGTGGTTGAGGGTAATAATTTTAAAATTAAGTCTGCTATTCTGTAAATGGTACAATCATTAGTGCAGTTTGGGGGATCACCAACGGAAGATCTAAACATACATTTTGGCTAATTTCCTAGAGCTCTGCGCCACATTTAAGTTGAACGGGGTGACAAATGATGCAGTGAGGTTGAGACTGTTCCCGTTTTCACTAAGGGACCGAGCAAAGAGTGGCTTATTTCCTTGGAATCCAATTCTATCACAACATGGGAGGAGCTCACACAAAAATTTTTGGCAAAAATTTTCCCACCTTCGTTGTTTACAAGGTATAGAGGTGAAATAAACAATTTCAACCAAAGAGATGGCGAGTCACTTTATGATGCGTGGGAGAGGTTCATGGAGCTGCTGAGAAAATGTTCCCATCATGGAATCGAAAAATGGATGTTAGTCCATATTTTGTACAATGGTTTTTTTGTGGCACTACTCGCACAATCATTGATGCAGCGTCTGGAGGAGCGGTCATGAGTAAGAGCGCTAATGAGGCTTATGATCTGTTGGAAGAAATGGCTATTAATAACTATCAGTGGCCATCAGAAAGAGAAACCACTAAGAAGGTGGTTGTAGTGCATGAATTGGATGTCAGCTCAAGTGGCAGCATTGATTATACAGATGCAAGTCATGTTGAGGACTTCATTTATTTGAACAATGCACGACAAAGGATTTTAACAACATGCCTATGGAGCAAGTGCAAGCAATAGGGAACTTCCCAAGGCTCTCCAACAACCCATATACCATGAGTTACAATACAGGGTGGCAGAATCACCCAAAATTTTCTTGGACAAGTGGTCAGGGTAGTGAGCAACAATTTCAACCGAATCAACCTCAGTATCCACATCCCCCTCCTGGGTTTTATCAATCACAAAATAGACCACCACAACAGCAAATACCTATGAAGCAACCTGAAGCACAGCCTGATGTACTGAACCAATTCATGACTGAGATAAGGGCGTTTAGTCAAAATTTGGAGACTCAAATTGGTCAGTTGGCTAACCTAATGACAAAACGTGCTCAAGGGAACTTACCAAGCACTACAGAAGTAAACCCAAAAGTAAAATGTAATGCGATATCTTTGAGGGGTGGTAAGGAATTAGAATAGCCCAGTAATAAGCCTATTCAGTTACCGAAAGTGGTCGATGAGAAAAGAGGTAAGGTTGAAGAAGAGGTTAATGAGAACCTTGAGAAAAAGCAGCCAGAAATAATCATAGATCACCATATAAAGATCCCATATCCTTAGAGGCTTGAAAAGAATAAGCTTGACAATCAATTTTCTAAATTTTTGGATATCTTTCGAAAGCTACAAATCAACATTCCTTTTGCGGAAGCACTTGAACAAATGCCGAGTTATGTAAAGTTTATGAAAGAAATTTTGACGAAGTAAAGGAAACTAAAGGATTATGAGATAGTGGCTGTAACGCCCTCGGTAACCAAGACCGTTATAGTGTGTGTTAAAAATAGTGCAAGACTTGCTAATAAAGTCATTTAAACAAAATGTGAATCTAACGTCATCAACGGATTAGGAATAAAATATTTTGGTCATAAATAGTTTATTTTCATTAAAAATGACTGTTTAATACATGGAAACTCAAAACAGGGTTTAGATGACATATTTACAACAAATTCCAGAAGTTATAAATAACCCAGGCCACTCTAATGGAAAAATACACATTTTATGTTTCCGTCCCTGTACAAACCCTCGACCGTGGCGGCCGAACAGCTGACAATGTACACCTCGCCCCCAGAGCTCTCCAACTCATGGTTGATCCAACAAACCCTTGCCTTTACCTGCACCACGTAGCACCAGTGAGTCGAGGCCCAACAAGAAAACATGATATCATAGCAAGATCAATATAAATAACTAGATATTCCATAAAAAGTAACCAAGCATTCAGCAATTCATAACATTTTCCTATTCAGTGATAACAATCGACAAATTACAATTTGTCATCCAGATAATCAACATTTCATATTCATCAAATTAACAGCAATAATCACATTCATTAAACAATATTCAGGGTCGGTGCCCTTAGGCCGCACCCTCTGTTTAACCTACTATCTTCGGCTCACTTAGGTCGCCCCGAGTGTTATACCCACTGACTCCGGCCAGCTTAACTGAGCTCAGTGACTAATAAGTTGTCCTCATCTACCAGTGGCTGAGCCGCGCCCTGTGCGCAAATATTGATTTCGGCACTCTTAGGTCCTTTATCATATGTCCCCATGGCATAATTCCATCTCATCACATCATATTCAAGTATAGAGAGCTCTTAGTCCCACTATATTCACATGGTTTATCACATTCACATAACAATGCATACAAACACAACGAACACTTAGTCCCAACCTAACCACATAATCTGGTGCAGTTTTCTTACCTCTTGTTCGAGCGAGAAATACATTACGAACGACCCGTGAGAATGATCGATCCTTTGATCCCTTAGCAGTCACCTAGTCATAACCAAACATGGAATCCAATTAATGAAAACATCCATAAAAGGGTCTTAACCTAAACCTCACTCCTGGGACCCCGAATTGTACCCAAACGATGAGTAGATTCGATCCTGAGCCTTAAGGATTGAAACCCCGAGCCAAAAACCCTTAAAAACACCCAAAATATGCATCTGAGAAATAGGGTAGCGCTACAGCGCTACCCCCCCCCCCCCCCCCTAGTGCCCCAGCACTACAACTAGGGACATTTTTCCTTGGCTAGTGCTGTAGCGCAACAAAGTGGGCGCTATAGCGCTAGGACCAGGCAGACATGGCCCTGGTTCTTCGTCCCTCGTATCCTCCATTTCCAACCTGATTCATAAGCTTCCAAACACCATTTAAACCCCTAATTGAACCCAAATACCATATATACTAGTCATAGACATCATAACCCAACCAAGCTTTGCCAAAAACCCCATTGAATGCTCAACTTTCAAACCCAGAATTTAAACTGAACTCACTAATAAAACAGAGCAGAAAATCAGAGTTATAATGGTTAGAATCTTACCTCAAGTTCGGTATGAACTCCTCTTCAATGATGAAACAATACCCTAGATCCTCAACACTTGATTCCCCAGCTTAATTCCTTAGAAAAAGCTTCAAAATTGAAGAAGAAAAGGAAAAGAAATGGCAGTCAGTTGAAGCAAGAGTAAGTGCTCTATTTTCTTAAATCTTCTACAGCTTTCTAGTTTTAAGTACTGATATATATCCTTAAATGTAAAAAGATCTAAATGCCCTCAAGTTTAATTAAAGTCCTAAACAGCCACCAAGGGAAAAATCGTCCTTTCGACCTATCTCCTTAACCATAATTAACACCCTCCAATTCCTGTTATTCTCAATATTATCGAATGCCAATATTTACCCCTTAACTCCCGACATCGCTTTCATCACCAAATTACCCCGGGACTCACCCCGAGCCCCGAACTTAATCCCGTTATGACCAAACCGCTAACTTATACTAAAAGATCGTCTCATGTCGAACGGCTCGAACAAATCCACATTATAATGTGGCCTCAACAATAGCTTACCAATATGCACACAGATATACAATTACACCCCCAACGGGCCAAATTACCAAAATGCCCTCATAACAAAATATACACTCATATGCATGCATTTATCATCATATAATAATATGATCCACATAATCATGCATATAATCATATAATTGCACAATAAATCAATTATGGCCCTCCCGACCTCCTAATCAAGGTCTTAAACCTTAATAGGAAATTTGGGTCGTTACAACTATCCCCTCCTTACAGAAATTCCGTCCTCAAAATTTCATCTGTACTGTCCGGATATAAATTCTGCAATACTGATTCCAGTTTCCCAGGTCATTCGTTGACCTCACTGTTTCTAAAACATTACCTTAACTCAAGGTACAATCTTGTTTCTCAAAACCTTATTTTTTCTATCTCATAACTGAACTGACCACTCCATATAGAATAACTCTATCTTCAGCTGCAGATCCCCATTACTCAACACATGAGTTTCTCTAACCCATGTCCTCAACATGGAGTACAAAATACACCGCGTACAGCCGACAGTTCCAAAACTGTTGTCCACTTAAAAGCAGCCTAACTGATCCTTTCCAGGATTCAAATGGTCTTGATAATCTAGGGCCCAACTCGCCCTTAACTTCTCACCCCTTTTTCCTTGGTGATATCCTAAGGAAGATACAATATCTTACTTGGAACTCCATATTCCTGTTTTCCAATTCAGTAAAACTTTTCCATTTACTCCGAAAAGTGAGCCTCCAAGCTCTAACCTCTTAATAATCTTAATAATCCCCTGAACCACCTCAGGATCCAAATAAACATCTCACTTATCTCATTCCAACGAGTGGATGGTATACATTTTCTATTATACCTCAACTCATCAAGTGTCCTTCCAATAACTGGATAACTCCCTCTCTCTATCTCTGATTTACCATCAGTCTGAGAATTAGCAACCGTACCAAATTCAAATTATATACTCATCGTCTTCCTTAACCCTTCCAAGACCTGGAAGTAAAACAAAGTCCTTATTCAATAAAGTAGACCTTGAATTCCATGAAGGTATACTATCCATCTCACATAGAAATTTGAATATTGATCAGCTGTGTAACTTGTCTTTACTGATAATAGTGAATTAACCCCAAAATACTCAAAGACTGCAATAGCCTTACTGGTTTCTGATACCTTGTCCCGACCTGCTAACAGGTTAAGAGTTTTGTCATATATTCCATTATGTCCCCCTCTATCCTAGGCCACCAATATAAATCCTTCAGACTCTGGTACCTTTTACTGATGCCTGGATGAAAAGACCAAGAGAGTAACATGAGCTTCATCCAGAATTTCCATGTAATTTCAGTGTTCATCAGATTCCAGATCTGATCCTTATATTACAATAAACTTATACCTGACACTGTAAAATCCTTAGCTAACCCAGTTAAGACTCCCTTCAATTCTTTCCATCTGGAATTTACTTAACTGTCTTTCTTTGATCCTTTATGAGATAATAATTCCAAGTATCAAACTAGCCACCTAGCCTACTAGAAACTCCACTCTAGTTCTAGTCGGATCCTTTAACCAACATCATGCATAGACAATCACCTTTTTCCTGTCACTGAGGTTTCATAACAACACACAAACTGATTCTAACCTATAAAAAGACGTAGAACTCAACCTGAAATACATATACCACCATGCCTGCCTAAGGAAACTCCTACTCTTAAGGCGTTCCTTAACCTTGAAAATTTTCCAACCAAGAATACATCACAACACTGTCGATCAAGATAATCACAAATCCAATTTAGATAATCTTTGAATACTCTGTTCACCCATTTCACAAAAAAAAAAAAACAATTTGGCATTGACCAAATCCTCAACACATGACTCAACTTCCTCAGTTCCCTTATCTAATATAATAACGATCTTCTGTCTATCCTTCTCCCTGATCTCTAGCTGGTAATAACTAGATCAAAGATCCCTAGCTGTCCCTAATCTCTAGCTGGTAATAACCAGATCAGAGATCCCTAGCTACTCCTGATCTCTAGCTGGTAATAACCAGATCAAAGATCTACCTTAAAGAACATCATCCTACTCAATGATTGAGCCTTTAGTTCTTACAGCTTTGTTGAAACCGTTCAGTACAACGCCCTAGATCTGATTTCATCCCTGGCACCAACACAATCACCATACCATCTCTTTGAGCAGATGTACCCTTGAAAAATTCCTTGGAAACTTATCCGGAAACTCACAGACTAACCCAGTCTGTCTTGATCCCACTGGTACAACCTAGGTAGTGTCAATCACACTAGCTTAAGGTTCTAAACATCCCCCTACAGCAAATCTCCAACTCTGAATACAAATGCCATATATACAGTGCCAATTACTACAAGGGTTTCTCTCTTTTAGACTCAAGAATTACTATTCCTACCTTACAATCCATCACCGTCCCCATACTTGACTAACCATTCCATATTCAAAATCCTTACGTTGTAGCTGTCTTCGAAGATTCTTTAGGTAGTAGCTGATATGTTGACCAGTCTTAATGTGCTTCTAATCAAATTTCTTCATACCTGATCTCTTCCTTTCTTGTAGCTTAAACTTGAATATCCTTGAAAAATGAAGTTAATACCTTCTGGAGCCTTACCTATGACCTTGTTGCTTCAGTCGTAATATCATTAGTGTAGTAGTCATTCACCTTCTGATACTAGCTAGGGAGTAGTTCAACACATCGCTGGTGAACCCGAATGTAACCCATTCATGTCGTTCCTGTATTCTCTGCTTGTCGGACTTATCCATGTCATTGAAGTATAAAACAATTAGGAACCTTTACTATTAATCCATTATACCCCACTTGGTACAAGTATTAATTCCTGAAATGTCTCTTTCCTTGATCCTTATTTGGTAATAACCAGATCGATGATCAACTCCTGAAGACATTGTCCTATCTTGTAATGAGGCATTTAAACTCTACATTCCTAGTAGGCGATATCAACGAGTCCCATGACACAATGCTCTATCCAATCCACTTCTAAGTCACATACTTCTTCAGGTGAACCAGTAATTCCTTAAGCCAAACTAATATCATTCTTTATAACATCCCTGATACCAAATCCACCCATGCCTAAGTCCTGTAACATACCCAACAACTTCTTGTATACTCAGCTGAATCCTTACTGACCAATTTAGTTTCAATTCAGTCTAGTCAATATACTTCAAGTAATATCCCCGACAGTCCAGGGTTGTCCCTCATCCAACACATTAGCTTTCCTCAGGCCTATATCAAAGATCTCATAAGACGAGCTCAACCAATTGCCCTACGAACCCCTTTACCACTCGTATTCTAACTCTTCCTTGTAAAGATTTCTAATCCTTCCTCAACAAGTATTCATATCTTAGACCCCTCGTATAACAACCTCACGATATGTACCTCATATCTAAATCTTTTCTGGGTGACACGCAACACTGATCTTTCCAACTCATTATCTAACCAAAAACAAAGACTATCAAGTCCATTGGTCACTTCCGAGGAACTAGTCTCGGGCTCTGAATGTAACAAGGCATCCCAGTCTTGATGGACAACCTGTGAGCTAGATCCCTTTCCTGTCAAGACCAGGAGCCACAGAACCATCAAGGGTTCTCCTTTTTCCCATCACTGACTAGCCACCCTTACTATATTCCACGAACAAGAATATCATCATCTGTATTCCTTATATCTTAAATAACATAGCCCTATCTACTGCCCAAGCACAGAAGACCCTCTCAAAGTTTAACTCATAAATGACGCATCATCTCCGGCTACATCCATTTGTACCATAATCCAAGTGGATTGATCAACCCACCAAACTCATTGACATACATTGTTGCTATCTTACCACTCTTGACATCCTTCTGCCAGAAATACTTAATACAACTACTCTGTCTCAATTTTTCCTCCTCATATTATCAAGAACGGGATTAATTATACCCATTTACTAACCAATTCTTGAACAAACTCAAACCTTCCTCAAAACTAGAAGATAATGCTTCCAAAGCCTTCCATACAATAATTCTTATTTGTTTCCCCTTGGTTTAACAAACATTGGTGTCCCGCGGTCATGGTATACAAAGTAGCCTGTTTCCCCTAGTAAACCTTCTGTTTCGTCCATCTAATCCCCTCTATCAAATCTCACAGTCTGACTGACATATCAGCAAACATCCGCTGCGAATCTCAGGGGCGAATGGAGGATTCCAACCCTAACTATCATCTGCAACCCATACTAAAACAAAACCACGTCCAATTAACCATTCTGAGCACATACAATCTGAGTTAATATGTCTTTACTGACTAAACCTCTTAGCCCTGATGTTTATACCCATAACCATTCCAAGGGCAGATCCAAATAACAATAATAATCGTGCACACATAAATCATACCAAACACCAATTTACAATACTATGCATAAATTATCGAATTTCATTACCATTAGATGCACACCTACTTACTATGCATTCCATATGCCAATAAACAGGTACAGCATATAAGTTCAATTTAAACATATAATCACCTGCAATCCATATACCAATCATTATCCAAGTATTCACCCACATGCAAGAGCGATGCTAATCAGCATACCTCAATATCATCACACAGCAGTCAAGGGCCAGACCCTATCAGTATCTCATGCTCCCTTTTAATCATACCACTTAATACACTCATATTTCATTCAAGCACTTACGCATACAATTTCATGTATTCAATTACAAACCCTTGAGTTGAGCTTGTCTTTAGTGGCGAGTGCACAAGTCCAGCCAGTCTTCAGGAACCCATAAACCTAGATTACTTTGATACCAAGTTGTAACGCCCTGGGTAACCAAGACCAAATACACTATGTGTTGAAAATAGTGCAAGACTTGCTAATCAAGTCATTTAAACAAAATGTGAATCTAACGTCATCAACGGATTAGGAATAAAAGATTTTGGTCATAAATAGGTTATTTTCATTAAAAATGATAATTTAATACATGGAAACTCAAAACATGGTTTAGATGACATATTTACAACAAATTCCAGAAGTTACAAATAACCCAGGCCACTCTAATGGAAAAATACACATTTTAGGTTTTCGTCCCTGTTCAAACCCTCGACCATGGCGGCCGAGCAGCTAACAATGTACACCTCGCCCCCAACGCTCTCCAACTCATGGGTGATCCAACATACCCTACCTTTACCTACACCATGTAGCACCCGTGAGCCGAGGCCCAGGAAGAAAACATGATATCATAGCAAGATCAATATAAATAACTAGATATTCCATAAAGAGTAACCAAGCATTTAGCAATTCATAACATTTGCCTATTCAGTGATAACAATCGAAAAATTACAATTTTTCATCCAGATAATCAACATTTCAAATTCATCAAATTAACAACATTAATCACATTCATTACACAATATTCAGGGTCGGTGCCCTTAGGCCGCACCCTCTGTTTAACCTACTATCTTCGGCTCACTTAGGTCGCCCCGAGTGCTATACCCACTGACTCCGGCCAGCTTAACTGAGCTCAGTGACTAATAAGTTGTCCTCATCTACCAGTGGCTAAGCCGCACCCTGTGTGCAAATATTGATTCCGGCACTCTTAGGTCCTTTATCATATGTCCCCGTGGCATAATACCATCTCATGACATCGTATTCAAGTATAGGGAGCTCTTAGTCCCACTATATTCACATGGTTTATCACATTCACATAACAATGCATAAAAACACAGGGAACACTTAGTCCCAACCTAACCACATAATCTGGTGCAATTTTCTTACCTCTTGTTCGAGTGAGAAATATATTACAAATGACTCTTTAGAACGATCGATCCTTTGATCCCGCAGTCACCTAGTCATAACCAAACATGGAATCCAATTAATGAAAGCTGCCATAAAAGGGTCTTAACCTAAACCTCACTCTCGGGACCCTGAATTTTTCCCAAACGGTGAGTAGATTCGATCCCGAGCCTTAAGGATTGAAACCCCGAGCCAAAAACCCTTAAAAACACCCAAAATATGCATCTGAGAAAACAGGGTAGCGCTACCCCCCCCCCCCCACACTAGCGCCCCAGTGCTACAACCAGGGACATTTTGCCCTGGCTAGCGCTGTAGCGCTACAAACTGGGCGCTATAGCGCTACAAACTGGGCGCTATAGCGCTAGGACCAGGCAGACATGGCCCTGGTTCTTCCTCCTTCGTATCCTCCATTTCCAACCTAATTCAAAAGCTTCCAAACACCATATACTATTCCTAGACATCATAACTTAACCAAGCTTTGCCAAAAACCACATTGGATGCTCAACTTTCAAACCCAAAATCTCAACTGAACTCACTAATAAAACAGAGCAGAAAACCAGAGTTCTAATGGTTAGAATCTTACCTCAAGCTCTGTATGAACTCCTTTTCCATGATGGAACAATACCCTAGATCCTCAACACTTGATTCCCCAACTTAATTCCTCAGAAGAAACTTCAAAATTGATGAACAAAAGGAGAAGAAATGGAAGTCGGTTGAAGCAAGAGGAGGTGCTCTGTTTTCTTAAATCTTCTACAGCTTTCTAGTTTTAAGTATTGATATATATCCTTAAAGGTAAAAAGATCTAAATGCCCTCAAGTTTAATTAAAGTCCTAAACATCCACCAAGGGAAAAATCGTCCTTTCACACCTATCTCCTTAACCATAATTAACACCCTCCAATTCCCGTTATTCTCAATATTCTCGAATACCAATATTTCATATCCCATTACCCCTTAACTCCCGGAAACGCTCTAATCACCAAATTACCCCGGGACTCACCCCGAGCCCCGAACTTAATCCCGTTATGACCAAACTGCTAACTTATACTCAAAGATCGTCTCATGCGGAACGACTTGAACAAATCCACATTATAATGTGGCCTCAACAATAGCTTACCAATATGCACACATATATACAATTAGCCCCCAATGGGCCAAATTACCAAAATTCTCTCATAACAAAATATACACCCATATGCATGCATTTATCATCATATAATAATATGATCCACATAATCTTGCATATAATCATATAATGGCACAATAAATCAATTATTGCCCTCCCGGCCTCCTAATCAAGGTCCTAAACCTTATTAGGAAATTTGGGTTGTTACAGTGGCACTTACTGAGGAGTGCAATGCGATACTTCAAAAGAAGCTACCTCCCAAGCTTAAATATTTAGGTAATTTCAACATTCCATGCTCTATAGGGGGTTAAATGCTGAGAAAAGATTTATGTGATTTAGGGGCCAGTATAAATCTAATGCCTCTATCTATTTTTTGAATGTTAATATTGGGAGAGGCTCGACCTACTACCGTGTCTTTGCAAATGGCAGATCAATCACTGGCTCATTCGAGGGGGGTCATAGAAGATGTGTTCGTAAAGGTCGATAAATTCATCTTTCTTGCAGATTTTATTTTTCTTGATATGGAGGAAGATGAAAATATTCCAATTATTCTTTGAAGGCCATTTTTAGCAACTGGTGAGGCCTTAACAGATGTGCAAAAAGGAGAGTTGAAGTTGTGGGTGCAAAAAGAAGAGGTAACATTTAATGTTTTTGCAACGGAGGTTCCATCTTGTTGTAGAGTTTATGTGGTGGAAAGTAAGGGTGATAAGCTGAAATTTACTAAGAATAAATCTATGGTTTAAGGTGGAAAGCGAACAGCTCGTCATAAAGTGAAAAAGATCTTTAGCGAGAAAGCTCGATTGTTTCATGAGTGGTGGAAAGTTCCAAAAATGTGCAATATCAAGAAACGAGTGTCTTCTCATGATACTATGGCTCTTAAGGACATGAGGGGTAGTTTGGATCCAAGTTGAATTTAAGAAAGTGATCAACGTCCGGCTAAATGATGTCAACGACAGCGCCCTTGACAGGCATCTCAAGTTTATGTTTTCGTTATTTTTTATTTTATGCTATTTTTAGTTGAACAATTTTATTTTATTTTTGTTTAGTTTTGGAAAATATTTTATGTAATTAGAACTGTGAAAAACGTGAAAAAAGTAGCAAAATAGCAAAAAACGTATAAAGTAGAGCCGCAGCTCTAATGTGATTAGGAGGGGAGGAGCTAGAAAATTTGAATTAGAGTCACAACTCAAGGAGTTAGAGCTGCGGTGCTACCTAAGTCAGAGGCGTTGAGGATTTCGGGAGAAATTAGAGCCACAACTCTATGGAGTGGAGTCGCAACTCTAGGGAAATTAGAGAGAAAATGCTGAGAAGTGTCAAAATTAGAGTCGCAGCTCTACACACCATCGCCACGGCACCAATTGGGCCCAAAAACAAAATTTAAGGGTTTTATAAAAAATTAAACAAAAATTTAGCACAACTCCAATTCCACGCTACCTCCTCCATTTTAATGTTATCCAATGGGGTCTTAGGTAAGTCTCTTCTTTTTATTTGCGTTTACCATTGAGGACAATGTTAGTCTTATGTTTGGGGGAAGGGATTTATTTTTAGCTTTGATGTTCTTTGTTGTTTTTCAAGTTTAGTATTAGATATTATTGTGTTTGAGTATATTTTTCATGATATTGTTTGAATGTAAACCAAGATGATAATTTGTTGCCGATGAGATAGTGTGAATGTTATGCTGTATAATCCAGAGGAAGAGTTGTGCCTATAAAAATAATCTGTGTGCTTGATTGAAATACTTTGTAACTTCACCATGGTTAATTGAATACTTGTTTGAACTAATGCTCATAGCTGTAAATGTGGGATTTGAACTTTGTATATGCATGTTGAATTTGGATTGTACAAATTGAATTTTTTCTAGAACTTGCTTGCTTGCTATTCGAGACGAAATCCTAAACAATACAAACTAAAGAAAAGGATGTAGGCCATCTTTGAAATGATTGAGCCTTTCAAGCTAACCCTTATATATTTTTATCTCTAGTTACCCTTTTTGAGCCTTATAATTGACCTTTTTAATTGTTTAACACATGTTTTTAGCCTATACTTGCAACATTGTATTCATTATTCCCTTTGTCCTATACCATGAGCATAAAAACATATATTTTGATTGAAGGGGGGAGTGAATGTTTAAGGGACGTGTGTAGAAACATGTGGTTACTTAGTGAATAAAGAAAAAAGAAAAAAAAAGAGAAAATAAATGATGAGTTCAAATTAAACTACATTCCTTAAGTTATTTACTCAAAAATCTAAGTTCGAGGGAATGTAGTTTCAAAAAGAAGAAGAAAAAATGTGATGAATAAATAGTCAACTTTTCTCAATCTTGAAAACGAAGAAAAAAAGGGGGTAACAGTGGGATGTGAAGTTGAGTTAAAGGGATAGGTTGTTTGGTTTGAATGCTTATTTTATACATGAGCCTAAAATGTCTTCTAATCCACCTTTACCTAGGCCATCTATTACAAGCTTTGTAAAGTCCTATTTTTTTTAAGTATGTATTTGTTTACATTAGTGGAGAATAGTAAGTATAGCAAGCATATGGAATAACCGTGTTGAGTGGATTGATGGTGAGAATTTTGCATGCAAAGATTGGTTCAATTGTTTACATTTATTGGTTATGAGTGGACGAGCATGAGTACTGATGGATTACAGTTAATGGGTGAAGTATTTTGATTGAAATTCTAGATTAATATTTGAAGTGGCACGTGTTGACAGTGAGAACTCGTCAAAGATGTTAGGTCGGAATACTCAAAGCTTAGTAAGAAGATAACTAAATAAGAACTTAGAATGGATTTGAGGAAAAAATAAATGCATATCAACAATGGAGTAAATATACGTATATTGCTTGTTAGCCTGAGTATACAATGAATTTTCCAACCCCTTAGTTTGAGTGGTCGAAGCCTATTTATAGAGGAGCTCTAATGGCCCCTGATACAAGGTGGTCCCAGGGGACAAGATCACGCATAGGTACATTGTCAGGGTAGTGGTGCAAGAATTTGTGGTGTCGGCTCTAGTACATGGTCGGGGGTTATCAGGTAGTGCCTCCACTCTTTGTATGGGTTTGTACCACCATTGTATGTCGGACAAAGATGTCAGGGTCATGGCTTTGTCCTTCTCAGGGTTGTACACCCCGGGCTTATACATGATTTCATGCCTGGTGGTCCCCCTCACCTTTCCAAAGTAAGTATTTTCTCCAGACTTCTTTATATTTTGGTAAGTGTCGAACCAGACTTCTTTTCTCCAGGCCCTATTTCCAGGTGTAGTGTAGAGTCCAAGAACTTTACTTAGCTAATTATTTAGTAGTATTATAGTATGTATAGTATTATCTTTGTAACGGTGGATTTTTGGTTCAGACCGGGAATTATTTGGACACTCATAGTAGTACTTATAGATTTTCTAAGTTTAACCTATAGTTTAAGAATATTAAGTATAAACCTAAGGTTTGATTATATGACTGATATTAAGGATAATATTTGTTGTACTATAAGGTTTAGATGAGGACCAATAGGATTTTAAGCACATGTTATGAATGGATGATTAAGAATTAAGTATTTTGAGGATTAAATTTAATAAGGAGTAAAGTTTGAATGTTATAAGGTAAGTCAGCAGCTTTGAATACGTTGAGGGCTTAGTCAAGGCTGTTTACTCCATTCAAACTTAGCTAAAAATGTGTAATTTCGTGTTTAAATATTCAGCGTGTGCCGATATATCGCAGCACGTAGATACGGAAAACACGAAATGATGCACGGTCGCCTCGGGCATACTGGCCCAAGCGATATATCGCCTACAGGGGGCGATATATCGCCTCCTTCAGCATGATTCAAATGTTTTTGAATTCTTTTTCCTTTCAGCCATTCAACTTCTTCATAAGTCCAACATCTTTTGAACGAGTCTTCAGCCTCTGTTGAACGATTATTCAAATTATTTTCACCTAAAAAACTATTATTTTTATTCAAGTAAAATTAAGATTCCTTCATTCCCAAACTCTATAAATAGGACCTAGTACCCAGCCATTATTCACCTTTTACTCTAAGTTCAGAAGCTGCAAGTGCTAGGAGAGTGTGAGAGTTAAACACTTGGGTGGGGAAATCATAAGCTTAATCATCTTAAGCTTATCAAACACTTTGGGAAGTAAGATTTCATAGTATTTCGGTTCGAGGGTTAGATTGATCTACAAGTCCTCAAGGTATTCAACACACTCTAGTTCATTGGTTTTATGTTATGTTTCCCTTCTCTTAGTCTTCTACTCAGTCTTCTAACCTCATTCTTATTTTGGTTAGGAAATCTAAGTTCTTGAGCGCATAAGTTTTGGTAAGTATGTTTCTCAATGGTTTAGTCTTCCCATTCCTTTTCATCTCTTTTTCTTCATTAGACTCACTCTTTTTCATAATGGTTATTAGGAGTGTTCCAAAGTCCCAACGCTGTCCACATATCCCGGTAACTTTGGTAAGGAAAATAGGATAGAAATGCATATGTTATATGTTTTATATGTTATCTTATGTTTCTTATGTTATCATAAGTGTTATGATATGTATGTTTGTAGGCTTGGGCATATGACCCATATGACTAACAAGACCCCAAATAGATTATGGGCATATGACCTACTTAGCTAGTAGGACCCCACTAATCTCATGGGCATATGACTTGTTTAGTCTATGGGACCCCAAGTAATAATGGCCATTATAGTATGTGTATGTAATAAGTGTTATGTTATGTCTTTATGTTTATTATGAAATTTATGTATATGAAGTATGTGTTAGATTTTCCTTGCTGGGCATTAGGCTCATTCCTTTTTGTTTATATGTGCAGGAAAATAGCTATAGTGGCGGTAAGATTCGTGGATGCTTGGGAGAATGTGTATCGGTGATGAATGGATTCAAGGAGTCGAGAGTTCGATTTCGAGGATGTAGTCTTTTTATTTATGGTTTATGTGTAATTTTACGCATTTGTTATGTAATCCTTTTTATTTTAAATTATGTTATGTTTTTTTTTTAAAACAATGGGGTCCCATATCCTGCCTTGAGTTATGTAAGTTTTACTAAGGATTTGTATGTATAGTTTCGTTAATGGTCCAAATGTCTAGAGTAGTGGGTCATTACAGTTGGTATCAGAGAAAACGGTTCCTTCGCATGAAGTTCTCCTCGATACACACGCTCAAAGCTCCGAATCTGACCGCTAAGTAAGTGTTTAAGTTACAAGTTATTTTCCCTATGTGTATAGCTAACAACTTTAGTGTTTATGTTTTCAGTTAAGTATGAACGGAGCTTTAACCTACCAAGATATCCGAGCCATTAAGGCCTTAAAAAGAATAAGGGAGCCAAGGAACACCGTAGGAACACTAGAGAAAATCACTCGGAGATTGATCTTGTTCCACAAAGAGATAGGTCACCTTCAAGAGTCTAAGCAAATCATGATGAGAGCTGCAGAACAATATACCCTTGTAATTAGGCTTTTAAAAGATTTTCCTTCAGTAATTTTAACTTTAGAAGAAATATGGGAGACTATAAATAATGATGATGACTTACAAGCAGCCCTAAGATATTATTCTCTCATACTTAGGTTCACCTATGATTTAGAGTTTCAATTCACTAATGAGCAACAACATAGGATCTTCTTGAATCTTCCCCGAGGAAATTTTGAGGCTCAAGACAATGATGATTATGAGGAGATAGATGACGATATGCTAGATGAGGGATCGGATGTAGAAGATCCCGATTTTTAGATTAATAGTTTTTATTGTTTGTTTTATTTACTTTTTATTTTATGATTGTAATAAGTGAAAACTATTTTTCCAAATGAATAACATGTTATTTTATTTTCATGTATGAGTTTGATTTTATTTTTGCAATCATAATAAATACTAAATAAAATGAATAATGACTAAGTTGGGTGAGGGTGGATACAAATCAATGAACCAAGTTTCCTTATTGAGAGTTAGGGGGCCTTAGTAGTGGGAACGATTTTACTGATCCCAGCCCTCCCTCAATATGGTTAACTTTGGGACAAAGATAAGTTTCGAGCCTGAGGATTAAGTCATATAGGATGATTAGAAACACACTTAGAAAATAAAGATGACTTGTTTTTCTAAGTATAGAAACCCACTCTAAATATAAATAAAGACTTATATAATTTTTCATAAAAACTCATAATAAATAGGTCCGAGATATGTTTGTTTTAGAATAAGTTTTTGCCTTAGAGCCTATTAGGTAAAGTTCTAACATGTTTCTTTCAACTGTTAGAACTCTGCTACGATGTCGCTCCGAAGATCTGCACGCACCAACGGAAATGCCTCCAACGATGTTCCAGCGACCAATGAAGTCCCTCCCGTTCGCCGAAGGGGAGTGCGTGCTACTGCTCGCCGCAACGCGCTGGCACCGCCAGCTGACAACACTGCGGAGATTTCCAGACTGCGACAGCAAGTCGAGGAACTTCTGCAGCAACAACGCCAACAGGCTCAATCTCAGCCTCAGCCTCTGCCACAGCCACAGCCGTAGCCACAGCAAATGGCCCCAACACCCCAACAAGTTGGTCCATTTGGGGGATGGCCAATGACGAACTACGCGCCGTATCCAGTACAGCACATGGAGCCAGTGTATGAGAGGTTCCGCAAGCAGCATGCTCCAAACTTCGAAGGGACTACAGACCCCTTTGAAGCGGAAGAGTGGCTAAGGAATGTGGAGCCGATTCTGACACACATGAACCTTAGTAATGCGGACCGCATATCCTGCGTCTCGTCCTTGCTCAAGAAGGATGCCAGGATATGGCGGGACTTGGTCAAGCAATCCCATGATGCTACTACCATGACATGGACCCGATTTGTGGAGCTGTTCCACAAAAAGTACTACAACTCAGCTGTACTCGCGTTAAGAGTTGAGGAGTTTGCCAACCTGAAGCAAGGAAATTTAACAGTGGCAGAGTATGCTCGTCAGTTCGACCGCTTAGCAAAGTTCGCCTCTGAGATGGTTCCAACCGATTTTCTGAGGGTGAACAAGTTTGTTAGAGGACTTCGACCGAAGATCGAGATGGGGGTTAAGCTAGCCAACCCGGGGAACACTACATATGCCGACATTCTGGAGACGGCAATCGAAGTAGAAAGGTTGCAGGCCAATGTAAGCAAAGAAGAAGCCAGTAAGCCGGAACCCAGGCAGCAGAGCCAACCTCAGGCCAGTCGGAACAACAACAACCATAATGGCAACAATCAGTCCAGCAACAACGGTAACGGCCAGAAAAGACGGCATCCGGATAACAAGAAGTTCGACAGCGATAAGAAGGCAAGTACGAATAATGGGGGAAATAGGCCGGGCTACGTGGAATACCCGCCATGTGCTAAGTGTCAGAAGAAGCATCCCGGAGAATGCCACGCCAACACCAAGGAGTGTTTCAACTGTGGTCAAGAAGGGCATCGTAAAAGAGATTGTCCTCAGCAAAAGCTAGAAGGGAAGAAGGATGAAAAGATGGCTCCTGCTAGGGTTTTTGCTTTAACCCAAGGAGAGGCTGATGCTAGCAACAAGGTGATCACAGGTCAGGTTTCTATCCTCAATAACTTATGTCATGTATTATTTGATTCGGGAGCCACTCACTCGTATATCTCGTTAGGAATGATAGAAAAACTAGACAAACCTAGTGAAAGATTTAGAACTAGGTTTGTAACCGAGTTGCCTTCGGGCAAAGTAGTTCTATCATCACGAATAGTACGAGGCGTACCGATCAAGATTGAGGACATAGAACTAGAAGGAGACCTGATAGAACTAGTGATCAAGGACTTTGACGTGATATTAGGCATGGATTGGCTAGCACGGCATGGCGCAACCATCGACTGCAAATGCAAGAAGGTGATGTTCGAGACTCCTGACGGCCAGAAACTATGCTTCATGGGACAAGCTTCAGGATTACGCACCCCGTTAGTGTCATCTCTCAAAGCTCAGAGAATGATGGAGAAAGGATGTCAAGCATTCTTAGCCAGCATCACGAACGTGGAAAGGGAGACGCCGCTTAAGGTTGGAGATGTTCGAGTTATACAAGAATTTCCAGAAGTATTTCCCGATGACTTGCTAGGATTTCCGCCAACTAGAGAAATAGACTTCACGATAGAATTAGTACCAGGCACCGAGCCTATCTCTAAGGCACCATACCGGATGGCACCTACGGAACTCAAGGAGTTAAAGACGCAGCTACAAGAACTCCTAGACTGGGGTTTTATTAGGCCAAGCCATTCACCATGGGGAGCTCCGGTACTATTCGTGAAGAAGAAGGACGGAAGTATGCGGATGTGCATAGACTATCGTGAGCTGAATAAAGTAACGATTAAGAACAAGTACCCGCTACCTCGGATCGACGATTTGTTTGATCAACTCTGAGGTGCGACAGTATTTTCAAAGATCGACTTACGGCCAGGATATCATCAGCTCAAGGTAAAGGGAGAAGATATTCCTAAGACAGCCTTTAGGACTCGTTATGGACATTACTGGAATGACAAGTGTCAGGAAAGCTTCCAATTGCTTAAGGATAAGCTTTGCTCAACACCAGTACTCAGTGTACCGACACCCAACGATAAATTCGTAGTCTACTGCGATGCATCGAAGCAAGGATTAGGATGCGTGCTGATGCAAAATGACAAAGTAATAGCCTATGCCTCACGTCAATTAAGGAGTAGGAGCAACGCTGTAATGCCCTACTACCTTAGAGCCGTTACTTAGTGAGTTTAAAATAGAAATCGTGCTTTTGACTGACTCTAAGTGGTTTCTAAAACCAAAAGTGTGAATAAGCCAGAGTTTAAGGCTGTACTCTTTGGAAATGTTTAGTTTCATTGAAAACGTTAAGTATAAAACATCTGGGATCCCAAAATAAGGTTTACAAAATATTTACAACTCAAAAATAGATTTACACTTGATCAACTATCAAAAGAATGGTTTAATACAGCCATATACAAAATGCCCCCAACCAAAGCAGTCGGGCAGGCCGAACATGTACGCGCCGCCCCCACGCTCTCCATACTCATGGCCGGTTGACTGACTCCTTGCTTTTACCTGCCACACGGAGCACCCGTGAGCCGAAGCCCAGCAAGAAAACCCAAATAGTACATAACATATGCAAATAATATAGCTGGCATAATTCACTGATAAATAGGAAAACCATCAGATTAAACAAGCACGGCCATGCCGCCCCAGAGGCCTTACCAAAGCTTGGGGTCTCGGTCCTCACCGTAGGATAACTCATGTATCCCTTGGGGTCCCACCCTGGCTATAGCATCCCATGTGCTGAGCGTTACTTCCGGCCCCAAGGCCGTACCCGGCCTTCGCCGCTCTCGGCCTTAGCCGTTCATTTCATTATAATCACACATATAATACATTCAGAAATAACCATTCAAACATATAATAGTTCATCTAAGATTACACATTTGCACATAATACAATCTAGGGCCATGCCCTGCAATCACACAGTGGGCCCATGCCCTATTCTCGGGTGTTACGATTTTCTTACCTTTAGATTCGGTAGCCTTGATCACCTGACTCCTTGAGCACGATCCTACCCGAGCCCTAGCGCTTACCTAAGCAAAATCCACAAGTCAAAGTCATTACCAAACCTCGAGTCCAAAACCTATCCTCGGGACCAATCCCGAGCCCCCGGGGAGTCCTAGATCCCCAAAACAAAGTGGCGGAATCGAGCCCCGAACCCTAGGTCAAAATCCCTTTACAAAAGCCCAAAAATCCCCTCTGTGAACAGTGCAGCGCTACAGCGCTCAAAAGAGGGCGCTGTAGCGCTACAAGCAGAACCACCCCATCAGAACAGGGGCTAGCGCTACAGCGCCCCCTGACTAGCGCTGTAGCGCTAGTTGCAGCCAGACCAAAACCAAAAATCGCATCTTGCGATTTTCTTCTCCCATTTCAACTCCAAACTTGCCCAAACCTTTTCCAAACCCAAAAACACACATATCCACACCTCACACTCATCCCAAGCATCCCAAGAACTCAATCCCAAGCTCAAGCAACCCAAAACTCAAAATCTAACACAATGAACCCAAAAACCATAAATTCACTCAAACAACAAGGATAGGGTCTTAGAAATCATACCGTGGGTGGAATTTCGACCTTGAATTGAACCCTAGACCTCCTTGGCTTGCACCTTCACAACCTTGACCTGTTTTCCCCAAAAACCCCATCCATTTAGCTCAAATACACAATCCAAACCAGTCAAGCCCTAAGACAGAAAATCCCCAAGAACTTACCTTAATTTCTGATGTGATCTTGCTAATCCCTTGTAAATCCTCAAGTCTAGCTTAGGATCCTTGATGCTCAGCCTACCCTAGCTCTCCACTGAGCTTGACACCAAGAAAAGTGAAGGAATTTGGTTGGGAGAGCCACAAACCGTTATTGGACAAACCCCTTCAGCTTTTCTCTTTCTTCTTCTTTCTTTTCAGCCTATAACTCCTTTTTCTACAAAATCCACTAAGTAAAAAGCCCTCCTTTAATTCATCTCTTACAAGCCTAAAGACCAAAATGCCCTCCCTTACTAATTCTAAACCTTTATGCCCATAAAGGGGCATTTTAGTCATATTACCCAAATTCCCACTAATTCCTCAAGTGTTCCTAATAATTCCCGCTCGCTACCCAATACCTGATTAATCATCAAATATACATTCCTCATCATCAAGATTAACCTCAATATATTTCCAAATTCTCATTTAAACTCCCCAGGCTTAACCCAAGCCGGGTATAGATTCCCGCTTTGACTTTTCCGCTAACCCGCTCACTCTAGGATCGTCTCGAGTCATGGATCACCGGTATCAACACAAAACATGCCCAAAATGGCCAGATTACAATTATGTTCAATCAGGTCTACATGCATACTAATTCACATAGTCATGCATCACAAATAATCAAATAGTCAAATAACGTGCATTAAACCATAGTCATGCATTAAACTCATAAAAGTCACACACAGAATCCCATTATGCCCTCCAGGCACACTACTCAAGGCCCTTAAGCCTTAATAGTGAATTTGGGGTCGTTACAAACGCTATCCAACTCACGATATGGAGTTGGCAGCAGTGGTCTTTGCGTTAAAAATCTAGCGCCATTATCTTTACGGAGAACGGTACGAGATTTATACGGACCACAAGAGTTTAAAATACTTCTTTACGTAGAAGGAGCTCAACATGAGGCAGCGCAGGTGGTTGGAGTTAGTCAAGGATTACGACTGCGAAATCCTATACCACCCAGGAAAGGCGAACGTGGTTGCCGATGCGCTTAGTAGGAAAAGCTATGGGAATTTAGCAGCCTTATCCGGAATAGAAAAGTCGCTACAGCAGGAGCTTATCAGTGCCGGAATAGAAGTGGTTGTAGGCAAGCTGGCTAATTTGTCTATCCAATCGAATTTGTTAGAGGATATACGAATTGGTCAGGGACATGACGACACACTAGCAGCACACATGGATGCAGTCAGACAAGGCAAGACTACAGATTTCTCAATATCTAGCCAAGGCTTATTGAGATATAAGGATCTGGTATGCGTGCCAAATGATCAAAGTATTAAGAAGACGATTCTGGAAGAAGCGCACAGCACCCCGTACTCAGTTCATCCAGGGTCTACCAAGATGACTCATGACATCAAGGCAATCTATGGGTGGCCAGGGATGAAGAAGGATAGAGCGGAGTATGTATCTAAGTGTCTGGTATGCCAGCAAGTGAAAGCGGAGCATCAGCGCCCTGCAGGTTTATTGCAACCGCTTAGCGTACCAGAATGGAAGTGGGACGATATAGCTATGGACTTCATAACGGGTTTGCCAAGGACGAATAAGCAGCATGATTCCGCTTGGATAGTAATAGATAGACTAACCAAGTTGGCTCATTTCCTGCCTGTTAGAACTTCATACACGACAGACCAATATGCAGACATCTACATCCAAGAGATTGTATGGCTGCATGGAGTCCCCAAGACGATAGTGTCAGATAGAGGATCGGTGTTTACATCGAGATTTTGGGGAAGTTTACAGCAAGCTATGGGTACTAAGTTAAGTCTTAGTATAGATTTTCATCCTCTGATAGAGGGGCAGTCTGAGCGTATGATTCAGATTTTAGAAGATATGCTACGCGCGTGTGTACTTGATTTCGGAGGATCATGGAACAAGTACTTGCCGCTAATCAAGTTCTCGTACAACAACAGCTACCAGTCAGCGATCGGGATGGCACCTTATGAGTTGCTATATGGAAGAAGGTGCCGATCACCGTTGCACTGGGACGAGGTAGGAGAAAGGCACCTTCTAGGTCCCGAAGCTGTTAGACAAGCTCAAGAAGCAGTAGCGCTTATTAGATAGCGTATGCTTGCTGCTCAAAGCCGTCAGAAAAGCTATGCGGATACCAAGCGACGCGATGTGGAGTTCCAAGTTGGAGATTAAGTCTTCCTTAAGATATCTCCTATGAAAGGTGTCACACGGTTCGGGAAGAAAGGCAAGCTTAGTCCCCGATTCATAGGTCCTTTTGAGATATTGGATAAAGTGGGACCAGTTGCATATAGACTAGCCCTACCGCCAGCACAAGCCGATAGTCACAACATCTTCCACATCTCGATGTTACGTAAATATGTGTCAGACCCATCTCACGTCCTCAAGTACGATACGATAGCACTCTAGAAAGACTAAAGTTACGAGGAACGACCGGTTAGCATCCTAGATAGGGGGATGAAGCAGTTACGGTCCCAGAGCTTTCCTATAGCCAAAGTCCTATGGAGTAATAGTTCTGCACGAGAGGCAACGTGGGAGTTGGAAGAGGACATCCAGGCGGTATCCGGAGTTATTTGATAAGTAAATTTCGAGGACGAAATTCTTTTTAGTAGGGGAGAATTGTAGAGTCCAAGAACTTTACTTAGCTAATTATTTAGTAGTATTATAGTATGTATAGTATTATCTTTGTAACTGTGGATTTTTGGTTCAGACCGGGAATTATTTGGACACTCATAGTAGTACTTATAGATTTTCTAAGTTTAACCTATAGTTTAAGAATATTAAGTATAAACCTAAGGCTTGATTATATGACTGATATTAAGGATAATATTTGTTATACTATAAGGTTTAGATGAGGACCAATAGGATTTTAAGCACATGTTATGAATGGATGATTAAGAATTAAGTATTTTGAGGATTAAATTTAATAAGGAGTAAAGTTTGAATGTTATAAGGTAAGTCAGCAGCTTTGAATACATTGAGGGCTTAGTCAAGGTTGTTTACTCCATTCAAACTTAGCTAAAAATGTGTAATTTCGTGTTTAAATATTCAGCGTGTGCCGATATATCACAGCAATAGGGGGCGATATATCGCAGCACGTAGATACGGAAAACACGAAACGATGCACGGTCGCCTCGGGCATACTGGCCCAGGCGATATATCGCCTACAGGGGGCGATATATCGCCTCCTTCAGCATGATTCAAATGTTTTTGAATTCTTTTTCCTTTCAGCCATTCAACTTCTTCATAAGTCCAGCATCTTTTGAACGAGTCTTCAGCCTCTACTGAACGATTATTCAAATTATTTTCACCTAAAAAGCTATTATTTTTATTCAAGTAAAATTAAGATTCCTTCATTCGCAAACTCTATAAATAGGACCTAGTACCCAGCCATTATTCACCTTTTACTCTAAGTTCAGAAGCTGCAAGTGCTAGGAGAGTTTGAGAGTTAAACACTTGGGTGGGGAAATCATAAGCTTAATCATCTTAAGCTTATCAAACACTTTGGGAAGTAAGATTTCATAGTATTTCGGTTCGAGGGTTAGATTGATCTACAAGTCCTCAAGGTATTCAACACACTCTAGTTCATTGGTTTTATGTTATGTTTCCCTTCTCTTAGTCTTCTACTCAGTCTTCTAACCTCATTCTTATTTTGGTTAGGAAATCTAAGTTCTTGAGCGCATAAGTTTTGGTAAGTATGTTTCTCAATGGTTTAGTCTTCCCATTCCTTTTCATCTCTTTTTCTTCATTAGACTCACTCTTTTTCATAATGGTTATTAGGAGTGTTCCAAAGTCCCAACACTGTCCACATATCCCGGTAACTTTGGTAAGGAAAATAGGATAGAAATGCATATGTTATATGTTTTATATGTTATCTTATGTTTCTTATGTTATCATAAGTGTTATGATATGTATGTTTGTAGGCTTGGGCATATGACCCATATGACTAACAAGACCCCAAATAGATTATGGGCATATGACCTACTTAGCTAGTAGGACCCCACTAATCTCATGGGCATATGACTTGTTTAGTCTATGGGACCCCAAGTAATAATGGCCATTATAGTATGTGTATGTAATAAGTGTTATGTTATGTCTTTATGTTTATTATGAAATTTATGTATATGAAGTATGTGTTAGATTTTCCTTGCTGGGCATTAGGCTCATTCCTTTTTGTTTATATGTGCAGGAAAATAGCTATAGTGGCGGTAAGATTCGTGGATGCTTGGGAGAATGTGTATCGGTGATGAATGGATTCAAGGAGTCGAGAGTTCGATTTCGAGGATGTAGTCTTTTTATTTATGGTTTATGTGTAATTTTACGCATTTGTTATGTAATCCTTTTTATTTTAAATTATGTTATGTTTTGTTTTTAAAACAATGGGGTCCCATATCCTGCCTTGAGTTATGTAAGATTTAACATTGGTTTTTTACAAGTTTTTAATAAAGTTATGGTATTTTCGCAAATGTAAGTTTTACTAAGGATTTGTATGTATAGTTTCGTTAATGGTCCAAAAGTCTAGAGTAGTGGGTCATTACATGTAGGGCCTGGAAATAGGCATGTACGAGGATTGGAGATGCGTTTGGCTTGGGGATTCACGAGACTATGCGAGACCCTTGGTGCCTCATTGGGTGCATACGCGTGATAGGCCTCGCTATGCGAGGCCCTTGGGTCTCTAGGGTCCATGTAGAGCGGCTAGGAGGGACATGTGCACACAACGCTTGGGTATTAACGAGGCTCAGGGATGGGTCTCATTATGTGAGACCCTTGGTGCCTCGGCGGGTGCATACCTGTGACAGCCCTCGCATAGCGAGGCCCTTGGTGCCTCACTAGGTGCATACGCGTGATGGGCCTAGCATAGTGAGGCCCTTGGTGCCTCACCAGGTGCATACGCATGACAGCCCTCGCATAGCAAGGCCTTTGGTGCCTCTAGGGTCTGGACAGAGTGGCTAGGAAGGACATGTGCAGTCTTGGGTATTCACGAGGTTCGAGATGGGTCTCACTATGTGAGACCCTTGGTGCCTCGGTGGGTACATATGCATGACAGGTCCAGCATATCATGGCCCTTGGGTTTCTAGGGTTCATGCGGAGCATCTTTGAGGAAGTTCCTTGCATAGTGAGGCCCTGTATCTCGACACTTAGTCGCTCGCCGATGCCCTTCTTAGACTTCTGTTAGGGAGACCTTTCTTCCTTGATGTCCCAACTTAGCGTCTTGGCTAATGGTGATTGAGGGGAAAATTATTCCATATTCACATACACTATGCTATGTGAGGCCCCATACGTATGCAAGGCCCTCTTCTCAAGTGCCTTGCTTCTTCAACGAATTTCCCACATTCACATATGCCCCCGAGTCTATAAGTATACTTTTAAGTGTTCTTGTAGACTCTTTAACATGTGTTTTGTGTAATATGTATGGCATTCATGCTTCGCCCTTTCTTGAAGGAGCATGGAAGACTAACCTTTTGAATGATATCTTGGAATGTATGGGGAAACACAAAATGGGCATTGGTGGTGTCTTTCTTTGCAATTCATAAAGAAACACAAAAACCAACTAACTTTGGTTGTCATCCAAGTATGCCCTTGAGATGTGATAAGAACCAATCATTTCCAAGCACAGATCCCAAGGTTGCCAAGGCTCTTGATCTCCACCATCCATCTAAATTTGATCCAATGGCTAGAAAGCCTTGACTTTCCTTATAAATATCCTAAGACTTGAACCCACTTCTTCACACCAAGACTTGTTTAGCCTAGTGGCATTCCTTCTTCACACCAACCCTGACATCGACCTGTCTCCCTTTGGAGATTATGCAATTAGGAAAATCTCTAAGTGGAAAGGTCAAGGTTGAAACCCGCAGATCCCTCTTCAAGGCCTATTTGCATACATATATGTTGTTGCCGTGTAATCCTCCATATTGTTTTCCTTTTGTTTTTAACTCCTCATAAATCTTTAATGGTGCGCAGAACTCTTGATTTGTATGTCCTTGTTTGTTTTTTATATCGACTATTAGGATGCATTGGCCTTTCTAGCCTTTGTAGTTCTCTTTTGATTATTAAACTTAAGGGACTTTAGTAAGTCCCTCTTATTATTTTTTTGATGAATTCATTATCTCTTCCTTGGTCTGATGATGATAGTATTTTTAGTGCACCTTGCCTATACTTGTAAGGACATGTTAACCCCTTGGGTTCTTGGTATCCTTTTATATTCTTTGCGTGTGCTTGTTATTTCTTGTGAGAAGCGTCCTTCTCGTCATTATGCATAGTACTATTTTTACAAGGGTCTCTTTTTGGACCCTTTTTGACTAGACGGCTTGGTGGCCGCTCTAGGCTTATTGGTGGATGCTCTTCCTAAGGCCTTTCCTCTCACAGAGGTATCAACCTTTATTAGAAGGCTCTTCCTGCAGGACCTTTTGACCCTCTTGATGTTAATAAGGGTAGCTAATCCTCATTAACTCAAGAGATGCCTTGCAAGGTTTTCTTCCTTATTTCCTTTTTTTATAAGGGTCTCTTTTAGGACCCTTTTTGGCTGTATACTTTGCCCCTAAGTGGTTGGCGAGATTTATCTCATCGGGCACTTTAATCATTTTTCTCATGCACTTTGATAATTCCATTTGGTGATAGGTACCCGAGAGTTAGATATGTGCTCACGTAAATGAGGTGCGTATCATGCAGATAAGAAACATATTCATTAAAAATTAGCAGAGACATAGGTATCTATGGCAACATTGTTCTTACTACATATCAGGGCATCTAGGTTACCCCTCTAATTCGTAGCTGTTTTTAAGGGGGAGGACTCACAACTATGTTGAGGGCTAACTATGGTAACCCTTTTGATTTAGCATACTAAAAGTGGAGCTTTATCTGATGCTCCCCTCCAGGCGTGTATGCCCACCCATCGGTTCTAATCTCCTCCATAACTTTGGGGTTGAACTCACGTGGATTTTCCCATCACCATAGGTTCTGGTGATTTCATGACTGTGCTGAGGGACAGGCTATAACATTCCCTTTCTTCTTTATGTTCCCCATTCACGCTCGCTACTCCCCCAGGAGTTGGGAATTTTATGGCCAAGTGGTATACCAGGGTGATCGCTTTTAATTCTCTCAGGGAGGGTCTCCCTAATAGCGCGTTGAAGGTCGAGGAACAGCTTCCCACGAAAAAATGTGTCATTATAGTGGTCTGTCTAGGCAGCTCTCCCATGGTGAGGGCTAACTTGATTGTGCCCAGGGGCTGTATTGAGTCTTCTGTTAACCCATACAGGGAGGTGTTGTAGGATTTTAAGTTCCTGATACCCAGTCCCATCTTCTCTAAGGTCGGGCAATATAGGATGTCTATGGAGCCCGCATAGTCTACTAGAACTTGATGTACCTTCATGTTGGCCAGCTGTACACTTAACACCAAGGGGTCATTGTGTGGAAAATGCACACCACGCACGTCTTCTTCGGTGAAGGTTATTAAGTCGTTTTCCCCTTTAAAGTTTTTTGGCGGTCGTTGTTCTAAGCTTAGCATGCACAGGGGTGGACTTCGTCAGGCTTCCTTGGCGTATCTATATCGCCCCTTTCTTGATTCTCCTCCGAATCCTGGCCCTCCAAAGATCGTCCTCACCCCTCCTTACACCTCTGGAGCTACACCTCGTGCTTGTGGCGAGGGTGGTTTATCATTTGATCTTTCATTTTCTCTTCTGACGTATCTACCCAAGTGCCCTCTGCGTATGAGTTCCTCAATTTCCACCTTTAAATGAGTGCATTCCGTTGTGGTGTGGCCAATGTCTTTATGATACTGACAGTACTTTTCGTGGTCTCTCTTTGACTGATCTCTCTTCATTGGTGGGGGTCTCCTGAAGGGGACCTGATTCTCGTTCGCTACAAAGATATGCTCCCTAGTATGTGCTAGGTCAGTGCAGAAGGTGTGGGATGTTTGCCTAGGATTACCTCCGTGTTTGTGCTTCCTCTTGTTGTCATCTCTTGGGCCTTCATACACCCTTTTCTTTTTTGTGTCATTTGAACCTTCAGAGGCTGAGGGCTTGACAAGTGATGCCTTCAGGTTCTCATGGCCATCTTTGACATGAATGTACTTTTGTACCCGTTCGTAGAAATCGTTTAAGTCAATGACTTCCCTTTTGAGCATATTATCCCAAAGCTTACTGCCTGGGTGCACTCCAACCGTGTTTGCCATCTTGAGTTCTCCCCTAGTCAGGCTTCCCACTTTAGCCGCCTCCATGTTGAACCTATGGATGTAGCTCTTCAAGCTTTCTCCTTCACCTTGCTTTATATTAGCGAGGCTAGTGCCCGGCAGGGTATAATCACGTACAACATGATTTTGTTGTAGAAACTCGTTAGAAAATTATTGCCATAAACCAATGGTCCTTGACCGCAGCCTCTTGAACCACTTGTATGCAGGCCCCTTCAGCGTGACAGTGAAACAGTGACACCTTGCTCTGCTATTGATCCCTCTTAGCTTCATGAAATCATTAAAGGAATCCAAGTGGTACTTGGGGTCTGAGGTGCCCTCATATGTGGTCATATGAGGGTCTTTAATGTTAGCTGGGAGTCGTTCCAACTAGATTTCTCATGTGAAGGGTGACTCGTAGTCGAACTCTTCATCTGTAATGTGCCCCCAAGATGTCGTAGCGATCTTGCTCTGAAGGCTCCTCATCACGGTGTCTAGCTCCTGTCGCCTTCTATGCAAAGAGTCCCCCAGCTCAGTAGGGTTGGTCTTTCTCTTCTCTCTACCCTTCGGAGGGGCCATAGGAGGTGTCATCCTTACTTCTGACCTCCTCCCATTAGGTTTTTCTCTTAGGTCAGGGGGCGCCTCCTTACGACCAGCGTCGTCCCTCCGTCTTTGCTCCTGGGAGTATTTCGTCGGCCTAGGTCCCTCATGGTACTTTTTCTGGGGGTTTTTGCTGATGGAAATTCGAGTTCTACCATCGTCTCCGGGGATAGTGGTTTCCCCTCTTTCACGCTCTTTCTCCTTATGCTTTGGAATGGGTATGCTCGACTTTCCTTGCAGAAGGCCATTTAAAACTTCCTGCAGGTTCTCTAGTGTGGTTTCCAGTCTTCGATTCTTTTTGTGTAACTCGCAAATCTTGTCCTCATAGAAGCGAGTCCTTGAGTTAGAACTTACCGAGTGCACTCGGGGACTCTTGCCTGGCCTGTGTGTCGAGGGACCCAAGTCTTGGTGGCCAGAGCTGTGCCACCGGGGGTTGAGGAAGTGGGTGCCTGTTGGCTCTGAATGATCTCTGCCGGGATGGACAGTCGGGGATGATACTTCCTTCTCCTTCCTCAGGGCAGGATGTTCCTTCGGCATATCTCCATGCTTAGGCAAAGGAGGGTCTTTCCTGGAGGCCCTCAGCTGTCCTCCGTCCAGATGAACCTCAACATCTTGTAGTTGACGTAAGCGTTTCGAATGCCTTGGCATTTTTCCTTGCTGGAAGTGATGAAAGAACGTTTGCTTAATACCCGTTCTTCCCACAGACAACGCCAAACTGTTGATGGAAAGAACTCGTCAACGATGTTATGTCAGAAAACTCAAAGCTTAGTAAGAAGATAACTAAATAAGAAATTAGAATGGACTTGAGGAAAAATAAGTGCAGATTAATAATGGAGTAAATATTCGTATATCGCTTGATAGCCTGAGTATACAATGAATTTTCCAACCCCTTACTTTAAGGGGTCGAAGCCTATTTATAGAGGAGCTCTAATGGCCCCTGATACAAGGTGTTCCTAGGGGACAAGATCGTACATAGGTACATTATCAGGGTAGTGGTGCAGGACGTTGTGGTGTCAGCTCTAGTACATGGTCGCGGGTTCTCAAGTAGTGCCTCCACTCTTTGTACGGGTTCGTACCACCACTGCTTGTTGGACACAGATGTCAGGGTCTTGGCTCTATCCTTCTCAGGGTTGTACACCCCGTGCTTATACATGATTTCATGCCTGGTGGTCCCCCTCACCTTTCAAAAGTAAGTATTTTCTCCAGACTTCTTTATATTTTGGTAAGTGTCGAACCAGACTTCTTTTCTCCAGGCCCTATTTCCAGGTGTAGGGCCTAGAAATAGGCATGTACGAGGCTTGGAGGTAGGTGTAGGGTCTAGGGTCCATGCAGAGCGGCTAGGAGGGACATGTGCACGCCATGCTTGGGTATTCACGAGGCTCGAGGATGGGTCTCACTATGTAAAACCCTTGGTGCCTCAGCGAATGCATACGCATGACGACCCTCGTATAGCGAGGCCCTTGGTGCCTCTAGGGTCGGACAGAGTGGCTAGGAAGGACATGTGCACTCTTGGGCATTCACGAGTCTCGGGGATGGGTCTCACTGTGCAAGACCCTTGGGAAAATAATTCTCTGTGGTGGAATAAAATATCTCTCATTTCCCACTCAAATAAATTCTTATAGCGAGGCCCTTGGGTTTCAAGGGTTCATGCGGAGCGTCTTTGAGGAAGTGCCTCGCATAGTGAGGCCCATGTATCTCGACACTTAGTCGCTCACAGATGCCCTTCTTACACTTCTGTCAGGGAGACCTTTTTCCTTGAGGTCCAACTTAGTGTCTTGGCTCATGGTGATTAAGGGGAAAATTATTCCATATTAACATACACTATGCTATGTGAGGCCCCATACGTATGCGAGGCCCTCTTCTCGGGTGCCTTGCTTCTTCAACGAATTTCCCACATTCACAGCACGTTACTTTTCTTTAGAATTATATGCATATGGTATTCACGATATTTTAGGCTATTTTATGGTTGTCAACTTGGTTTGTTTAGGTTTTATTGAGTCTTAGTTGTGTTCTTTACTCGAGGGCGAGTAAAGGATACGTTTAGGATTAGTTTGGTATATTTTTATGGCGTGTTTTAAGATGTAATTTTTGTCTTTTATTTGGTTTTGTGAGACATTATGCGGGTGTTTATTTTGTTTTCAGGATTAAGTGTGATTATTAACGAAATAGCTTAAAATTGGAGATAAAGCGCTTAATTCTTGAAGAAACGGTGTTAAACAGGCTAAGGAATGGAACTGGGCGAAACCGAGGGTCAAATTGATGATTTGGTGAAATTTTGGAATAAGAGATGCAACTCTATGGTGTAGAGCCCCAGTCGTAAGAGTTACAAAGAAGAAAACAAAAGTCAGCCAGATTTAGAGTTGCGGCTCTACCAGAAAGAGTTGCGGCCCTACATACTACAGAGACGAAATCTGGAACGTGAAGCACATTAGAATTTATCTTGTGTTCTATTCGAATTATGATTAATGCTTGTGATTGAGTGGCTGTCTATTACATGATTTATATGATTTTGATTCGGAATCTAAGAAGTGAGAATTGATTATGCTGTAATTGAATATACATAGACTTCATTATAGGAGGAGAGTACCTATTTGGTCTGTGTAGCTTTAGGGTTGTCTTACTTAATGCCTGTCTTATGTTCATTTATCACAGAGATGTAGAAAATTTACATAAGATTGAGACTTGTATATCCTAGTACGAATATAAGTTACTTTTTTTGACCTGCTATCACGAGAGAGAATTGAATAGTACAATTTGTATTACTGAAATATAAAGTGGATGGTATATTAAGTTAATTGCCCTAGTTCATTTAATTATTGAATTCTATTTCCTTTGTTATCTTTTATTCCTGCAATTACGTTCTTATTTCAATAGTTTTACTTAATTCTTATAATCAAATTATTGTTAACCAAATAGAATATTAGGATTAATGTTTGGTACTTGGTAATAATCATTGTGGGTTCGACCTTTCTTACATTATATTTCTTGTTAAACGAACGTGTATACTTGCGTGTAGAAAATTTGTAACAAATACCACATTGAAAGTCGATGTGCAATCCACTACAACAAAGTTTGTTATGATGGTGGTCTGTCTGGGTTGTTCTCCCATAGTGAGGACTAGCTCAATTGTACCTAAGGGTTGTACCGAGTCTCCAGTAAATCCATATGGGGGGTATTACAAGGTTTTAAGTTCTTAATGCCCAAGCCCATCTTCTCCAAGGTAGGGCAATAGAAGATATCTATGATGACACTCCACCTAGCTTCCCTGGCCTATCAATCTTGCCCCTTCCTTAACTCTCCTCCAAACCCTGGACCTCCAAAGACCGTCCTTACTTCTCCTTGCACATCCACAACTCGCTCTTGTGCTCATGGTGAAGCCAGCCTATCGTCAGGTTTTTGGTTCTTCCTTCTAACATACTTTCCAAGGTACCCCCAGCGTATGAGTTCCTCGATTTCCACCCTCAATGGGTACACTCCACTGTGGTCTGGTTGATATCCTTATGGTATAGACAATACTTGCTCGGTTCCCTCTGGGATTGATCCCTTTTCATTGGCGGGGGTCTTTTGAAGGGATCTTGATTCTCATTTGTGATGAGTATATGCTCCCTGGTATCTATCTCGTTTGTATAGAAGGTATATGGCGTTTTCCCATTTTCTCCTCCACGTGTGTGTTTTCTTTGTTGGTCATCCCTCGGCCCTTCATAAACTCTCCTTTTTTTTGCGCCGCTCGAGCCCTCATGAGCCAAGGGTTTAGATGGGGGTTCGATTTTTCCTATCTTGAGGTTCTCATGGCCATCTTCGACGCGAATATATTTTTGTGCTCTTTCATAGAAGTTGTCTAAGTAAGTGGCCTCCCTTTTGAACATATTATCCCATAGCTTGCTGGCCAAGTGCACCCCGGCCGTGATGGCCGTCTTGAGTTCCCCTCGAGTTAGGCTTCCTACTTTAGTTGGTTCCATGTTAAACCTGTGTATATAGCTTTTTAGGCTTTCATCTTTGCCCTGTTTTGTGTTTGCGAGACAGGTACCTGCATAGCGTAGCCACGAACAACATGATGTTGTTTGAGAAACTCATCCCAAAATTGCTGCCACAACCTGATGGACCCTTTTCTTAACCTTTTGAACCACTTGTAAGAAGCTCCTTTCAAGGTGACTACGGAGCAATGACACCTTGCCCTGCTATTGATTCCCCTCAACTCCATCAGGTCATTGAAGGCATCTAAATGGTACTTGGGATCAGTAATACCCTCGTATGGGGTCATGTGAGGCTCCATGAAATTGGCTGAGAGCCACTCTGTCTAGATTTCCCTAATGAAGTGTGATTCGTAATCAAATTCATCATTGTCCAAGTGTCCTCCCGACACGGTAACTATCTTGCTCCAAAGGCTTCTCATCTTGGAGTCTAGCTCTCGTCTCCTCTTATTCAAGGTGTCTTTGAGGTCTGAAGGTTTAGTATTCCCCTTGCATGCATCCTTAAGGGAGCCATGGGAGGTGTCGTCCTTACGTCTAACCTTTTCCTATCGAGCTCCTCCCTTAGGTCAGGGGGTGCTTCTTTGGAGGTGACTTTAGTTCCATTTTTGTGACCAGCGTTGTCCCTCTGCCTTTGTTCTTAGGGTACCTCACTTCCCTAGACCCTTCATGGTGCTTCCTTCGAGAAGTGTTACTAGTGGTCCATGGGGATGGTGGTCTCTCCCTTCTCACACTCCTTACTTTGCTTGGGAAAGGGTACGCTTGACTTCCCTTGCAGTAGGTCGTTCAACACCTCTTGCATTTCTCTAGGGTGGTTTCCAGCCTTTGATTCTTTCTGTGCAACTCACGTATCTCGTACTCATAAATGTGAGTTCTGAAGCTAGAAATCACGGAGAGCACCCATGGATTCTTCTTGGGCCTGCACGTAGAGGGACCTGGGTCCTGGTGGCCGGAGTGTGGTGCAGTCGGTGGTCGAGGTGGAGGACACATACCCAGGCCACCTAGAGGGGCAGCAGATGGTTCTACAGGACCTCCGTTAGGTTGGACAGCAGGGGATGATGCCTCTTCCTCCTCAGGGGCTGGATGTTCTTCCAGCATGCCTCCATTCTCAGGTGGTGGAGGGTCTCTTCTGGAGGCTCTTAGTTTGTTTCTGTCAAGGTGGCTCTCAACATCCTGAGACTTCTGCAGGTGTCTTGAACGCCTTGGCATTTCTTCTTATTGGAATTGATGGAAGAACAGTGGCTTGATACTTGTCCTTCCCATAAATGGTGCCAAACTTTTTACGGTGAGAACTCGTCAACGAATTAAGGTCAGAAAACTCGAAGACTTAACAAGGAACTTATGAACCTAGAAGAACTTGTAGAAACTTAGTGAAAAATTGCAAAAGAACAATGGCAGAAAACTTTTATATTGCTCTTAGAATAGTCTGGTGTTACAAGAATTTCCCAACCCCCCTTTAAAGATCAGAGGAGGCTCTATTTATAGGGGAGCTTTAGTGGCTCTCAGTACAAAAACAGACTCAAGGAGACAAAGAAATAGTGGTACTACAGGGCACTTTAGAGGATCATGGCACATGCGGTAGTGGTGTCAGGCTTTAGGCCTGTCAGTTCTGATTATGGTCGAAGGCATGGGAGGATGTAGTCCTACTCCTAGTACTTTGTACAACCACTAATCCTCTGACTTAGTACGACCACCACTCCTCGGATGGTCGTGTCTAGTTCGTACTCCGTACTACCCAGACCTTTTTCGTACCTCTACTTTGTCTATATCTTGATGAGCCCTTGAGAGCTTGAGTGTAAGGTGCTCATAGCTTGAATATGAGGAGAGACTATGCCTTCAGGCTGTATGGACCTATTGGGCTTGTTTACTCTCAAATTCAATGGTGATCGTAAGCCCGTACTCCAAGGTTGTTGAGGTCCTTGGAATAATCGTCCTACCCTCTAGGAAGCCTCACATGCATTCCAAGGTCTTGAGTAGGGTCAAATTGATGATTGGGCTTCAGCGGGGCCTTGAGCTTGCCCCTCAATCTGAGGCCGGCCCCTGAGCTCGGCTCTGGGGTCCTGGTGGGCGTGGACTTGGTCTTTAGGCTTCTCCTATCTTCTTAAAGCACGTCTTTGACGTCTACTTCTTGCTTGGCTTCTCTTGCCATTTTTCAAGGCTCACAATACCTCAATCGCTTCTCAAACCGAGTCACCAAGTACAATGTTATTGTGTCATAACTTGATTTTTAATTTTGTACATTTTTCACAAAAATAATATTTTATTTTTTGTTCTAAAATAACTTTTACATAACTAAACTCTTCCTAAGTCATTCTTTATTCTAACACATAATTCCTCCATTAATAAATCTGAAATTTATTTCCACTAAATATAGTTTAAAATTTTTCATCACATATATTTTTTGTTTTTTCAAGAAATAATTAAGTGACAATACTTTAATTATCACTCTTGTATAATGTATAAAAACTCATTTTTGAAATGAACATTTTAAATAAATTTTGACAACCCACACACTATGGTAATGTGATTTGGTAAGATGTGATGTATGAACGTGTTGTTTGATTAACTATATACAAAAAATTTGCAATAGCATACAATTGGTAAGAGGTAGGTGGGGTGATTCAGCAAATGTTATAAAAGGATTTTCCTCTAAAATGATACAACAAAAAGGAATAATAAAGCGGTAATGAAAGTTTGCCAAAATATACACTATTAATATTAGAAAAGTCCAATAGTAATTAGTATGCAATTTTAGGTAAGTTAATGGATGTATGGGAAAAAAATATAATATTTGATCTGTTTACATACCATGTTAGATAATTTTCATCAAATTTCAATGTCCCGCCATAATCATTTACAATAATGAATGCCACAATATTTAATCTTCAGAATAAAATTTAGCCAATAGAGTCAAGGATATTATTTTAATAGGTCACAAAAGAAGTCAGTATTGTAAACACGTATTTGAACCCGAGTCTTGACAAGGAGAGGAAAAAAAGAAGAGTCTTGTGATTTTACAAGGCATTTTCTCGAGCCACCAGGACAAAATGAAAAAGACCCCAACTACGCAAGTGAGACATCAACGAAAGGTTCAACGTCTAGCTACGAAGGGCCTGCTGAAATCGTTCAAAGATGTTGTTGTGGGAAAAAGGTCGTCATTCGTATTTTGTGGACAAGGAACAACTAGGGAAGACATTTGTTTGGCTGCGCAAACTTTAAAAGTTTTCATAACAACATCATATTAATCAAACCTATTCATTGAATACTATAGTATTAGGGTCACTTTCTTACCTTGGAAATGTTTTAAACCCTTGATATAGACAAGGTTTGACCAAGAAGTTTGTGGATACTTCAGTTGGTGTGATTCAAAACTTTTTAATAGGGCAACTGAGCGCCTTTGAAAATTATTAGACTATATTGATGTGGCTGAGAAGAAATATTGCCAACTAATGGTGACTTGCAAGATGTTGAAGACAACCATTGTGTGTATGTCTCTTATATTCTTAGCTATTTCGTTTAAGTTAATGTTTTACTAACTTTTGCATTGGTAGCTAATTTGTGAAAGAGCTTTTGTGTCTCTTTATCCCTTCATGTTATGTTTCATAAAGACTAGTTATTGATTTCTTGTTTTATTTTCTAACTTGAGTTGTTACTTTGATTTGTGTTAAGTATCACTCACAGTCTACTAGAGAGGGGTTTGTTTTATCTATTAATCATATAATATTAAACCTATTAGGTTATTGAATAAAAAATGAATATTTATGCTACATATACTAATTGGTTAAGAAAATAGTTTGTGAAATAATTTAGGCTAGCCATCTAGTAATCCATTGAGGCACATGAAGTGAGAAACGTGTCAAGCTAAACCATCCAAATGGAAGCATCTTCTACACATTGGTAAGCATGTTCTTGAGCTAGCTGCATAACCCAAACTAGCTACCCTGCTTCCACTATTCCTTTGACAATCTATCATTCAATTTTGAGCCAAAATACTTTAATTGCGTATAATTGTGGTAACTTTTCTTATTTTCCCTTTAGTTGGGCATCAAAATTATACCCCATGGTTAATAGATTAGATCTTATGAATGTAACTTTAATTCATAAAATTGATATTTAATAATGAATTTTTTTGTATGATATTTAAAACATGTATGATGCATATAATTTACTCATGAATACTATCACATATATTCAAAATAAAAAACATGTCCCTTTGCTTAAGAGTTAATCCCTCCACAATATTCAGGAGCCTGGTGAGGTTAATTGATATATGATAAAACCAATGTGGATGAAGATTTACCCATTTGTGATATATATTATGATAAACCATTGCAATTTCTAATTCTTATTTCCATCCACTTTATTATTTTTATTAAGTATTTTTTAAATGGTAAATTAAAAACGCAATGAATGCAACAAGGAGTGATAATTTTTAAAGTGTTGTCTTTATCAAGCAACTAGTCTAATAAACTTACATAACCAAAAATACCTAAGAAACTAATCTTGCCTAACAGAGATATGGTTCCAAAGGATATATGCTGCAACCAAGACAACAAAAAATGATTCCACAAAACAGAGGCTGCAACCAACACAACCCATCCATGGCATGCAACAAGCAAAATTGAAGGAGCAAAGTACCATCTTCCCTAGTTTAGACTTGCCCTAATCATACCAAGATTCAAAATCCATGGGAAAGCATATCAAAAGAGAATACACCTAAGGAATAGTCTCCTAAATATTTAGCTTACGTGCAATGGCTTATTTGGTTACACTTCTTGTCCTAGATGAAACAAGTGGTATCATGTATGCACGCTTGGATTTCTTTGTCGAGTATCTCTTGTCAAGGTTGTCCCTGCTTGGATTGCGAAGTGATTCCCATTTAGCAACATCTTTGGCCATGGAATAAATTGTCGTAGCCTCACTAAAGGAAACAAATTCAAATTGAAAATGCTCCTCGCTTTCCCTCACTACTTTCTCCATACATTTATTCAGCTCGTGTAATACTATTTCGTTATCGAAATGATAGCGCTCACTTGCAGCACCAAACTGTTAAAAAATCAAAACTAAATTTGCAAATAACAAAGACTATTATCATGGATGGGTCTATAATAATGAATTGGGTGGAGTGTCTTACCCCATACATGGCGTCATTCTCATCACCTAATGCTTCCATAAACTTCAAAACATATACTCTGAAGTCGAAGTCATTCTCCTATTGGGGCAAACCACTCTCAATACAAATTTTAAAAGCTATTAATGTGAAGTATTTGGATTGTGTGTCGCAAATGTCAAATTTGAAAAACTCATCAAATATGGCCAACTCAAAAAGTCCATCAAATTCACACAGAACAAACTCATAGTCAATACATATATTAAAATAAATGGTCCCTAATGAGTTTAACGAAATGTAAAATATTACCAATTCATTGGTATGTTCAACTATGGTCTCCTTCAGTATCTTTAGAGTACCAAATTATAGTTCTTTATTGGCCTTATTTACTCTTTCCATGAACCATTTTACCATATTTGGACCCTCTTTTATGAAAACATGGATTAACATCTACATATTATCTAAGCAAGAATTAAAACTAGTTTTTTTATATAAACAAAGTTATCTTTAATATGAAATTTCAAAACATAAAAAAAATGTAACCTCTTGACATCTACAGAAATCAATATAGTGAAACTTCTTCCATTTGTTTGATGGTAACTGGCTTACCATATGCACAGCAGAAAGCATGAGGCGGTGAGCCCATAGATTAAAAAAAAATATTTAAACAAATTTTAAATAATCGGATCCATTAATATGCAAAACATTAATCAAAGAAAAAGAAAAAGATTATGATATACCAGTTGTAGAACAATCACGAATCATCGCTATCTTTTAGTACCTCCAATGAACATCCAATCCAAAGCGGCCTTGTGAATACTTAGACCAAGATCTTCCAAGATGTATCTCTACACCTCAAAACATGTGTGGGCACGTAGAGTAATGGTGGGAAATTTTTCGATTCACAAGATGTTCTCAACTCATGAGATCTTGGAATATTAAGTTTGAGACAATTTTTCAGGAATAGAAAAATATTAAGTTATATTTTTCTCTCTATGTGAAAAGCTTAGAATTTTCTCTCGAGAATATTCTCTCACTTAAGCGTACATTTATACAATTTCTACCTGATAGATTTATAAAAGAATTAATTAAATTTAGAATTCAAAATTCAAATTATAAACCAATTATTAAAGAAATAAAATAAATATCAAGATCCAATCTTGGATCTTTGTTACACGCCAACTACAGTGCATGCAATGTAGTTAACGTGTAACACATCCCTGATTTTTCCCAATTTCAACTCTTACCTTTGATAGAGCTATCTCGGTGACCTATGGACCTATAATTTCAAGCTCCAATAAATTTAGATTATTAATTAAAACTCTTTAATATAATAACCTTAATTTATTCATCTCAATATTATTCCACTAAAAATATTATAAAACTCTTGTAATTATAAACATTTATTTATTTAGTACTTTTAAGTATAATAAGCGTCCATCAATTTAATCATTACATACAATTCAAACCACTATTAATGGTTCACAATTGAAGTAGGCATTAATTTTCGTTTAACCTCTTTAATTATATATTGTTTCCTTAAGTACCATCAACATTACTAGTGAAGGTTAATTCATAAACTGATTTATGAATTTGAGCTCAATAACCTTTGAATTCCAAAAGTAACCCATAAGAGAACCATTATTCAATTCCTCTCAGAAAGGTATAGATTACATATATGTATATTATGTCCCCAGCCATTTACATCAATGAGTTCCCAAAACAAAAGTTTTCGGCCTAATCATTTTGACAAACCATAGCGAGTGAATCTAAGAGCCTATATGACATAAACATGAGTTCATAATAACATCAAGATTAAGATCAATTTGTATATGATCATATTATTGGTATGTTTAATTAATACTTATAAAGTAAAAAATATTATTATGTATTAATAATGTTGACGCAATTTTTCGGCAATAGTAGATTTAGAAATCTAATAAGAGTATTAGTGCTTATTTGCAAATTGTAATGAACTTATATGAACATTTTCTTACACACACAATTTTTCGTGGTTCAGTGGTTAAAATCCACCTAGTCCACGAGACAATATTATTGTTCTCTCACAGTTTCTGCAGAGTTTTAGTATTACAAAAAGGCTCTCCCCTTCCATGTTCATTATCCCTAATATTTATAATGAAATTTCCTGGACATGTTTGGATAACCGTGTGCATAAATATGGTAAACATTTAATAAAGATAATTCCCATTTAAATAGGAATATGATTGCCTAACAGATTATACTCCTTCTATCTCGAACAATAAATGTGCAATACAGCCTGGACATTAATGAGTGTATAGAGTGCCTCCAAATCTCTCGGGATCCTTCAGTGTGCGTCATGACCAAGTTTCGACAAGCTGACCATATTCAAAGCGCCCTAAAAAAGGATCCAACCACTACATGTCTCGAACTCAACCTTCATCCTAAGAGGCGACCTGCCGATTACCTGAATGTCGTGTTTCCACGTACTAACTCAAGCTACTCATATCATCATTATCTAGATGTTCTACTCGTATGCTTTTTCCATATATTCATCTGCTAATTGTACCCTTAGCTGAGTGATTAAACCTGTGCTAATTTTTAGGGTACAACAAATAACATATTAGGCTTTGTTCATGTATAACAACTTTATTCAATGTATTTCCACTAAGATGTCCTACTACATCAGTAATTCAAATCTAGATTACATGTATTCATAATACTAGTGAATTGTACTTACAGTATTTAATCCAAAGATTCCATATTACTTTATTTTACAACGGACTATTTAAATGTGTTCCCTACAATCTTAATCATCTCGTAACAATACAAGATTGTAGTCACAATAATGAACTTGAGAATTTTCTGATATCCATATAATATTATTCTATCAATAATAATAAACAATCAATATGTGCAAAAATATCATTTTAATTATTTATTTCATAAAACATTATTCAACACATATGCTTCAAATGACACAATTCTCAACATTGTTTTCATAAGGTGCTCTACGAACTGGGAAATCATCCTCAAGATGTTTTTGCTGGAAAACATAAAGAATAAAAGATAGGATGAGTACCTATTAATTAAAAAATAACGACAGTTACAAGAAATCATATACATACCTACATCTATGATTAAATTTCGTGTAAAAATTTTTGGGGCATATAGCTTAATGTTAAACTTTTCAAGCTTGATAATGGATATTGATACTATGATAGATTTGTCAAATAAATATCTCTCCTAAAATCCTTTTCTAAATCATCATCAACCATAGTTTTTATCTTAGGCACTGTTTTCTTAGTACTCCTTGTAAATATTTATATTATATACAAGCAACTTTTATTGTACAAGGCTATATGAGTTTAAGTAGCTACTCTCCTATGAAAACTTGTACAGAGAGTATTGATCACAAAATCCATAATATATGGTGAATTCCAGTTAACTAATGAAATCAAGTTATACTCTCTCTAATTTTAAAAAGAGAAAACCTTAAAAAAAAAGTAATGAAAATTATCATCAATAGGATAAAATTTGAAAATTATTAACTAAAACATTCACCTAGACTCTCCTTAAGCCAATCAAAATAATAAAAAATAAACCACAATAAAAATAATCTCCTTACAAAAATGTTGGCTGGCATGTACAGAATCAAAGGTGTGGTGTTAGGGTACTTCAATCGCTCTTGAAATGTAATAATTCGATCGAAGGCTGATATTATCTGAGGACAAATAAGACAACCAAATTACTTTAACAACACAAATAATAAATTATACAAAAAATGAACACTTATCTACGCAAACTTTGATTATGAATACTTGCCTCTCCTCGGATCAGTTTATTAGGCTAAAGAGACCTCATGCAGGCACGATCCAATAATGGATCATTGTAATCACACACAATGTACCTACCACAAATGAGGATGGAAAAAATTTATAACAAAATACCAAACAACTTACTTTGAAGAACATCAACAAAATATTGAAACATACCAAAAAAAATAAAGACCAAAAATGAAAGTGAGTATAACCAAGCGACACTTACAAATCTTGAAGGTCTAGGTTGTAGATGTACTCAACCAGTTTGAACATATGCAAAGATACAACCATGGAGAGCTTGAAAGATTCAACTACAGTCCCTTCCTTTAACTGAAAATTCTTATAACCAACGTCTCCCCCCCCCCCCCCCACTAGTGGTGTTCATTTGGATGTTTAAAAGACTCTCCCAAAGCATTAACATCTTCATAAACATTGGTTAGGTCTATAATGGGATTTAGTTATGCTTTATGCACAGATCAACCTTTGTTATCTTTCGCACTCACATCATCCTCTTTCACAGGGGCATCAATCACCGTGATGTCGACATTGAGATGCTTAAGCTCGCTTGCAATCATAAGCTTGATTAATTCAGGTAACCCCACAAGTGTTGTCATCAATGAATCCAATTGACGAGTCATTGTCATAACCTTATTGGTTAAGCACCTAACAACCTCATTCACGCCACATTCCTCATTTGGGTTATTTTTAGGTAAATCATGCAGTTCATCAACAACACGAACCTAAAAGCAAACAAATAGATTCCAAATTAAAATTTACTAAATTTTTCTTTAAATAAAAACAATGTAGAAAGGAATAAACTTACTATTTTGCAGGCACCATAAGCCCCATTGTTACATACATATGTCTTGACTCTCTTGATTATCTTGTCCGTCCAAAATCTTATTGGGAAAACACTATGGTCGACAGCCATATTTGAAATATCAATATGATTGAAGTACGGTAACTGCCAAAATAAAATATTATGAGAAAAGAACAAAGCATAGTGTATGCAATAAAATAAAAAAGAAAATAAATGGGCATCACAGGTGGAAATATCAAAAACAAAATTAATTAACTACCTACAAAAAGACATATCATCCTTATGCATGACTTAAATGATGAGCTTTATACTTCCCCACATATTTCATTAAGTCACTGTATGCATGAGATGCCAAGTTTTGAGACTTGATCTTGGAGGGATCGATAACGGCACTAATATAACTAGAATGCATGGTGTTCTCGGTAACAGGTGTTGGAAAAATTATATTTTATATATAATAAATAGCCAATTTAGGCTAATGTGTGAATGGAACATTGATGCCTTAAATGTGGTCCATTGATAGCTGCTAATAAATGCAGATTTGGTCAAGGATGTAGTCACCGTAATAATGGTGAATATTCTGATTGATATCAGAAATTATGGAAAAGATTGTGATTGATCAATATCACTAATTTTGTGGGATTTTTGGCATTAATTCCCTTGTGTCCACACTTGGTATTCCACCCCATATGAAGCCTATAAAAGGAGGCTTCACCTTTCATTCTAAAGACACCAACAAATAGAGTCACTCACTAAAAAGCTCTCTTGTCTTCTTCTTCTTTGTTTTTCGTAAGTCTTAAGGTGATAGAGTGAAGGTATTAATCCGAGTTCGCTGGAGTAGTGAAAGTGGTGTATTCCTCTACTCGTTAGTCGTTGTATCCTGGGAAGTGGTTGCTCACGTATCCTTTAACACCAATCAGGTAGAGGGGGCAAATCTGCTTTAAGGAAAGCATGTTTTACGTGCCTCGGCTTTCTTTTCAATTACCAGTTTTATAATTTATTTTTTTCTGTTCTTCAATTAAAAATATATTATTATGTTTGTTAATTTTCTCCATACTCTTTATTTAAATTCTAACAATCTTAAAGCAGATATATTTTGGAGAAGATCAACAGGTTAAATGACATATTTCTTTCGTTATAAATAAATTTTGGTGTAATTTTATTTTATTTTATTTTATTTTTTCATTTATATGTATATATACTGTGAACTATTGATCTTGGTTTCATTACAGTGTTTTCAACCACTTCATATCATATATCTTTATATATAAAGTTTGTATGCATGATTACGTTTTCTGTGACTGTTATATTCTTTTGTATCAATTTATGTTTGATTTATATTATTTATATACTTTCTTTCTACATTTCTGTTTTTCCTTTAGGATATCTTTTATATTATGCTATAAATATGTGTAATTTATGATACGATGTAATTAGTTTCTTTTTAAAAAAAAAAAAAATTGGTCTGTCATCCTTTCTCTGATTTTATAATGATATATATTGATTTGATTCTTACCTTTTACATTATTTATATAGGATCAATATAAATTTTTTATTTTAATTGTCTTCACGTCCTTAAAATCCATATAATTTTATATATGTTATTTTTGTATTTTGATATGCTCTTAATGCCTCATGTTTAATATTTTTTTTTCCATGTCTGATTGTATAAATGCTTTTATTATCTCATTCGGATCTCTCTAATTCAATTAGTTTATGCGATTTTTTTTTTAAGTTTTGGTACTATTTTAGGCAGTGAATACATATTTATAAATTATCATATACTATTGTTTGAAACGTAAAATAACTAAATATCCTCTAACACCAATCAAATATGGCTGAAAATATGGATGTCATTCCTACTGGAAGCATTGAAGGATCTCCCCGAACTCCAGCTTCAACCACCAAGGACCAATCTAAGGGTCAGGCTGTGCAAGTTTCGGTACCATTGGTACCAACGGTCTCAACGGTTCCTGTGAACCATAATGAGAAACCGGATAAGTTCACTGGGGTGAACTTCAAAACGTGGCAGCAGAAAATGCTTTTCTATCTGAAAACATTGAATCTTGCGAGATTCTTAAAAGAGGATCCTCCCTTTATTGGAGAGGATGAGATAGATGTGCAAACTCAGCAAGCAATTGACGCTTGGAAGCACGCTGAATTCCTGTGTAGGAATTATCTTCTGAATGGCTTATCTGACACTCTGTATGGTGTGTACAGTGTGAAGAAAATAGCCAAAGAATTGTGGAACTCTTTGGACCACAAATATATGGCTGAAGATGCTGGCGCCAAGAAATTCTTGGTTGGTCAATTCTTGAACTTCAAGATGGTAGACTCGAAGAATGTGATAAGCCAAGTGCAAGAGCATCAATTGATCATCCACGGGATCCATGCTGAAGGAATGGTTTTGAGTGAATCATTCCAAGTAGCTGCAATTATTGAGAAGCTACCCCTGCATGGAAAGACTTCAAGAACTATTTGAAGCACAAGCGAAAGGAAATGAGTGTTGAAGATCTCATTCTCAGACTTCGCGTTGAAGAGGATAACCAAGGTAATGAGAAGCGAACCTTGAATCCTAATGCTGCCAAGGCAAACTTGATGGAGCATGATAGAGGCTCAAAGGGGAAGAATCCAAAGCACAAGCAAGGGCCCAAGTTGGGACCGAAAGGTGGAATTGCAAAGAAGCCAAAGTTCCAAGGGAAGTGCTTTAACTGTGGCAAGATGGGACATAAATCATCTGAGTGGAAATTGCGCAAGAAGAAAGGCAATGAGACCTATATGGTGGACACGATATCCCAAGAGGTTGCTAAATTAGACTTATGTGTCGTGGTCTCTGAAGTCAACCTGGTGGATGCGAATCCAAAGGAATGGTGGCTTGACACTAGAGCTACTCGTCATATATGTGCAAACAAGTCAGCATTCTCTGATCTGACTACACTGGAAAATGGAGAGAAGCTCTACATAGGCAACTCAGCAACCTCTGAGATAAAAGGGGAAAGAACTGTGTTCTTGAAGATGACGTCAGGAAAGAATGTCAAGCTGCAAAATGTACTGTATGTGCCTGACATTCGTAGGAATCTGATATCTGGAACTCTGCTGAGTGTACATGGGTTCAAGATGGTGTTTGAATCTCAGAAAATTGTACTCACTAAAGCGGGTGTTCCTATTGGGAAGGGTTATGTAAAAGAGGGCATGTGGAAGATGAATGTAATGGTTGTTAAGCCAAATGCTGTTATTGATAATAATAAAGCTAGTACTTCTTCTGTTTACCTTCTTGAGTCTTCAAATTTATGGCATGGTAGACTAGGTCATGTTAATTATAATTCTTTGCGTAGATTAATTAACTTGAATCACATACCCACGTTCAATATTGATTCAAAACATAAGTGCGAAACTTGTGTAGAAGCGAAATTAACTAAGTCATCGTTCAAAACAGTTGAAAGAGACACTGAACCCCTTGATTTAATTCACAGTGATATTTGTGATTTAAAATTTGTTCAAACAAGAGGTGGTAACAAATACTTTATTACTTTTATTGATGATAGTACAAAGTATTGTTATATGTACTTGCTAAAAAGCAAAGATGAGGCTATAGAGAAATTTACTCTCTATAAGCAAGAGGTTGAAAATCAACTTAATAAGAAAATTAAGATGATAAGAAGTGATCGTGGTGGTGAATATGTAGAACCATTTAGTGAACTTTGTGCACAAAATGGAATCATCCACGAGGTAACACCACCTTATTCTCCTGGATCCAATGGAGTGGCAGAACGGAAAAATCGCACTTTAAAAGAGATGATGAATGCCATGTTACTAAGTTCTGGATTATCGCAGAACATATGGGGTGAAGCTATTTTGTCAGCTAATTATCTTTTAAATAAGACTCCCCGAAAGAAATATCAAACGACACCATATGAATTATGGAAAGGTAGACAACCTTCATACAAATACTTAAAAGTGTGGGGATGTCTGGCTAAGGTGATTGCACCATTGCCAAAAAGAATGAAAATAGGTCCAAAAACAGTAGATTGTATTTTCATTGGTTATGCGCAAAATAGCAATGCATATCGATTTCTTGTACATGAGTCTAAAAACCCGGACATTCACAAGAATACGATAATGGAATCAAAGAATACATCATTCTTTGAACATGTATTTCCTTGCAAAGATAATGGGGTTGGACCAAGCTCTTCTAAGCGAACATCTGAAACGATGGATGATCGAGAACAAGAAGAGGAAACTGATGAAGTCCAAGTAGAGCCAAGGCAAAGCAAAAGGGCAAGGATAGAAAATTCTTTTGGACCAGATTTTCTAATTTATATGATAGAGGCAGAACCTCGAACATATAAAGAAGCTGTGAGCTCTATTGAAGGTCCTTTTTGGAAGGAAGCCATAAAGAGTGAAATTGATTCCATCCTGCAAAATCATACTTAGGAACTAGTTGACCTTCCTACTGGATGTAAACCTTTAGGTTCCAAGTGAATTTTCAAAAGAAAAATGAAAACAGATGGAACAATTGATAAGTACAAGGCCCGATTGGTAATAAAAGGTTACAAACAACAAGAAGGCTATGACTACTTTGATACTTATTCTCCGGTGACGAGAATAAATTCTATCAGGATGATTTTGGCAATTGTTGCATTGCGAAATCTAAAAGTCCATCAAATGGATGTAAAAACTGCCTTTCTAAATGGAGATCTTGATGAAGAAATATACATGGAACAACCTGAGGGTTTTGTAGTTCCAGGGAAAGAAAGGGAAGTTTGCAAACTTGTTAAGTCACTGTATGGACTTAAGCAAGCACCAAAGCAATGGCACGAAAAATTTGATAGTGTCATGATGACAAATGGATTTAAAATCAATGAGTGTGACAAATGTGTGTATATCAAAACCACAAACGAGGGATACATCATTCTATGTTTGTATGTAGATGACATACTCATTGTTGGAAGCAACCAACGAATGGTTAAATCCACCAAAACAATGTTAAACTCAAGGTTTGACATGAAGGATATGGGACTGGCTGATGTAATTTTAGGGATAAAAATTATAAGGACGCCAGATGGACTCAGTTTGAGTCAGTCACACTGTGGACAAGATACTTGACAAATTCGGTAAAGATGATTCTGGAATTTCCAAAACACGAATCGATACAAGTCAGCATCTATCCAAGAATAATGGTGAAAGTGTGTCCCAAGTAGAATATGCTAGAGTAATAGGAAGTCTAATGTGCTTGATGAGTTGTACTAGACCAGACATTGCCTATACTATAAGTACTTTGAGTCGATTCACGAGTAATCCAGGTGTTGAACACTGGAAAGAAATTGCAAGGGTACTTAGGTACTTAAGGTATACTCGTGACTATGGGCTAAACTACACCAGAGATCCAGCTGTGATTGAAGGATACACTGATGCAAGTTGGATATCTGATATTCATAACTCAAAAGGTACTAGTGGATATGTCTTCACTCTAGGTGGTGCAGCGGTTTCATGGAAATCTTCGAAACAAACTGTAATCACTAGATCTACAATGGAATCTGAGTTTGTTGCTCTGGATAAATGTAGTCAAGAGGCAAAATTGCTACGTAATTTCCTAGAGGATATTCCAGATTGGCCTAAACCTGTGCCTGCAATATGTATATATTGTGATAATCAAGCAACAATTGGCAGAGCAAAGAATGTTCTATATAACGGTAAGTCAAGACATATACGTCGACGACATAATACCATTAGACAATTGATCTCAACTAGAGTTATCTCAATTGACTATGTGAAGTCAAAAGATAATATTGAGGATCTGCTAACCAAAGGGTTAAATAGAGATCAAGTTGGAAAGACATCAGAAGGAATGGGACTTAAGCCCAGAAGAAATAAGGTAGATATAAAGGAAAACCCAACCTAGTTGACTGGAGATCCCAAGATCTAGGTTCAATGGGACAACCTAATTATATAAACCTTGTAAGATCACTGTGGGGACTAACCCTACCCATTCTATTGATGAAACAGTGATTCCCGTTGTGGAAAAAGGATAAGCATTAAGCTTTTAATGACCCTTATGCGTCGGAAGTCTGAACAGGGCAATGCGGGATTGTTCTTAATTAAGAGGTCACCTATGTGAGAGAGAAGTGGGGCCGCTTCAAATGAGAATTGTAGGGGCTAAATTCTCTAAAACCTTTCGCAGAACCAGGCGGATGTTCATGGCCAAAATGAACATAATCATGAGAACCGATATGATGCCAGGAAGATATATGTGTGAGATATATCATCATTTACATTAACAGCAGACAGTTCAAAGACATCGCGTCCACTGATCAGCTAGTAAGGTAAATATATTTTCACAAGGGAAGGTTCAAAGGTTAACATCCACCTATCCTATGCAGGTGTCTACCGTAGAATTCTATCACCGTGTTGAGTCGAGTCGAGTCTTGTCAATTCACTGTGAGTCTTTTCTCTGTGTATTCCTTATCGTTGATCAATTTCATTCATGTGGGGGATTGTTGGAAAAATTATATTTTATATATAATAAATAGCCAATTTAGGCTAATGTGTGAATGGAAAATTGATGCCTTAAATGTGGTCCATTGATAGCTGCTAATAAATGCAGATTTGGTCAAGGATGTAATCACCGTAATAATGGTGATTATTCTGATTGATATCAGAAATTATGGTAAAGATTATGATTGATCAATATCAATAATTTTGTGGGATTTTTGGCATTAATTCCCTTGTGTCCACACTTGGTATTCCACCCCATATGAAGCCTATAAAAGGAGGCTTCACCTTTCATTCTAAAGACACCAACAAATAGAGTCACTCACTAAAAAGCTCTCTTGTCTTCTTCTTCTTTGTTTTTCGTAAGTCTTAAGGTGATAGAGTGAAGGTATTAATCCGAGTTCGCTGGAGTAGTGAAAGTGGTGTATTCCTCTACTCGTTAGTCGTTGTATCCTGGGAAGTGGTTGCTCACGTATCCTCTAACACCAATCAGGTAGAGGGGGCAAATCTGCTTTAAGGAAAGCGTGTTTTACGCGCCTCGGCTTTCTTTTCAATTACCAGTTTTATAATTTATTATTTTGTATTTATTTTTTTTCTGTTCTTCAATTAATAATATATTATTATGTTTGTTAAGTTTCTCCATACTCTTTATTTAAATTCTAACAACAGGAACCAAGATGCTCCCAATGATGACAAGGACAAAACTCAGCAAGAAAAAACTATCAGCCTCACTATAATCTAACAGATGATTCTCCAATATTGTCAAGTTGATTCTATTTTTACCACCCATTAGTTGATCCTTAAACTCAGTCTCGTCAAACTTTGCTTCAATGTCAATCAATATATTCCCATCAGAAACCTCCATAACCCATTGAAAAATCCTTGGGGATATTGACACCTTCTTCCCATATAAGTTGAGGAAATTGCCACCAACATCTACATAGTCAAAGAGCCATTTAACTAGCTCACTCTATATAGGGGGTAATTCACCCTCAGATATGCCCTGAATCCAGCATCTCTTACCATTGTCTTCTATTCATCCGACAATGTATCCACTATCGGCGCGATCCTTTCGAAAGAGCATAGATTAATCATTTCACGTGGATCAACTTCAAACGCCCCTTCATCATCTTCATTGTTCTTCTCCTCTACATTTTCATCTAACTCTTCCAAATTAGATAGGACAACCTCTTTCCGCTTCTTAGACTTACTTGTGGAACCCAAATTGAAAGCAGACTTCCACTTCCCAACAAGAACTCTGCATCTAATCACAAATATCAAGAGTCAATGAATCATTCGAGTAATCTAATTGATAAGTTGGCCACATTTTTCAAACTTATAGAAATGGAACCTTACCTCAACATTTTGAAGCCTATTTCGCTTTCTAACTAAACTCTCAATTTGGCCTCTTTCATATTGAAATTTTGCAAAAGTTTCTTTCCTGAATAAAAATAGAATAGATAAACAATGCGTATAATAAAACAACCCCTAATTTTTTCCAAGTCAGTATGAACTAACCAATTCACCAGCAATTCAAAATAGAAAACTCACATGAGATCCTCCAAATTATCCTTCTTATTAGCACCTTCATCCTTCTTAGCAACAGCCCCACGTTTTTGTTTTTCAAAAATCATTAAGTTAAACATTCCAAAAGAAATGGTTTCTAGGTTTCTCATACTAGGAAGCCTCTTATTTATATAAGACTTTACAGTATCTCATTATGGGCATTAGGACTAGTGGATTTGAAGTCAAAACAAGATATTTTGTAATAGACAACATGCTTAAGACCAAAAGTGATTGAAAGATAAGTCAATAATGAAGAAACTTAGACAAAATCAAATGTGATTGATGTAACAAAACAAAACGAAATGCTATAGTCTAATCAGGGACATGGAATCAAACAATTAATATGCAGATCTAATATAAGGAGCTAACATGGGAGAATTCACTCAACCTTTTTATTTCTTAACATGAAAGAATTCAGAGACAAACACATTTTAAATAAAATCATAAATAAAATGAAAAGATTACATTGAATACGGAGCAATGTAGATGGAAAGCTGACCCATGGTTCTTGGCTCTTCTCTCAAAGGGGTTTTAGGATAGGATTGATAACCTACCCAAAGTTCTCTCAATGACTAGTTTAATATTCTAATCTAGGGGAGTAGGATCATGATTGTAACACCCTACTAAACCAGGATAGTTACACTGTGTGTTTAAAATTGTGATGGACTAGTTAAGCGAGTCGTTTGGATTAAAATGTGTCATTAGGGTTAATTAAAAATTTAGTATAAAAATTTTTGGTCAAATGACTGCTACTGTTCATTAAAATATTTGGTATATACACGGGATCATAGAAAAAGAGTTTATAACTGATACAAACGGAAATAAACAAGGTACATAACAGCCAATCTAAGCGGCAAAACACTAAACCCTAGATCTCCAAAAGAAGTCTCGACCGTGGCGGTCGAGCAAGCCGCATATGTACACGCCGCCCCTGAAACTCTCAAACTCATTGCTGGCCCAACTTCCCCTTGACCTTACCTACACCACGTAGCACCCGTGAGCCAAATCCCAACAAGAAAATGCAATTAAGCATTGTTGACCCGAGATTTGGGCAACGACACGGAATCAAATAAATGACAAAGAACAAAAAGAAAATCAAGAAGAGAATCAAATGGAAAGAAAGTTACACAAGCGATTATAGTGGTTCGGCCCCAATGAGATGGTAATGACCTACGTCCACTTAGTGTTCTTTCTAATATTGAATCCCAATACTGTGATCAAAGAACTAGGGTTCTCGTGTTTCACAAGCCTTGAGAATATTACAATTTCCGGTGGATAATCACACTAAGATTTTCTCTCTGAATCCAAAGATTAAAAGTTCCCCCCAAAAAAGTCCCTTCCTTGAGCCCTCTCTTTCTTATTAATAGGCTCAAGGGGATTACATGGGCCAATGGGCCTTGATTACAATTAAGATTAGCGTATTAAGGTTATAAAAGGAAATATAATGAATATAATTATTACAAGATTGCGTATCTCAAAGGAAGTAAATGGAAGTATGTGACCAGACTCTTCACACTTAACCGCGAGACTTGACAAACCAACCATTATCTGGTCGATGATCGAATAGGATCTCTTCACTTAGAACAGCCACGTGCCAACCACGTGTAAGAAATTCTTGCCACATCATCAAGAGCCATTTTTAGGTAAATAAGCATAACAAACAATCAATAGGATACAAATTTAGATAGCATGCTCAATAATTATAAACAACGTTCAGCAACATTCAATCTATTTATGTGAACATAGGGCCACCCAAGTGCGCACCGCACTTACTTCGTTCAGACAGATATAAAGTCGAACAAGCGTAACTCACGCTCCAGTCTCTTTTCAAGCAGCCATATGGACGTACCAGTGCGTACCGTACTTCCAGATATAAATAAGCATGCTTTACATACATAACTCAACGATGTAAAGCACAAAATTCATACTCAAACAACCATTTCAAAACAAAGTTATAGCCATGTTCAATCACAGAGGCTCAAGCCCTAATTTCAACACGGGTGCAGTTTTCTTACCTTAAGTTTTGTGTGAACGACAATATGACCTCAAGTGTGATACTGATACTAAGCCTTGCAGAAATCTAGTCACAACATAAAAATAATGTTACTAGGGATTGAATCTGTAACGACCCAAAATTTCTCATAGGGCTTAGTGCCTTGACTAGCGTGCCGGGAGGGCATAATTGGATATATGTGTGTTTAATTGGTTAAATATGTGACTATGTGGCATGCATGATTAATATTATTATATGGATATATGATATGCACGTTTAAGAGTATTAAATATGCATGTGGGCCCTTTTGTGTTCATAAGGATATATTTGTAATTTTGGCCCGTTAAGGGCATAAAAGTGATTTTATGTGATATATGGCTGAGACCACATTATTATGGGGATATATTTGTAGTATATGGCTCGAGATAGTCCTAGTGAGCGGATCAGCGAAATAGTCATAGCGGGGTTTAAATACCTGGGTCGGGGGAGCCTGGGGTATTTTGGGAATTTAGATAATATTTTGGTGTTTATTGGGTAACTAATAAGTATTTGGTAATTAATTGGGCACGACAGGATTAATTGGTAAATGTTAGGAACACTTGAGGAATTAGCGGGAATCGGGAAAATTCTATTTTACCCCCTTAGAGCAAAGTAAAGGGCTAAGTAATTCAAGGGAGGGTATTTTAGTCATTGTTTTAGTTGAGGATGAAATCAGCTAAGGCCCTAGAAGTAGTCAAAACCCACTAGACACAAAAGGAAGCCTCAAACACTCTCTCTCATTTTCCTTCTATACGATTTCTTTCTCTCTCTCTTATGCTTGAAGAAATTTTGATGAACTGAAGGATAAAACCAGGGAATTCAGCTGGGAAGCCTAGGAATTTAAGCTCAAGGGTTGAAGGATTGCAGCTGAGGGTTTAGCTGCTATTGAGGTAAGGATTTTGTTTTGTTTTGTTAAGAATTCAGGTTTATAGGATTAGTTGGTTGAGGTTTCTAAGGGATGAATTGTTGATGGTTGGATGGTAGATTCAATAGAGTTTTCATTGATATTTTGTGCTTTAAATACGTGACTAAGGACCCTAGACTTGTTGCTAGGATTGTTTTGGGTCTAGGGGTATGATTGGGGTTGAATTATTAGGAGTTAGCTGAAGAGAAATGCTGAGAGAACCCAGAAAATTATGGGTTCGTGGGGCGCGTCATGACCCATCTTGTAGGCGCCACGACCCTCTTGTCCAGAATGCCCTGGGAAGGCTCTTTGTTTTGAGGGTGCACCGCAACCCTAGGGGGCAAGTCGTGGCCCACCTCCCCCAGATGCATGAGGTCGTGCCTCGAACTTGAGTGCGCCACGACCCCTAGGGCTAGGTCGCAGCCTGCCTAGGAAATTTTTACCTAGGTTAGCTTTAGGCTTGGGAAAGCACAGGGGTTCCAACCTAAGCGCTCGGGATGATTTCTACTACTCGGTTTAATAGAATTCTAGGTCCCGAAGGCTAGCTATTGTCTCCTAAACATTTATTTGGGTTATGAATTGATGATCACCCATTGACGTTGTGACTAGGTTTATCGCTAAGGCTCAGGACTGAGGATCATGCTCGAGACTGTTCTTAATTCTCCACTCGGGATTCGAGGTAAGAAAACTGCACCCATGTGGTTGTGTTTAGGACTAAGGTTCCCTGTATCTGGATATATTTTTTATGTAACTATATTATTATTATGTGAACTGTGAAAGTACGACCTAAGGGAGCCGGGGCTGCCGATTAGCGCATTGGACGTGGCTTGCCACTGTGAGCCGGGGTCAGCTAAATAAATAGTGGACGCGGCCTAAGCAAGCCGGGGTCAGCTTAGTAAACAGAGGGCTCAGCCTAAGGGCGTCAACCCTGAGCATTTGTATTACTGGTTAAAATATGCTCTTGAAAGTACATGTTTACTATTATTAGCTTGATGATTATAATCTGTTGAGTTTCTGAATGACTATTTTAAGATTGATTAGATGCTACTTCTGTTTATGTGTTTGTTGTTTATGGTTTTCTTGCTGGGCCTTGGCTCAGGGGTGCTACATGGTGCGGGTAAAGGCAAAGGAAAGTTGGACCAACCATGAGTTGGAGAGCTTTGGGGGCAGAGTGTACATAGTCAGTTGTTCGACCGCCACAGCCAAGGGAAAAGTACAGGGACATAGCCCTAAAATTTGTATTTTTCCATTAGAGTGGCCTTTGGTTGTATTAAACTTTTGCGGGTTGTAAACTATCACTTATACCCTGTTTTTGGGATCCCATGTACCAAACATCTGTTTTAATGAAAATTAACCGTTTATAATCAAAATCTTTTAACCCTAACCTGATAGTTGACTTTAGGTACAAATTATTTTTCAAACGACTTGATTAGCAAGTCTTGCACTATTTTAAAATACACAGTGTAACAGTCTTTATTATCCAGAGCATTACAACTTGGTATTAGAGGCGTCTAGGTTTAAGGGTTCTTGATGACTGGTTGGGCATGTATACTCACCACCAAAGACAAGCTCGACTTAAGGTTTGGTAACTGTATATATGTAATTACATGCTTAAATGTCTAAATGAAATGTAAATGTTTTAATTTGTATGATTAATAGGGAGCATGAAATATTGATAGGGCCTGGGCTTTGAATGCTCTGTGATTATATTGAGGCATGCTTATTAGCATTAATGTTGCATCCGAATGAATGTTTAAATGCTTGTTTGCATCTTAATTGCATATGGGGTTGAGTTTCAATGGTGTACTATGGAAAGAACGTTAACCTATCATCATTGCCCGATTGTCGAGTCGTTGATTGCAAATAAACTTGGATAGCTATGTGTCCAAGGCAATCAATATGACTAGCCATCACAGTGTCTGAGGCTAGAGATGATGACTAGGGCCAGAACCCTCCACACTTCCCTGAGAACTGGCTACATATAATTGCTGATACGCAAGCCCGATTATAGAGTCAAGCAAAGCAGATCCGTCTCTTGAGACAGCAGACTTTGTCAGGGAATGTTGTACCTATTGCACTGTGGCACCAGTTGTACAGCCAACTAAGGTTGGGAACAGGTGGGAGCCACTATACGAATGGTTTAGAAAGCAACACCCTCAAACCTTCGAGGGAGGACCAGATCCACTAAAGGCTGAACAATGGATGAGTATGATCACCTCCATCCTAGATTTTATGAGGGTGGAAAGTAATGACAAGGTGGCATGTGCCACCTAGATGCTTCGAGAGGATGCTTGTATTTGGTGGGAGGTGGCATCAAAGACTTATGACATTACTGCTATGAGCTGGGATGGGTTCAGAGACCTGTTCAACTAGAAATATTGTAACATTGTCGTCAGGGCAGCGAAGGTGTGAGTTTGTTGGGTTGGTGTAGGGCAGCATGAAAATTACAGAGTATGCCCTGAAGTTTGACAGGCTTGCGAAGTTCACACCAGATTTAGTGCCTACTAATGCAGTTAGACAAGACAGGTTCATTCAAGGGCTTAATGCTATGATAGCCCGAGATGTGAGGATCACATCAGTACCTGGGGGAACGACCTATGCCTAGGCAGTTGCGAAGGCTCTTACCACTGAGGAGGCAGAGAATAAGATTTGGAGGGAGAACGCTGTGAGAGGGGATGTTCACAAGGTAGTGCCTCCATACTCAGGGTCTTGTAGGGACGGAAGCCCCAGTGATCTGAAGAGGAAGACCCCTGAAAACTTGACCACTGCTGGTCCTGATAGGAGGGGTCAGGGTGCTCAATGTGGCCGCCAGGGAAGTGGTGAGACATGGAGAAGTTAACCAAAGTGCACAAGATGTAGGAAGCGCCATCTGGGTGAATGTCAGGAAAAAGCTTGTTATATGTGCAGGGTGGTGGAGCACCTCAAGAAGGATTGCCCAACAGTGAAGAAAGGGGAACCAGGGAAGGTGGACAGCTTGACTCCAGCTCGAGTGTTCACCTTGATGCAGGCAGAGGCCGAGGCTAGTCCCTCTGTAGTGACATGTGAGTTTTCTAGCGCTGGCTCTTCTTATATTGTATTGATTGACTCTGGTGCTACATATTCATTTATTTCTAGTAAGGTAATTGATAGATTGTGTAGACCTAGTGAGTATTATACTGCGGGCTTTCGGACTATACAATCATGGTAGATAGTAGGGAACTATTAGTAGATTTGATCGAGTTGAGTATGGAAGACTTTGATAAGATTCTAGGGATGGATTGGCTGGTTAGATACGGGGCTACTATAGATTGCAGGAAGAAGATGGTGACTTTCGAGCCTGAGGGTGAGGATCCCTTTGTTTTTGTGGGTGTTGTGCATGGACCCCTCGTACCCATGATATCATCATTGAGGGCTAGGGACCTATTACATGGAGGTTGTATAGGTTTTCTAGCTAGCGTGGTGGATACCACTAGAGTTATTCCAACGGGGCTGGGAGAGAATAGATTGGTACGTGAGTTCTTGGATGTGTTTCCTGATGATTTACTAGGACTGCCACCGCACATGGAGATTTAGCTCCTCATCGAGTTAGTGCTGGGTACAGAGCCAGTGTCGAGGGCACCATATAGGATGGCTCCGGCAGAACTGAAAGAGTTGAAGATACAGTTGAGCAGCTTGATTTGGGATTTATCAGACCTAGCTTCTCTCCTTGGGGTGCTCCAGTTTTGTTTGTGAAAAAGAAGGATGGGACTTTGAGAATGTGTATAGACTACAAGGAGTTGAACAAGTTGACCATCAAGAATAAATACCCCTTACGAAGGATCGATGACATGTTCGATCAGCTGCAGGGAAAGACGATATTCTCGAAGATTGATCTTCGATCTGGTTATCACCAGCTGAGGAACAAGGAAGAGGATATACTGAAGACGGCCTTCCGAATAAGGTATATGCATTATGAGTTCTTGGTCATGTCGTTTGGTTTGACCAATGCCCCAGCAACATTCGTGGACTTAATGAACAGGGTGTTCAAGGACTTCTTGGATTAGTTTGTGATTGTCTTTATCAACGACATCTTGGTTTACTCCAGTTTAGAGGAAGAGCATGAACAGCATCTCCGACCGGTATTGCAGAGATTGACAGAGCATTGGTTGTATGCTAAGTTTAAAAAGTGTGAGTTCTGGCTACCAGAAGTGACATTCCTTGGACACATTGTTAGTGGAGATGGAATTAAGGTGGATCCAGCTAAGGTAGAGGCAGTGAGAGATTGGTCGAGGCCAAGGAACGCCTCAGAGGTTTGGAGCTTCCTTGGATTAGCAGGGTATTATTGAGGGTTCGTGGAAGGGTTTTCGAAGATTGCTACACCGATGATAGAATTGACACGGAAGAACCTGAAGTTCGTCTGGTCAGAAAAGTGTGAGAATAACTTCCAGGAATTGAAGCGACGGCTGATTACCGCTCCTTTGTTGAGTCTTCCTTCGGAGGGAGGGAATTTTATGGTATATTGTGATGCATCGAGGTTGGGATTAGGATGTGTGTTAATGCAGAATGAGAAGGTTATTGCTTATGCGTCATGACAACTGAAGGAGTATGAGCAGCGGTACCCTACCCATGATCTGGAGCTAGCAGCGATGGTATTCGCACTGAAAGTTTGGCGACATTACTTGTATGGAGAAAAGTGTGAGATATACATTGATCATAAGAGCATGAAGTATTTCTTCACCCAGAAGGACTTGAATATGAGGAAGAGACGTTGGCTGGAGTTGGTAAAGGACTATCATTGTGATATCCTTTACCACCTAGGGAAAGCCAATGTGGTGGCAGATGTGTTGAGCCAGAGGGGCCCGGGACAGTTATTTAGCTCTTCACAGATATCAAAGGAGTTGGTAGAAGAGATGGCTAGAATGAGGATAGAGTTGTTTGTGGGGCGGTTGGCCAATATTACCTTATATTCGACCCTCCTAGAAAGGATAAGAGAGGGTTATATGGATGATATACAGTTGCAGGAGGTTAGAGGGAATGTCTTAGCCGGAGTGACTAAGGACTATTCCATTTCAGTGACTAGTTTATTATGGTATAAGGGTCAGATTTGTGTCCCGAAAGATGTTAGTATTAGACGAGAGATACTGGATGAATACCATACTACACCATACTCATTCCATCCACGCACCACGAAGATTTATCAAGATCTACAGACCTTATATTGGAGGTCTGGGATGAAGAAGGACGTAGTGGAGTATGTGGCCAAGTGTTTAACCTGTCAACAGGTGAAGGCTGAGCATCAGCGACCAATGGGGTTGCTATAGCCTTTGGGTATTCTCGAGTGGAAATGGGAAGACATTACTATGGATTTTGTGGGAGGTTTACCCAGGACAGTAGGGTTACATGACTCGGTGTGGGTGATAGTAGATAGATACACCAAGTCAACTCATTTTCTTCCAGTGAGGGCGACCTATATTGTGGATCAATACGCAGAGTTATATGTAAAGGAAATTGTACGCCTCCATGGGCTTCCCAAATCTATTGTATCAGCTGGGATCCCATATTTACCTCCAAGTTTTGGGGTGGTTTGCAGAAGGCTATGTGGACTCGGTTGAAGTTCAATACAACGTTTCATCTTCAGACAGATGGATAGTCTAAGAGGATGATTCATGTATTGGAAGACATGCTTAAAGCGTGTTTATTGGACTTTGAGGGGTCTTGGAGTAAGTACCTTTCTTTGATTGAGTTTTCATACAACAACAATTATCAATCAATGATTGGAGTAGCTCCATATGAGATGTTGTACGGGAGGAGATGTAGATCGCCCATTCATTGGGATGAGATGGGTGAGAGGAAATATTTGGGACAACAGTTGGTTCAAAAGACCAATGAAGCTATTGAGAAGATCCGAGCTCGAATGCTCGCTTTGCAAAGCAAACAGAAAAGCTATGTTGATCCTAAGCGTAGGGACATGGAGTTCCAGGTAAGGGACCACGTGTTTCTGCGAGTGTCACCACTACGAGGGGTGACGAGATTTGGCAAAAAGGGCAAACTAAGCCCTAGATTCATAGGACCTTTTGAGGTCTTAGAGAGGATCGGGCAGGTGGCCTATAGATTGGCTCTGCCATCATCGTTATCAGGGGTTCGTGACGTATTCCACATTTCTATGATTTGGAAGTACATCTCAGATACGATGCATGTATTGAAGTATGAGGATTTGGAGTTGCAGATAGATTTGTCATATGAGGAGCGACTAGTTCAGGTCCTAGATAGGAAGGACAAGGTTCTAAGGAACAAGACGATTCCTCTAGTCAAAGTATTATGGAAGAATAACAAGGTCGAGGAGGAGACCTGGGAGCTTGAGTCAGCTATACGGCATCAATATCCCGAGTTATTCAGAAAAATTTTGAGGACGAAATTCTCAGTAGGAGGGGACAGTTGTAACGACCCAAAATTACTAATAGGGTTTAGTGCCTTGACTAGCGTGCCATGCAGGCATAATTGGATATATGTGTGTTTAATTGGTTAAATGTGTGACTATGTGGCATGCATGATTAATATGATTATATGGATATATGATATGCACGTTTATGAGTATTAAATATGCATGTGGGCCCTTTTGTGTTCATAAGGGAATATTTGTAATTTTGGCCCATGAAGGGCATAAATGTGATTATGTGATATATGGCTGAGTCCACATTATTATGTGGATATATTTATAGTATATGGCTCAAGACGGTCCTAGTGAGTGGATTAGCGTAATAGTCACAGCGAGGTTTAAATACCCAGCTCGGGGGAACCTGTGGGGTATTTTGGGAATTTAGAGAATATTTTGGGATTTATTGGGTAACGAATAAGTATTTGGTAATTAATTGAGCACGATGTGATTAATTGGTAACATACACCCTGAATATCCACGCACTTCAGCGAGCTAATGAAAAGGGCTTGACTCGGTCTGCCACGTGTCAACCGTCCACCCGGAGTTGTTTGTTACCATCCCTTAATTTAACCAGCCTGAGCTGGTTAATCATTTAGCTGCTCCCTGGAGCCATTGTGTCAACAGGTTGAAAGCTACGAGCTAGCACCACATTAAGCTCGTAGTGCATCAGAGGCCTGACACCCCCAAATCCTTGTAAAGTCAACCACGCAATATAAACGTGCATATCCCAGGTGTCACGTGTCTATTCTATTCCTGAATTCTCGAACACGCAGTATAAACGTGCGTGTTCAGACATCCCACGCTCGATTTGGGCCATGCAACCCATTATCCCTCCTTACCTATTGATTAGACTACACTTCACTACAAGGTATAGGAATTAATCATCGATGACACATAAATGATTTGATGGATGAAGAGGTCACGGGATGACCCCAATACCTACCCAGATATCATCTTCGTATAAATACCAAGACTCTGGAAAGTGCAAGGGGTTGGGATATTTTCGTAAAGGAGCACTTTGTAAGAAATAGCCAAGAGAAATCAATAATATCGACTGGTGGACTAGAGGGATTTTAACCTTCGAACCACCTAAAAAGAAAGGGAGTGACCATCTTTTTATTGCTATTAGTTTCCCAAAGTCTAGATTACAATTCTTTTCATATTACGATTTACCAATTTGCACTAATCCATCCTACTTATTCGTATAACTACTTGTTGGTGAAAAACCGCGTCAACAGTTTGGTGCTTTCATTGAGAGGATTTAGTGGTTACTCAGTCGAGGCATGGTAACGAGGTGAATCAACGTGATGGGCAGGAGGCCGACCATGCCGCCATATCCAACGAACCAAACCCCAAGGTCCAGTAGCGATCGGGAAAGTAGCCGATGGGCCAGGAAGACACCGGGAGTTCGGCGCCCCGACCGCCAAATCTGAACCCGGGTTACCTGACGGCGACAGAAATGGAGAACATACAGTTGAGGAGTCAACTATCCAGAGCAAGTAAGAAAATCGAAGAAGTCTTGGCCTGACTACCCCCTCTTGCAACCGACGTTAACGTCGGAAATAGGCAAAGTAGGACTCGCAAGTCCCGCAGGGATAGTCAGCCTAGACCCAGTCGATCGGTCAGAACCTCAACCCCGAGTTCTGCACCCGTATCACACCATAACCAGGAAGCTATGTTTGAGGAGTTTCCCAGGCCCAATCAGCAATTCAGTCGATCAGTCAAAACCTCAACTCCTAGTTCGGCACCACCATCGGACGCACCCAGAAGCGCTCGTGGCAGCTTGCGGAGGAGGTCCGGGGAAAGCTCACATAGACAACTTGCTCTGGCCACCGGGCGCTGGAAGCTGGAGACGGCAGAGTAGAACGACTGCGAGCTAGTTTAATCTGGCCGGACGGGACGAGGATCACTTCACCAATTAGGCATCCCCCTTCGCCGATAAGATACCCATCTCCCCCTTGTCCTGCTCGAGATATTCCGGTGCACGGGAGCAGCAGAAGGAATCCTTCTCCCGCCGGTCCTTCCCATCGCCCACGAGCATGCGGGGACGTCCCAGATCCTCACCCCGGCAGCAGTCTCCAAGCTTTTTCCAACGGGAGCTACTGGATCGAGAGCCACTGAAGTGGTAGATCTGGTGGAGACCTGCGTAATCGCTTAAGTTCGACGCAAAGCCCTCGGGCCGCCTCGAGGGTCGACCTTCAAGATCGCCTCAACTCGTAGAGAGGGGATCCGGCTAGAAATGAAAGTCATGCTTGCCGAGAGGATGGTCTTTCCAAAGTACGTTGCAGTGGGAATGTCCCACCTAACCAACCTCAAGCTTGGAGGGACAATAACCCGCCTAACGCGTACAATGGAACTGGAGTTGTTGAACAGCCCCAGAACAACCAAGGGACTAAGGACCAAACCCTAGAATGGTTAGCTCAGATGGAGGAGCTAATGAAGAAACTCTTGTCAGAAAAGGACAAGGACGAGTGTGACTCAAGGGACAAGCTCGAGCTTTTTGCCTCTAACATAGCAGCCACAATGTACCCGACGGGTTTCCGGATGCCTCACCTGTCCAAATTCGAAGGAGACGGGGACCCGTTGGATCATTTGGGTATGTTAAATACCCTGATGATGGCCCATAATATCCGCCCCGAGCTGAGGTGCTTGATATTCCCTTCCACCTTGATCGGGCTAGCTAGGTAGTGGTTCAAGCAATGTAAAAAGCATTCCATCAACATGTGGAAGAATTTTTATGCTGATTTCAAGAGGGCATTCCGGGCTTCTCAAGCTGCCCGTGTCAAAGCTGACACCCTGGCGAACATGAAGTAACAGCCCGGGGAACCTTTAAAAGCTTACCTAAGCAGGTTCATAAACATTGCGGCTCGAGCCAAGGACGCAGACGATAGTTCCAAGCTTATGGCCTTGAGGACTGGAATCCTCATTGGAGGCGGGCTATGGAAAGAGATCCAGAGAAGAGGTGTCAGCACCGTGGATGAATTCTTTAACCTGGAAGAGGTGCGAGCATCAGTCGCGGGAACCAGCCAGGAATGGATAAACCTGGAAGAGGTGCGAGCATCAGTCGCGGGAACCAGCCAAACCCTTGATCAGCCTGTTGGAGCAGAAATGGATGTCGTGAAAACAACTCAAACCGTTGCCCAGAATAACCAAGGGGGTGGAGGCAAGAGAAAGGGGAGCGACGAGGGCAGCCAACACGGTCCGAAGAAGAACAAACCCACGGAAAAGTTTATGCCAGTCTACGCGGCCTATACCAAGCTCACAAACACTAGGGAACACTTTTTCCTAGCAAATTCTGCCCGCCTCCCCTGGAAAAAGCCGGAGCCTTTGAAACACCAGAAGGCTAAGAGTGACCCTTCCAAGTTCTGTCAATTCCACAACGACATTGGCCACAACACTGACGATTGTAGGCATTTGAAAGATGAGATTGAGACACTCATCAGAGCCGGACCTTTGGCTCAGTATGCGTGGAATCGGGTTCCTACTGGTCAACTAGCCCCGGAAGCTCTAGTAAACCAGCCCGGGCCCCAGATAAATCAGGATACCCCTCCTCCTGTAATAGGAGGAGAGATAACCACAATCTCCAGAGGCCTCCACCTGGCCAGCACGAGCAGAGGTGCCCAGAAAAGATATGTCAATGAGTTGAAGGCTCATAACAGAGTGGAATTCGTCCCAGAGCAGCATCTACCCAAACAACAGCAATTGGAGAGGCAACCAATCATTTTTACCGAGGACGACACTGGTCACATCCAGTTCCCCCATAACAATCCTCTAGTCATAACTGCCCAGCTCGCCAACCGAAGAGTTAAGAGGATACTAGTCGATAATGGGAGTTCGGTGAACCTGCTGTTCCGGTCTACGTTGGAGAAAATGGGATTGTCCGTAACCGAGCTAAAGGCCACCTCCAAGATGCTGTATGGATTTTCCTGAGAAGGGTCGGTAGTGATAGGAACAATCGAGCTAGTAATAACCTTGGGAGATGGACCCCGAACTGTCTCAAAGCTCCTCGAGTTCGTGGTTATCGATTGTCCCGCCATGTACAATGTTATTCTGGGTCGGCCTACGTTGATGGCATTTGAGGCCATGACTTCTATCCGCCATCTTGCAGTCAAATTCCCCTCCTCTACGGGGATATGTACGGTCCGAGGTGATCATCTCGCTGCCAGGGAATGCTATAGCATTTCCATGAAGGGAAAGTCACAACCCAAGCAGCAAGCGATGACCATTCAGGGCAGAAGTGAGGAATCTCATGAAGTAGGATATATTTTTGAGATAGAAAAACCTCAGGAAGCCAATGGGGAAGGTATCACCTTGAATGATAATATCGACCCCAGGATAGGCGAAGATAGACCCGAGCTCTAGGCCATCGAAGAGCTCGAAGAGGTGAACAGCGATCCGAGAGACCCCTCGAGGGTGGTGAAGCTCAGGAAAAACTTGTGTAATGAGAGAAAGGTGGAGATGCTGAGATTTCTACAAGAGAATCTAGATGTGTTCGCCTGGTCTCATGAAGACATGATAGGGATTAGCCCAAGCATCATCATGCACACCCTCAACTTGGACAAAAACGTGCCTGCGAAGTCCCAAAAACAAAGGCGCCTGGGCACGACCCGAGCTGAGGCCTTAGAAGAGGAAGTAGCTTGACTCTTAAGGTGCGGCTTTATTCGTGAGGCAAAATACCCAATCTGGGTCGCCAATCCTGTTTTGGTCCCGAAGCCCAACGGGAAGTGGCGGACCTGCATCAACTTTTCTGATCTGAATAAAGCCTTCCCCAAAGATTGCTTCCCCTTGCCGAGAATTGATCAATTGGTGGACGCCACTGCGGGGCACGAGCTCATGTCCTTCATGGATGCATACTCGGGTTATAACCAGATTTCCATGAATTTTGCGGACCAAGAACACACTAGCTTCATGACTCCAACTAAAGTTTATTGTTACAAGGTCATGCCCTTCGGGCTGAAGAATGCAGGAGCTACATATCAGAGAATGGTCAACAGGATGTTTGCTAATCAGATCGGGAAAAACATGGAAGTGTATGTTGACGACATGTTGGTCAAGTCAAAAACTGTCGATAACCATGTCCCTGATTTGAAGGAATGTTTTAAGATTTTAAGACAGTACGACATGAGGCTGAATCCCCAAAAATGTACCTTTCGGGATTGCGTCAGGAAAATTTCTGGGTTTCATAACCAACACCAGAGGAATAGAGGCGAACCCCAATAAAATCAGGTCGCTACTCGAAATGCCATCACCTCGGCCATGAAAGGACGTCCAAAGTCTGACAGGAAGGGTGGCGGCCCTTAATCGATTCATTTCCAAATCAACCGACAAGTGTTTGCCATTTTATAACCTACTCCGGAGAAATAAAAAGTTCGAGTGGACCAATGAGTGTGAGCATGCTTTCTTCGACCTTAAGTCACGTTTAGCTGAGCCACCCGTGTTGTCTAAACCAACAGCAGGGGAACCTCTTTTTCTTTACCTGGCTATCACAAAAGATGCAGCTAGCGCAGTGCTGGTTCGTGAAGAGGACCAGTCTCAAAAGCCGGTCTACTACATTAGCAAGAGGCTCCTCAGAGCTGAATCTAGATATCCAATGATGGAAAAGATGGCGTTCTGCCTTATCACAGCCTCCAGAAAGCTCAGGCCTTATTTCCAGTCCCATTCAATCCAAATCATAACCGACCAACCTTTAAGGCAGGTTTTGCAGAAACCTGAGGCATCGGGGCGTCTTTTGAATTGGGCTATTGAGCTCAGCCAATTCGAGATACTATACGTGCCATGAACTGCAATCAAAAGCCAAGCTCTGGCTGATTTCGTGGCAGAGTGCATGGGATTCTATGAGGAACCAGTGGAAGAACCGGTACGGGCCTTGTGGAAAGTCTTTGTGGACGGTTCATCTAATGAGAACGGGTCCGGAGCTGGAGTCATTTTGATATCCCCAGAGGGACATCGTTTCCACTCCGCATTACGGTTTGGATTCGAAGCGTCCAACAATGAGGCTGAGTACGAAGCTTTATTGGCTGGGCTAAGGGTGGCCCGAGAGCTGAAGGCCAGCTCCATCCAGTGCTATAGTGATTCACAGCTCGTGGTAAACCAGGAATCAGGAGAATACCAAGCGCGGGGAACCAAGATGGTGGCCTACCTGGCCAAGGTAAAGAAGGAGATGTTCGCATTTGAGTACAACCTAGTTGAACAGATACCTTGGGAGCAGAACACCAATGTTGACGCCTTAGCGAAGTTCGCCACCTCTGGGGAGGCCGAAACCTTGGGCCTGGTACCTATGGAACTCTTGAAAAGGCCAAGCATAGAGAAAACCACGAGAGAGGTCGAGATGATTGACGCTAGGCCGACCTGGATGACTCCCATAGTCGAGTACCTCACAACAGGAAAGTTACCTGAAGAGCGAAACGACGCGAGGAGGATACTTTACCAAGCTCCAAGGTATACAATGGTAGACGGGACGTTGTACCGGCGTGGCCTTTCTTTACCTCTTCTACGGTGTGTTCTGCCAGGCGAAGCCAAAACTATTCTGCAGGAGGTGCATGAGGGATTTTGTGGGGATCACGCTGGGGGGAAAAACCTGGCCTTGAAGATATTGAGGCAAGGATACCATTGGCCCACTCTATCAAAGAACTTGATTTCTTACGTCCAAAAGTGCGCAAGTGCCAGCGGTTCGCCACGATCGCCCGAGCTCCGCCCGTCGAGCTGAAGATGATCTCGTCCCCGTGGCCATTTGCGGTCTAAGGAATTGACTTAGTTCCCTACCCACGGGAAAAGGAAGAGTTCGCTATGCAGTGGTGGCTATTGACTACTTAACAAAATGGGCAGAAGCAGAGCCCCTGGCAACAATTACGTCAAAGAGGGTCCTCGACTTTATGGTTAAGAATATTGTCTGCCGATTCGAGCTGCCAAAGAAGATCGTGTCGGATAACGGAACCCAGTTCAATAGAGACCTCTTCACCAAATTCTGCGAAAGGCATGGCATAGTTAATAGTTTTTCCTCCGTGGCCTACCCCCAGGCTAATGGGCAGGTCGATGCTGTGAATAAGACACTCAAAGCAAGCCTTAAGAAGAGGCTGGATAAAGCCAAGGGAGTTTGGCCTGAACAGCTCCCCCAGGTGCTATGGGCATACCGGACCTCACACCGAACTTCAATGGGGCACACTCCTTTCTCTCTGACTTTCAGAAGCGAGGTCGTCCTTCCTATCGAAACAAAAATAACCTCACATAGAGTTCGGGTGTTTGACCAAGACCAGAACAACAAATTGCTCAGCGCGTCCCTCGACCTAATTGACGAAAAACAAAATTCGCAGCTGCAGCTCATGCATTATCAACAAAAAATCACTCGGTATTTCAACTCAAGGGTCAAGAGATGCATCTTTAACTTAGGCGACCTGGTGCTCCGAAGGCTCTTTTTAGCCAGTAAGGATCCCAAGGACGGAGTTTTGGGACCAAACTGGGAAGGACCCTATCAAATAATAGAGGTTGTGAAGGAAGGAACCTTTAAGCTCGCTCGGCTTAATGGGGAAACATTCCCACAGACATGGAATGCTGTGCACCTAAAGAAATATTACCAATAGTCATGCATTTGTAAGGCTTAATTGTAAAAGCCACCCTGTTTTATTAAAAAATGAGGAGTATATTTCCTGTATCGTATGTTTCCGTGTGTGTATTGGCTTAAAAGAGTGTGTTCAAAGTAACCGAGAAAGATCTTTTTCTGCTTACTTGGGGGGCATATATCTTGGACCTAACCAGGTCCTAAAAAACTTAGAAGCTAGTTAAATTGATTAACTAGTGTTTTTCCTAAAGAGCACGAGGTGTCGATAAAACTAACGCGAACTAAGTTTTTAAATTAATATCCTGGATATAACCAGGCCCTAAAACACTTAGAAGTTAGTTAAATTGATTAACCAGTGTTTTTCCTAAAGAGCATGAGGTGTCGATAAAACTAACGTGAACTAAGTTTTTAAATTGATATCCCGGATATAACCATGCCCTAAAAACTTAGAAGTTAGTTAAATTGATTAACCAGTGTTTTTCCTAAAGAGCACGAGGTGTCGATAAAACTAACACAAACTAAGTTTTTAAATTGATATCCTGGATACAACTAGGACCTAAAACTTAGAAATTAGTTAAATTGATTAACCAGTGTTTTTCCTAAAGAGCACGAGGTGTCGATAAAACTAACGCGAACTAAATTTTTTAAATTAAATGTCCTGGATACAACCAGGGCCTAAAACTTAGAAGTTAGTTAAATTGATTAACCAGTGTTTTTCCTAAAGAGCACGAGGTGTCGATAAAACTAACGTGAACTAAGTTTTTTAAATTAAATGTCCTGGATACAACCAGGTCCTAAAACTTAGAAGTTGGTTAAATTAATTAATCAGTGTTTTTTCTAAAAGGCACGAGGTATCAATAAAATTAACGCGAACTAAGTTTTTAAATTAAATGTCTTGGATACAACCAGGTCCCAAAACTTAGAAGTTGGTTAAATTGATTAATCAGTGTTTTTCCTAAAAGACACGAGGTATCAATAAAATTAACGCGAACTAGGTTTTTTAATTAAATGTATTGGATACGACCAGGTCTTAAAACTTAGAAGTTGGTTAAAATTGACTGGCAGTGCTTTGCAGTCTCAAAGAAAAATTCAATAAACTAACACGAACTAAGTTTTTACCAAACACATCATATTAAAAAGAAAAATCAGTGATGAAATAACTAAAATCATAAAATTGTCTCGAGGAGAAAAACCTCGTAATAAATAATTACAAAAGATAAAAATAAAAAATAAAAATCCTAGGCCCCCCCAGGTCGCTCCGAGGACGTCACCTCCTCAGCATCCTGCTCGCCCGCAGCAGAGGTCTCCCCGGTCCCATTCGCCGCTGGCAACTCCAATTGTAGCTGAGCCTTGAACTTCTCCAGGTAGTGTCCCCATGCCTCGGGGGCCATAAAGGAGAAGTTGTTGTCCTGGTTGAAGGCCCAGCAGTGGTACAAAATACTCTCCATGGAGAATGCCGACGCCTCCTTCTCCTCCCGTATGTCCGCCTCGGCTACCAACAACTTTTCCTTGGCATCCTCAAGCTCGACCTGGAGAGTTGTCGAAGTAGCTCTCGTCTCCTGCTCACCTGCCTGAGCTATGGTGAAGGCAGCTATCGCTTCCTACTCGGCTGCTTGGGCAGTAGTGAGGGCAGACTTCGCTTCCCGCTCACTCGCTTGGGCCACCGCCAAGGCAGCCCTGGCAGTCTGCTCGTTCTGCTCCGATGCGGCGAGAGCAGCTTAGGCCGTGGTTAGCTCAGCCTTAATCTCCTCATTCCTGGACCTAGCCCAGGAGATGCTGCGGTGGAGAGCCAAGACCGCCTGTAAAAGGCAAAGGAACTGTTAGACGCATTCCCGAAAAGTAAGATGTAAAAAGTGGTCGGTATAAGTACTTACTGTGGGGTTCATCCCGAGAGAAGATTCCATCATGTTCTTAGGGCTCCTCTCCTTATTGCCCTCAGATTGGTGGGCTTGGCTTTGTAGAAGTGCTCCACCGAGTAGTTCGCCGTCTCGTAGACGATCCCCCGGAAAGTGTCTGGAATCAGCTCCAGATCCTGAGAGTTGACGGGGATGTAAATGTGGCAGTAGGCACCACCAGAGCTTGGGGACCAACCGGTGCTACCGGTTCCCGATCAGGAGGAGGAGGAGGGGGAAGAGGGCGAGGAAATGTCGCAGTAGCTCCGGCAGCAGGAGTAGCTCCTAGGCCCGAGCTTTTCCCCTTAGTCGGGGATTGAGAGGTGGTTGCAGCCAGGGGCAGCATTTTCTTAGAAGAAGGTCGAAGCCTCTTGACGAGGGGACCCTCGAGTGCCTTCCCTCTTGGGAACATTGAGCGGATATCAGGTCCTCCCCTCTCTGCCATCTCTTCGCGCGAAAAGAAGAATGAAAAAATCACGTTAAGGATACATGCACATTCTTCAAAAGAAAATTATTAACAATAACACAGTAAATAAAAAAATTTCCTACCCTCCGAGCTAGAGGAAGAGTCTAGTTCCACGACCTCTGGCCTCAGAGTTGCTACAAGGGAAGGAGAATCTAAAACAACCCCTTCTTGGATTGTGGGAGGTGTCGGCTCAGGCTCTACCTCGGGGTTATATTTCTCCACGTATTTCCTAAGTCCATGGGCAACTATACCCTCTAGGAGGGAGGGCCACGACCTAAGGTTGGTCCCATACTCCTCAAAGAAGGCCGACCTAAAAGCCAGCATATTGTCTACTACTACGGTACCTCTAGGATGGCCCACGTCATTACGCAGTACTAACTAGTCTACGCATTGGAGCAGGGTTACATTGAGGTCTGGGTCGTTTCGGTGGCGGTGCACGAGCTAGTGTGAGTTAAACCTAACTAACCTAAGGTCCGCGACTGCCCTATCTAGGTCCCAAAAGAGATAGGGGTTCCCTTGGCCGGAGGGGCCGACTGCTGCCCCTGATTGAGCTCGGTCCAAATCTGGATCCCGGGCAGCCTCCGGAGCTCTCCTCTTCCGCACTAGGGGCACCTCAGGCTCATCTTCCTGCTCGTCACCATTCCCAGCCGCGACCTCGACCTCAGGAATGGTCTCCATCACGCGGGTTGTTGGATGATTGGCCCGCGTCCTCCTCAAGGCCAGAGTCTGGCCCACAGAAATCAGCTTACACACCAGCATTGTCTCATCAGTCACGAGCTGGCGGTAGTCCTTATCACTCGACGGAAGCCCCGCCAAGGTGTCATATTGACCCCCGAGGGTCACTGATTTGGTCATCCTCGCAAAGATGGATGCACGACGTTGTTCTAGTCAGTATACACGCAAGAAAAAAAAAGGAAAGAAAAAAAAGTTTTTTTTAACCACGGGCTGAGAATGGAAAGCTTACGAGGACGGTTGAAGTAGTGGTACTCACAATTGCGAAACCCCGTCGACATGAAGAACTGGTCCTTGAAGTCGTTTGGGTGGCTGGGCAGCTCGATGACTGTAGGAGAGTTTGGGAAATAGGTCAAGTAGTAGAACCCGTCGCCTCATCCCCGTTGATCCGGGCTGGCTTTGAGGCAGAAGAAGTAAAGGATGTCCGCTGGAGTAGGGACCTCCCATTCCTCCTTCAGGAAGAGGTACCTCAGCCCCGCCAGCAGACTGTAGGAGTTAGGGGCAGTTGGAAGGGGGCCAACTTCACGTAGTTCAGGAAATCCGCGAAGTACTGGTCCAGGGGTTGGAAGGCCCCGGCCTTGAGCTGTTCATCGCTCCAGGCCGCGAACTCCTCATCAAGAGGTGCGCAACTCCTCTCGCCCTCGAGGGGAGGACGGGCTACAAGAGCGCCTGTCCCAACTTCGATGTTATGCGACAGCAGAATCTTGTTGACCCTCCCTCAGGTCATAATGTTCGAAACTATCCTCTCTGCCTCAAAGAAAGTATCTGGTCCCACCTCGACCTCCTCCTCCACCGTGGGACCGAATTGGGGGATGGGAGACTCCACTTCAACCTCTTTCCCCTTGTGGGACTACTAGGACGACGAGCCAACCATGCTTTTCTTGGGCGCGTTTTTTTTGGGTCCCATCTGGTCGCCTAACGAACAAGAATGAGGAAAAGCTTAAATACGCGACCCAAAAATAGAAAAGGGAAAACAGGGCAAGAAGAAATGATTTTCATACACGGGCTAAGGTAATCTCAGCCCGTGGTGTGTGAAGCCACGCGTTGCCTTAGTCACGCGCCCACATTTCCAACGGATCCCTGATCTCCAGGGATCTTTGTGTCAGGAAGGGAAGATTATTGCTTGCCTTGGAAGGGAAGTTTTGAGAGCAAAACCACCTAGGAAGCATGACCCCTAAGCTACCCGGTTTTGCACCCTAAAAACCTCTCACCTTCCATGCTCCAAATAGGCATTTCAAAATTTTACCCAGAAAGTAACCCAAAAAATTACCCAGAAGTCCCATAGTCATGAACATCACATTCCTAGACATGTTTCTAAGTGTAATCAATATGCCTAGAATTGGAACCTACGCACCAAAAGACCAGCCAAAAACAACCTATTATTTACAGCTAAGAAATAAATTTGCCTATCAAAGAAATAGGGAAATCGAAACATGCAAACGGACAGGAAACTTACAGTGTATTTTTCCGGATGAAAGTTGCAGAAAATGTAAGGGTAGAAGTCCTGGTTGAATCCTTAAAGCTGGACTTCTAAGAGACTCTTGTAGCAAGAGCGTGGGGATCACTGGGATTATGACCAGAAGAAGAACTTCTGAAACTAAAAAAGAGAAAATGAGGAAAAATCTTCAAGCGAAGAGTGACTAGTACTGGAGATTGCCCTCCTTATATCTACGTAAGAGGCATGAGGAAACAAGGACCGTCTGATCAAATTAATGCGAGATACGAGGGTCATAACTCGGGAGGAGAAACGACAGCAGAAAGGTGGCTACGCCATTTAATGCAATTCTCGGAATCCGAACAATCGCCAACCACGGCGTTCCATGTGTCCGGTACAAATATAGTGGGTAGGACATGAAGAGTCGGAAGGGAAGTTTAAAAGCCTCCGCTATAAAGATCAGAGGTGATGTCATAAGTCACAAGCAGGGGCTTAGGGGGAAAATGTACGCCCTGAATTTTCGCGCACTTCGGCGAGCTAAAGAAAAGGGCTTGACTCGGTCGGCCACGTGTCAACCGTCCACCTGGAGCTGTTTGTTACCATCCCCTAATTTAACCAGCCTGAGCTGGTTAATCATTTAGCTGCTCCCTGGAGCCATTATGTCGACATTATGAAAGCTACGAGCTAGCACCACATTAAGCTCGTAGTGCATCAGAGGCCTGACACCCCTGAATCCTTGTAAAGTCAACCACGCAATATAAACGTACATATCCCAAGCGTCACGTGTCTTTATATTCCTAAATTCTCGGACATGCAGTATAAACGTGCGTGTTCAGACATCCCACACCTGATTTGGGCCATGCGGCCCATTATCCCTCCTTACATATTGATTAGACCACACTTCACTGCAAGGTTTAGGAATTAATTATCGATGCACATAAATGATTTGATGGATGAAGAGGTCACGGGATGACCCCAATACCTACCCAGATATCATCTTCGTATAAATACCAAGACCCTGGATAGTGCAAGGGGTTGGGATATTTTTGTAAAGGAGCACTTTGTAAGAAATAGCCAAGAGAAATCAATAATATCGACAGGTGGACTAGAGGGATTTTAACCTTCGAACCACCTAAAAAGAAAGGGAGTGGCCATCTTTTTATTGCTATTAGTTTCCCAAAGTTTAGATTACAATTCTTTTCATATTACAGTTTACCAATTTGCACTAATCCATCCTACTAATTCGTATAATTACCTATTGGCGAAAAACCGCGTCAACAGGTAAATGTTAGGAACACTTGAGGAATTAGCGGGAATCGGGAAAAGACTATTTTACCCCCTTAGAGCAAAGTAAAGGGCTAAGTAATTCAAGGGAGGGTATTTTAGTCATTTTTTTGGTTGAGGATGAGATCAGCTAAGGCCCTAGAAGTAGTCAGAACCCACTAGACACAAAAGGAAGCCTCAAACACTCTCTCTCCCTTTCCTTATATAAGATTTCTTTTTCTCTCTTTTATGCTTGAAGAAATTTTGATGAACTGAAGGTTAAACCAGGGAATTTAGCTGGGAAGCCTAGGAATTTAAGCTCAAGGGTTGAAGGATTGAAGTTGAGGGTTTAGCTACTATTGAGGTAAGGATTTTGTTTGGTTCTTTTAAGAATTCAGGTTTATAGGATTAGTTGATTGAGGTTTCTAAGGGATGAATTGTTGATGGTTGGATGGTAGATTCAATAGAGTTTTCTTTGATATTTTGTGCTTTAAATACATGACTAAGGGCCCTAGACTCATTGTTGGGATTGGTTTGGGTCTAGGGGTATGATTAGGGTTGAATTATTAGGAGTTAGCTGGAAAGAAATGCTGATAAAACCCAGAAAATTATGGGTTCTTGGGGCATGTCACGACCCAGCTCATAGGCGCTGCGACCCTCATGCCTAGAATGTCATGGGAGGGCTCTCTATTTTGAGGGTGCACCTCGACCCTAGGGGGCAAGTCGTGGCCCGCCTCCCCCAGATGCATAAGGTTGTGCCTCTGACTTGAGTGCTCTGTAACCCCTATGGCTATGTCGCGACCCACCTAGAAAATTTTGGCCTAGGTTAGCTTTAGGCTTGGGAAAAATCGGGGGTTCGAACCTAAGCGCTTGAGACGATTTCTACTACTCGGTTTAGTAGAATTTGAGGTCCCGGAGGCTAGCTGTTGTTTCCTAAACATTTATTTGGGTTATGAATTGATGATCACCCATTGACGTTGTGACTGGGTTTATCGCTAAAGCTCAGGACTGAGGATCATGCTCAGTACTGTTCTTAATTCTCCGCTCGGGATTCGAGGTAAGAAATCTGCACCCATGTGGTTGTGTTTTGGACTAGGGCTCCCTGTATTTGGATATATGTGTTATGTAAGTGTATTATTATTATGTGAAATGTTAAAGTGCGGCCTAAGGGAGCCGGGGCTGACGATTAGCGCATTGGACGCGGCTCGGCCACTATGAGCCGGGGTCAGCTAAATAAACAGTGGACGTGGCTTAAGCAAGTCGGGTTCAGCTTAGTAAACAGAGTGCTCGGCCTAAGGGCGTCGACCCTAAGCATTTGTATTACTGGTTAAAATATGCTCTTGAAAGTACATGTGTTACTATTATTAGCTTGATGCTTATAATCTGTTGAGTTTCTGAATCACTATTTAAGATTGATTGGATGCTACTACTATTTATGTGTTTGTTGTTTATGGTCTTCTTACTGGGCCTTGGCTCACAGGTACTACGTGGTGCAGGTAAAGGCAAAGGAAAGTGGGACCAACCATGAGTTGGAGAGCTTTGGGGCGGAGTGTACATAGTTAGTTGCTCAACCGCCATGGCTGAGGGAAAGTACAGGGACAAAGTCCTAAAATTTGTCTTTTGCCATTAGAGTGGCTTTTGGTTGTATTAAACTTTTGAGGGTTGTAAATTATCACTTATAATCTATTTTTGGGATCTCATGTACCAAACTTCTATTTTAATGAAAATTAACTATTTATAATCAAAATCTTTTAACCATAACCTGATAGTTGACTTTAGGTACACATTATTGTTCAAACGACTTGATTAGCAAGTCTTGCACTATTTTAAAATACACAATGTAATGGTCTTGGTTATCCAGGGCGTTACAAAATCCGAATCTCGAAGTTCACTCTAAACTCCAATTGATAGAGCTACTATTCATAGGTGCCTGGACGTTGGAAACGTCCCCCGAGACCCCAGGTGGGCCCCTAAATAGATTCCCAAACTCCCCAAGCCCTAATCATGAAAATCAGCAAAACCACATTTCGGGGCACCTGGCGCGGTCGCGCTCACATAAATTTTGGGGTTTCTAGGGCACTAGTGCGGCCACGCCCTACCCTAAGTCTAATTTCAAATCTTTGGTTTCTAGGACACTAGCGCGATCGTGCCATGTCGCAAGAAATGCAAATCGAGCCTAGAACTCAAGTGTTCTTCCCCAATTCTCAAATCCATGATTCCCCTACATAACCAGGTCCTGAAAATCGACCAAAACAAACTTTCCAACAAGTTTGTGACCACAAAAATGCTCTATACAACCCATGGTTAGCCGACGTCGCACCTTTACTTTCCTTGGGCGTCTCCAGGAAACACCAAACTCCAGCCACAATACCACAAAGATTCAGTCACACATTATTTAGGAAAGAAGAAAAAAAATTGGGGAAGATGAATGAAAGATTAAAAATTAGGAATTGAAATGTTATACCTTTTTTTTAATATGATAAACTCTACCCCTCCTTTAAGTGTAAACCGGTTCAGGGTAATAAACCCATCCATAAATTTTAGACTGCCCCTACAAAACAGCCTGTCAACTGTCATTCAAGTGTCAGTTACTCCTTTGCTCTCAACCAAACTCCCCAGCAACAATATTATAAATATACATGCTACCAACCGTTGAATTCAATTTATAACAGACAAATGACTACGATGAGTTGACGTCACCCGTCCCGCTTCCGTACCGGGCGAGACAACATCAAGGTCCATAAAAATAATGCTAAAGATAATGCTAAATTAATTGAAGAGAACTGTGGACCTAAAGAAAAGTGGTTTAAGGCCCACTCGATAGTGACCGTCCTTAATGATGTACATGAACTCCATTAACTAGAATCATAGTTTATAAAAGCTAAAGATGGAATAAAAGGCTACTTGGCTTAATTAAATAGTTTTGAATAAAGTTACTTAACCCCTACTTGGAGTCTTTATCTATGTCCCAGAGCTTTTTTCCAGCTCTTAAATGGTCATGTATTTTTTTAATGCATATCTTGAAACTTCTAATAGGTCGGTTTCCTTTATTTAATGCATTATCAATTTTACTAATTAATCAAAACAGTGAATGGATCCAATAATATAGTTTATTCTATATATATACATTCTGGCATTATTTCTATTATTAGAAATAATTGAATAATTTTACTTTTAAAAAGATGAATGGAAGTATTATTTTTAAATAAATAAATAAATCAAATTCAAAGTGCTATTTTGGTCCCCATTATGCGCTGTCTTCAATGTCTTGTGGCCGAGCCGCCCTACAGGCAAACTTTCACACTTCTCATAATCATTGTTAGCTTTAAATTATATTATTGTTAAGAGATACTCTATACTGTTCAACATCGCTTAATATGTAATGGGAAATTTCACATTTAATGTATTAAGTAGCACGGTATAAAACAATTATACCAATTTAAAAAAATATCACATTTTTATTCTAGTATTCTTTAGATTATCAAAAATGTCTCTATCATAAATTTCTATCTCTTTTTCTCTTATTGTCTTCTCTCTCTGTATCTCTCACGTTTTCCCTCTGTATCTCTCAAGCTCTCGTACAAAAAAAATATAATAAGACAACTTAATCTATACAAATTTTCAAGCTTGGATTTCAAGGCAAGGACTTCGTTTTGGATTTCGGATAAAAATCGTATCGGTAAGTATATATTTGTTATATGTAGTGAGGAAACTTGTTTATCAACATTGTTTTTGCTATTTCGAACAGATATGTGTATGCCTTCATGTTTTATTGTCATTTTGCACTGTCGGAATGGATTTTCGTTCATTTCTTGGTCTTTTTCTGGGTTTTTTGTCTGCCTCAATAGGACTCGATGGACCTCGATAAACCCCTCATATGTTTATATTATTTGTCTACCTCGATATGCCTCAATGAGACTCGATGGTCCTCGATGGACCTCGATAAAACCCTCACATCAGGGGGAAATGGCTACCTCGATGAGACTCGATGGTCCTTGATGGACCTCGATAAAAACTTCAGACTTTAGGAACAATGGTACATCGATGAGACTCGATGGTCCTTGATGGACTTCGATAGAAGCATAGAACTTAATTTATGTAGTGTATGCCTCAATGGGACTCGATTGGACTCGATGGGACTCGATGGGTTGATCTCGATAGTTTGACCTCGATATGAATTGATTTTTTGCTGTTTGATGTTATAGTTTTAATTTTTGACCTATTATTTTGTTTTTTTTATACATATTCTTCTGTTTCAATATTTGTTGCATTCAATGGTGTTTGGGAATTGGAAAATAAGGATTGGATTTTTAGGGATGCTGAAAATCAAGTTCTGCCTTTGGAGAAGGGTGTGACGTATGAGCAGCTGCTTGACATTCTGTACGATGAGCTTGAAGTGGATAAATGTGTGCATGACTTGAAAATCAAGGTCTCGTGCATATGCCTATCACAATCCTTCAAACCTATCGTTATAAAAAATGATAGGCATGTGCGTGCATTCATTGGGTTAGCATGGAAATCTGTAGAGAAGTTGATTCCTCTATGTGTGACATTGATTAAGAAGGGAGATATAAGAAATGCATCGGCCTCTCCCAGCATTAATAAAGAAGTTCGATTTGAAGAGAACATTTCTCCTCCATGTCATGGTTTCAAAGGAACTCAAAGTGAGGTTGGAGCATTTGTTCCCGAGACAAATCCAGACGTCATAGTCCATAATGATATCTTGGTTAGAGATCCACCATATTTGCATGACGTGGCGGAGTATGATCCCTATGGCTACGATCCTTATGTCAACGACGATCCTATTGCTGATGCAACAAATCTTGGTGGGCTAGATATTAGGGCAGATTTGCCAATACAGAGTTTAGATGTTATGGTAGCTGAGGAGCGCAGAATATAAGATCGGCAAACACCTAAGACCAGCAGTAGTCGTCCAGGTCCAAGTAGAACCGGTGATAGTCTTAGATAGAGTTCTCCATTGGACTTAGGTGAAGATCGTAGAACATGGAGTGCTCCCATGTTCACCAAGGAGGATATAGAGGCCTCACATCAACATCATTCCTCAACCAGCAAAGCTTCAGGAGAATTGCACCTTGGCAATTTCTTTCAGAACAAGCATGAATTGAAAACCAAAGCATCCATATTTGCAATGAAGAATAATTTTGAGTTTATGGTGAAGAAATCTGGGACTGATGTGTGGTACATTACCTGCAAGGATCTTGATTGTGGTTGGAGATTGAGGGGTAAGAAAAAAATGCGATCTGAAATGTTTGAGATTACTGTATACAACGAAGTACACACTTGCTCACAAGAAATTTGAGATGAGGACCATCGTCAAGCATCACCGTGGGTTGTTGGGCACCTAATCAAGAGGAAATTTGCTACCGACGGTACTCGGTACATGGAAAACAACATAAGGGAGGACATGAAACACCATTTTGGAGTTGAAATGAGCTATGAGAAGGTGTGGAGATGCAGAGATAAGGCTCTTATGTATGTCATAGGGACACTTGAGGAATCATACTCCAAGTTACCTGGATACCTGTGTCAGTTGGAGCATAAGAACCCAGGTACAATTACTGATTTTGTAGCAGAAGATGGTCGTTTCTTGTATTGCTTCTTTTCCCTCAGTGTTTCTAGGCGTGGTTTCCAATACTGTCGTCCTGTAATTTGTGTGGATGGCACATTCTTGCAGAATAAGTATGGTGGCCACATGCTCTGTGCTGTTACGTTGGATGCAAACAACCAGATGTTTCCAATTGCGTTTGCATTGGTGGACAGTGAGAACCATAACTCTTGGACTTATTTCATGAGAGAATTGAAGGAAGCCATAGGGGAAGTTGAGAACCTTGCTTTTGTATTGGACAGGCATAAAAGCATTAATCATGCTTTGGAGCTTGTGTTCCCAGATGCCTATCACGGTGCATGCTACCATCACATTTGTATGAATGTGGTGGCAAAATTCAAAATTGACCACTGTCAAGACATCATGGGGTGTGCAGCATACGCGTTTCAAAGAACGGAATTTCACAAGTTCTTTGACAAGATTAAGGTAATCGATCCATCCATTTCTCAATATCTTGAGGGAATTTGTTTTGAAAGGTGGAGTAGCGCTTATTTTCCTGGTAACCGATACAATATCATGACGAGTAACTACGCAGAAAGCTTTAACAATAAAACCAAGGAGGCAAGGAGCTTTCCAGTCGCCACTTTTCTTAAATTCATAAGATTCACTCTTCAGTTTTGGTTTGCAGATAGACGTGAAAGAGCTACAAAAGCAACAAATGTGTTATCACCTGAGATGGAAAAGGATTTGAAGCAACTAGGTGATAAAGCAATTTTCCTGGGTGTCCAAGTCCTTGGTCATCATGAATTTCTTGTGGTCGATGGTAATGGTGATGGTGAGGTGAACTTGGCCACAAAATCATGCTCTTGTTGCATATTCCAAACCATTGGGATACCCTGTGTACATGCTTTTGCTACAGCCAGAAAAAAGAAGCATAAATATTTACTCATTGTGCTCCCCATATTATAGAATCGAGGCATTGAGGGACACTTATAAAGATACTATTTACCCTATTGGGAACGAGGATGAATGGGTAATCTCTTATCACATCAAAGATACGGTTGTCGGCGTCCCTGTTGAGAAAACCCCTGTAGGAAGGCCCAGGAAGCAGAAAGTGGGTAGGCGAAAGACAAACCACTATGCTTCACACGGGGAAAAGATCATCAAGCCACGTAAGTATAGCAGATGTGGTGGTAGTGGGGACACTAGGAAGTCATGTAAGGCTAGGATTTAAAAATTTCTGTTATGTAATTTTTCAATTGATTTTGCTGCATTTATTATATTCAGTACTTCTTCTAATACTTTGTTGGTTTTGATCTAAATATATGCATTTATTATTATGACTCTATCGAGGCAGATTTTGTTAGTATTATTTTTTAGCTATCTAGGTAGTTCGTTTGACCCATCGAGTTTTGTCGAGGCAGACACATTATGTGAATTTAGTAGTTTTTTATTTAATAAATTTTTCAAAAAATAATGTTTGATAAAAAACAATATACAAAACTAACTATATGCTATACTATACAAGAGGTGTATCAAGAAAATATAAAGAGCATCACGGGAACAAATTCTGATAGAATAGGTCCACACACGACCTTGTCCTGAAATGCTGGATTTTCTCATCGATAACGGTATCGAGTGGTAGCCTGGCAACCAAATGCTCGATATGTTTGATGGAAAACATACCACAATCCCCACTGCATATATTCAATTTTGTGTCAATAGAAGATAAAAATAACTTTAATATTCAGATTTCAAAATACATAATTAAATAGGGGAATACCTTATCTTAGTCTGAAGACACTCCTCAGGAGGAATACGACAATATGAAAGAGGTTTTGCGTTCTGCTCAGGATATGTATGGAGGTCGTCATGGTCGTCAAACATGCAAGAACACCACAACAACGAAGGCAACAATAAGCACCAAGGCTTGATCACTTCCTCCAATAGAGTCGTACTAAGCACGCTATGGTTGGAATCATAAATGTTGATGCACCACGTTGGAATGGAGACTTCAATGGCGATCCAATGTGCGACTTTCTCGACGTGCAAGGCAAAATATACTTCACTCATATTTTGCCAGGATATGAGGAATTGATTATCATCGCCTTTCAATATTTTCAGTACATCGTCGTCCTCTGTATACTTAGTGCCGGTCTCTCTGAAATGATTCCAATGACCTAGGCACACTTGGGGGAATGTGGTGTTCATGATCATAGCATCCTGCCGAAATGCAGCATGATAAAAGTGGCGTCGGCAACGTAGCATGTGCAAAGCGGCATCAATATGCTGAAAAACATGAAAATTCGTTAGTACCATCAATATATTCTAAGATTGAATTGAAAACATAAATGTAATTTACATATCGAATCCCAAAGCCAAGTCTGGATTGTTCGCAACTGCAAGAACCATGGCACACCCTGCGTCCCAATATGGACGTTTCGATCTCTCTTGTTGTCGATCTTCCCGATGATCCACTTATGGAAGCTCTTCTCCTGCTACGGGTCACATTTCCTAAAAGGTTCACCAACTAGCCCCTGTTTATCTACTCACATCCTCTTCGTTGGGCCGGTGAAATCATCAAAATGCTTGGGCCTGCGTTTCTTCCTGACAACTTCAAGGCCAGCTGCCTCCTTAGGCTGCAGTACTCATACATTAGGACTGTCGGCATCACTGGCAACTACAGATGTTTGGGCCTGTGGAGTGGAGGGTGGATCACCAGGCTCGTAGTCCTCAGGCTATCAGACTCTATATCTGATTTTACATGGGTGGATAGACCTGAGACCACTGAAAGCAGCTGTGCCAACTAAGCCATGATCGTAGTCTAATTCTGAAGTAAGGCTGCCTGGCCCTCCTCAACCCTCTTGAGCCTCTGCATCAATTGCTCATAATCAGGCTGGGCAACCTGACTAGAGGAAGGTGCACAGGTCTGTGAAGTGCCCTCCTCAACCCTCAAGACATCCTCGTAAAAAATGGAGGCTTCCTTTGCAACCTCTGCTAGCTTCTCTACCTCCTTCTTAGGCACTACTTCCTCCGCTGCAGTCCCAGCCACCCCCACAGTTGATTCCAACTCAGGGAATAACCTGGAATCAACTTCTGAGAGGCTATTGTAGTAGACTACCTCACCGGGACGTGGCTTCGGCATGGAAAATACCACTAACTGCATGGTTGAATGACATGTGTCAGAAAAACTTTAATAAAATAAATCGTTAATCAATTAATTTGTGACATTTAACAAGATAAAATGGAACTTACTCGATGGTTGGCGAATATAGGAACCAACTGAGCTGTTGAAATAGTGATATCGGTCTTCGTAGCCCAGCTAAGAATCCTCGGAATCTAGTTCCCACTATTCTCACTGAACTTACTCCTGAGAGCTGACATGGCCTCAAAATCCCTGTAAAGAAGTGTGGGTGCATAGCCATTGAAAGTATACTTCGCCTCCTTCTATTTTTTGCTCGAACCCTCTTTCTTCTTCGCCTCGTAATGCTTCAATTGCTTCTACATGTCCTTGTGAACTACTCTAATAACCTTCTTGAAGGACAGCTTCCTCCACGGATACTTGAAAAAGTAGTCAAGATCCTCAACCATCTTCAGGAAATCACCCCATATCACTGTTGTCTTCTCTAGGCCATTCAATACCCCCTCTTAAATGCACAAACCCAGCTTAAATGCATCTTCTAGGTTTATCGAGGCCTTCAAAGCATCTTCCAACTGGCGAAAACTAACCTTCGAATCACCATTAAAGTATTCATGGATGATCCGATCACTTGAAAGATGCTCTCTCAACTCGTCTGGGGACGGGGTGTTCCCAAAATTCAGCCTGGTGACTAGGGCAAACTCTGCAATCCCAAATTTGCAAAGAAGGTTGCCCAAGTAGAAGTGGCCCTCTTCAGCCTTCTTGCTTTTCACCTTCTGCAACATAAGCTGATGCAGTAGAACCCCAGAAAAACTAAATGACTTAGCCTTGAATAATTGTCCCAATGGGCATGCCTGTGCCCGTTCAATTTGCCTGTGCCTCTTAAATTGCTCTATAAAGGATTCCAAGTAAGCACTAACCCTATAGGTGACACGAACAGGAAAGTGTTTCTCCAATGGCAAAATCAATTCAGGCATCTGAAAAAAAAATGTTAAAAAATGTTTAAAATGTAAAACAATCTGGTAACTATTGAGTCCTATCGAGGCCTATCGAGACAGGTGCTAAAATCAACAATATGGTTAATATCATCTGGTTACTATCGAGTCCTATCGAGGCCAATCGAGGCAGGTTCTAAAATCAGCCAAGTGCCCACTATCATTGAGTCCTATCGAGGCAGAGGCTAATCAGCCATATGCCAAATAGCATCGAGTCCTATCAAGATATATGCTAAATTTTTCTATATGCCTGAAATATCATTGCGTCCTATCGAGTCCCATCGAGGCCTATCGAGGCACAATCAAATCCAAAACCTAACATATACTATCGAGTCCTATCGATTTCTATCGAGGTGCATAAAAAATCTCGAAAAAAACCCAGATTTCTTCATACCCCATCCCTGATCTATCCTATGAACAAAAAATTAACAAATAAAGCAGGCCCAGACAATTAATTGCAAAATAAACAAGTAAATCCCTTACCTTTGCCTATTTCGGGGTTGTTTAGTCGATCTCGTGAGTTTTCTTGCCTACCCGCCTACTCCGGCAATGGTTTCTTGCCACTTTCCATGCTGTCGTGGTCATGGAAGACAATGTGGGAAACACTGTGCGAAAGGAGAGTGAGAGTTTATGGTGATTTTGGTATTTTGGTTTCGGGCCGAGAATAGAGGGAGTCGAGAGAGTAGAGAAAGAAAGTGGAAAACAAATGAGAGGGGTATTTTTGGAACTAATCCAAATACTAGGATCAAATGCACATGTATACAGTGAGTAGGGAATTTTTGCTACGATACCCCATTTAATGCATCAATAATCAAATTTCCCTATGTAATTCATTGATTGATGTAATACCACTTAATATGAAATATTGCTAAGAGGTACAATAAGATATCCAAAATTATTTGATGTGACATATCGCAATTGATGCAATTTAATATTGAGTCGAATAAAATAAAACATATAGGACCCGATATTGAATTTCATTAACTATAATCTATAGTGCAAGATACCATAAAATGTCAAATAGCATTACTCCTTAATATCAAGTTTCAAATATTAAATTGTATCAATCACCATATGTCGCATATATTTTGTCACTCATCACTTTGTCTCTCCTCAATTTTACATATATTAATTTCTCACTTAAAACTATCTCCTCATTTTTATTATTCACTTTCTCTCACATTACTTTATCGGTGCTCACATTCACTTGTAACTTTCTCTCCTCCTCATATTATCCTATAACTTTTTCTCTCATCACTTCAAAACTTAATATAATTTGAAATTATAATTCATAATTTTATTTTATTTTGTAATAATTTATTATTCAATATAGTACAAATAATTAATAGGACATTTTACTTCACTTTAAAACTAAACATAATATTCTATAAAAATAATAAAATAAAGCGCATCAAACACGACCTAAGTATCTAATTTAGCATTTTGTTATTGGTGTAATAATTTTTCAAACTTATAATAATTTTAGTGTTTTCAAAAAATAATAATATTGTTTTAATATTTTCAATTTACCATAAAATGTTAGTTTCCTTATTTGCAAAATTATCATAATATTTATACATGCTTTAAAAAATATCATTCCTTATTATTTTCCCCAAGTTCTAATATGTTTTCATTAATCTTATTTTTTTTTTCATAATGAAATAACATTCTTATCTATAACTATTATAAAAAAGTGAGTTGATTTAATATATTTTTTTGGGTTAAGTTATATTGTCTTGTAGTGTATATACATATATTTATTTTTAATTTTTTTTAAAAAATGTGTGTTTCTTTTTATTTTAACTAATATTTAAAAACTTAATTTTTTTAGAATATATTTTACCTTGTAATGTAGTAAATAATTTTTTTATATAAAAAATATATTCTCTTTTTTATTTTAAAAATACTGAATTTTTTTTGTTAAGATTTAAAAAGTGTTTTTTAAAATAAATTTAAATAGTAAGTTAGTTTAGTAAATTTGATCAAATTATATAATTTTGTAGTAGAGAATACATTGTATTTATATCTCTCTTTTTAATATAGTTATTTGTAATTTTTCTATTTTTTTTTTAAAAGTGTGTTTCTTTTTATTTTGGTTAATATTTAAAAATTGAGTTTTTTTAAATAAATTTAAAAGTGAGTTAGTGTTGATTGTGTTTTTAGCCAACGACGTGAGAACGTCAAATATGACAAACCTTCAAGAGAATTTAAATAACACAGACAGTTCAAACAAGAAAAAAGTAAATAACACACAAGATTTTTATAGTGGTTCAGCCCCGATCAGTCGGTAATAGCCTAATCCACTTAGAGTTGTGATTATAGATATGTACTCAAGATCAGATGGACTGAGCCAACTGAGTTTCTTCAGTACAAATTGCAAAAATACAAGGATCCTTCCAAATACCAGCACTTTCTCTCTCTAGAATACTCAGACCCAAATTTTCACTCTCTAGAAAGAAGAAGCAGAAGAAGCCCCTCTCTAATCCCATAAGCCCTCTATTTATAGGCTTAGGGTCATACCTACGGTATCCCCTAGAACCAGGATATTTTATTATACTTATTACATTTAAATTACAAAAAACATTCAAAATGTAACGAATCCCCCATTTGTGGGAAGAATGAGAGATTCCCGCATATCTTGTTGAAGTTGTTTATGAGAATTTTGACTTAGTCCTCCTCTAGCTAGTTGATCCACCTCCTACTGACCACCCATGCAAGTGCTGGTCAGACATGTGCATGGTGGTAGGACATGTTTTTGTGGGTCGGTCAAGTGCATGGTGGTAGGACATGCACTCCTCTCCTCTAACATGGCACTCTCCTCTAGCATGCCATATCTCTCCTCTAACATGGCACTCTTTTATTTGGGCAACCATGCACTTGTTGGACATATGTATAAAGACCAAATTCTTGGGCTCTCCTCGGACCATATCCTTGGGGTCTCCTAGGACCACATCCTTGGGTTCTCCTCGGACCAAAGTCCCTTGGGGTCTCCTAGGACCACTCTCTTGGGGTCTCCTAGGACCACTCTCTTTAGCTCTCCTAGGACCACCCCCTTGGGGTCTCCTCGGACCACACCCTTGGGATCTCCTAGGATGCACTCTCCTTAGCTCTCCTAGGATCACCCCCTTGGGGTCTCCTCGGACCACACCCTTGGGATCTCCTAGGATGCACTTGGCTTGGTTGTGACATCTTTCAAGCAGTCCAAACTCTTCACCAGTCTACCGGGTCACTTTATCACAACTCTGAGGATTCAATGTATTTATTGACTAATAATATGTCTTTTACTGGCCATGCACTGCCACTTGTCACCTTTATTGCCACGTCATTGATTTCCAATTTTTGGGGATAACATTTGCCCCCCAAGTTTATTATACGATTTTCCTCGTATGATAAACTTTTCTTCTATCAAAATATTATTGAGATCATTCAAAAGCTCCTGTCCGGTTGATAACTTTCACGTAAACTCCCACGACAAAACTTGTTTTGTGATTTCTTCAAATTATATTTCTTGATATAATGAAAACATAGCCTTCCTTTTGATTCTCCCTTTGTCTATTTTATCATCGTATAGAGACAGGTTGTTGAGTAACCTCGATTTGGTTGCGCTAGGATTAGAATTTCGGTGATCGAACTCTTTGTCTCTCCTCGGTGATAGCCTTCCTTATTTTTTTTAATTTTTTTTTAGCATTGTGATCCGATCGGACCATGGGTGAACTCCTTGTCTCTCCTCGGACATGGGTCCGACCGCACCTGTGTCTCTCCTCGGACATACGTCCGACCACGACTAGCCATGCATCTCCTCGGACATGAGTCCAACCACACCTTCTCTGGCTTTCCTCAGACTAGGGTCCGAGCCACATGCCTTGGGGCTCCTCGGACTAGGGTCCAGCCATGCCTTCCTTGGCTTTCCTCGGACTAGGGTTCGAGCCATGGATGGGGCCTCTCCTCGGACATGGCCCGAGCCACACTTGCACGAGGCTTCTCCTCGAATCATGGTCCGACCCAAGGACTTGGGCATCACCTCGGACTAGGGTCCGAGCCAATGACTTGGGCATCACCTCGGACTAGGGTCCGAGCCAACTTCATGACTCCTCCTCAGACTAGGTCCGAGCCAATCACCCAGGGCTCTCCTCAGACATGGTACGAGCCAAACTCTTTGGGAATTCCTCGGACTAAGGTCCGAGCCAAGCCATTTGGCTCCTCGGACTAGGGTCCGATCGGACCTGTTGTTGCCTTCTCCTCGAACTAGGGTCCAAGGAAATCTCTTGGGACCTCTCCTCGGACTAGGGTCCGAGGCCATTTCCTTGGTACACACGTAGGGGCCTTCCTCGGACATAGTCCGAGGCACGCATGGGACCTCTCCTCGGACTTGGTCCGAGCCAACCACCTAGGAAGCCCTCCTCGGACATGGTCCGAGCCAATCACCTAAGAGGCTCTCCTCGGACATGGTCCGAGCCAAGCATCTAGGAGGCTCTCCTCGGACATGGTCCGAGCCAATTACCTAAGGCTCTCCTCGGACATGGTCCGAGCCAAGCACTTGGTTCCTCCAACTAAGGTCCGATCGGACCTATTGTGGCCTCTCCTTGGCCAAGGTCTAAGTCCATCTCTTGGCATGCATGGGTTCCTCGGATCAAGGTCCAAGCCATGTTCTCCCTTGGCCTCCTCGGATCAAGGTCCAAGCCATGCCATTTGGGGCTCCTCGGACTAGGGTCCGAGCCAATCCCTTGGCACACATGCATGGCTTTCCTCGGACGTGGTCCGAGCCAATCACCTGGGGCTCTCCTCGGACATGGTCCGAGCCAAGCATTTAGGGGCTCATCGGACTAAGGTCCGAGCCAAGAATTTAGGGGCTCATCGGACTAAGGTCCGAGCTAAGCATTTGGCTCCTCGGACTAGGGTCCGATCGGACCTATTGTGGCCTCTCCTCGTGCCAAGGTCTAAGCCAATCTCTTAATCTCCTTGGACTAGGATCTGAGCCAAACACCTGGGCTCTCGTCGAACTAAGGTCCGAGCCACATCTATTGGGACTCCTCGGACTAGGGTCCGAGCCACTTCTTTTGGCCCTCCTCGGACTAAGGTCCAAGCCACATCTAAGGAGTACTCCTCGGGTGCATTTGACCTGGTTATGACACAATTCCTCTTGGTCAGATGTAGCACCTTAGGCACCAAATTTCTGGGCCTAGATCCTTGGACATAGGCGAGATGCTCCTCGGATCAACATGCATCCGATCGACCATCTCAAGGTGTATGCTCGACACCACATTTTTCAAATACTTTAAGTACCCTTAGGCAATCTTAAGCATTTGTTTGATTCACTCCAGGGAAGTTGATTGGTGATACATGCTTGGCCTACCAGGGAAGTTGTATCTGCTCTCCTGAGCAAGAAAACTTTGCACCTGATCAGCTAAACTTGTACCTGTTGGCATTTATACTTTACTTCTCCTTGTTAACTTAAAACATTCTAAGTCTCCTCTAGACTTAAAAAGTTATAAGTTTTTTGTGAATAGTAAAGTCACTCTGGTGTATGCCTTATATTTTCGCATGAGTACTTAGTTTTCTAACTTAGAAATTCTAGACATTTCATAAGTCCATGCTAAGTATACTTTCTCACACTCTTATTGCTCTAGCATTTTATGAGCATGATGTTTATGGTCACACGAATATCTGCTCCTAACTTGAAATTTTTTAGAAATAAATTCCAAGTTACTCAAGCTTTGTAAAACAAGTTAGCTTAATGGCCTTTTTGGACTTCGAAAATTTACAAGTCAGCCTAAAAACAGATATATTAACTTGTGCTCTTATTGACTGTGTTAAATTATATACCAGTATACCCCATGTGCCCCCCAGGTGATTGAGGGTTGAAAGATCCTTAGTCACTTGCTACCTGACTGAATCTGTTCGAGCAGTTAATTACTCGTGAAACACATAGAATATAGGGAAAATACTCAAGCAGTTGAACACTGCTTGAACATATCGACCAGTTGAACACTGCCCGATTTTACCGACCAGTTGAACACTGCTCGGATAACTAACACACATGCATATTTGTAGCAAGAATCGACCACGCTGCGCGTAGTATCTTTTATTACTCGTAAATTAAAATGGACAAAACATGTCTAATAACGAGTCTTAAACAACCAAAATTGTTCAAAAATAAAATGACTGGTTAGCAAATAACCAGTTCATACACCAAACTTAAATAAAAGGTCTAAAAAACTCGAAATCAAGCTACCACTCTGAAAGCGGTATTTAAAAATAATATATCCTTCGATGCTCTATGTGCACGCCACTCCAGTGATTCCTGATCCTAGCACTCCTACTCAGCATACTTCTCCTTTGCTTCGTTGCTCTCCTCAGCTAAGTGTGGACCTCCACATATAGTGTCTAAGGTAAAGTCCACAGGTCCAGGCTACAAGGGTGGAGATCTTTGTCGCTTGAGACCAGAGTTGCTGCTACCTCCTTCTCCTTGGGGTGCCTCTGCTCGGTACTTCCTTAACTTGCCCGACCAGAGAAGAAATTCTATCTCGTCCTTGAGGTGGTTGCATTCATTCGTGTCGTGACCATAATCTTCATGGAAGCGAAAAAACTTGTTCATGTCTCTCTTCCTCATCTCTCTCCTGATGGGTGGAGGCTTCTTGTAGGGAACCTCCTCATGACTAGCAAGATATATCTCTGCTCGGCTAGTTGAGAGAGTGGTGTAGTTAGTGAATTGAGGCTCATACTTGGTTGGTTTTTCACTTGAACTCAACTTTGCTTTTTTTTCCTCATGGTGGTCAGACCCATTATTTCCACGCTTCTTTCCACCATCACTAGGAGAGTCAGTTGATCTGCCTGGATTGTTTATACCATTCTCCCCTTTCTCTATTGCATCATTCAATTTCATATATTTGTCCGCCTGGTCAAGAAATTGTTGAAGTGTTGAAATTGGATGGCGATGGATGCTGTCCCATAGAGGACTCCGATAAATTATCCCAGCAGATATGGCAACCATCTTCCCCTCGTCTCCTACAGCAGTTGCTCTATTGGCTTCTCTCATGAATCTCTGTATATAGTTCTTTAGAGACTCATCTTTTCCTTGTTTGATATCTGCTAAGTCGTTGGCATAAACTGGTGGAGTCCGGGCAGTGCTGAATTGTCTGCAAAACTCCTTCCTGAATGCCTCCCAAGAGGTAATGGAGTTTGGCTTAAACTTCCAATACCACTCCTGGGCAGTGTCCGTCAAGGTGGTGGGGAAGACTCTACACCGATAGTCATCACTTACTCCGAGCAGTTCCATCTGATCTTCGAATTTCCCTATGTGCCTTATCGGGTCTGCCTTTTCTGTATAAATTGGCAGTACCGGTGCTTTGTACTTTGCTGGTGGCTGGGCTGCTCTAATTCGAGCACAGAACGGGCTGCCACTCCGGTGGTCGATCGCATCTATCTCGGAAGGTCGTTTCGACAAACCTTGCACTGCAGCTGCAAGCATGTCAAGCTGGGCTTGGATGGTTGGTGCAGTTGATGAGGCTCCAAGGTCTTGACCGCCTGGTCGGGCATTACCATCTGGCGCGCCACCGTCAAGTATTTCTACGTGATTGGCAGGGCGGTCCAGATTTTGCCCTTCGACCGGGACGATCCTCCTCTTGTTGGTGATAACATCCCTTAGATCCTTCGATTTCCTAGAGGGCTTACTACGCGAGACTTCCTCTCTCCTACTACGCTGCTGGTCGGGGTGCAGTGGAGGCTTCTTGGCGCGCTCTAGGCAGTTTTCTCCTCCTTGTGGGTTGTGGCCCTCCTTTTCCTTTGACTGGTCGGTGGGATGACTATCAGCCTCATCACGACCATGCCCATCTTTGAACTGTGAGGTCCTCTTATCTCGAGGAGCTCTATTTTGCTCCTGCCCAGGTGGAGTCTTTTTACTACCCGATCAGTGACTTCCAGATCTTGAAGTTTCTAATCCGTGGCTCCTGGAGGGGGTCCTAGAGTGCTCCCTTTGTGTTGAGGCAGTGTGCGATCAGACTCCCTCTTCCTCACCAGGTGGGTTATTACCACCCCTCCTTGGTCTATCATTGTTCTTACCACCAGCTTCTATGGTCCTTGCTCCTGGAGGGGGTCCTCCTCGTGCTGCAGCTTGGGCATTGGCTTGGGCCAACTGGGTAGCTGTCTCTAAAGCAAGTGCTGCTTCACGATGTCTTCGGTTGACCTCCTCATGTTGTTGTCTGAGCTCCTCGCTCCTAGCCTCAATATCACGTCTTTGCTGCTCAACGCAGCTCTCTGCCTGGCCATCTCTTCAGCAAACGCCTCATGCCTAGCGTGGAATTGTGCCATCTTCTCCTGGAAGGCCCCCATGGCTTCTTGGAGCTCTTCAACTCCTGGGGTCACGTCCTCAAGCATGACGCTAGGCTCATTCTCATGGTCTTGTGGGCAAGGACCTTCTGATCTAGCAGGCTCTTTAGAGGAGCCTGTCTTCTTGGAGACTGCATTGGTGTTCTTAGGTGCCATATTGCTCCAGGGACCGTCTGTTCTTCTCTTCAGGCTCTCAATGAAAGCACCAAAATGTTGACTGTGTTTTTAGCCAACGACGTGAGAACGTCAAATACGACACACCTTCAAGAGAATTTAAATAACACAGTCAGTTCAAACAAGAAAAGTAAATAACACACAAGATTTTTATAGTGGTTCAGCCCCGATCAGTCGGTAATAGCCTAATCCACTTAGAGTTGTGATTATAGATCTGTACTCAAGATCAGATGGACTGAGCCAACTGAGTTTCTTCAGTACAAATTGCAAAAATACAAGGATCCTTCCAAATACCAGCACTTTCTCTCTCTAGAATACTCAGACCCAAATTTTCTCTCTCTAGAAAGAAGAAGCAGAAGAAGCCCCTCTCTAATCCCATAAGCCCTCTATTTATAGGCTTAGGGTCATACCTATAGTATCCCCTAGAACCGAGATATTTTATTATACTTATTACATTTAAATTACAAAAAACATTCAAAATATAACAAACCCCCAATTTGTGGGAAGAATGAGAGATTCCCGCATATCTTGTTGAAGTTGTTTCTAGGAATCATGACTTAGTCCTCCTCTAGCTAGTTGATCCACCTCCTACTGACCACCCATGCAAGTGCTGGTCGGACATGTGCATGGTGGTAGGACATGCACTCATCTCCTCTAACATGGCACTCTCCTCTAGCATGCCATATCTCTCCTCTAACATGACACTCTTTTATTTGGGCAACCATGCACTTGTTGGACATATGTATAAAGACCAAATTCTTGGGCTCTCCTCGGACCACATCCTTGGGGTCTTCTAGGACCACATCCTTGGGTTCTCCTCGAACCAAAGTCCCTTGGGTTCTCCGAGGACCACTCTCTTGGGGTCTCCTAGGACCACTCTCTTTAGCTCTCCTAGGACCACCCCCTTGGGGTCTCCTCGGACCACACTCTTGGGATCTCCTAGGATGCACTCTCCTTAGCTCTCCTAGGACCACCCCCTTGGGGTCTCCTCGGACCACACCCTTGGGATCTCCTAGGATGCACTTGGCTTGGTTGTGACATCGTTCAAGCAGTCCAAACTCTTCACCAGTCTACCAGGTCACTTTATCACAACTCTGAGGAGTTAATGTATTTATTGACTATTAATATGTCTTTTACTGACCATGCATTGCCACTTGTCACCTTTATTGCCACGTCATTAATTTCCAATTTTTGGGGATAACAGTTAGTTTAACAAATTTCATCAAATTATTATATTTTAGTGAGAATATATTTTAGTGTTTTTTTGGCTGAGATTTAAATAGTGGTTTTTTAATAAAGTTAAATGGTGAGTTAGTTTAGTAAATTTGATTAAATTATATTATACTATAGTGGATAATATATTTTAGTTATATATCATTTTTTAATTTTTTTTAATATTATTAATTACACATGATAAAAATTAAATAATTATTTAATCAATTATTAATATATCTATAACTATTATAAAAGAGTGAATATATATTTTTTATTTATTATTAAAAAAATGGTGTGCTTCTTTTTATTTTAGTTAAGAATTAAAAAGTGAGTTTTTAAAAAAAAAACTAAAATTTCAAAGTGAGTTAGTTTAATAAATTTCATCATATTATATTATTTTGTAGTGAAAATATATATTATTTTATTCTGGGCTAAGATTTAAATAGTGATTTTTTTAATAAATTTAAATGGTGAGTTAGTTAGTAAAGTTGATCAAATTATATTATAGTGAAAAATATATTTTAGTTATATACATCTTTTTTTTATTTTTTTAATATTATTAATTACACTTGATAAAAAAATTAATTAATTATTTGATCAATTATTACTATTACATCATTATACTTTATATCTATGTATCAATTCTCACTTCTTTGTTAACCTTTACTTTTGGTATTTATTTAAAGAGATTTATAGTTTTTTTTTTAAATGTATGGTATTTTTTTTATTTTGTTTAAAGTTTCAAATTTAAAAGTTAAAACTTTTTTGTTGAAGTTATTAGGATGATTTGATTTTAATCAATTTTAAGTATTTTATTCTTTTTTTCTTCAATATTGTATTGTGCTAAAATGTAAATATTTACACCTAGTTTAATATTTTATATTCTATATCTAAATTATAAATATTTTTGAATTTTTTTTAATATTGATAGATATTTATTCAATTTTAATTATCTTCTCAACCTTAAGTTTTTTTAATTTTATTTGTATAAAAAAATGCAATTCTTTTTTATTATAATCAAATGATATTTTAATTAATTTAATTAAAATTTAGATATTAATTAAAAAAAACCTAAATTTTTCACGCGTGCCCTACCTAGTATTTTATAAAAGGTGAATGAATTTTTGATCTTATTGGAAAAGTTTTTTTTTTTTTTTAAATAGACGACTGAAAGTCATGGCAGCCTATTAAACAAAAGATTTCTCTATATACTAAATTTTGCTATAAAATTTCAATTTTACAGTCCAGTTTTACTCTTTCACATTTATATTAAGGAAATCTACACATATACGGTGAATTGGAAAAAAAAAATCTAAAAAAAATACGACACTTAAATCTAATTACAAATTTACAGTACTGACCAGCCCATTATGTCTTTCAAAGCCAACTAAAATCTTCCCAACCCAAAATTTATCATATCCCTTCCATGCACCTTAGATCGAGAAACAAATACAGAAATCTTCAAAAACTTACTGAAGCTTCAGCTAATTTATAATAGGAAACTTAAAAAAAATTATTAATTTGCTCCATATTTACAAATTTGTAACAAACATTTACATAAAAATAATAAAAGAAAAATTAATATAAAATTTTAAGTCACAAAATCTTGTAACAACCTTTTAACATAACAACCTTTTATAGACAAGGTGCTTGACAAATTTAAAATGTAGACTTAAGTTACAAACTTGTAGCAGCCTTTTACAAACAACATTCTAAACAAATATAGATAAAAACAATACTCATTTAAATCAAAATATTATTCTAAAGATAAATTAATAAATTATTAATATATGCATTAGCTAATAAAATTTGAATTTATCGAAGGTAATAATTATGAAAATACATTGAATGCATGTATATATCAAAAAATTGATAAATGCACCTAAATTACTAAACCGATGAATACCACATCAAATTCATGAACGAAAATGCAATGCATCCAATGTATTAATTCATGAATCGCCAAAAATAGAAGTCATGAATTTATTTACATTTTGTAAGAAACTAATTTTTTTTCATGATTAGTGAGATTATAAATTTACATATCAAGCGAGATACATGTGTTTTTCTAAAAAAATTATAATCTTATAAATTTAACAAATTACTAATTTATTGTAGTAATCCAATATTTTTCATTATTTGTTATGTTTCATTTTAATTGTTTGATTATTAGAAAATAATTGAATTGTATGTTTTGTGTGAATTATGATTTAAATTGATTTATTTGGAATAATTGTGCAATATTTGTGTTTATTGTTAGTGTTACATTTTTATTTGGTGTGACAAAATTATGTGATTACAACAGGTTGCATTTTTTTTTATTAAATGTGTTTGTGTGCCGAAATTATGTGCTTGAGTATGTGTGGATTTGTTTTATTTCCTTTAAATTAAGAAGATAAAAGGGAAAGGAAAATGAGTTGTCATCTTTTGAGATAAGATGACAAGGCTTGTCTTTTGGATTATGTTTATTTGTAGATAAGGTTTAGGTGAGGTGTAAGGAGATGAAATGTTCGAGATTTAACTTATTTTGTGGGATAAGATTTGAGCTTTTCACACTTGGGTTTTTCCATAGAGTTATGTCACTAAAGTATTATAAATAGAAGACATGAGCTTTGGAGAGAAATGGGCTGCCGAATTATAAAAACTCTGAATTATAAAGTATTATAAATAGAAGACATGTGAGGTGTAAAGAGACATGTCACTAAAGTATTATAAAAACTCCATTTTGGTGGCTGCCGAATTATTGAGAGAAAGGGGGAGAAGAGAGCACGAAAAGGAGAAAGAAAAAGAGAAAGAAAAAGAGAAAGGAAAAGAGTGAAAGGAGGAGAAGAGGAAATTGGTTTCAAGAATCTCTAGGTGTGTGTTCTTATCTTGATTTTGGTTTTGGTTTTGGTTTTAATCCTCTAAGATTAGGTTTCTTCTTCTCAATTCTAAGAAGTTTGTTCATCTTTTCTTTTGGTGGTGCATTTCGAAATGCCTAGGTGCCTAAGGATTGATTTGCTTTGTGTTCTTGAACACTACCAATGAGGTAATGGGATTCCCTACCCTTTTGTTGATTTGATATAGATTTAACTCTTGTTATGGTCATGGACTGTTAGTTAACATTTTGAGAAAATATGTTGTTTACCGAGTATTTTGAAAGCTATAAATATGTTATGAAATAAGAGTTGGAAAGTAATGATTAGAGATGAACAATCACATTTTTTACATGGTTGGGGCGTTAATGAGCCTTAGTCCGCGAGTCACTAGTATTAGGCTTTAGAGAGTTTTGACAATGGAGCTTTTCTACAAGTTCAACATAGTTTTTGCTTACAAGAGAAATTCAGGGATCCCTCCTACAGTGCACAACTGACCCTATTTATAGGCAGTCAAGTAGCTTGGGCTAGACTAATCCGGGCACAATAAAGATGTAATTACAATTTGCTCGCTAATAGAGCAATAATACAAAGAATGGAACATAATTATATGTTGTTAATCTGGGCCCATTGGGCCAGCTTAGGTATGGCCAAGCATTACATCTGCCCATTGTACGTTAGCATGGATTGGTTCGCGTGGGCTTCTAAGGGGAACATGGGGACAAGATCTGTCAGAATAGTGGCAGAACTGTTTCCTAGGAACAGTGTACGTTCCGTGCATACCCTCTTCTGTAGGTTAGTTAAGGAGACCAACTGGCGAATTCCTTGGGGACATGTCAGCATCAGGGAAGGCCAGGCTTGCCCTATCTGGACGTCTTGTCCAGGTTCGTTTACTAATGTCCCTGTTCATTTACCGGAGTCTTGGTTCGTTCACTAGGACCCGGGTTCATTTTCCAAGGTGGACATCGTGATGGTGGAGATCTCCCCTGGATTCTTGATAGGGTCCGTCTCTAGAGAACAGATAGTCTGCCACCTTAATTAGCATCTCAAAGGATGTAGGTTGGTCATGGCCGGGAAGGTAATGTGGGTTTGCATCGCAGTCCCGGTCCCTTTATTATGCTCACGCCCATTGACCGTTATTGGGCTTGATATGACTTGGGCTATTAGGGTTTCTCCCTTCCTCGTTCACTGGGCTCTGGATGGTCCCAGACCTCTTCTGATGGCCCACGAACCCGTTTGGTCATGCCACGTGTCATAGGTGGAAAACAGGGATAACATTTACCCCTAGGTTTTCATCCGTGTTCACATGGTGGAGACTTGCCTCATTCTGGATCAATCACGAGTGCTCCTGTTCGTTTACTTGAATCCCAGTTCGTTTACCAGGAGCTGGGTTTATTTACTTGGGGGCCATTTGGGTGAACCCCGTTCTTTCAAATTCCCAATGTCTCGGACACGTGTCTCTAGGTTGATGGTGCATCTGCGCCACTCGCGCCCTAAAAATCTGGAAAGAATCTTTTGATTACCTAGGTGACCGATGGGTGTCAGCGCAATTCTCGAAACATCCCGTCTATACGAAAAAGGTTTATTGGGTACTTGAGTGGGTTGTTTAATGCTTCTGCACTATCCGGAGCCGCTGGATGGGGATAATTTTGAGATTTTCAATGTGGACTGTCAGATAAGGTAGGTTCAGATAGTGGATTGACGAATCCACGGTTTAGTACTCAATTGGGCTAATTAATGCCCCTACTCAATCCGGGATAGTTGGATGAAGTTAGTCTCGAGATCTTTATTACAGATTGTTGGATCGAACAGTAACTTGTCTTCCTATAAATACCTTAACAGGCTCATTTTCACATTTTAATCATCCCAAATACTCATTCTAGAGAGCAGAGGAAAAAAATTTATATGTCCAAAATTGTCGACGAGATCCTCCGGTGATTAATACATCTTCGTACTCATTTATTTTTGACGAAGCCTCTTCCTACTCAACTAGCAGGCAATTCTCTCCTGGTTAATACGTTTGGGAGTGCCGATGAATTGTTGCATCGTCTCCTCGGGTTCAAGACTGAGATTCTGCCGACATTGTCACTTGAGACTCAATGAATCCCAAATCCAATATCTCACCGTAAGTTTTCTGGTCATTTTTTCTTCTTTTTTATTCCTTTTTGGTCATTTATACTGGCATGTCGTTTCCGCGACTGTAAGACCGTTAGAGCTGCGACCACCATGTGGTTTTAGGTAGGATAGTGGCAAAAATGAACAATAGGGTGTTTGGTTGATGCATCATACCATACAATTTGGTTGTTCCGGATCAATTCGGGCGCCTAGAAATTGTTTGGGTAAATTAGAAAAACCCTTGGCCTTTAGTTCCTGACTTAAGATCCTGGATCTCTATTGGTCGCAGATATGGGTCCAGAGGGGACCTCTCCAAGCGGTTTTGGGAGAATCCCCGTACCTCAACAAGTTTTCTTCGGTTTTGGTGCTAACTACTTGGTTCTCATTTTCCTTGTCGCTTTCAGGTCCCTAATCATGAGTCGCGGTGTTACTTTGTATGCGGAAGACATTGTCCAAGTAGGCCTTGTAGTCCTGGAGGGGACCAAGCTTCCCACTGGAAACACATGGGAAATGGATGGGTAAATGAACGAGTTTCAGAATTACCTAATGTTGCATTAGCTGGAGAAGGCCCTTGGAGTAGAGTCGACTTTGAGGCTCTTTTATAATCGACTAGCCCAGAAGGAAGAGAAAGCTCATATAAGAGTAGGCATGTTCGGGACCTGGAGCATAGGCCACATTAGTGCGGGAGCTACTCTCCCGCTCCACGATTATTTCACGCGGTTCCTTAAGTTTGTGGGGATTGCGCCTTTCCAGGTTCTGACCTAAGCATATAAATTGCTCGTGGGATGGAGCATATTCTGTGCGTTGAAGGAGATCCCGACGCCCACTCTCGCGGAGGTGTTGTACTCTTACTAGTTGGAGCTGCAACTTTATTCTAAGGACAAGACGCGAGATGTGTTTTATAGACTGAAGGCCCATGGCATTAGTTCGTCTCCATTCAGCACGTGGAAGCACCCCTGGATATCAGGCACTACTGGTTCATGACATCTGGGTTCCTTCTAGAGAAGAACCCCACCTGGGTGCTGGACTTCCAGCGCGTGGGTAAGTCGTCCTTCTTCATTTTTAATCTAGCCCTTAGTTTTGTTTACTAGACACTCACGATCTTGGAAAATAGGTCCATATGCTCAGACTCGGCTCAACAAATCGATCCTGGATCGAAAAAAGTTCTACGCAACTCTTAGTGTCGATGAGCTAGATGTGGAGGGATTCGTGACTACAGAGAACCTTCGGCTGGTCAAGATGATTACATCGAACCAGTCAATAGATGCCCCTAGCTTCTGGGGGTTGCAATGCGAGAGGGATCATGCCCTGAGGGAGGAGCTGGCCCTTATCCACATCGAGGCAGTGGAGGCTGCAGCCAAGGCGGACGCGGAGAAGATGAAGAAAGAGCAGGCCCACAAAGCGGAGAGGGTCGAATTTGATGAACTAGATGCCCTTCTCGAGGGGAGGCAGCCTAACATTGGAGCTCCTGAGGCTTGTATTTCGGGGCAAGGTAAAACGCCTCCGGTTTTAACTTACGCCCCACATATTGAGGACTTTAGACATAAGTGTTTCTTTTATTTTTGTCTGTTACCCCCATTCCTTTACTTTGCTCATCATCTTTCTTTTTCTTTCTATCTCAGGTCACCCAGATATGTCCAATCCAGTGGCCAAAATGAAGAAGATGATCGAGGACAGGGCGACTGCGGCCAAGGCTTCAGCAAAGAGACTCGCCAAGGGCCCGACCTAAAAGAAGATCATGGAGCTGATAATCGGGGACTCAGAGCCAGTCCTGGAGGCTTCTAAAAGAGATCTAGCTACGAGCTCCGTTTCAATGGTGCTCATCGAACAAATTCTACCCCAATTTGCTCATTTCCAGGTTATTAACTTGGAGCAGGAGCCGTCTGAAGGAGGAGGGGCAGACAAGAGGAAAGCAGACTCGGTCGCCGTAGAGTCTACAAAGCGGGCCAAGAAGGACAGGACTAAGGATCTTGCCCTAGCTGAGGTGCAATCCTATGGGGAAAGCCTCATCATCATGTAGGAGGTTCCGGAGGCTCCCATGCTTCCCATCAACCCAACCCTTCCTTAGGAATGGGACTTGATCTTCTGACACTACAACAAAAAAGGCAATTTGCGTCAGTTTAGCACTGACACAGTTGAATTTTTGCGTCAGTGTACTATGCGACGCAATTGCCCATGACGCAAACCAGAGTGTCATTTGCGTCAGTGGGGCACTGCCACAAACTGGCATTTGTGGCAGTGCCCCACTGACACAAAAGACACTCTGGTTTGCGTCAGTGGGGCACTGCCACAAATGTTAAAAACGAGTATTTTTTGCGTCAGTTGGGCACTGTCACATAAAGTATTAACGAGGGAAGTTGCAAATGTTTATGCCAATTTCCATGGCCTGTTTTGATAAAAATAATCAGCAGTAGAAACAGAAAAAACAGCAGCAGAAACAGAAAAACAGCAGTATGAACAGAAAAACAACAATATAAGTTTTTATAAACATTTATCTAGAGTTAACATTTGTGATCAAAACTATAAAAGTAATTCAAATATCAAAGTTAATATATGTACTCTTGTGTTCTAAATTCCTAAGTATCAAACCTACTTAAACTAAAATTTCCTCACCCACTTGCTCATTTGCTAATTGAGATACGCCATAATTGATTCAGTCCACTCATCCCGTATCTCGTTGATTTCGTCAGCCGAATATGGACTCGTATTCGTAAACTAATTAGAAAATATTTAAAATAATAAGTTACAAATAATCATCCAAATAAAATCATGAACGATAGTTTAAATGAAAATTAAAATGCAAAACAATACCTCATTTTTCAAGTAGGCCTTCGGTCTAGGCTGTGAAATCAATTCTAAAATTACTAAATCCTAAAAAAAATTGACCAGCATTTCCCCTATTTCTATCATATTTCCCAAAATTTAAATAAACATATTTCATCACATAAACACAACAAACCAATTAATAATCAATCAAACATGCATAATTCCAAAATTACTAAATCTTAAAAAAAAATTGGATAGCATTTCCCCTATTTCTATCATATTTCCCAAAATTTAAATAAACATATACTCATCACATAAATACAACAAATCAAGTAATCAATCAAACATGCACAATTACAGCCTTATATCACCGCAGCACACAGTCCCAGATCCTATCTCCACTATTTTATAATTGGTACATGCTACTAAGTTCAATATATTAATTATATATTAAGGTTTAAAATATTACCTCTAATATAAAATCCTCCAAAGCTTGATCTCACCAACAAAGTTGTCAACAAAATACCTACTCAAATATAACAATATACAAAAAAATAATAAAAAAGTTAACAAAATATAAAGAAAAATATCATAAAGCTATATTGTAACTAAATAAACAATAAAATGCTTAAAGAAAACAAATAATTTGTTATATGTACACATTTGTTTACTTAAACCCGAAATAATTTTTTTTTTTTTAAAAAGTTAACAACTCACATAAATAAAAATCGACTATAAATATCCTAACTAAATCAATAATAAAATATAACTTAAAAAAACAAACAATTTTAATATATACCTATTTAACCAATTAAACCCAAAATTTAAAAATAATTTAAAAAAGTTAACAAAATATAAACAAAAATTTACTAATAATAATCAAACTAAACATTTAATAAAATGAAACTTATACAAAATATATACATTAATCTATATATATACTCATTTACATAGTAAATTCGAAATTTAATTAAATTTTAAAAAAAAAGTTAATAAAACTATCTAAAAATTAAAAATCCGAAATATAGTCAATTTATAAAAAAAAAAATTCACAAAAATTATATTTAAATCATAAAATTTAATAAAATTACACTTACTTGTGGTAATTGTGCAATGTGGGTTCTTGATGTAGAAAACCCCAAAAATCCAATGAAGATTATGGGTTTTCAAATTATATCTTCAAAAAACAAAATCTATACAAAAAAATCCAAAAAAAACTATATATAAGTTTCATAAACATATATAAATCATTATTTTAACATTAAAATTGAAAAAAAATGGCTGAAAACGTACCTAAATGGGAAGAACCTTGGTTGGGCGCCGCTGGTTTGGGAGGAAAACGGTCTGAAATTATGGTAGGAGTGAAATGGGGCTCGGCTGGGACGATGAGGGTTTTATTATGGGAGACCCAGTTGCGTAAGTGGCCCACTGATGGTAATGGACGTTTGAGTCAGTGGGGCACTGACGCAAACGACAAAGTAAAACGCGCGTTTTACTTTGCCGTTTGCGTCAGTGCCCCACTGACGCAAACGCTCATTACCGTCAGTGGGCCACTGACGCCGTTAACAGCTCATTTGCGTCAGTGCCCCACTGACACAAACGGTTCCATTAAACAGTGTCAGTGTACGTTATGACGCAATTGGGCCCTCATTTGTGGCAGTGTCCAACTGCCACAAATGCTAATTCTTGGTCAACAGCGTCAGTCAACTGCGTTGACTGACGCGTTTGACTGACACAATTGCCATTTTTTGTAGTAGTGTGAGAAGAGAGGATGAAGATGGTGTCTCGGGCTTGGGAGGAAGGTCGGGACCAATAGGACGAGGTGGCCCGAGCCTTCCTCATCCGGTGGAAGGTGGAGTTTGCTGATCGTCTGTAGGCCTTCAATGCTCCCCAAAAAATCATGGACTGACTGGTAACCGAGATCGGGTTTCGGCCTAAGTTGCGGTAGGACACGACCCCGCTTGCTCCAGACTTGTTAGCCCAAGTGGGGACTACCATGTCCACCCTTCAACTCAAGTGGTATGCCACCTTGGCTAGCCAGGACACTCTCTTTGTCTCCCAAGCCATTTGTCATCAGGCCACTGCGATAAGCCATATGTCCATTTTGTCTTTTCTTTTATCATCATTATTTCTTGTGAAATTTCTAACTTTGATTTGTTCTAAGATGCCCTGTTGACTCATAGGAACGCGAAGCTGGTGGCCAAGATGGCGGTGAAGCTGGAGATGACCCAGATTGAATTGGAGGGGTTCGTTATTCAGCGGGAAGCTGTCCGGGAGGCCCTTGCCAATGAGGTTGCCCGGGTAAAGGCTGAGCATGAGGAGGTTGCCTGGGTTCAGGCTCAGCACTAGGAAGCTTTGTCCAGGAAAGATGCCGAATATAAGAAGTTGGTGGACGACCTGGAGGCGGAGCTATCTCATGTTCGTGGCTTGGAGGTTTCGACCAAAGCCCTTCTGGTGGCGGCTGAGGCCCAACTTCGCTAGGAGCAGGAAAAGGTGGCAAACCTTGGATCCCAAACTAGGCTTTAGAGGCCACGGTCCTGCTGGAGATGAAGTGGAGCGAGGAGGCTCGCCAGGTGAAGGGGCAAGCTAATGAAATGTTGGCGATCATTTTCGACGAGGCCATTTCATGGCTTGGTTCCAATACAAAAACACGAATCTCCTCCTCTATCTGGATCTGGCTGCAAAGAGGGCTGAGTTCGAAGCAAAGGAGGAAAGCCAAGGACATACTTCATTTTGGATCTCATAGGGTCCTTCCTAGTTTGGTCCCAGAACCCCCACTCCCAGATCTGATGCAGGGAAGACTCTTCGTAGGACTAGATCACTGGTTTCGAACCTCTGTCTCTTAACTTTTGAGTTGAAGTGCCTTGCGATCTTTCCCTGATACATCTTCAGTTGCACTTGCAATTCTTCTCTGATCTCTTTGATGAGATCTAGGGATTCTTGGAGTAAGGTGTGGTTCTGGACGGGGTCATACATGTCTCGTCTGTGAGATGGGACCATCGTTTCGACTGGGATGATCACTTCGCATCCGTACACCATTGAATTGAGAGTATGTCTGGTAGATGTTCTTTCTGTGGTCTGGTATGCCCATAGGCATGAGGCAACTCTTCCGGCCACTTACTCTTGCAGGCTTGTAGCTTTTTCTTTAATGTCCCCTTCAAAATCTTGTTCACAGCCTCTGTTTGACAGTTTGCTTGAGGCCTTGCGACTGCGGAGAAGCTTTTGATGGTACCATGTCTTTCACAGAAGTCAATGAAGTGGATGCTATCAAATTGCTTCCCATTGTTACACAAAATTTTGTGAGGGAGGCTGTATCGGCACACAATGTTGTTGATGACGAAGTCCAGGGCCTTTTTGGAGGTGATAGTGCTCATCGGTTTTTCCTCGAACCACTTGGTATAGTAGTCAACGGCTATGATAGAGTATTTTACTCTGCCCTTCCCAGTCGGGAGGGATCCTACCAGATCGATTCCCCAGTCTACAAAAGGCCAAGGACTGGTCATCAGGGTTATTTCTGTTGGAGGGGATCGCGGGATCTTCGCGTACCTTTGGCATTGTTCGCCCTTGCATACGTAATCTACACAATCCTTCTTCATTGTTGGCCAGAAATATCCTTGCCTGAGGATCTTCTTGGACAAGTTGAGTCCGGCTGTCTGATCTCCACAAAAGCCTTCATGCACTTGATGCATGATTGCACTCATTTTGGTCCTGGATACACATCTGAGATAGGGCATGGAAAACCCACTGCGATGGAGTTTTCCATCCATCATGATGTATCTGGGAGCCTGGTACTGAAGTTTTCTTATAGCATCCCTGTCCACGGGCAATTCTTTAGTGGTTAGGTGATAGATGAGAGGGCCCATCCAAGACGTAGAATAATCGATGGTGTTGATGATTGTGGGGGCTTGAATACTGGGCACGGGTAGATGGTTGATCAGGACTACTCCAGAGAGTTCTGCTTCAACATTCGTGGCCAATTTTGCCAATGTGTCTGCAAAAACATTCAGTTTCCTAGGGATTTGGCGGATGAAGTATCTCTTGAAAGACCGAAGCAACTCCCGGGTTCCTACCACGTAGGCAGCCATCTTCTCCCCCTTTGTTTGGTACTCCCCCAAAATTTTCCTGACCACCAGTTAGGAATCACTGTGGACTTCAATATTTGCTGCCCCTACCTCCCGAGCCAAGCGTAATCCGGCCAGCATGGCCTTAGGCTCAGCCTCATTGTTTGATGCTTTAGATTGGAAGCGTAAGGTCCTTTGCAATTATGACCTTGAGGGAGTATCAAGATGATCCCAGCCCTGGCCCCATTTTCATTGGAGGGTCCATCTACAAAGATCTTCCACAAGGGCATTATGGGGTCGATGAGTTCTTCATCTTCGGCTATCCAAGTGCATTCTAAGATGAAGTCGGCCAGGACCTGTCCTTTGATAGAAATCCTAGGGACATAAGCGATGTCAAACTGGCTAAGCTCCATGGCCAACTTCAAAAGTCTTCCAGATTATTCGGGTTTTTGTAGTACTTGTCGTAGGGGATGGTTTGTCAGTACCTTGATGGCGTGGGCCAAAAAGTAAGGTCTCAGCTTCCTGGAGGCGGTCAGTAAGGAGAATGTCAACTTATCGATCAAAGGGTATCTGGACTCCGCGCCCAACAACTTTTTGCTTACGTAATAGATCGGGAGTTGGACCTCTCCCTCTTCTTGCACTAAAGCGGTGCTGATGGCATGTTCTGACACCGCCAAATATAGGTATAATGGCTCCCCATCCACTGGTTTCGACAAGATTGGCGCTTGGGCAAGATGTTCCTTCAATCTCTTCTAATGGCTCAACCATTGGTACTTCTATAGTATTCGAATAACTCTCACAACCTTGATTGTTTGAGTAATTGTCCTTAAATCACTCCATATTCTGTACCATTAAATTTAAAGTGTTCTTCAAATGAGCCAGTTGTAAGGACCCAACTATTTCTAAGACCATGGACCATTAAAACTACTAGACATAGCCATTATTTTTTAGAAACATACATAAGGAATATTCATAACTTTATTAAAATCTCCAAAGTAAATGTTGAAATACATCAATGAGCGGTATGGGATCCCATTGTTTTAAAATAAAACAATACTTTAAATTAAATGAAGTTGTTTACAAAGCTAAATGCATAAAAACATATTATAAAAAAACTAAAATAAACTTCATCCTCGATCGACTCGCAACCCATTCATTCCATTCATCCTCAATACACAAGTCAAGCCACCAAGAATCCTTCCGCCTCCGTATCTAGTTTCCTGCATCACATTAAAAATAAAGGAGTGAGCCTAATGCCCAGCAAGGAAAATCTACTAACAACATGTAACATAATTCATTTACATAAGACTATATCATAAACATATACTATAAAACATATATCATATAAAACTACAATGGCCATCATACCTCTTGGGGCTTGTTAATAAGCAAGTCATATGCCGATAGATTTGTAGGGCTTGCTAGCCAAGAAAGTCATATGCCCATAAATTATCGGGGCTTGCTAGCTAGACAAGGCATGTGCCCAAGGACTATAAACATACTATACATAACGTAAACGTAACATAACATAACATAACATAAGATAACATAACATAAGCGTAACATATCATATAAACATATAAAATCTATCCTATTTTCCTTATCAAAACCGGGATATTTGAGAACAAGAGCGGAATTAGAACACTCCTAAAACCAAAAGTAAAAATGGCGAGTTTCTAAAGAAAAGAGATGAAAAGGAAACTAAACCATCAAGAGGAAACTTACCGAGAAGAACCTTAGATCAAAGAACTTAAACACCTAACCACAAAACCATAAACAGAAGTTAGGATCTGAAAGAAACTTAAGGAAAACTAAGGAATCATAAAGAATAGAACTTATGAATAATATTACATTGAATGAACTAGAACCGATCTACACTTAAATATCGAAAACACACTTTATCTCACTACCCAAGTGTTTATAAAGCTTAAGATGATAAAGCTTTTATCCCCAAAACCCAAGTGTATCACTCTATAGAAATCCTACCAGGTTGAAGGCTATAAACACAGCTTGAAGAATGAGAGAAATGGCTGGGTACTAGGTCCTATTTATAGAGTTCAAGGAATGAGAATATCTCCTTTTTGGCTTGAATAAAATAATGAATATTAAATGAAAAAGAATTGAATATTCGGTCAACAGATGCTTAAGACTCGGTCAAAAACGTTCAGAGGCAAGTCAAGAGGTTAAGGGAAGAATCAAGCTTGGATTCTACGAAGTTCGAAAAACTACACCTAGGGCCGATATATCGCCCACCCTAGGCGATATATCGTCTGACCCTATGTCCCGAGTGCTCGTGATTTCGTTCGTGCGAAGTCAACGTGTTTTCCGTATCTCCCGTGCTGTGATATATCGCCTCTAAGGTTGCGATATGTCGGCATACGTAGATAATTTAAACGCATTTTTGCACGAATTTAGGATAATTAGAGTTGATTAATCAAGTTTGACTGAGTAATACGTGATTCCAGCAAGGTCTGGAAGGGTCTAGAGCTTCTAGAAACTTATAATATTGAATTATCCATTTAAAATGCTTAAATCCTCAAATAAACAAGATTGTGACGAGTGTCATGTTCTTAATGGTTCTGGAAGATTCTAGAGTTTCTAGAACTTTCTTTTATTTAAACTATAAATAAACATGATTATGACAAGTGTCATGCTCTTAATGGTTCTATCTAAATCTTAGGTTATAATTAAAATATATCTATGACCAAAAATATTAATCAAACCTTATGTTATAATTAATATTTCTAAACTATAGGTTAAACTTATAAAATCCATAACTATAGCTATGAGTGTCCTACTAAGTCCCGGTTTGAACCAAAATCCACGAAATCTAAAATACTACAAACTACTACTAACTATCTAGCCAGCTAGGTAAACATTCAGTGACTCCACACCAGTACTTCTTCAATTTTTGGTTTATGCTCTTCATGCTCGAATGGTTGGGGTATAATATTAGGATCTTGGAATAATGAAGGGTATTGGTGACTCCAACCTTGCAGTGAAGGATCCCAATGCCAATGGTAATCAAAATCTGCCATATCATTCAACAACTCCATTATATCATCAGGCCATCTTCTTAATAAAGGTTCACCAGTTACCTCTGCTCCATAGTTTACCCAACATCTTTTTGCATCATCTAATCCATTGTAAAAGAAAGGTGTAAGACATCCCCTTGCGAAATTGTGATAACATATCTCCACCAATTCATTAAATCTCCCCCAAGCGGAGTAAAATGTCTCATTGTGTTGTTGGGAAAAACCCACTATGTAATCTTGATGGAGCATTTTTTTATTTACCTCGCAAGTAAAACTCAGAAAAGAAAATAAATTAAATAATAAAAAAATTAAAAAAACCAAGTTAAAATAAAAATCAATTATGTTGATATTAATAATATAAAATATAAAAACCAAATTAGAACAAATTTTTTTTTTCATTTTGATATTGGAAATTTAGTCCCCGGCAACAATGCCAAAAACTTAATCGCGAAAATATATATATGCAAGTGCACGCAATCGATTCAAGTAATATAGATGATAAATAGAGTATCGTTCCCACGAAGACTATTTTCTAATTACCAACAATTATTGTTTTAATTTCTATTTGGCAAACAAAGTTTAGATGAATGGATTTAATTTTAAAATTGTAAATAACTATGAACAAAAATCACTAATTAAAAGATTTAAATCACTATTAAAAAGACCTAGGGTGTTAATTTCATCAACTTTTCATTGTACTAATTTTATTAATCAATTCTAAATTTCTTTCTTCCTATTCTAATAGCAGGTTAACATAATTCGATTCTTATTATTTTTCAAGATATAAGATCTCATCCTATATGCAGGTTTTCTACATCTTTGTGATAAACTTAAACATATAGCAGGCATTAACCATCGAAACCTAATTACTACACAAGTACTTTTGTCCAATATGCAACCTATGTCTATATAACGATAGCATATTCAATTCTCATCTTTCGAATTTTGAATCAAAATCATAAATCAAGCAAATATTGATAAGATATTTACTAGCATTAGACACACATTTTATAGATTAGAATAGAGAAGAAAAATCAATTAAGCATCATAGTTAAATTAGATAGAAATCTAAGTGACTACATTGAACCCTTGATAAAAAAAATTAGTTCATGGAAAAGAATAGAAAAAGAAGTAAGCGAAGAGAGAGAGCAAATAGAGAGAGGTCATGAAAAAAGAGAGAGAGATATCTAAAATAGTCTAAAGAATTCTTTTTATAGTGATAAGGTTGTGAAAAAAGTTTTCTAGATGTTTTCATTTGTTACTTGATAATGCTCCAAAATATCTTTATTTGAATTTCAAATAATCTCGTAACTCTAGCTTGTGTAATCTTGTAGGTCAAATATCACCAAGTAAATGTCCTATTTTTACTTTTCTTGTAGCACAAGATTTCGTAGGTCTTTGAATAAGCTTTCCAACGCCACCAAGAACATGTAAATCGGATAAGTGAGTCGGGAGATATGACTAAAATACCGAAACTGTATCAGATTCAAAATATCTCAGATTTTTCCAACAATTTAAGTTTGAATTCTCCTTTACTTCTCCAATCAATTCAAATAAATATTTTTATATTGTTTTTCTATTGATTGAAGATAATATTTCAAATAAATTTTGAAATATTTCTCAAATATCTATTTAACAAATGACAACCTGAAAAATACAACAACCACACATAAAAAGAACTAAAAATATAAAATAATAATAATAAAACTAAGACTAAAAAGTATTGAAAATCTATCCCATCACAATGAGTTAATGTCCATTAATATTGTAGTCCATTTTTATGTTTTATGTTTTTACGTCTTATGTTTTATGTTATCCTTTAGTAGTTTTTTTTCCCTTACAGGGTATTAGGCTCATTCCTTTTTATTTAGATTGTGCAGGTAAATGAACATGGAAGGCGGGACGGATCCTAGGTGGCTTTGGCATGTGTATTGGGAGAGGATTAAAGGAATGGACCGATGGAATCCATCGAGGATGACGTTGACATTTGAGTCTTTTATTTATGTATTTATGATTTTTGCATTTAGTATTTGAACATTTAATTAAAGGGCTTGTTTTTCTTTATGAGTTTATGTAATAACAATGGGATCCCATATTTTGGATTTTCTATAATAAAGTTCTATTATTTTATGTATATGTCCAAAAGATACTAGCATGTCTTAGTAGTTTTTAAAGGTTCGAGGTCTTTAAGTTAGTCAGGTCTTTACAGTTGGTACCAGAGCCATGGTTCATATTCATAAAGTTCTCCTTGATACAAACACAAAAGCTCGGATCTAACCGCCAATGTAAGTGTTTATGTTATGAATATTATGTTTATGTTAAAATCTAACATTTTAGTCATTATGTTTTCAGTCAAAATGAATGGAGCCATGACTTATCAAGATATCCATACAATTAAGGCATTAAAAATGATTAGAGAGCCAAAGGATACAATAGGTGTGCTAGAAAGAATCACTCAAAGATTGATCAGATTTCACAATGAGATAGTTCACCTTCAAACCACTAGGCAAATTATGATGGGAGCCATGGAACAATAAGTCCTAGTAATTCGGATTTTTAAAGATACGCCTTCTGTGAATTCAAATTTGGAAGAATTATGGGAAACTATAGATGACGAAGATGACTTACCGATAGCCATGAGATATTATTTTCTTATACTTTGGTTTACCAATATGTTTTATATTCAATTTAGCAATGAACAAAAGAATAATATCCTAATGAATATTCCCCGTGGTAGTTTCGAGGTTTATGATATTGATGATTATGAGGAAATAACTGATGATATGCTAGATGAAGGGTCACATGTAGAAAATCCGGATTTTTAGAAATTTCACCCTTGTTATTATTAGTATTGTTTTTTTTATTTTGAATTATTATAATAAGTGAATTTCTTTTCCAAATGAATAAAGTTGATATTTTTTAATGGCATGTATAATTTTTTTTTTTGGTTGTATTTTATTTGTAAAATCATAATTAACTTAGAATAAATTCAATAAATAATGATTGAATTCCGTGAGGGTGGATACAAATCAATGAACCAGGTTCTGTATTGAGAGTTTAGGGGGGTCATAGTAGTGGGAACGATTTTACTGATCCTAGCACTCCCTCAATATGGTTAACTTTGGATTAGTGACAAGATTCGAGCTTGAGAATTAAGTCATATAGGGTGGTTAGAAACAAACTTTAAAAGTAATAAAGATGGCTTAATAGTTTAAGTATGGAAACACACCCTAATTTATAAAGATGACTTGCATAAATTTTCATAAGAAATCATAACTGATAGGTTCGAGTTATGTTTGCTTAGACTAAGTTTTTTCCTTAGAAACTATTAGGGTAAGTTCTAACGTGTTTTCTCAACTATTAGAACTCTGATGAAGATGTCGCTCCAAAGGTCTACACGCACTAACAGCAATGCCCCCAACACCACCAACGAGACTCATGAGGCCCCTCTAGTCCGAAGAAGGGGAAAACATACTGCCACTACTGCTGTTAATAGAAATGCACCACCTCCGGTTGACAACGACGCTGAGATTATCTGGTTATGACAACAAGTAGAAGAACTACTGCAGCAACAATGACAACAGCCTCAGCAAGCAGCTTAAGCACCCCAGCAAGAGCAGAATGGAGGATATCAATATGGGGGATGGCCAATTACGAATTATGCACCTTATCCAGCTCAGTACATAGATCCAGTCTACGAGCATTTCCGAAAGCACCACGCTCCAAATTTTGAAGGGACAACCGACTCCTTTGAGGCTGAAGAATGGCTCAAGAATGTAGAGCTGATTTTGGCACACATGAACCTAAGCAATGTGGATCACATATCATGCGTTTCTTATCTATTGAAAAAGGATGTCAAAATCTAGTGGGATTTGGAACAACAGATTCACGATATCACCACTATGACTTGGGTCAGATTTGTGGAGTTGTTTCACAAAAAGTACTACAACTCAACAGTCATCACTACGAGGGTAGAAGAATTCGCCAGTCTGAAATAGGGAAATTTTTTGATAGTTGAGTATGCTCGACAATTTGATCGGCTACCCAAGTTTGCACCAGAGTTATTCCCAAACGACTACTTAAGGGTTACAAAGTTCACTAGGGGACTCAGACCCAAGATTGAATTAGGGGCCAAACTTGCAAACCTCGGAACCACTACTTATGCCGATGTTATGGGAATGACTATAGAGGTTGAAAGGCTCCAAGAAAATATTAGCAAGGATGTGGCAAGTAAGTCAGAGCCCAACCAACAAAATCAGACTCAGAATTATCGAAACCACAACAACCAACATAACAATAATGGGCAGAAAAGAAAGCATCCCGATAATAAGCAGACTAACGCTGACAAAAGAGCACAGACTAACAATGATAATAATAGGCCAGTTTATGTGGAATACCCTTAGTGCTCCAAGTGCCAGAAAAAGGCATATTGGGGAGTGTCGTGCAAACAACAAGGGTTGTTACAATTGTGGCCAGGAAGGTCATCGGAAAAGAGATTGTCCATAGCTCAAAATAGAAGTAAAGAAGGACAACAAGATGGTTCCAGCCAGTGTCTTCGCCTTGACCCAGGGAGAAACCGAAACTAGTAACAAGGTGGACACAGGTCAGCTTCCTATCCTCGATAATATATGTTCAATATTGTTTGATTCGGGAGCAACACACTCGTATATCTTGTTAGGAATGATAGAGGAATTAGACAAACCTTGAGAAAGATTTAGAACTAGGTTTGTTACAGAACTGCCTTCGGGAAAAATCATTCTATCATCACGAATAGTACGTGGATTACCAATCAAAGTCGAGGGCACAGAGCTAGAAGGAGACCTGATAGAGCTAGAGATCAAAGATTTTGACGTAAAACTAGGCATGGATTGGCTAGCGAGACATGGTGCAACAATCGATTGTCGAAGCAAGCCAGTAATGTTCGAAAACCCTAAGGGTCAGAAACTATGTTTTATGGGAAAGGTTTCAGGACTACATGCACCGCTTACTTCATCTCTCAAAGCTCAGAGGATGATAGAGAAAGGATGTTACACATTCTTAGCAAGCGTCATGGATGTGGCACAGGAAACACCATTAAAGGTTGGAGATGTCCACATTATAAAGAAATTTCTAGATATATTTCCTGATGACTTACCAGGGTTACCCCCTACTCAGGAAATTGACTTCATAATCAAACTAGTACTGGGAACCGAGCCTATCTCAAAGACACCATACCGGATGGAACCTACCAAACTCAAGGAGTTGAAAACGTAGTTACAAGAGCTCTTAGACTTAGGATTCAGCAGACCGAGCCATTCACCATGGGGGGCACCAGTTCTATTTGTGAAGAAGAAGTATGGAAGCATGCAGATGTGTATCGATTACTATGAGATGAACAAGGTGACAATTAAGAAAAAGTACCTGCTACCCCGGATTGATGACTTATTTGATCAACTCTGAGGAGCGACTGTATTTTCCGAAATTGATCTACGGTCCGGTTATCACCAGCTCAAGGTAAGAGAAGAGTATATACCAAAAATGACTTTTAGGACTTGATACGGACATTAAGAGTTCCTAGTTATGTCTTTTGGTCTTACCAACGCTCCAACGACATTTATGGACATAATGAACCGAGTCTTCAAGGATTACTTGGATAAATTCTTCATGGTGTTCATTGAAGATATATTGGTGTACTCCATGGACGAAGTCGAGCACGAGGAACATTTAGGACTGACCATGTTGCGACTAAAGGAGCACCAACTTTTTGCCAAGTTCAAGAAATGAAAATTTTGGCTCTCACAAGTAGCGTTCCTCAACCATATAGTATCCAAGGATGGAGTCGCAGTAGACCCAACTAAAGTGGAGGCTGTGAAGGATTGGCCAAGACCTAAGAATGTGTCAGAGGTTAGAAGTTTTCTCGGACTAGCAGGCTATTACCGGAGATTTGTAGAACGATTTTCTAAGATAGCCAGTCTGCTTATTACCTGATCCGGAAATAGCAAAAGTTCAACTGGATGGATAAATGTCAAGAAAGCTTCCAGTTTCTCAAAGATAAATTATGCTCAGCACGAGTACTTTGCGTACCGACACCCAACGACAAGTTTGTAGTATATTGTGATGCGTCCATGCAAGGTTTGAGTTGTGTGCTGATGCAAAATGATGAGGTGATAGCCTACGCCTCAGGAAATTGAAGGAACATGAGCAATGCTATCCAACAAATGATATGGAGTTGGCAGCGGTGGTCTTCGCACTGAAAATCTGGTGCCACAATCTATATGGAGAATGTTGTGAGATTTATATAGACCAAAAGAGCTTAAAATATTACTTTACGCAAAAGGAGCTCAATATGAGGTAGCGCAAATGGTTGAAATTAGTAGAGGACTTTGACTGTGAAATCCTATACCATGAGGAAAGGCGAATGTAGTTGCAGATGCGTTAAGTCGGATGAGTTATGGTAATTTGGCAGCATTATCCAGAATTGAAAAGCCGCTACAACAAGAGCTGATTAATGCCAGGATAGAAGTAGTCATGGGTCAACTGGCTAACTTTTCCATCCAGTCAAGTTTATTAAAGGATATACGGATCAAGCAAGGGGGTGATGACACACTATTATCGCATATGCATGTAGTAAAAGAGGGCAAGACTACAAATTTCTCTATATTAGGATAGGGGTTCTTGAAATATAAAGGTCGGGTATGCGTGCCGAATGACCATGGGATTAAGATGAAGATATTAGAAGAGGCACACACTACCCCATACTCAGTTCACCCAGGGTCTACCAAGATGACTCACGACCTTAAGGCACTATATTGCTGGATGGGAATGAAGAAAGACGTAGCAGAGTATGTGTTCAAATGCCTAACATGCCAGCAAGTAAAAGCAGAACATCAATGACCCATAGGCTTATTACAACCGATTAGTATTCCAGAATGGAAGTGGGAAGACATAGCCATGGACTTCGTGATAGGATTACCACGGACAAGTAAGCGGCACAAATCGACTTTGGTTGTGGTGGATAGACTCACATAGTCAGCTCACTTCCTGCTTGTCAAGAATACGTACACTACAGACCAGAACACAGACATCTATGTTCGAGAAATTGTGCGACTGTATGGAATCCCTATGACCATAGTATCCGACAGAGGTTTGGTGTTCACATCAAGATTTTAGGGAAGCTTGTAGCAAGCCATGGGTTCCAAGCTAAATCTCTGCACAAAATTTCATCCTCAGACCGACGGACAGTCCGAGCATACCATACAAATTTTAGAAGATATGTTGCACGCTTATGTACTAGATATCGAAGGATCATGGAGTATGTATTTGCCACTTGTAGAGTTCTCCTACAATAATAGCTACTAGGAAACGATCGGTATGGCGCCCTATGAGCTACTTTATGGAAGGAAATGTCAGTCACACTTACATTGGGACGAGGTAAGAGAAAGACAACTTCTTAGACCTGAGGCTGTTAGAGAGGCTCAAGACATAGTGGAACTGATTAGAAAGCGTCTGTTAGCTGCTCAAAGTCGACAAAAGAGTTATGTGGATGCCAAGCATTGAGATGTGGAATTCAAAGTCGGAGATCAAGTCTTCTTAAGAATATCTCCAATGAAAGAAGTGAAGCAGTTTTGGAACCGGTATATACGTCCTTTTGAGATATTGGACAAGGTGGGACCAGTAGCGTATAGATTAGCCCTATTGCCAGCTCTAGCAGACAACCACAATGTATTTCACATCTCGATGCTACGTAGATATGTGTCACACCCATCCCATGTTCTCGAGTACGATACGTTATGTAACGTCCCAAAATTACCTAATAAGGATAAGGGCCTTGTTTAGGGGGCCGGATGGAAATATATGGAATTATATGTGTATTTTATATATTTGATTGTGATTAAGTGAGTTATATGATAATATAACTAGTTATGCATGTTTAGGAGTATTAAATATGCATGTGGGCGTGTTTCATATTAGAAGGGAAACTTTCGTAATTTGGCCGTTATGGGCATAATTATATATACGTGCATATATGTGATATATGTGAGAGACCACATTATTATGTGGGTTATTTGGGTTACTCGGTAGGAGACGATCCTAGGGAGCAAGTTAGCTGGAAAGTCACAACAGGAACTGTCGACCACGATTTTGGCCAATGACGAGTAGACGTCAAAATGATAGTAAGCTTTGAATAGAAAATAACGACACAAATAATTTTATAGTGGTTCAGCCCCAATTTGTTGGTAATAGCCTCATCCACTTGGAGTTTTGATATATGAAGCCTACACTTAAGATCAGATGGACCTGAGCCAACTGAGTTTCTCAAGTGTAAGTAGAAAAATACAAAGTTTCTCTCTCTAAAGAATACAAGCTTTCTCTTTCTAAGCTCTCGCAGAAAATGTCCCAAGTAATAGTCCCGAAGTCTCAAAATTAGAGAGTTTCGAAGTCTAAAAAAAGATCAGATCCTTAAAATGATTACATGAGCTCTTTATTTATATGCTCATGGATCGTACATGAAAAATCTCCCATTTTGATGGGGTCCTTGGTTGTTTCAACTACCTTTAATTAATAAAGTAATAAAAAAAAGTTCAACTTAGAACAATATAGAAATTACTTCGGGACATCTGAGAGATTCACACGATAGTTACGAGCGATTCGGGTTCAAGTTGTTACTGAGATTTTGTAAAGAAGTCACAGGGCAGTTAACTCCTGAGATTCTGACACATCTAGTCAGCTACACTGCTCAATCTGACATAGCTAGTCGGGTGAAACCTCTTTCTGATGTAATTGGTCAGGTGAAACTCCTTTCTGAGGTAATTGGTCGGGTGAAACCCCTTTTTGAGGTAACGGGTCTGGTGAAACCCCTTTCTGAGGTAACTGATCAGGTGAAACCCCTTTTTATTGTAATTGGACAGGTGAAACACTCCCTGAATAATTTAATCCTTACCTAGTCAGATAAACTACCATTATGATGTTTTTGGCCGGGTAAGACTCCCTCCTAATCAGAAAAAATTCTTATCCGATCTGGTAAATCATTTCCTGACTAGTTAAACCCTTTCCTGGTCGGATTTTGATGTGTCTGGTCGGGTAAGACTCCCTCCTGACCAGTTCAATCCTTACCTGGTTGGATAAATTGCCCTTCTGATGTGTTTGGTTGGGTAAGACTCCCTTCTGACCAAAAAAAATTCTTATTCGGTCGGGTAAATTGTTGCCTGACCACTTAAACCCTTTCCTGGTGGGACAAACACCTCTTCTGATATGTCTGGTCGGGTAAGACTCCCTCTTGACCAGTTAAATTCCTATCTGGTCGGGTGAATTATTTTCTAACCAGTTAAAACCATCTTTTGATCAATGATATCACAACTCCGTAGGTCATTTTCTAGCCTTTGCACTTCCTTTGGTCAACACATTTATTGACCATTAATGTGCAACTTGATGATCATGCACTGCCACCCGTCACTTCTAATTTCCACATCATCGAACTAAAATTTTGGGGATAACATTTGCCCCCCAAGTTTATTATATGATTTACTCGTATGATAAACTTTTTCTCTAGAAAAATGTTTTTGAGGTCGTCCAAAAACTTCCACCTAGTCAGTAACTTTCACAAATAATTAAAGTCCGACCAGTTAAGTCTCCAAAAATTGAATAGCCAATTAGAAATTCAGAGAATATCCTAGCAGCTACCTCCTTTGGTGATTCACCAGTAACTTTCATATTCTCTGTGTCCCAAAATTCCACAAAAATGACTTTTTCTATTCTCCTGCGTTTTCAAGTAAACCCACGATTGAACTTTTCAGTCCATGAAAATGGTAGTTATCAGTTTCCCATCTTCTATTGCATTTTTGGGTTCATGGGTTTGTATGAACTTTGAAGTTTTCTTGAAACTTTTTGAATCCCTTGATGTTCCCTTTTTGATCTTATTTTTGTGCCCCAAGATTTGGAAATTGTGTTCCAATTTTTTTTTACATTGCCAGTGCTAGGGTTGTTTCCATAGAGAGGCAAAAAATTCAATGAGTCCGAGGGGATTGGACTTGATTTGTGCTCAGAATTTTTTCGAATATAGTTTGGGCTCGCCTCTCATGGTTGGAACCCATGCCTATCCGATCAGGTAGGCCTTATTCCCGCAGACCACTCCTAGCCGTCTGGGTCTTCACGTAACTGCTCGGAATGCCCTAGTTGCTCGGATCTGGCAATTTACCTTGCGTGGTTGGAACTCACACCTAGTCGTTCGGGTGAACCTTTGCCCCTCATATCCCTTGTAGTCGCTCGGGATCGGCGGTTCACCTTGCGTTGTTGAAACCCACACCTAGCTAGTCGGGTGAACCTTAGCCCCTCGGATCCCTTGTAACCACTCGGGCTTGGCGGTTTGCCTCGCGTGATCGAAACCCGCACCTAGCTGGTCGGGTGAACCTTAGCCCCTCGGACCCTTGTAGCTGCTGGAGCTCGGTGAAACACTTTAGCCACTTAGATCATGCACCTAACCACTTGGATTTATGCATTTTTAGCTGATCACAAAAACTCATAGCACAAAAACACATAGCACAAAAACTCTAGGCCTTATGCCCCCGAACACATGGTACCAAAAAATTTACTTTTCTCTTGTGAACTGCTTAAAATTGTCACCACTGCTCAAATATGTTTATATCTTGGCAGTAAAAATATTTCACTCCCCAGAGAAAATTTATGAGCTGTAAATATTTTTAATTGTCTTCATTTCTTGTTTGGTTTAATCACCTCCCCGTATTTTTTGTAGATAAATCGTTTCAACCACAAGGGAGGTGACAATCAAACAGACTCCGAGTCCTCATCTCCCACTTCATGTGATTCCCTTCTGAGCAGCGATTCATCTTCCAAATCTCCAAGTAAATGAATTTTGGAAGACCATCTTCATCATCTCAAGAAAATCCTTCCACGGTCAGCCTTATACTTCCTTCATGAAGATCAGTTCCTTAAGCAGCGTCAGCACCAACTGAGGAGGGTGAAAAAGTCCAATTGACTCCCTCAGGAACAAGATCCCCAAGTAGCTCGTAGAGCAACACAAAAGGTGGTGGAACGAGTGCCCTTTGTGGGAGAAAATCTATTAGAGGAAGCTGAGACTGAAGCTTCTTCAAAGCCTCCTCGCCAAGCTCGAAAAACTAGTAAACCCAAGAGAACGGTTACCGAGACTTTTGCCACAGAAATCCAACAAACTGCTACACTTAAACTAAGGAAAGAAGAAGATCGTGTGCCTTCCTGGTTTGTAGCTAAGCCTTCTAAGCTAAAATCCAAAATTTTTGATAAGCATATTCAGACTTTGGGTCTTGAAGGAGTGAATGTGACATGTCCACGCCCACACCAAATAGCCAATCATCCTGGTGGAGCCTATTGTGCCTGGTCTAAGTATCACATTTATGCAGGAGCTACAATCCCCTTGCATCCTTTCTTTAGGTCAATAGCGGATTACTTTAATGTTTCTCCCTTCCAGATTGCTCCAAATGTGGTACAAGCCCTATCTGCTCTATACCACCTACTCCTCATGAGGTACACTATTTGTTCGATTTTAGGACCAATTCCAGCCAAAAGTATACAAATTTTTTCCACTTCTTTCATAGGCAAAAGGAGGTTAAGTATCTTCATGGCATTGCCCATAAATTAAATCCGGGAAAGTATTATACAAATACTTTCTTACTCCAGACATTAAAGCCAACAACCTGGCTTTTATGCATGTAGGCATGTTTGATCAACCTCTCTCAACTAGCGAAATGCATTCTCGGGCAGAGGATCTTTCTAACATGCCCATTGAGGAGAAGGATGTTAAGCAGTTGGTCACCTTGGAGAATCTTCAATTGGTGGGATTATTACATAAAAATCAAGACATTGTTGTGGGCAGCACTACTAATGAAGCAGATTCGGCTGATCAGTCTAATGCCGATACCGAAGTAGTGACTGACCAGTTATCTCCTGAACCACCACCCAAGACACACCGACTAGGTGATCTCATCATTAGAGAACCTCTTCCTGAGATCATCGTCGACCTACCTTCCTTATTAGGCCTGGGAAAGAAAAAAGCATCGAGCTCCTTAGAGAAGACAACTCATCATCAGAAGACGAGGAGGACACTTTCGATGAAATTCTTAACTCAAGTTTTTCTACTAACAATAAAGAGAGTTTATTTTTTTCTAGATAACTTTTTGAGAATGATTGTGATGAAAGTTTGTAGAGTCATGTGGTCACAGTAAAAATTTTCGTTCACTTATATTTATTTCTCGTTTTCACTGACTGGGCTTTTTCTTTACTTTTTTTGCAGATCTAGCCATGTTCAAGCAGTTCAACACTCCCTTTACCAAAAAAAGGAAAACTGATGAAGGGAGCAGCCTGAATCCTCCAAGCAAGGTCGTGAGGACTACACCGCCGAACCAGGGGAGACCATTTGATAAGTTAGTCACTATTCTACGCTTGACTCCTCCATCTATTCCTTCTTATGCCAGCCTTCAAACTACTCAATCAGCCTGCTTAAGTGAGCCTCTTCGCAATGCTGGTGAGTATGGCGAAGAGTTACTAGACCATACTCTTCACCACGCAATGACAATTCAGACCTTTGAGACTCTACCCCGGCAAAGCGTTGAAGTTGTCCATCACATAGGCCTCGCTCAAATTATGAGTGTAAGCATCTTATCAGAAACACTCACTTTCTTATTGATTGTTCTTATTCTGAATACTTTTCCAGTTATTTACTCCAGGAACTTTGTAACGCCCTGGTTACCCCAGAACAGTTACGGTGAACGGTGAACCAAAAATTTAACTCGCTATCCGAGTCCTTTGGTTAAAAATGTGCTTCTAAGTGTTATTAACAGGCTAAGGTGGAAAACCAATCAAAAGGAAAGGATATATTTTATTTAGAACATAAAAATGCTCATGGGCCCATAAAAACATTTACAAGTTATTTACAACTCAAAATGGTCATTACTGTTTCAAATTTACAAATCCGCCGACCTAAGCGGCAAAAATAGGGTAAACCCCCTAGTTCCTCTGAAAACTCCTTGGCTGTGGTGGTCAAGCGGCCCGCATATGTACACATCACCACCTAAGCTCTCCACTCAAGGCTGGGTGAGCTTTTCTTTCCCTTTACCTGCACCACATAGCATCCATGAGCCAAAGCCCAGCAAGAAAACACAATATAGCATGAATATAATATCAACAGTGATCATAATAATCATTCAGACTTTTTAGTCCAAAACAGATGAGTGACAATTGGAAAAGTCACTAAAGTGGGTTCAGTACCCTTTAGCCATGTGACGATATGGTCACTGGGGCTTTACAAATAAGTGAACCTTTCGCTAGCTTATCAAGATAGGTGCTCGATGAACAGGTCACCAATATAACCTATCGCATGACCATAGAGTCATAATCGTGGGATCCCGCTCCCTAGCCATGTGACAAGCTGTCACCTAAGTCTTAGGCCCTGGCTTAGAGTAACTAGTCCTAGACTAGTCAAGCGCTAATAATTTTCATCGACCTTAGGGTCGGTCCAACATTAATGCTCCTAGAGTCATTCAACACTGATATCGATTAGATCTAATCTTTAATTGGTCCTACGTTCAAGACGCTTATGTCGTTTCTGACTCTCAGGTCAGTAATATGTGACCAGTGCCATCCCTGACTAATCAGTTCCATACACAAGTAAACAACAACCGCTAGCATTTAATATGCAATTCATGTCCACATTTATCAACTAACATGCCTCAACAACGATCATGCATGTCATATACACAGGGTGCAATTTTCTTACCTCTGGTTCGAGCGAGAAATAGAACAAGAACGACTCCTGAGAACGATCGACCTTTTGATTCCTTAGCGGTTACCTAATCATAACCAATTATAACCTCCATTAATGAAAATCAACAATGAAAGGGTCTTGACCTAAACCCCACTCTCGGGACCTCGAAACATACCCACACGGTGAGTAGATTCGATCCTGGGCCTTAAGGATTGAAACCCCGAGCCAAAAACCCTTAAAAACACTCAAAATGGGATTTTGAAGGAACAGAGTAGCGTTAAAGCGCTACTCACTAGCGCCCCATCGCTATAATTAGAACCCCAAACTTCCCAATAGAGCACTGGGTAGCGCTATAGCGCCCTCTGGTGGGCGCTGTAGCGCTACACGTAGCCAGATTCTCCCCTGAAACTTCTTCCTTCGACTCCTTCAATTCCAACTCGATTCTAATGCTTCCAAACCTCATTTTTGGTGCCAAATGAACCCAAAAATCATCCTCACATACCCTACGCATCACAACCACAATAACCCTAACAAAATCTCCCAACAAAATCAATCACCCAACCCATAAATCTCAACTAAAAACCAAAGCTAAAACAGAGAAAACCAGGGAATTTAATGGCTAGAAACTTACCTCAAGCTCAGATTATGATGCTCTTCAATGGTGGAACACACTCCCAAGCTTGAATCCTCAAGTTAGGCTAAAAAATCCAAAGAGAAAATGAACAAAAATAGGTACGGGAAAAGCTCTTAAAGTTGCTCTGTTTTATCTTCTTTCTACCACCTTCAATGGCTTAAATCTATCCTAGGGGTGAAAAGACCAAAATACCCCTGGTCAAATAAGGATTTCTGAAGGCTCCCAAGGGAAAAATTGACATTTCCACCTATTTCGTTAATCATAATTAACGCTCTCCAATTCCTGCTATTCTCGATATTCTCAAACACCAACAATTCATACCCCATTACGCTTTAATTACCGGCAATGCTCTAATCATTAAAATCACCCTGAGACTCACCCCGAGCCCCGAACTTAAACCTTTTATGACTAAACCGCTAATTAATATTTAAGGATTCTCTCATGCCGAATAGCTCGAACAAATCCACATTATAATGTGGTCTCAACAATAGGTCACCGACATGCATACAAATATATAATTACGCCCTCAACGGGCCAAATTACCAAAACACCCGTGTAATGAAATGTGGACCCACATGCATGCATTTAACATCATATTAAAATATAATTCATATAAACATGCATATAATCATTTAATGGCATAATTAAACAATTATGGCCCTCCCGCCCTACTAATCCAGCCATTAAATCACATTAGGGATTTTCGAGGCATTACAGACTCATTACTGTTAGTCATGCTCAATGCTGAGCAATTGACTATAAGGAGTTGGTCAAGGTCTTAAATGATCAATTGGTGGAAGCCCAGGCAAAGATTGAAAGTTTGACTAAGTCTGAGAAAGATCTCCAAGAAAAGATTGAGCAGGGTGAGAAAACAATTGCTGACCGAGATAGATCATTGAAGGAGTTGGTTGATGAGAACAGCAAACAAGTCCAGGCCAATAAGAAATTGACCGATCAAATGGAGAAAAAGACTCAAAAAATGAAGAACTGAAACAGGAAAAGGAAATTGATCTGGCTAGTTATGAAGAAATATGCTTCAACTATTTCTATCATATTTGGAAGTTAAATAAGCCTCTCAACCTCGAATTTCTCTTTGAAGAAGAAAAGGCCGAAGACCTCGCCAAAAGCGAGGCTCCTAAGGAGGCAGCTCTTCCAGCTAGCACTATGCCTGCTTCTCCTGCTCTATCATTCAAAGCAGAGGAGGTCCTGGATGTTGACGACGGTGTTGACCAGCCAGAGACTAGTTTACCCAACCAGTAGACACTCTTAGCCGACCAGAGAGCATCCTATCCAACCACGGAGTTTGCTACTCGACCAGTGATGCATGCTCAGCCGACCAGGGAAGTTGTATCTGTTCTCCTGACCAGAGAAACTTTGCACCTGACCAGCAAAATGTTGTACTTGGCCAGTAGTTTACTCTTTTTTTCTTATACTTTTGTGAAGACAATTGCTGCTTAGCAGCCTTGATATTTTCTCATACGACCTAGCTGTTGGCATTTATACTTTACTTTTCTTTGCTAACTTGAAACATTCTAAGCCTTTTTAGACTTAAAACATTATAAGTTTTTTGTGAATAGTAAAGTCACTCTGATGTATGCCTTATATTTTTGCATGAGTACTTAGTTTTCTAACTTAGAAATTCTAGACATTTTATAACTCCCTACTAAGTATACTTTCTCACACTCTTATTGCTCTAACATTTTATGAGCATAATGTTTATTGTCACACGAATATTTGCTTCTAACTTGAAATTTTGAAAAATTCCAAGTTACTTAAGCTTTGTCAAACAAGTTAGTTTAATGGCCTTTTTTGACTTTGAAAATTTACAAGTTAGCCTGAAAATAAATATCTTAACTCATGATCTTATTGAGTGTGTTAAATTATATACCGGTATACCCCATGTGCCCCCCAAGTGATTGAGGGTTGAAAGATCCTTGGTCACTTGCTACTTGACCAAATCTGTTAAAGAATTTAATTACTCGTGAAACACATAGAATATATGGAAAATATTTGAGTAGTTGAACACTGCTTGAATGTATCGAGCAGTTGAACACTATCCAATTTTATTGACCAGTTGAACACTGTTCAAAAAATGAACACACATGCATCTTTGTAGCAAGAATCGACCACGCTGCGCGTAGTCTTTTTTATTGCTCGTAAATTAAAAAAGGAGAAAACGTGTCTAATAACTAGTCTTAAACAACAAAAATTGTTAAAAAATAAATGACTAGTCAGCAAATAACCAGCTCATAAACCAAACTTAAAAATCAAGTTAAACAACTTGAAATTAAGCTACCACTCTAAAAGCGGTATTTAGTGATAATATATCCTCAGATGCTTGCCATTCGAATGGTTCCTGATCAGGTTCCATTCAGCCAATAAAGTTTGTTGTAAGTGCCAGGAGGCAAAACTTTCTTGATCTGACAATGTCTTTCCCAATTTGATCTTAGCACTCCAGCTGCTTAGTCTTTGATGAACACCTTTCTCATGACCAAATCTCCTACTTGGAACTATTGATCTTTCACCCTGGAATTATAGAAAGATAAATTATATACCAGTATACCTATGTGCCCTTAAGTGATCTACGGTTAATTACTCATGAAACACAGAGTATATGGAGAATTTATGAGCAGTTGAACACTTCCCAATTATTGTCAGTTTTTCTGACCAGGTGAATAGTTGAACGCTGCTCGGTTTTTATTGACTAGTTGACAACTTTTCAAATTCACTGACCAGTTGAACACTACCAGTTTACCGACCAGTTGAACACTGCTTGATATACCGACCAGTTGAACACTGCTTGATTTGACTAACCAGTTGATTTTTGCTAGAATATACCAACAAGTAGAACATTGTACAAGTATACCGAGCAGTTGAACACTATTCAAGTATGTCGAAAGGGTTGTCATTCCCATGGTCGATGTCATTCAACTTGGTAAGTCGCTTAGCCAAACTTTGCATTGCAGCTGCTAGTGCATCAAGTTGGGCTTGAATGACCGGTGCAATTGATGATGTTTCAGGGTTTTGACCTCCTGGTCGGGCATTTCCGTCTGGTGCATTATTGTCAAGTATGTCTACTTGATTGCCAGGGCAGATAAGATCTTGGCCTTTGACCTGGGCGGTCTTCCTCTTGTTGCTGATAATGTCTCTCAAACCCTTCCAGGTAGCATGTCCTCCTAGCCGGCCTGACACTGTACTCTTCAATTTTTCGGAGGGCTTACTATGAGGGACCTATTCTCTCCCACTATGCTACTGGCCAGGATGTAGTGGCGTCTTCTCAGCATGGCCGGGGCAGTCCTTTCCTCCTTCTTGTTGGTCGTTTCCCTCTTTTTCTTTTGACCAGTCGGTTTGATGACTATCAGCCTCATCCCGACCATATTCATCTTTACACTGTGGAGTTTTCTTATCTCGAGGAACTTTGGTCTAGTTATGCCTGGGTGGATTAATCTTATTATCTGATCGGTGACTTCTTCATCGAGAAGTTTTTGACCAATGCCTTCTGGAAAGGGTTCTAAAATTCTCCCTTTGTGTCGATGCATTCCCAGAGCAGATCCCATCATCTGGCTGACCAGTGAGATTACTTCTACTTCTGTCTGGCCCCCGAGAATCGGCCCTGCCAGCAGGGGACTTCTAACCAACATTATTGTTTCTTACTCTCTGGGCACTTAATCGTGCTACCGCTTGGGCATTAGCATAGGCCAATTGAGTAGCTGCTTCTAGAGCAAGTGCTACCTCACGATGTTGCCGGTCGGCCTCCTATTGCCGTCGAATGATCTATTCGCTTCTAGCATCCATTTCCCGTCTCTACTGCTCGAATGCAACTTTATGCCTGGCCATTTCCTCAGCAAAAGACTCATGTCGAGTGTTGAATTGCTTCATCTCTTCTTGGAAAACCCCCATGGCTTCCTAGAGTTGTCCGACCTCTGGAGTTGTCTCCTCGAGAAAGACCCTGGGCTCAGTGTCAGGGTTCTCAGGTGCAGGACCTTCTGACCTAACAGTTTCCTTTGCAGTTGATGTACCGGGCTTCCTAGGCACCATATTGGTAGGATAGTAGTGTATTTCTTCTATTCAGGCTCTCAATGAAAGCACAAAAAATGTTGACCATGATTTTAGCCCACAACGAGTAGATGTCAAAAATGACAGTCAGCCTTGAATAGAAAATAACGACACAAATAATTTTATAGTGGTTCAACGCCAATTTGTTGGTAATAGCCTAATCCACTTGGAGTTATGATATATGAAGCCTACACTTAAGATCAGATGGACCTGAGCCAACTGAGTTTCTCAAGTGTAAGTAGAAAAATACAAAGTTTGTCTCTTTAAAGAATACAGGCTTTCTCTCTCTAAGCTTTCTCAGAAAATGCCCCAAGAATGCCCCAAGTAAGAGTCCCAAAGTCTATAAATTAGAGAGTTTCCAAGTCTAAAAAAAGATCGGATCCTTAAAATGATGCCATGAGCTCTTTATTTATAGGCTCATGGATCTTACATGAAAATTTTCCCATTTTCATGGGGCCCTTGGTTGTTTCAACCAACTTTAATTAATAAAGTAATAAAAAAATTCATATTACAACAATATAGCAATTACTTTGGGACATCTGAGAGATTCGCGCGGTAGTTACGAGTGATTCAGGCTGAAGATGTTACTAAGATTATGTAAGAAGTCACTGGGCAGTTAATTCCTGAGATTCTGACACATCCGGTTGGCTACACTCCTTTCTGATGTAACTGGTCGGGAGAAACTATTTTCTGAGGTAACAGGTCGAGTGAAACCCCTTTCTGAGGTAACTGGTCTGGTGAAACCCCTTTCTGATGTAACTGGTCGGGTGAAACAGTCCCTGACCAGTTCAATCCTTACTTGGTCGGATAAGCTACCTTTCTAATTTGTCTGTTCGGGTAAGACTCCCTCTTGACCAGACAAAATTCTTATCCGGTCGGGTAAATCATTTCTTGACCAGTTAAACCCTTTCCTGGTTGAAAAAACACCTCTTCTGATGTGTCTGGTCATGTAAGAGTCCCTCCTGACAAGTTCAATTCTGACCAGGTCAGATAAACTGCCTTTCTGATGTGTCTGGTCGAGTAAGACTCCCACTGACCAGACAAAATTCTTATCCGGTTGGGTAAATTGTTTCCTGACCTATTAAACCCTTTCCTGGTTGGACAAACACCCCTTCTGATGTGTCTGGTCGGGTAAGAATTCATCCTGACTAGTTAAATTCTTATCCGGTCGGGTGAATTATTTCCTAACCAGGTAAAACCATCTTTTGACCAGAGATATCACAACTTCATAGGTCATTTTCTAACCTTTGCACTTCCCTTGGTCAACACATTTATTGACCATTAATGTGCCGCTTGATGATCATGCACTGCCACCTGTCACTTCTAATTGCCACGCCATCAAACTAAAATTTTGGGGATAACAAGAACCAAAACCCGACTCGGGGCGAGTCAAGGGGTATTTTTTGTATTTAGCATTAAATTTGGTTATCGGGTAATGGGAATGAATAATTGAGGATATATTTGGAGTTAGTGAAATTAGGAATGAATACTGGAGATTTTGACCATTTTGCCCTCGGGGACGTTTTCGGTACCCCGAGCCTCGGGATTAGCTTAAGTAAGATAAAACCTTAAGAAAACACAAAAACTCTTAAACACCTCTCAACCGACTCTCTCCCTCTCTGTGTTTCTCTCATCTTTTCTAAGGGAGCTCTTGATGAACTAAGAAGATTGTGGCTGGAAAACTAAGGAATTGAAGGCTCGGGATTAGAATTCAGGAATTGGTTGTGGCTAGGCGAGCATCACTCATAGTTAAGGTAATACCTTAATTCTTGTTTTAGTTGATTTCTGCTCTATTTTCTTATAGTTTGAGGTGTTCTTGAGCTTGTGGCTCAAGTATGAGAGTTTGATTTTTGGTGGGTTTTCAAGCTAGAATTTAGTTGGGTTTTGTTATTGGGAAGATATTAGAACTGTTATGTGGATTAAATTATTGTTTTAGGGTTGAATTGGGATGGTTTTTGTTGGATGTGGCTGAGGAAATTTGGGTTGGCAAGGCCAAGTCGCGGCCTTGTTCTGGGAGGCATGCTGTGATCCTCAAGGGCAGGTCATGACCTGTGTGCCATTCCCATGGGAGGAGGGCCTCTGACTTGAGGGGCATACCACGAACCTCAAGGGCAGGTCGCGGCTCGCCTAGGCTGTTTTGGCCATAGTGAATTTTTAGTGACGAGAATATTTTCCTTAGGGCTCGGGATCGAATCTACTACCTGGTTAAGTAGACATATTCAGATACCTATGTTGATATTCAGATACCTGGTACAGGGCTTGACCTATTAGTCGAGGATGACTATAGTGCGCTGCGCGCTGGTCGAAAGGCATAGGCCTAAATCAGCAATGTACTATTACATTTGTCGACCCTATGGCCATTGGAAAACCAAAGGTGTTTGGCTAGCTCTATGGCTAGTTACTCAGAGCTAAGGGCAAGGGCCCCAGGTGACTCTATGGTCACATAGCTAGGGCATAGGGCCCAGGGGTTGACTCTATGGTCAACTATTCAGGGAAGCGGCCCCAAATTTGTCCAATGACCATTTATTTGTAACTGAATGACTATATGAGTAGGTTATTACTACTGGACATGCTAGATAAGTATCTGGGAATTTGTATTTTCTGTTGATGCATCTGTTTAAGTTTTCTTGCTTAGCCTTGGCTCACGGGTGCTTTGTGGTGCAGGTAAGGGTAAAGGAAACCTTCACCAGCCATGAGTTGGAGAGCTTTAGTGGCGGTGTGTACATAAGTGGCTGCTCGTCCACCATGGCCTAGGATATTTCAAAGGAACTAGGGTTGTAGCCCTAACTTTGCCCGTTAGGTCGGCCGGTTGTAACTTTTTATGTATAGACACCTTTTTAAAAGGTTGGTTGTAATATTTTTGGATCCCATGAATATGTAAACTTTTTAAATAAAAGTCAATAGCTACTAGAATTTTTTTTTTAACCTTAACCTTGACATTAACTATAGCTACACATTTTTAACCAAATAACTTGATTAGCCAGTCTGACACAATTTAAAGTACACAGTGTAATGGTCCTGGATTAGGAGGACGTTACAACTTGGTATTAGAACTGCCAAGGTTTAAGTGTTCCTAATGACTGGCACGACATGTACACTCGCCACTAAAGACAAGCTCGACTCAGGGTTCGGTTACTATTATGTGGTTATGTGTTTATCTGCTTAAACATGAAATGAATGCCTTATCTATGTGCTTGTTTAGGAAGCATGACATAATCTGATAGGGCCTGGCCCTTGACTATTGCATGAATGATAAAGAACATGTTTATTAACATTGCTACTGCTTGTGAATGCAAGGGAACTCTTATTAGCGTTATTATTAGTATATAGGCCAGGAAATGCTTATTAGCACTATTAACACTGGCAGGGATTAAAGAACATGCTTATTAGCAATGTTATACTTGTGTAAATGTTTGGATGTGTTTATGTGCATTGTTAGTTGCTGATGGATATCAGGAAGTGCTTATTAGCACCATGAATGAATATAATATGTGTTGGTATGCTTACTAGCAATGCATCTGCTGTTTGTCTATTTGATCTTGGATCGTCAGGTGGAAAGAGGTATTGTTATTACATACCTAATGGCTGATTCGATCACTGCAGAGTGAATTGAATTACAGTATGAGCCCTCGAAGGTCAGAGAGGTTGGCTGGCCACAAGTTACAGGCCAGGAAAGGGAATGACTCGGGCAAGGCCCCACTGCCAGCTCCAGAAAATTGGCAATGGGTGCTTGCTGGTATGCAAGGTAGGCTAGAGAGGCAGGAAGAAGATATATGCCTCTTGACACAGCAACAATTTCCAGCAGGGAACCTACAGTCCGTAAAACCGACAGTAATATAGCCAGAGGTACCCACGACAATGCAGCCACAATCAGGGGGAGATAGATGGGAAATCCTGTATGAGAGGTTTAGGAAACAACACCCTCCAGTTTTTGAGGGCGACTCAAATCCACTGAACGGTGTGCAGTGGAATACCATGATAACCACTATCCTGTATTTTATGAGAGTGGGTGGTAATGAGAGAGTGTCCTGCGCCACTTACATCTTTCAGGAGGATGCTCGAATATGGTGGGAGGTGGTATCCCAGACCAGAGCAGTAACCACCATGGAATGGGAAGAGTTTAGAACCTTGTTTAATGAGAAATACTACAACGACGCAGTTACATCTACGAAGGCTGAGGAGTTCAGCAAGTTACTTCAGGGTAGCATGACAGTGACTGATTATGCCTTAAAGTTTGACAGAGGGGCAAAGTTTTCTGGGGATCCGGTGCCCACTGATGGGACCAAAAGAGAGAGGAGTCTTCAGGGGCTACAACCTATGATAGCCCGGGATGTTCGCATTACCATTGTTCCAGGACTGACTACCTATGCACAGGCTGTGGAGAAGGTACTTACAACTGAGAGCACAGAGAACAAGGTCTGGCGTGACAATGTAGCTAGAAGAGATTCTAGGAGGTCGGGACCTCCATTTACAGGTTTTGGTAGGGGCGGAGGCCTCAGTGGTCAAAAGAGGAAGACTCTAGATACAGTTTCAGCTCTAAGGCGAGATAGGAGGCCACAGGGCATACAGATGTCTTGCCAGGGTGTTAGTGAGACTCGGAGAGCACTTTTAGACTGTACTTGGTGCAGGAGGTGCCATATTGGGGAATGTCGGCCGAAGGCCTGCTTTGTTTGGGGTAGTATGAGGCATTTGTAGAAGGACTGCCCGAGAGCCATGAAGGAAGAGCCAAAGAGGGTGGACAACATGACGCCAGCTCGGGTGTTCACATTGACCTAAGCAGAGGTCGAGGCTAGTCCCTCGGCAGTTACAGGTCAGCTTTCTAGCGCTGGAACCTTCTATACTGCTTTGATTGATTCGGGTGCTACGCGCTCTTTTGTTGCTAGTAGGATTATAGATGGATTGTGTAGACCATGTGACTTCTATCATGTGGGGTTTGGTACTGTGCTACCAGTTATAGTGAATGGCAGGGAATTAAAAGTTGACTTGGTAGAATTGGTAATGAATAATTTTGATATAATTCTGGGTATGGATTGCTAGAGAAGTATGGGGCAACGATAGATTGCAAGAAGAAGATGGTAACCTTTGAGCCTGAGGGTGAGTATCCCTTTGTATTCGTTGGCACTATGCATGCCCCTTATACCTATATTATATTTACTTAGATAAAACAACCTATTGCGGGGGGGGGGGGGGATGCATAGGGTTCTTAGCTAGCATCGTGGATACCACTTAGGTCATGCCAGTGGGACCAGAACAGACTCGATTAGTCTGTTAGTTTCTGGACGTGTTTTCAGAGGATATGCCAGGGTCACATCCACACAGGGAGATTAAGTTTGTGATTGATTTGGCGCCAGGGATAGAGTCGGTGTCTAAGGAACCTTATCGGATGGTTCCAGCCAAGCTAAAGGAACTAAAGGTTTAACTACATGAGTTACTAGTTCTGGGTTTTATCAGGCCTAGTTTCTCGCCATGGGGTGCAGCAGTTCTCTTTGTGAAGAAAAATGACGGTTCTCTGAGGATTGTGAAGAAAAAGGACGGTTCTCTGAGCATTAGTCAATCCAAATATCCACTACCAAGGATTGATGATTTATTTGATCAGTTGCAGGGTAGGACGGTATTCTCCAAGATAGATCTTCGATCTGGTTATCACCAGCTGAGGATCAGGGAGGATGATATACCAAAGATAGCTTTTCGCACCAGGTCTGGGCATTATGAGTTTTTGGTGATGTCATTTGGATTGACTAATGCCCTAGCAACATTTATGGATTTGATGAATAGGGTGTTCAAAGATTACCTAGATCAGTTTGTGATCGTCTTTATTGACGATATATTGATATACTCACAAACAGAGACAGAACACGAGCAACACCTCAGATTGGTACTACAAAGGTTGAGAGAACCCAAATTGTATGCGAAGTTCAAGAAATATGAGTTTTGGTTGCCACAAGTGAATTTCTTAGGTCACATAGTCAATAAGGATGGGATTAAGGTGGATCCAGCGAAGATTGAGGTGGTTAGAGATTGGCCAAGACCGAAGAACGCTTCAGAGATTAGGAGTTTTTTGGTATTGGCAGGGTAGTATAGACGTTATTTGGAGGGGTTTTCCAAGATTGTGTCATCACTAATAAAGTTAACACGTAAGAAACAGAAGTTCATATGGTTAGACAAATGTGAAGACAACTTTCAGAAGCTCAAGAAGAGTTTGATCACCACTCTGGTTTTGAGCCTTCCTACAGATCGGGAAAAGTTTGTAGTTTATTGTGACGAGTCGAGCTAGGGTCTGGGTTGTGTTCTTATACAGACAGAGAAGGTGATTGCCTTCGTATCACGCCAGTTGAAGGAGTATGAGCAGAGATACCCCACACATAGCTAAGAGCTTGCAGCAGTGGCTTTTGCACTGAAGGTGTGGCAACACTAATTGTATGGTGAGAAGTGTGAGATATAAACTGACCACAAGAGTTTAAAATACTTCTTCACCCAGAAGGATCTGAACACGAGTCAAAGACATTGGTTAGAACTGGTAAAGGATTATGATTGTGAGATCCTCCATCACCCTGGGAAGGCCAACGTGTAGCAAATGCCATAAGTCAGAAGGGCTTGGGATAGTTATATAGTGCCAGCCAGATGGAATTGGTTGATGATATGGATAGAGCAGGAATTGAGTTAGTAGTGGGCCAGCTAGCAAACATCACCCTATATTCTACTCTTTTGGAGATGATTAAGGAGAAGAAGTTAGGTGATCCACATTTGGGGCAGATTAGAGGGAACGTCCTAGCTGGAGTAGCTAAGGACTATACGGTGTCAAGCATGGGCTTGTTGAGATACAAGAATCGGATCTGTGTTCCGATGGACACCGGGATCAGACGGGAGATTCTGGATGAATCTCATACTACCCCTTATTCTCTACATCCGGGCACCACGAAGTTGTAAAAGGGTTTGAATGTTTTATATTGGTGGCCTGGGATGAAGAGGGATGTGACTGAGTATGTGGCAAGGCCTGACCTATCAGCAGGTCAAGGCTGGGCATCAGAGGCCAGTAGGGTTGTTATAGCCTCTGGATATCCCAGAGTGGAAGTGGGAGGACATCACGATGGATTTCATGGTAGGATTGCCCATGACAATGGGCCAACATGATTCTAGTTGGGTCATCATGGATCGACATACGAAATCAGCTCATTTTCTACCAGTGAGGACGAATTACATGGTTGACCAGTATGCAGATCTCTATGTGACAGAGATAGTTCGCCTTCATGGGACTCCGAGGTCTATCGTGTCAGATAGGGATCCTATCTTTACTTGCAAGTTTTGGGGAAGTTTGTAGAGGGCGATGCGTACACAGATGAAGTTCAGTACAACTTATCATCCTTAGAATGCTGGTTAGTCTTAGAGGACTATCAAAATATTGGAGGACATGATGAGAGCATGTGTATTGTACTTTGAAGGGTCCTGGAGTAAATATTTGCCTCTGATAGAAATTTCCTATAACAATATCTACCAGTCTACCATTGGAGTGGCACCTTACAAGATGTTATATGGTAGGAATTGTAGATCGCCTATTCACTGGGATGAGATGGGTGAGAGGAAATATTTAGGTCCTAAAGCAGTTCAGAGGACCATGAGGCTATTGAGAAGATTAGTGCTCGAATGCTCGCATCTCAGAGTAGCCAGAAGAGTTATTCAGACCCAAGGCGTAGGAACGTGGAGTTCCAGGTGAGAGACTATGTCTTCTTTAGGGTTTTACTTCTAAGAAGGGTGAAGAGGTTCGAGAAGAAGGGCAAGCTCAGCTCTAGGTTTGTGGGACCGTTTGAGATCCTGGAAAGGATTGGTCAGGTGGCCTACAGGTCGGCCTTACCCCCTGCACTGTCTAGTGTGCATAATGTATTCCATATTTCCATGTTGAGGAAGTATGTGTAAGATGGAATTCACGTACTAAGTTATGAGGATCTGGAACTGGAGGCAGACTTGTCCTAAGAAGAGCAACCAATTCAGATTTTAGAGAGGAAGGACAAGGTCTTGAGGAATAAGACTATACGTTTAGTTAAGGTATTATGGAGTAACAACAAGGTCGAGGAAGTGACCAGGGAGCTGGAAGCAGATATGCAGACTCAGTATCCCGAGCTGTTTAGGTAAATTTTTGAGGATGAAATTTTTGCAAGGAGGGGATAGTTGTTGTTGATGGCAGAAACTCATCAATGAAATATGGATGGAAACTCAAAGACTTAATCAGTACCGAATGAACACAAAAGAACTTGTAGAACTTTGAAGGAAAATTGTAAGTGATAAATAAAAGGAAAACTCGTATATTGCTCTTAGAATAGTCTGATATTACCAGAATTTTCCAAACTGCTGGAAAGGTGAAGGTCTATTTATAGTGGAGATCTAATGGCTCCTGATACATTGTGGTCCCGGGGACAAAATTATACATAAGTATGTTGTCAAGATGATGGCACCAGACGTAGTGGTGTAGGAGGTTGTGTTGTTGGCTCTGATATAGGGTCAGAGGCGTGCAAGTAGTTCCCCCACTCTTTGTACTAATTTGTACCATCAATACAAGTTTGATACGGATGTCAGAATTACACCTCTGTCCTCCACATGGTTGTGCATCCTCTGCCTGATGGTAGTTCCTACATGTCCAAGACACACCATTGCTCCAAGTTTTATTATCTTTGCCTAAGTGTTGAATGGCTTATGGATTCTTCAGTTGGGTAGCCTGAGTCTCCTTGGTGCATAGAGGGGCGTCGGGCCTTGCATAGTCAAAATATCATCCATACTGGTGTCTTCTCAACTCTACGTGAGTTCCGTAGCTCCTTGATGATATTTAGGCACGAGGCCCACCGTCCTTTGGTGGCACCAGGCATGGATGCCTTGCAAGCGGCATGGTCGTAGTGCACAAGGTGGGCGTGCCTTGTGATAAGGGCATATGGGTCGGGCACATGAGACCCTCACGACACGGCCTTACAAGACATGCGTGGGAGAGGCGGTGCACAAGACGGATGTGCGAGGCTGGTGCACAAGAAGGATGTGCGAGGCTAGTGCGCCTCGCGAGACTGCTGTCTAGGGCCAGTGGTTCGCACAAGGCCGTGGCCGAGATGACGGTCTGATGCGTGCGCGAGGCCCTCTTCATGAGGTGCATGGCACAAGACGCATGTCGAGTAGCTGAGGTGCAAAGTGGGAGATCGTGGGTGAGATGGCGGTCTGATGCATGCATGAGGCCCTCTTCATGAGGTGCATGGCGCAAGACGCATGTCGAGTAGCCGAGGTACGAAGCGTGAGACCGTGGCTGAGATGGCGGTCCGATGCTCATGCGAGGCCCTCCTTATGAGGCGCATCGCACGAGATGCTAGTCGAGTTGCCGAGACACGAGGCGCGAGTCCATGGCTGAGATGACGGTCTAATGCGCGTGTGAGGCCCTTCTCATGACGTACATGGCGCGAGGCGCTTCTGAATGGGCGCGCTAGGCGCGGGACGAGGGTCTCGTGGGAGGGCATCTGCTTGGCTCGCATGGCCCTGGCGTGAGATAGGGGTCTCGCTGGGTGCTGCATCTTGATGAGACGAGGCACCATGTGGCTTGCAGAGCTTTGCTTGGCATGGCTTCCCAACGCACGTCTATGGGGACCTTCAACAGACTTTAGACACGTGCTGTGGGGTTTATGCCGACATGGAATTCTTGCTTCCCCTTGGCATGGAATGACTTCCTGAGGCTTGGGGCCTCGCAAATGTGTGGCCTCTCGATGGCATGTAATAACCTTTTGCCTCTACCGCATACTTGGTGCTTTGCCCCTTAGTTGCTTACATCAATAAGGGACCGGACCTTTTTTCCTTGGTGGATCTTTTTTGGTATCCACACTTGCCCCTAGTCTATAAGGAGGCCTTTAGGCGTTCTTGTAGACTCTTCTCTTTCTTTTTATCTTTTTTTATTTATTTATTATGCTTGAGGTCCTTTTGAGCCCACGCGAAGGGGTTCGATAGGTCTCTCTTTGGTGCACCTTGATTGTATCTATAAGGATATTTATACCCTTTGGGTTCTAGTCATCCTTTTATATACTTTTGCGCGCGCTTATTATTTCTTGCGAGAAGCATCCTTCTTGTCATTAGGCATAGTACTATTTTTGCAAGCGTCTTCTTTGAGACCCTTTTTGCAAGCGTCTTCTTTGAGACCCTTTTCACAAGCGTCTTCTTTGAGACCCTTTTCACAGGCGTCTTCTTTGAGACCCTTTTCACAGGCGCCTTCTTTGAGGCCCTATTTGGGCCAGGTGACCTTGGTCGACCTAGGAGTGTTATAAGGACCTCTTTTTATTTTTGACGTGATCTACCCTTGGGTTGGGATCCTTTATGGAGATGGCATGTGTGAAACCTCGCAAGTGACTATTTTCAAGGCCCTTTTTCCCTCGGTAAGGTGACTCAGTCGATCTAGACTTAGGGATCTCTTTGGGCTCCCTTTTGGTCTTCTGCGGCGTGGTCCTTTTATAGGGTGCGTGTGTTCATGGAGAGGTAACTTTTGAGGGACCTTTTGACTTTCTTAGATTATATAAGGGTAGCTAGTCCTTATAGATTCAAATGTTGTCTTACAAGGTTCAATACTCACACATACATGTATTATAAGTGCTTACATATATACTTTACGAGGCAAGACACTCGTTTTGTACTTTGCCAGGAACCTATTGAGGCTTGCGAGGCTAGGCACCTATTTTTCACATGGCTTGATGCCTGTTGAGGCTTGCGAGGTTGAACACCTCCCGAGTGGTTGATGGGGTCTATCTTCCCAAGCACTTTGTCTTATTTTGTTTTTTTTATATGCTCTGACAATTTCAGGTCTCTGGAATCAGCTTGGTGACCCCTCTAGACCTTTATGGAGGCCAATTGCGATGACTTCTTTGGTTCCTAAGCAACTCATATAAAAGGAGTCTTATCGAAGGTTATCCTTGCTGAATCCCGCTTGCCTCTTCCTTGAAGCCCTATTGTAAACCTCTTCGAATCTTCAACTTGATTAGTGACTATTCTATCATAACGATCTATTCTATGCGGAATCTTCAGACGTATTGGTAGAAAGATGATCAGAGGAAGGCCTGCTTTCCTCAACATGCAAGTTCCTATGGCTCTCTTCCACACGTATATACTTCTGTGCTCTTTCGAAGAAGTCATCTAAGTTTGTAACCTCTCTCTTAAGCAGGTTACCCCATAACTTGCTTCCTAGATGAACTCCGGCTATAATAGCCATCTTGAGCTCTGCTTTAGTTGAACTTCCCAACTTTGTTGCTTCCATAATGAACCTATGGATATAGCTCTTCACACTTTCATTCTCGCCTTGTTTTATGTTAGCGAGGCTGGTAATTGGCATAACGTAATCACAGACTGCATGTCAGAGTTATGCCTCTGTCCTCCACATGGTCGTACATCCTGTGCTTCATGGTAGTTCCTACATGTCCAAGATGAACCATTGCTCCAAGTTTTATTATCATTGGGTAAGTGTTGAATGGCTTATGAATTCTTCAGTTGGGTAGCCTGGGTCTCCTTGGTGCATAGAGGGGTGTCGGGCCTTGCATAGTAAAAATCTCATCCATAATGGTGTCTTCTCTATTCTACGTGAGTCCCGTAGCTCCTTGATGATATTTAGGTGCGAGGCCCACCGCCCTTTGGTGGCACTAGGCACGGATGCCTTGCAAGCGGCATGGTCGTAGTGCATATAATGTGGGTGCCTCATGAGAAGGGCATATGGGTTGGGCACATGAGACCCTCACGACATGGCCTCATAAGACATGCGCATGAGAGGCGGAGCGCGAGATGGATGTGCGAGGCTGGTGTGGGAGACGAATGTGTGAGGCTAGTGCGCCACGCGAGATGGTTGTCCAGAGACCACGGTTCATGCAAGGCTGTGGTCGAGATGGTGGTCCGATGCGCGTGTGATGCCTTCTTCATGTGGTTCATGGCGCGAGATGCATGTCGCGTAGCCGAGGTGCGAAGCGCGAGACCGTGGCCGAGATGGCGGCTCGATGCGCGCGCATGGCCCTCCTCATGAGGCACATGGCGCGAGACGCCTGTCGAGTTGTCGAGGCGCGAGTCTGATGCGCACGCGTGGCCCTCCTCATGAGTTGCATGGTGCGAGGCGCCTATTGAGTGGCCGCAGCGCGAGGCGCTTCTGAATGGGTGCGTTTGGCGCGGGACGAGGGTCTCGCAGGAGGGCATCTGCTTGGCTCGCGTGGCCCTGGTGTGAGACAGGGGTCTCGCTAGGTGCTGCATCTTGGTGAGATGAGGCACCATGTGACTTGCGGAGCTTTGCTTGGCATGGCTTCCCAACACACGTCTAGGGGGGACCTTCAATGGACTTTAGACACGTGATGTGGGTTTTATGTCGGCGTGGAATTCTTGCTTCCTCTTGGCATGGAATGACTTCGTGAGGCCTGGGGCCTCGCAAATGTGTGGCCTCTCGGTGGCATGTAATAACCTTCTTCCTCTATCGCGTACTTGGTGTCTTTGGTGCCCCTTAGCCGCTTACTTCAATAAGGGACCGAACCTTTTTTCCTTGGTGGATCATTTTTGGTATCCACAGTAGTAACGTCCCAAAATTACCTAATAAGGCTTAGGGCCTTGATTAGGGGGCCAGGATGGCAATATTTGGAATTACATGTTTATTTGATATATTTGATTGTGATTATGTAAGTTATATGATAATATAACTAGTTATGCATGTTTAGGGGTATTAAATATGCATGTGGGCCTGTTTCTTATTAGAAGGGCAACTTTCGTAATTTGGCCCGCTATGGGCATAATTGTATATCCGTGCATATATATGTGATATATGTGAGAGAACACATTATTATGTGGGCTTATTTGGGTTACTCAGTACAAAACGATCCTAGGGTGCAAGTTAGTGAGAGAGTCACAATGGGACCCAATACCCGACTCGGGGAGAGTCAAGGGATATTTTAGGTATTTAGCATTAAATCGGGTAATTGGGTAATGGGAATGAATAATTGAGGATATATTTGGAGTTAGTGAGATTAGGAAAGAATACTGGGGATTTTGACCATTTTTCCCTCGGGGACGTTTTTGGTACCTTGAGCCTCCGGATTTGCTTAAGTAAACTTAAGCCTTAAGAAAAAACAAAAACACTTAAACACCTCTCAACAAACTCTCTCCCTCTCTGTGTTTCTCTCAACTTTTCTAAGGGAGTTCTTGGTAAACAAAGAAGATTGTGGCTAGAGAACTCAGGAATTGAAGGCTCGGGATTAGAATTCAGGAATTGGTTGTGGCTTGACGAGCATCACTCATAGCTAAGGTAATACCTTAATTCTTGTTTCAGTTGATTTATGCTCTATTTTCTTATAGTTTGAGGTGTTCTTGAGCTTGTGGCTCAAGTATGATAGTTTGATTTTTGGTGGGTTGTTAAGCTAGATTTTAGTTGGGTTTTGTTGATGGGAAGATATTAAAATAGTTATGCGGATTAAATTATTATTTTAGGGTTGAATTGGGATAATTTTGGTTGGATGTAGCTGAGAAATCTGGGTTGGCAGGGCCAAGACGCGGCCTTATTATTGAGGGGTCGCGACCCAACCGAACCCAGGGCTCTTGGGAGCTTCAGTCTGGGAGGTGCGCCGTGATCCTCAAGGGCAGGTTGCGGCCTGCCTAGGCTATTTTGGCCATAGTGAGTTTTAGCGATGGGAATCTTTTCATTAGGGCTTGGGATCAAATCTACTACCCGGTTAAGTAGAGTTCGAGGTTCCGGAGGCTAGGACTCGGTCTGGAAGTCTTTATTCTCCGTTTTTTATGGAATCCTATATTATGGCTGTGACTAGGTTATTGCTAGGGGCTTGGAACTGGGATTGTGCTCGAGGGTCGTTCTTATTTTATGCTATACTCGGACGTGAGGTAAGAAAACTGCACCCAATATGTGTTATATGTGATAAGGGCTTGGGCCCCTGAGAACATTTATGTTTAAGTTATCATTTCTCTTATTGGTTAAACATACTTGAGTATTCTTACTTGCTTAAGTGTTGCAAGACTGTTCGTATGGTTTGCGTGGCTAAGGGGTGGCCCCATTAAATAAGCATAATTATTACTATGATTACGGTTATTTGATAATGTTATGTGATTAATATGTATGCGTGCATATCTTATTGGGATATGCCTATCAATATCTGTTTCTGTGTTGATATTTGGATACCTGGTATAGGGCTTGACTTATTAGTCAAGGACGACAACAGCGCGCTGCGCGCTGGTTGAAAGGCTTAGGCCTAAATCAGCAACATACTATTACGTTGGTTAACCCTATGGTCGTTGGTAAACCAAAGGTGTTTGGCTAGCTCTTTGTCTAGTTACTCAAAGTTAAGGGCGAGGGCCCTAGGTGACTCTATGGTCAACTAATCAAGGCAGCGGCCCCAAATTGTTCCAATGACCATTTAATTGTAACTGAATGACTGTATGAGTAGGTTATTACTGCTGGACATGCTAGAAAGTATATGGGAATCTGTATTTTATGTTGATGCACATGTTTAAGTTTTCTTGTTGAGCCTTGGCTCCTGAGTGCTTTGTGCTGCAGGTCAGGGTAAAGGAAACCTTGACCAACCATGAGTTGGAGAGCTACTCGTCCACCACGGCCGAGGATATCTTAGAGCAACTAGGGTTATAGCCCTAATTTTTCTGCTTAGGTCGACCGGTTGTAAATTTTTATGTATATACACCTTTTTAAAAGTTTTGTTGTAATATTTTGGGATCCCATGAATATATAAACTTTTTAAATAAAAGTCAATAGTTCCTGGACCAAAATTTTTAACCCTAACCCTTGACATTAACCATAGCTACACGTTTTCAACCAAATGACTTGATTAGCGAGTCTGACACAATTTAAAATACACAGTGTAACGGTCCTGGATCAGGAGGACGTTACATGTTAGCACTTCAGAAAGACCTAAGTTATGAGGAACGACCGGTTCACATCCTGGTGAAGGGAATAAAGGAATTACGGTCTAAGAGTATTCTTATAGTCAAGGTCTGATGGAATAATAGTACAGAATGGGAGGCGATGTGGGAATTGGAGGAAGACATCCGAGCACGGTATTTGGAATTGTTTGGTAATTAATTTTCAGGGACGAAATTCTTTTAAGTAGGGGAGAATTGTAGCATCTCAGAATTTTACTTAGTTAGATAGTTGTCGCTTGTGTTGTAGTATTTTAGTTTTCGTGGATATTTGTTCAAGCCGGGAATTATTTGGAAACTCATAGAGATATTTATGGGTTTTATAAGATTAGCCTATAGTTTAGAAATATTAATTTTATCATAAGGTTTAATTATTGAAGCTAGTCCTAGAAATATAATTTATTATAACCTAAGGTTTAGATAGAATAGTTAAGAATGTGACATTTGTCACATGTATGTTTTTAAGGATTTAAGGATTTTAGATGAATAAATTAATCAAGGATAAACCTAGGAAGTCTAGAACCTTCCCTCAGATGTTAGGATCTTGTATTACTCAATCAAAGTGGTTTAAACAACTTGATATGTGCAAAAGCGTGGTTTAATATATCAGCGTAAGCTGATATATCGCAGCTATAGGGGCCGATATATCGCCTATGTTGATATGGAAAACACGTCGACTTCCTACGAACGAAACCATGGAGCCTCAGAAATATGGGGTAGGAGATATATCGCCTATAGGGGGCGATATATCGGCTCCACCTACATATTTTGAAACTCCATGGAATCCAAACTAGAAACAGCCCTCAACAACTTGGACTTGCTCTTGAACGATTTTGACCGAGTTTTGGGCATTTGTTGAGCAGAAAATTCCATTTTTATTCAATTATTTATTCATTTTAAAGGGAGTTAGGTTCACTCCTTAAAATCTATAAATAGGAACCCTCACTCAGCCATTCACATCATCTTTCAAACATTTCTCAGAGCCTCCAAGCTGCTAAATTAATTTTAGAGAGAAACACTAGGGTTTTGGGGTGGAAAGCTTTAAAATCTAAGCTTTTCTAAAAACATGGGAAGTAAGCTAGAGTGTGATTTCGGTATTGAGGTATAGATCGAAGCTATAAGCTATCTAAGGTACTCTTAATCCTCAGGTTTAGTTCATTACTATTCCTCTTTTTCTTTTCTTTTACTTCAAATCCTAACTTGTTATAATTGCTTTCAGTTAGGTGTTTGATTTTCTTTGAAACTTAAGAATTTTGGTAAGTTCTTATCTTGATGGTTTAGATCTTATTTTTATCTTCTTTTCTTTAGGAAACTTATGGTTTTACTATTTGGTTTTAGGAGTTTCCAATCCCGCACTTGTCTCCAATACCCCAGTTTTTGGTAAGGAAAGTAAGTTAAATTTTATGTGCTATGTGCTTTGTGTATGTATGTTGATTTTATGTCTTTTAGTCGCTTGGAAAATATAGTTTCTTAGATAGGAAATAAGCAAATCTTGAGTGTTGACGGCAAGAACTCGTCAACGATTAAAGGTTAGAAAACTCAGATTTTTATACTACGGAAAGCTTAGAATCAGATGGAAAGAACTTGAATCAACCGAAAAACCAGAGCTACAGTGGAACAAGGATCATATATTTCTTAAGTGTCTCTCATACAATCAGTTTTCCAACCCCTTAACCTGAGGGGTCGAAATCTATTTATAGGTGGGCTCTATTGGCCCCCTGATACAAGTGGGTCCCAGGGGACGTGTACGTATGCAGGTACAGGGTCAGGGTAGTGGCTCAGGACATAGTGGTGTCTACCCTGACAATTCCCAAGTAGTGGTGCAGGACATTGTACTGTGGACTCTGGAACATTGTCGGGGGTGCTCAAGCAGTGCCTCCACTCTCCGTACAGGTTCGCAATGCCACTACTCCTCAAATTCAGATGGCAGAGCCACGCCTCCATCCTTTTCACAACCGTACATCTCGTGTCAGTACACGTGCCTTGCACCCAGCCGTGCTCATCACTTCACGTTTGGCACCTAATGTTCATTTGACATACCCATTTGGTGTTTCCAAGTGTTCCTCGTACACATATTGAGGAGGCTCCAAACATGAGAAGTAGTGGGGCTATGCCCTCGCCTAGTGAGGGTGGCCAACGGTGGGAACAAATGCACCCATGGGCACGGGACCCGTGAGAAGCGGCGGGGCTGGCCCCTCGCATAGCGAGGCTAACCTAGGCTGATCACACAACAGCTGGGTGCGATGCCTCACATAGACGCGGTGTGTGGGAGGCTCACCTTGACCCTCGCATAGCGAGGGTGATGTCTCGGGGTACCCATGGTCGGGTACTAGCGCGAGCGCGGGAGGCTTACCTTGACCCTCGCATAGCGAGGGTGATGCCTCGGGGTACCCATGTCCAGGTACTTGGGTGTGTGCGGGGGACTCGCCTTGACCCTCGCATAATGAGGGTGATGCCTCGGGGTACCCGCGTCTGGGTACTTGGGTGTGCGTGGGGGACTCGCATGGCGCGACACAAGGAAGCCTCGCATAGAGAGACATAGGGTAGCCTCGCATGGCGAGTCCCTCACATGACAACGCTTGAAGACTTATGCTCGGATGCCTGTGTCTATGTTTCTCGACACTTTAGCTTATCACCTTGGCGTGGGCACATTGGACCTTGGAAAGCCTTCGAGAATGGACGCCATTTCAAATATTTCTTAGGATATTACTCGATATTTACACTTGCCCCCGAGTCTATAAGTAGACTTTTAAGTGTGCTTGTAGACTCTTTCTTTTTGTCTTGCTTGATGTGTACGACCAACTTCGGTGGACTTAACCTTGGAGCACTACCCAATGTCGCTTGAAGAAACACAAAGTGAACTTTGAAGTTGTGTTTCTTTATAGTGTCTCAAGAAACACAAAAACCATCTAACTCTTGAGGGATCCATGAATACCCCTAAGATTGCATAAGAACCAATCATTCTCAATCGCGGATCCCAAGGCTATTCATACCCTTGTTCTCCACCATTCATAGGGACTTGAATCCAATGGCTAGGGGGCCTTGACCTCCCATATAAATACCCCAAGGCTTGGAGCTATTTCTCCACACCAAAACTTGCCTAGCTTAGTGGTATTCCCTCTAAGCCTCTTCCAAGAGCTCCAAGGTTCTATTCCCCATAGAAGCATTATTGAGGTAATTTTCCTTCCATTTCAATTGTTCATCCTTCTTTTTTTTCTTTTTTTTTTTATTATTATTTTTTCTGATTCTTTTGCTCTTTTTTTTTTTTTACTAGCATTGTGGTGACGCTAGGCATTATTTCGCTCCAACGGTCTTGCCCTTGTATATCGCTCAACCGACCCTATGCCTCCACAAGTCTATCCTTGCACACCTTCGGCTTCACATATATACCTCCAAGTATGCCTCCTTCCTCTCCTTTCTTTATATTGACTATGTGGGGGTAGAATTTATGGTTGCACGGCACTCATTCTTCAGAGATTGTCATTCTTTTCGTATGGCCATTCCAGTACATGTGCATAGGCCCTTTTCTTATACCCCTCACACTCATGTTGTAAATATAGGGTCACCCTTATGCATATACGCCCTCGAGTCTTAGCTGGTCCATGGCATCTAGGCGATGTTCCGAAGGTCCATCCAACGTAGTATTCATTGAGTTATCATCCTCCGAATCGGAGGACGACGTACATGGATCCTCTATCCATGGGGTTGTGCGGACGCTCTACCTCCGGAGAATGTCTTACCTCAGACAGAAAGCATGCAACCTAGAGAGGGAACAAAAATCCAACACCAGGGATGCGGGTTTAGGTTTCTCTCCCCAGCATGCGACATACATTTCCCAGCTACAATCAATCCTCCAGGATTGCCTTTCTGAAATTGCTTGCCTAGAAGAAAACTTGTCCCCTGAGCCTTTTTTCTTTCATCGTGACGAGTCTCCCAGTCATAGGGATCCCTCCTTTGAAAGCGGTAGACGCGAACTGGTTGAACCGGAGTTCCTTTCCATGATCCCACCCATCCTTCCTCCCTTGCCCCCGGTCTTACGTCCTACGGTCAAGCAAAGTGCCGGTAGAAATAGGACACGTGGGGGGTCCTCCAGAACCCTTGGAAAGTCTGTGGCTCATAAACTCCCTATCTCTGCCTAGGTACCTGAGATGCCGAAGCGAACCTCTGACTCTTGCGAAGAGACGGGAAGGTCTAGCATCACTATGAATAAATTGTCCAACATGCTAAAGGCTCATAAGTTACCACTAAACCTCAAGTTCGTCATCCCAGAACGTGATGAGCGCGCAACTGAGCCGCCAGAAGGGTTCATGGCCTTCAGTGACTCTATAATCCAATCCGGTGGGGCTCTTTCGCTTCATCCTTTTTTTGTCAAAGTGCTTAACTACTTTGAACTGGTGCCTCTACAATTGTCCCCTAACTCCTGGGTGACACTGAGCTGCCTATATGTGTTATACCATTAGGTGCATTCCAGAGGACCTTCTATGAGCGAGGTTCATCACTTCTATACCCTTAGGACGAATGCATTTGCCCCTGGGTTCTACTAGCTCCAGAAAACCGTGGCCCATAAAGGGAATGCCCTCGTGGAGGGCTCCATCTCGAACAGAGGCTTGTGGAAGTCAGACTATTTCTTCACTTTTAGCGGGTCCACCTGACATACTAGCTTCAACATCCCAAGTAAGACTATTCTCACTTTGATCTTACACATGAGAGGTTCCTCTCTTTACTCGGCTTTTCTTCTATGTCACTTCTAACTGTAACTATTTCTTTTCTTTTGATGTTAGGTCTCTAAGGGATCGTTGGCACTTACTTGAAACCGAAGGCTCGTGACCGAGTGAAGACCATCCCGCCTTGTCGAGTGAATATAAACAAGCCAGTGCCCTTTTTACAGAGAGCAACCTTCGCTTGTACAAGCTTCTCACCCCGAATCAGATCGTCTCCTTATGCTCCATTTCCTCTGAACCTGCGAACCAACGCCCCGCCTCATCTGAAACAGCGAGTCCACGCCCTGCATCACTCAAACCTGTGGATCCGTGTCCTGTGGCCCCTAAGCTTGCAGATCAATGCCCTGCACCCCCCGAACCTGCAGATCCATGCCCCCCCTCACCTGAATCTGCGGGTCCGTGGCTATATGGCCATGATGAAGGTAATTATAATGAGGTAGGCGATATGGACTATGTCTACCCTTCGAGCAGTCATATGAACGTTGAGGAGACAGTAGTATCTGAGAACTACTCGTGCTTGCACTCTGCTGCCAGCATGGCTGGGGGCGTGGCCGATGACGGTCATACTGGCGGTGTTAGCTCTTGGACGCCACCGTCGATGCTTGGCGGCGAGTTTGCCTTTGATGCCTCTGGCTCTCACTCCTCTTTGCCTAAAAGGAATTTCGTTATTCCTTCTTTTGTTGGGGCTCCTCTACCCCCGAGGAGGCGTTCTAGGCAGGTGTCTTCAGGTGCCTCTTTACCCAAGGAGATGACTCCGCACTCTTTTGCTCCCCGCACAACTACAGATGGATCAGGACCTTCTCGGTCCCCATCCCTGACAAAGCGTGCCTCAGGAAGCACACACGCCTCCCCCGACCAAGCTTATGTTTCTGCTTCCGAAGATCATCCTCTGGCGAGCCAGTATGGGGAAGCCATGATCCATCATCTGGGAAACTTTCCCAAAGGTGAGTGGGGGACCATGCACAATGTCCCTGAGGCTGAGCTTGAAGATGCCTATATGCGAGCCTCCTTGCAGGTACTTGTCGAGATACTCGGTTTATTCATTTATGATAGATATACATACATATATTTTTTTTGTCACCTGAACCTTGAGGCTCTGTTTCATGTCATTGCCCTTACCTAGGCTTCCATCCTGAGTCATCGGCTGATCGCCTCCAACTCTTCATCAACCCAACGGTTGCAACACGAGCTTAAGGAGGCATTGGGGAACCTATCGGTGGCCGAGGCTGCCAAGGATGCCTTGTCAAGTCAACTGACCGAGGCGGTTTGCCAGAGGGACACCGCCTGAGCCTGGGCTGCATCAACCTCTCACACCAACACTCAGCTGGAGGCTACCATCCAAAATCTAAACGGGAGGATCACTGCGCTCGAGGCTGAGCTTGTGAACACTGAGAATCGCATAGTCGAGAACACGTTGCATGTTGTCTGGAGGACCAACCCCACCGTTGACCTGTCTCCTTTTGGGGACTATGCCGTCGAGAAGATTTCTGAGTGGAAGGGTCAGGATGGAGATTTGTAGGTTCCTTTGTATTCGGCCTATGTATGTTATTGTTATGTAATCCCTCACATTATTTCTCCTTTTTTTCTTTTGTGTTCATCAAACTTATGGGGCTTTGGTAAGTCCCTCTTATTATTATTGTTTGTGGATTACATATCTCTTCCTTGATCTGATGGCGATAATCTTTCTGGTGCACCTTGATTATACTTGTAAGGACACGTTAACTCATTGGGCTCTTGGGGTCCTTTTACATTCTTTGCGCGCGCTTGTTACTTTTTGCGAGAAGCGTCCTTCTCGTCGTTATACATAGTACTATTTTTTCAAGGGTCTCTTGTAGGACCCTTTTTGGCTAGCCCGCTTAATGGTTGTTCTAGACTTATTGAGAGATTCCCTCCTTACGGCCTCACCTCTTGGGTGTCGACCTTTAGTTGGAGGTCATCCTTTTAAAATGTTCCCTTGATATTCATAAGGGTAGCTAATCCTTTTCAATTTAAGAGATTTTTTTTTATACTCGTGTTGTCCTACCCCCCAAGTGCCTAGTGAGATTTATCTTGGCAGGGACTTTAGTTGATGCTTGCATAAAGAAGTAAATAACATATGAAGTGGTGAACAGTTTCATTCATAGTAGTCAGATTACAATGATATATATATATATATATAAAAGGCTTACATCTACTTGGGAGGTTATCTAGGTAACCTCTTTGATTCTCGTCTACTAAGATAGCAGAACCTGCAACAAACTAAACACAGCTACTGCTTGCATTGGAAGTGGAAGTCTTACTGGTAGTACTTCCTAAGGTGTTCCGCATTCCACGCTCGAGGTATGACGGTATCGTCCATGCGCGCAACTTATAGGTGTTTGGTGGTATGTACTGAGCGACTAGGTACGACCCTTCCCAGTTCGCCCCAAGCACCCTCACCCCCGGGTCTTGCATGTTGGGGAGTACTTTTCTTAATACCAGGTCGCCTATTCTGAACGTTCTCTCTCACACCCTCGAGTTGTAATACCTGGCTGCCCGCTGCTGGTATACCGCCACCCTTATTTGCGCCTTTTCCCTTCTCTCATCTAGCATGTCCAAGCTTTCGGCCATTGCCGCATGGTTGACCTGGTCCTCGTATGCCTATATCCTATACGAGTTAACCTTCATCGCAATCGGGAGGACAGCCTCACATCCATATGCTAAGGAGAAAGGGGTCTCCCAGTGGTAGTACGTGGAGTGGTTCTGTAGGCCCAAAGCACGTTTGGTAACTCCTCGACCCAAGCACCTTTCATCTTCTCTAGCTTTGTTTTTAAGTTCCTCTTTAGGACTTTGTTAATGGCCTCTACCTGCCCATTGGCCTGTGGATGCACAACAACGGAGAAGCTTCTCCTTATGCCTCTTTCCCTACAGTACTCCTCGAACGTTTCCCCTTCAAACTGAGTGCCGTTGTTAGAAATAATCTTGTAGGGCACTCCGAATCTTTAGACAATGAATTTATTGACAAAGGTAGTGATATGCTTGGCCGTTATCTTCACTAGAGGTTTTGCTTCGACCCACTTGGTGAAGTAATCTATGGATACCACCGCATACTTCGCACCACCTCTCCCTGGGGGGAGGGCATCAATCAGGTCTATCCCCCAAACAACGAAGGGCCAAGGGCTGGTCATGCTGGTCAATTCATTCGGGGGTTTTCGGGGGTAGTTCGCATGCCTTTGGCATTTGTCACATTTTCTTGCGAAATCATTTGCATCTCTCTCCATGGAAGGCCAGTAATACCCTTGCCTCATGGCTTTTCGAGCTGCGGATGGTCCACTCGCATGGTTGCCACATTCACCCTCATGTATTTCATATAGCACCTTCACAGCTTCTTCCTCATCAACACATCGCAAGAGTGGCATAGAAAACCCCCTCTTGTGTAAGATCCCATCTACCAATGTGTATCGGGCTGCCTTGTAAACTAGCCTCCGAGCCTCCCTCTTGTCTGTTGGCACCACTTCATCCTTCAGGTAGTCTATAATCGGGCTGGCCCACAACTCCTTCGGTACGCTGACCATGTGAACGTTTGGATTGACAATGCTTGGCCTTGGTAAGTATTCGACAGGCACTGATTCGAGGGTATCCCCATCTTTAGTGGAAGCCAGCTTCGCGAGGGCATCAGCATGGGTATTCCTCTCTCTCGGGATTTGCTCTATGCTATATTCCACCAATTGCTCCAAAGCTTCTTACCCTTTCCAAGTATGCAGCCATCTTGGGTCCCCTCGCTTGGTACTCCCCTTTCACCTGGAATACCACCAACTGTGAATCACTAAAGATGTGTAGATGCGTTACCTTCAGCCCCTGGGCCAATCGCAGTCTTGCTAGAAGCGCTTCATATTTTGCCTCATTGTTCGAGGCTTCAAACCTAAACTGTATTGCACAGTACATCCTGTGTCCTTCGGGTCCAGTCATCATGATGCCTGCTCCAGATCCTCCTTCGTTGGATGCTCCATCCATGTGCAGGCTCCATTCCTCAGAACTCCTTGGCTCCCCTTCTGCGACTGATTGCCCATCTTCTTCACTTCTTCCTTCATTAGGTTGACTAGTGAACTCCACTATGAAGTCTGCAAGCACTTGTCCATTGATGGAAGCTCTCGGGGCATAAACGATATCGAATTGACTCAACTCGATCGACCATTTCATCAGTCTTCCCGAGGTATCAGGTTTATGAAAGACCTGTCTCAGAGGACTATTAGTGAGAACTTCGATTGCATGGGCATGGAAATAGGGTCTCAACTTCCTCGAAGCCACCACTAATGCATATGCCAACTTTTCAATCTCGGGGTATCAATTCTCCGCGTCCACCAACCACTTGCTGATATAGTACACGGGTCGTTGACGCTTCTTCTCCCCTTTAACCAAAGCCGCGCTTACAGCATGTTCGGACACTGCCAGGTACAAGTATAACTTTTCACCTTCTTCAGGTTTTGCCAACAGGGGTGGCTTCCCCAAGTGCTCCTTCAGCTTGATAAATGCCTCTTCACACTCTTCATCCCAAGTGAACTTTTTGCTCCCTTTTAGGATGTTGAAGAAGGGGAGGCACTTGTCAGTTGACCTCGAAATGAATCTATTAAGGGTCGCTACCCTTCCCGTTAGGCATTGCACCTCCTTCTTATTCTTGGGTGGGCTCATCTCTATCAGGGCCTTTATCTTATCAGGATTAGCCTCGATGCCTCTGGAGTTGACCATGAAACCCAAGAACTTCCCCGAGGATACACCGAAAGTGCATTTGATTGGATTCAGCTTCATTCGATATTTCCTGAGTGTGTCAAACATCTCTTCTAGGTCCTTGTTGAGCTCTGCAGCATTCTTGGTCTTCACCAGCATATCGTCAACATATACCTCCATGTTCCTCCCTATCTGGTTAGCGAACATCTTATTGACCAACCTTTGGTAGGTAGCACCCGCGTTCTTTAACCCGAAGGGCATCACCTTGTAACAGCAGAGTCCTCTATCCATTATAAATGACGTATGCTCTTCCTCACCTGGGTTCATAGGAATCTGGTTGTACCCAGAGTAGGCATCCATGAAGCTAAGTAATTCATGCCCAGCCATCGCATCCACCAGCTAATCTATTCTCGGGGGTAGGAAACTATCCTTAGGACAAGCCTTATTCAGGTTTGAGAAGTCAACGCAAGTCCTCCATTTTCCATTCAGTTTTGGGACTAGCACCGGATTTGATACCCATACAGGGTAAAATGACTCACGGATGAACCCATTGGCCTTCAGCTTGTCAACCTCCTCCTTCAAGGCCGCGTACCTTTCTGGGTCTAGCGCTCGTCTTTTCTGCCTAACGGGCCTTGCCTCAGGGGAGATATTCAAATGGTGGCACATGACACTAGGATCTATTCCTACCATATCTTCGTGACTCCATGCGAATACATCTAGATTATCCTTCAAAAACATGTCGTTCTGAAGACTTTTTCCTACCTTCAATTTTCTCAACGGTTCCTCCATTACTTCAACCTCCTCTATTTCCTCCACCGGTTCTGGGGTCTACCTCCTGCGGGCTTCCTACGGGTGTACGTGGTGCCTCGTGTATCACCATGGCCATCGGTTCTCGTGGTTTCACGGATGCGCGGAGGGAGGTGTTGTAGCACTCCCTCGCTTCTCTTTTTTCTCCTTTCATACTAGCTACTCCTCTGGGAGTTGGGAACTTGATGACCAAGTGATATATGGAAGTTATTGCTTTCAATTCTCTCAGGGATGGTCTCCCCAATACCGCATTGAAAGCTGACACACAATCTACAACGACGAAGTTTGCCATGACTGTAGTCTGTTGGGGTTGCTCCCCCATGGTAAGTGCCAATTCGATCATCCCTAGGGGTTGTATCGAGTCCCCCATGAATCCATATAAGGAAGATTGGCAGGGCTTCAAGTGACAGATGCCCAACCCCATCTTTTCCAAGGTGGGGCGATACAAGATATCCACTGAGCTGCCATTGTCCACCAGGACCCGATGCACCCGCATATTGGCCAATTGAACTGTCAATACCATAGGGTCATTATGGGAGAAATGCACCCCCCGTGCATCCTCCTCTGTGAAATTGATCAAGTCGTTTTCTCCCTTAAAGCTTTTCAGGGGTCGTTGTTCCAAACTCATGACACAGGGTGGTGGACTTCGCCTGGCTTCTCTAGCGTACCTATCTCGTCCTTTCCGGGAGTCTCCCCCAAACCCTGGACCTCCAAAAATAGTTCTCACTTCTCCCTGAATCTCTGGAGCTCCTCTTTGCGTCTGAGATATCACTGGTTTGTCCTCTGACTTCGGCCTTTCTCTCCAGACATATCGGCCTAGGTGTCCCCTGCAGATGAGCTCCTCAATTTCTTCTTTCAAATGAATACATTTTGCTGTGGTGTGACCAATATCCTTGTGGTAATGATAGTATCTACTAGGATCCCTCTTCGACCGGTCTTTTCTCATTGGTGGGGGTTTCTTGAAGGGAACCCGCTTTTCGTTGGTGAGGTAGATATGCTCCCTGGTATCCGTCAGGTTCGTATAGAAAGTATAAGCCGTTTGCCTATGGTCGCTTCCCCGTTTGGGCTTTCTATGTTGATCATCCCTCGACCCTTCGTACGCCCTCTTCTTCTTTGCTCCATTCGACCCTTCATTAGCTAGGGGCCTTGCAGTGGACTCACACTTTCCCGCCTTTAAGTTCGCATGGCCGTCCTCTACACGAATATACTTCTGCGCTCTCTCGAAGAAGTCATCGAGGTCAGTGACTTCCCTTTTGAGCATACTATCCCACAATTTGCTTCCTGGACGTACCCCTGCAGTGATGGCCATTTTTAACTCCCTGCGGGTCAAGCTCTCTACTTTGGCTGCTTCCATGTTAAACTTGTGGATGTAGCTTTTTAGACTCTCATTTTCTCCCTGTTTTACATTGGTGAGGCTAGTGCCCGGCATTGTATAATCACGCACGGCGTGGTGTTGTTGGAGAAATTCATCTGAAAACTATTGCCAAGACCTGATGGATCCCGGCCGAAGTCTTTTAAACCATTTGTACGTGGGTCCTTTCAACGTGACTGCGAAACAGTGGCATCTAGCCCCGCTACTAATCCCCCTTAACTTCATCAAGTCATTGAATGCATCCAGGTGGTATTTGGGGTCCGTGCTTCCTTCATACGGGGTCATATGAAGCTCCTTGAAGTTGGCTGGGAGTTGGATGGCTTGGATTTCTTTGGTGAAGGGTGATTCATGGTCGAAATCATCCTCAAGGGTTTGTCCTCCAGATGCGGTGACAATCTTGCTCCGCAGGCTCCGCATCTCTGTATCGAGGTCTTCCCTCCTCTTCTTCAGGGAGTCTCTCAACATGGACGGGTTGACATCTTCCTTTCCTTTGCCGTCCCGGGGGACAGTAGGAGGGGTAGTCCTCTTAACCACCCTCCTCTTGTTGAGCTCTTCTCATAGATCCGAGGGCGTCCTCCTTGAAGTGACCTCGACGTCGTTGCGAGAGCCAACATTGTTCCTTTGCCCTGTCCCCTGGGGTTGCCTCGATGGTCCGGGACGCTCATGCGGCTTCACCCTAGGGGTATTACGGGTGGAGTGTCGAGTCCTCCCATCATCTACCGGAACGGTGGTCTCCGCCCCCTCCTGACCTTTCTCTTTTCTCTTGGGCAGGGTCACGCTTGATTTACCTTGCAACAGGCCATTCAGCACCTCTTGCATGTTCTCCAGGGTGGTCTCCAACCTTTGGTTCTTACAGTGCAGCTCACATATCTCCTCTTCATAGAACTGAGATTTAGAACTCGAGCTCACGGAATGGACCCGGGGATGCTTATCATGTCTACGCGTCGAGGGGCCCGGGTCCTACCGGCCGGAGTTCGGCACCTGTGGTGGTTTAGGGAATGGGAACTCATCGGCATCCCCTACTGGTGCGGTGGTTGCCCTTGGAGGATTCTCACCAGGCGGGATGGCCGGTGATGAGACCTCCCTATCACCCTCGTGAACCTCAGGGTCCCTTGGGGGCTCCACATCTCTAGGTAGAGGAGGATTCTTCATGGAGGCCTTCAGCTGAACTCCGTTAAGGTGGAATTCCACCTCTCGTGCCTCCCTGAGTTGCTTTGAACATCTCGGCATTTCTTCTTGCTAGGAGTAATGGTAGAACAGTAGCTTGGTACTTAGCTCCCCACAGACGGCGCCAAACTGTTGATGGTAAGAACTCGTCAACGATTAAAGGTTAGAAAACTCAGATTTTTATACTACGGAAAGCTTAGGATCAGATGGAAAGAACTTGAATCAACCGAAAAACCAGAGCTGCAGTGGAACAAGGATCATATATTTCTTAAGTGTCTCTCATACAATCAGTTTTCCAGCCCCTTAACCCGAGGGGTCGAAATCTATTTATAGGTGGGCTCTATTGGCCCCCTGATTCAAGTGGGTCCCAGGGGATGTGTACGTATGCAGGTACAAGGTCAGGGTAGTGGCTCAGGACATAGTGGTGTCTACCCTGACAATGCCCAAGTAGTGGTGCAGGACATCGTACTGTGGACTCTGGAACATTGTCGGGGGTGCTCAGGCAGTGCCTCCACTCTCCGTACAGGTTCGCAACACCACTACTCCTCAGATGCAGATGGCAGAGCCACGCCTCCATCCTTTTCACAACCGTACATCTCGTGTCAGTACACGTGCCTTGCACCCAGCCGTGCTCATCACTTCACGTTTGGCACCTAATGTTCATTTGACATACCCATTTGGTGTTTCCAAGTGTTCCTCGTACACATATTGAGGAGGCTCCAAACATGAGAAGTAGTGGGGCTATGCCCTCGCCTAGCGAGGGTGGCCAACGGTGCGGACGCATGCACCCATGGGCGCGGGACCCGTGAGAAGCGGCGGGGCTGGCCCCTCGCATAGTGAGGCTAGCCTAGGCTGAGCACACGGTGGCTCGGTGCGATGCCTCGCGTAGACGCGGTGCACGGGAGGCTCACCTTGATCCTCGCGTAGCGAGGGTGATGTCTCGGGGTACCCATGGTCGGGTACTAGCACGCGCGTGGGAGGCTTACCTTGACCCTCGCATAGCGAGGGTGATGCCTCGGGGTACCCATGTCCGGGTACTTGGGTGTGCGAGGGGGACTCGCCTTGACCCTCGCATAACGAGGGTGATGCCTGAGGGTACCCGCGTCTGGGTACTTGGGTGTGCGCGGGGGACTCGCACGGCGCGACACAAGGAAGCCTCGCATAGCGAGACATAGGGTAGCCTTGCATGGTGAGTCCCTCACATGACAACCGTTGAAGACTTATGCTCGTATGCCTATGTCTATGTATCTCGACACTTTAGCTTATCACCTTGGTGTGGGTACATTGGACCTTGGAAAGCCTTCGAGAATGGACGCCATTTCAAATATTTCTTAGGATATTACTCAATATTTACATTGAGACTTTTATCATCATCGTAGACTATAGTTGTGTCTAAACCTACCTCTAAATAGTAGCAAGAGGACAATAGTGGTTTCTATCACATACTACGGTAATGAGTTAATGGGCATTAATATTGTAGTCAATTTTTATGTTTTATGTTTTTACGTCTTATTTTTTATGTTATGTTTTAGTAGTTTTTTTTCCTTACTGGGCATTAGGCTCATTACTTTTTATTTAGATTGTGAAGGTAAATGAACATTGAAGGCGGTACGGATCCTAGGTGGCTTTGGCATGTGTATTGGGTGAGGACTAAAGGAATGGACCGATGGAATCGATCGAGGATGACGTTGACATTTGAGTCTTTTATTTATGTATTTATGATTTTTGCATTTAGTATTTGAACATTCCATTAAAGGTTTTGTTTTTCTTTATGATTTTATGTAATAACAATGGGATCCCGTATTTTGGGTTTTCTATAATAGGGTTTTATTATTTTATGTATATATCCAAAAGATAGTAGTATGTCTTAGTAGTTTTTAATGGTCCGAGGTCTTTAAGTTAGTCGGGTCTTTACAGCATGATTGAGTGGGCCAGCTACCAAGATGTTTGTTTCTGGATGAAGGCCATGCACCTTGGTATGGAGATGGAAAACTATCCACCTGCACCATAGTGGTTTCAGTCATATCCACCACCTATTCCCATGATGCAAGATGACAAGAACAATAACGAAGCTGAAGATGATCAAGCATATATGCCTGATGAATGAGCATTTACTTTGGTTAAGGCTATTTTTCTTTTTCTTTTTCTTTTTCTTTTATTTTATTTTTCATTGAGGAGAATGTATTGTTTAAGTGTGGGGGAAGGAAACAACTGAAAATGAACTGCTTTGTTTTTAATTTTATTATGTTGCGCTGTTTTTATGTTTTTATGTCATTTTTCCATTTTTAGTTTGTTTAGGTTGTCATAAGCATGGTTGTGTTGAAAGTTATTTGTCGATGATAAAACTTCTGATTGAGATGAGACTACTCCTAAGAAATTGATGAATTCTGCGTGAATTGTATGCTTACCTCTTGTGTTGTTGTTACTTAAGCTTGACCTTAAATTTGTAAACAAAATGTATGTACAATTAGATTTACTTTTTCATCATTGTTTGGAGATATTTATGCATGCTACCATCTTATATATAGTCCCCACCACTCTAGAAATAATTAATTAATTGTTTGAGGCAAAATCCTAAGTGCATATGATTAGGAAGATGATTAAGGGATGTTCTTTTGATCGTTTGAGCCTTTCAAGCTTACCTATGAAATTGAATATCCTAGTTTCCCATTTTTTAGCCATAATGACTAATTTTTTTTTCTTTTACATGCAAATATCTAAGCCTTTTGCAGCTTAATTTTTTTTTATCCTTTTTGTGACCCATTACACCATAGTTTTATAAATGATTGTTTGATTTAGTGGGTTGAGTGATGGATTGTAAGAAGGGGAAGTTGTATTGGTTTCTTGGATTATATTGTGAAAGTATGTGATCTACTATTTCTCTGAATGAGTTGAATTGAAAAAAAAAAAGCAGAAAAAATATGCATAGAGAAATATTGAAAAAAAAAAAAAAGAGTTTTGCAAAAGTTTAAGTGTGGGGGGAATAGTAAGATCAATGTGAAAAGAAGGAAAGGGAGAGATTATGTTTTTTTTTTTAATTGTATGGGAAGTTTGTGAGAAGATCTAGAGAATAGAAAAAATATATATATAGACTATGGTGATATTTAAGCTTAAATATTTCTTTTTCATCTACCTTCAACCTTAGCCTTACATCACAAGGTTTTAAAGACCTTTTGATTCTTGATGATGTGTGTTTACATTAGTGGACAACAATTGGTTAATGTCTATGGAATGGATGTTTTTTTATGAAAATATTATTATATATGTGACTTTAAAACATATTATGGCATGTATAAATTGATTCAAATATTTGGGTTTTGGTAGGTTCAATTGTGCATAATTATAGACAGATTGAGTTTAAGTGGTGACTAGACATTGAGTTGAAATTCCGAGGAATGTGGAATTCAGATTTTTCTTATAACATATTTGGTTGATCAATCTTTGAGACAACTAACGCTTTCAACAAAGCCATTGCTTATATTTTTATTTGTATAGTTTGTAGTTTTTATTAGTAGTTTTGCTAAGGGACTAGTGAACTCTAAGTGTGGGGGAATTTTATAAGGTTATTTTGGATATTATATTTGTTATCCTCTCACATTTAGATAATTTTAGTTTCAAGTGTTTTTAGGCGTTCTTTGTTTTGTTTTAGATAATACTTAACTTACTCAGCACAAACACGGGTTTATACTTAACATACACCGGTTACTATGACTCCTATGAGAATTCAACATACTCTCATACACCGGTTACATATGTGTCATGGAGTTTAACCGAACTCTTATGTCGCGAGTGTTAAACCAGACGTCTTACCTATAACGGTGGCCAACCGTGTTTACTTACAAAGTCACTGGAGGTGTCCGACGCTTGCTTACTTACTTATCAGGAACTACCTAGTTCTTACTTACTTGATACCGGTACCTATCCGGATGTCATAATCATAATTGCTTACCTTACTTATGAGTATGTGAACCTCATTAGGACAACAGTCTTAAATAAACTTCTAGAACTAGTTTTCAACTGTGTACTTGATTCTTAAATTAAACATAGTCATGTCATGTTGTGCCCAAGCATTCATAAGTTATCTTACCAGTTGTCCTTAGCGGATAAGTGGGATTCCTAAGTCCAAAAATGAGCTTTCCGGTGCAAATAACACTGTAATGGAATTCATACACTGACTCAGATTAATTATGGAATTTGATTAACTAAGTTTATGTCTCTAAGTTGACCGATTAGGGAGGAACTTAACTTAACTAATTTTCAATACTTTAAAAGCATTTGTTCTTAAATTTTAAAGCTTAGACTAAACCTTTGAATTTATAGTCTTATCACATTATTCACAAAAACATGCCTACAAATAATGGTGCCGAAAATTTGGAAATAAATTCCCAATTGCATAAAAAGATCATATTCAAGATTTATTAAAATTGTAAATGAATTTTTTTTTTAAATTAGAAGTTCCATGTTTGAAAAATAGATTTTTATTTTACTAATCTTTTCATTTTAAAAAGGTCCGTTTTCAGTAAATTTAGAAACCCATAAGTTTTATTATAAAAAAAGATTTTTGTTCTCAAATAACCAAATAACAAATTTTAGTCCTAAATGTTACATATTTTTGTGAAAAAAGTAAAGTCCTAACTCACACAAAAGAACTATCTTAAGAATTTTCAATAAAATATAAAGCCTCATTATATATTAAGCCACTTAAATCTTAATCCTTAATTCATATTTACATTAAGAAAAAAAATATTATTTGACTAGTGAATTACGACTTAAAGTTTAAAAATCATATTTGTCCAAAATATAACATGATTTGACAACTTTTTTAGAAAAATCAAAACTCATAATCTAAGAGGTATTTCTTAGTAAACTCTTGTAGTGCTCTTAATTAATATAAAAAGAGTCTAAATAAATAAAACCAGCTAAAAATGTTGATTTTAAACTTGCCAAAACATTGTTGAAACATACATTCTTTAAGCTGTCAGTTTTTCACTCCAGCTTACATATCAATCACAAAAAGCTTATAACATGACCCAGACATAATGTTTTTTAGTGTTTTAAAATGTTACAATAAAGTAATCTTCCTAACTAATGAAATTTTGAAAGTTCCATTTGAAAATTTTACCAATATCCTAGTAGTTGGCCCGTTGGAAGCCACTTGAACAACACCATCTTGGCAGCAAACAATTTTGAGCATCTAAGTTAGAAAATTCATAGCTCCCAAACTATTGTGAATTTTTAGAAAAATGTTTCAGAGGTTTAATACTAAATATACCAAGATTGTCCAGTTAAATGTTCAGCAACAAATAATTAGTTTACCCATTCAAATCGTTGCTCAAAGTCTCAGTATTAAAACTGACAGTCAACATTTTAGATTGCACATGCAATCCCAAAATTCTCATAACTTGAGTTATTCAAAACGTTTTTCAGTGGTTATAGATGCTAAAATTATGAACTCTTCCTAAATAATGCATTAGTGAAAATCCCATTTATAAACTAGGTAATATAAGCACTATAAAACTCGTTGGAAGCTACTGTAACAATTTTAGCAGTAAACTATTTTCAGCAAAGCCTATGGAAGCTTTGGATTTCCACTTCCAAATAACCACAACTTACATGCATGCAAGCCAAACAGCCATAACAACAATAATACACATCAACTCACTTTTTTTTTAACACAAAACATGCATAACCCAAAAACTTAGATTGTAGGATCACTCAAAAAAATTTAAGGTAAAGAATCAAGATTTTACTTTTGTATTCAAGCTTTGAGTTTGGCTTCTAGGGTATGGCTCTAAGCTTCCCAAATGCTTTCCAACTACTAAGATCTCTCCAATACCTATTCAAGATCAGATTATATTCAATAAAAAGACAGAAAAGAGAAGAAACACTAAAATTTCAAAACCCAACAAAAACTTACATTGTTAATGTTCAAATCTCCAAATATGCCATAGAAGCTCTTGGATCTTGCATGCAATGATCCTAGGTTCTATATCAAAGATCAAAGAGTGTTCTGAAGAGTGGAAACTCATAAAAAAATAGGTAAAAAGAGAGCCCTAGGTTTGGAATAAGGGAGCCGAAAAGAAAACTTCATGAACCTTACCTATTTTGTGACTTGTTTCTTTAAGATAAGCCTAGGAGATTCAATGCAGGCTATCATTTTCTTAGAGAGAGAGGGAACACGAAATTTTGCAAGGAAATGGAGAGAAAAATGGTCTGACTTTTGTAATTAGAATGAGAGAGAGAGAGAGAGAGAGAGAGAGAGAGAAGAAGAAGAAGAAGATAAATGAGTAGAAGAGAGGCTTTTGAGTTCTCAAGTTTGACTTGGGAGTTAAGAAAATGTGTGTAATGATTACACAATTAAATAAATAAAAAATAATACAATAGACTCTTCAATTCCCTTGTGCCCACTCCCTATAGAAAGGCCCAAATGCCCTCCCTTTCTTTTCTCTCCAAGCTAAGCTTTTAAATAGAAGTCCCATTTTTTTTAAATTTCCATTTTATTTTTAATTTTTCCTACTATTACATAGGTTTTGGAAAAATTAATCCTAATAAAAATTGTTAACCATATTTTAAAAATATTGTCACACGCATAGATAAATTTTTATGGCCATTATTTTATTCAAAATTAAACATTTTACTCAAAATGCCGCAGATATTGGAAATTTCCACAAAATTTCATTTCATTTCCATTTTCATTTTCAAATTTTATAAAAGTGTTTTTTCAATTTTCTTAATTTTCCATAATTATTTTATCACATAATATTTTATCCGAGATTTTTACCGGTTAAGGGTTTATGACTAATATTTAACAACATAAAATTCATACCAAACATAAAATATCCCTTACAAGTATTCACATACTTGGAAATATAAGATTTCTTGCGAATTAAAATTCCCGCATCAAATTCTACCCGATGCCCAAAACGCGTGTCATTACAATATTTACATTTTTATCATGTTTTAATGGGCTTTAGGTTTATACCACCCCTTAAGTGGAATTTTAGGCATATTTCAAAAGGCACTCATGCCGAAATCAGAGAATGCACTATAGTTTTTAGTTTTTAAGATAATTATTTAAATCAAAGTGTGAAAATAAAAAGATCATTAGTAGTGGCTGAGTGTATGAGGCTAGTGGAATGATGTTATAGAGTCCCAGAATATTTACTTAACTAGCTAGATAGTAGTAGTAGTAGTTAGTACTAGTTTGTAGTATGTTACATTCTGTGGAATTTGGTTCAAGTCGGGACTTACTTGGAAACTCGTAGCAACAGTTATGGATTTTATAAGTTTAACCTATAGTTTAAGAATATTAATTATAACATAAGGTTTGATTAATATTGCTGGTCCTAGATATAATATTTATTATAACCTAAAGTTTAGATAGAGCCAATAAGAATATGACACTTGTCATAAGAATGATTATTAAGGAATTAAGTATTTTGATGATAAAATAAAGAAATAGCAGATGTAGGGCCTACCAAAAACTGTTAGGGTAGCATTTTGACACAGTCAACGCATTTATCCAACCTTAATTATGCTGAAAAAGTGCAATTACGTGTTTAAAATATTCACGTATGCCGATATATCGCAGCTAGGAGCCGAAATATCGCCTGACGAAGGATACGGAAAACATGTTGACGATGCACGAACATAAGAACAGAGCTCGGGATTAGGGCAGAGCCGATATATCGCCACATAGGGGCGAGATATCTCCCTAAGTTATATATATTTTAATTTTAAAATCAAACCTTAACTACTTAGACCTACCTCTGAACGTTTTGACCGAGTCTTAAGCCTCTGATTGACGAATATTTAAATATTTTTCATTTAATATTCATTATTTTTAATCAAACAAAAATGGGGTTAGTTTCACTCCTTACCTCTATAAATAGGACTTAGTATCCAGCCCTTCCTCTCACTCTTCAAGTTGTGATCAAAGGCTCCAAGGTGCTAGTGTGACCATAGAGTAATAAACACTTGGGTTGGGAAAAAGCTTCGTCATTCTTAAGCTTTATAAAACACTTGGGAAGTGAGGTTTAGTGTATTTCGGTATTGAAGTTAGACCAATCCATAAGGTCAACTAAGATACTCTTATTCTTTTAGTCCAGACCTTTAAACTACTTTAGTTTTTCTTTAGTTCCTTTTATTCAGATCCTAACTTTTGATATTGGTTTTGATTAGGTTCTTGAAACTTAAGAACTTTCTGGGTAAGTTTCTTCTTGAAGGTTTAGTTTCCACATTTATTCTTTATTCTTTAGAAATACTCACCAATCTTATTGTTGGTTTTAGGAGGGTTCCAAGTCCTGTATTTGTTCTCAAATATCCCAGTTTTGGTAAGGAAAATATGATAGATTTTGTATGCTATTATGTTTTGATATATGTTTATGTTATATGTATGATATGTTTTTAGTTGTTTTAGTACATGAATTGTTTAGATAACAATCACATAATTTGTTTAGATAACAAATATAGAACTTGTTTAGATAACAAGTCCCAATAGTAGATTCCTTGGGCATATGATTGTTTAGATAACGAGCCCCATAAATTTATATTACTTGTTTAGATAACTAGCCCCGTAAATTTATGGGCATATGATTACCTAGCTAGCAAGTCCCAAGAAGTATGATGGCCATTGTAATAGATGTTGTTTTTATATAGTCACATGTTTTATAGTATACGATTATGATATAGCCTCATGTTTATGATTTATGTTGTATGTTGTTAGATTTTCCTTGCTGGGCATTAGGTTCATTCCTTTATTTTTTCTAGTGTGATGCAGGAAACTAGATATGGAGGCGGATGGATTCTTGGAAGCTTGGCATGTGGGTTGAGGATGAAGGACTGAGTGGACTACGTGTCGATCGGGGATGACATTTATTTTAGTCTTTTAAAATTATGTTTTTGATGTAATTCCGCAACTAGTATTTAGAGTTTATGTTTTATGTTTATCAAACAATGTTTTTTACGTTTTGTGAAACAATGGGTACCCATACCAAACTTCTATTTTTACTTTGTAATTTTCACAATATTATGTTAAAGTTTTAATAAATATATTATTATTTCTTATGTATATGTTCTTCAAAGTAATAGTTATGTTTAGTAGTTCTAATGATCCAAGGTCTTAGAATAGTTGGGTTGTTACACACGGTCCATATCCATGAAGTTCTCCTTGATACACACGCTCAAGCTCCGAATCTAACTGCCAATGTAAGTATTTATGTTATAGTTATTATGTTTATGTGTTTAGTTAACGGTTTTGCCCTTATGTTTTCAGTTAAGAATATTTGTAAATTAGTTTATTTTCTTTATTTATTTTATACATTATCTTTTGATTTATGATTGTTTTTAGTGAAAACTTTTTTTTCCAAATGAATATCATTGTTATTTTTGAATGACGTGTCTGAGTTTGATTTTTTTTTACAATCATAATAAATAATGACCAAGTTCGGTGAGGGTGGATACAAATTAATGGACCGAGTTCCATATTGAGAGATAGGGGGCCATAGTAGTGGGAACGAATTTACTGATCCCAACCCTCCCTCAATATGGTTAACTTTGGAACAACGACGAGTTTCGAACCTGAGAATTTTGTCATATAGGATGATTAGAAACAGACTTAGTAAATTATAAAGATGGCTTATTTTTCTAAGTTTAGAAATCCACTCTAATAATAAAGAAGGCTTATATATATATTTTCATAAGAAATCATAATTAATAGGTCTGAGTTATGTTTGCTTAGATTAAGTTTTGCCTTAGAGCCTATTAGGGTAAGTTCTAATATGTTTCCTCGACTATTAGAACTTTGCGAAAGATGTCACTCAGAGGGTCTGCTCGCACCATTACCAATGTCGATGACTCCAGCGCTGCTCATCAGACTAATGAAGCCCTTCCAGTTCATAGAAGAGAAGCGCGTGCTACCACTACTGCTGCTACTCAATGTGCGCCGCCACCGCCACCGGTTGACGTCATTGCAGAAATTGTCTGGCTAAGACAACAAATGGAAGAGCTGCTACAACGACAACAAACTCAGTCGCAACATAGCAACAATAATTGGCAGAAGAGAAAGCATCTCGATAGTAAGCAGGCCAATGGTGGCAAAAGAATGCGAGCAAGTGATAGGCCGGGCTATGTAGAATACTCGCAGTGCTCCAAATGCCAAAAGAAACATCTTGAGGAATGTCGGGAAAATACCAAGGAATGCTACATTTGTGGCCAGGAAAGTCATCGAAAGAGGGAATGTCCACAGCTCAAGCCAGGGGAGAAAAGGGACAGCAAGATGGTTCCTGCCAAAGTCTTTGCCTTAACCCATGAGAAGCCCCTGCTAGTAATAAAGTGGTCACAGGTCAGATTCCTATCCTCGCTAGTATATGTTCTAGAATTGTTGATTTGGGAACAACATACTCGTATATCTCATTAGGAATGATAGAGAAATTAGACAAACCTTGTAGAACTAGGTTTGTGACATAGTTGCCTTCGGGTGAAAAAGTAGTTCTATCAGCACAAATAGTACGAGGTGTACCAATCAAAATTGAGGACGTAGAACTAGAAGGAGACCTAATAGAACTAGAGATCAAAGACTTCGACGTGATACTGGGCATGGATTGGCTAGCAAGGCATTGCAAACGCAAGAAAGTGACGTTCGAGACTCTTAACGGTCAAAGACTATGCTTTATGGGAAAGGTTTCAGGACTACGTATGCCGCTTATTTCATCTCTCAAAGCTCAACAAATGCTAGAGAAAGGATTTCACACATTCTTAGCCAGTGTCACGGATATGGTAAAGGAAACACCACTAAAGTTTGGAGACATCCACATTGTAAAGGAATTTCCAAAAGTATTTCCTGATGACTTACCAAGGCTACCGCCGACTTGGGAGATTGACTTCACAATCGAAACTAGTATCGGGCACTGAGCCTATTTCAAAGGCACCATACTGGATGGCACCGACTGAACTCAAGGAGTTAAAGACGCAGCTACAAAAGCTCTTAGACTTAGGTTTCATTAGACCGAGCCTTTCGCCATGGGGAGCAAAAGTTTTATTTGTGAAAGAAAAGGATGGAAGCATGCAGATATGCATGGATTACTGCGAGCTGAATAAGGTGACGATTAAAAATAAGCACCCGCTACCCCGAATTGACGACTTGTTTGATCAACTCCAAGGGGCGACCTTGTTCTCAAAGATTGATTTACGGTCCAGGTATCATCAGCTCAAGGTACGGGAAGAAGACATCCCTAAGACAACTTTTAGAACTCGTTATGGGCATTACGAGTTTCTAGTCATGTCTTTCGGTCTTACCAACGCTCCAGCCGCATTTATGGATTTAATTAATAGGGTATTTAAGGATTACTTGGATAAATTCGTCGTAGTGTTCATCGACGATATCTTGGTGTATTCAAAGGACGAAGTCGAGCACGAGGAACATTTAAGGATGACCTTGTTACGAATGATGGAGCATCAACTTTACGCCAACTTCAAGAAGTGCGAATTTTGGCTGTCACAAGTAGCGTTCCTCGGGCACATAGTATCCAAGGAAGGAGTTGCTATAGACCCATCTAAGGTAGAGGCTGTGAAGAATTGGCCAAGACCAAAGAACGTGTCAGAGGTAAGAAGTTTTTTTGGGACTAGTAGGTTATTATCAGAGGTTTGTAGAGGGTTTTTCTAAGATAGCCACTCCACTTACCAACCTACCCGGAAGCAGCAAAGGTTCAATTGGAAGGATAAATGTGAAGAGAGCTTCCAGTTGCTTAAGGATAAGCTATGCTCAGGACCAGTACTTTGTGTATCGACACCCAATGACAAGTTTGTAGTCTACTGTGATGCGTCGAAGCAAGGGTTGGGTTGTGTGCTGATACAGAATGACAAGGTGATAGCTTATGCTTTAAGGCTGCTAAAGGAATATGAGCAACGCTATCCAACACACGATATGGAGTTGGCAGCAGTGGTCTTTGCGTTGAAAATCTGGCGCCACTATCTTTATGGAGAACAGTGTGAGATTTATACAGACCACAAAAGCTTAAAGTATTTCTTCACTCAGAAGGAGCTCAACATGAGGCAGCGCAAGTGGTTAGAGCTAGTGAAGGATTATGACTGGGAAATCTTATACCACCCGGAGAAAGCAAACGTAGTTGCTGATGCGCTAAGTAGGAAGAATTATGGAAGTCTAGCAGCATTAGCTGGAATAGAAAAGCTGCTACAGCAGGAGCTGATCAATGCTTGAATAGAAGTAGTCATTGGTAAATTGGCTAACTTGTCCATACAGTCAAATCTATTAGAAGATATACGGAATGGGCAAGGGCACGATGACACATTAGTAGCACATATAAATGCAGTCAAGGAAGGCAAGGCAACAGATTTCACAATATCAAGTTGAGGGTTATTGAGATAAAGGATCGGGTATGCGTGCCAAATGATCAAAGGATTAAGATGACGATTTTAGAAGAAGCGCAGAGTACCCCATACCCAGTTCACCCAGTGTCGACTAAGATGACTCACGATCTTAAAGCACTGTATTGGTGGCCAGGAATGAAGAAGGATATAGCGGAGCATGTGTCTAAATGCTTAGTATGCCACCAAGTGAAAGCAAAACTTCAGCGGTCTATAGGCTTATAACAACCACTTAGCATTCCGAAATGGAAATGGGATGACATAGCCATGGATTTCGTAACAAGTTTGCCCTGAATGAATAAGCAGCACGACTAAGCTTGGGTAGTAATAGATAGACTAACCAAGTTAGCTCATTTCTTGTCTATTAAGACTTCATACACAGCGGATCAATACGCAAACATCTATGTCCAAGAAATTGTACGGTTACATAGAATCCCTAAGACAATAGTATCCGATAGATGATCGGTGTTTACATCGAGATTTTGAGGAAGCTTGGGAAGTGAGGTTTAGTGTATTTAGGTATTGAAGTTAGACCAATCCATAGGGTCAACTAAGGCACTCTTATTCTTTTAGTCCAGTTCTTTAAACTACTTTAGTTTTTCTTTAGTTCCTTTTATTCACATCCTAAATTTTTATATTGGTTTTGATTAGGTTCTTGAAACTTAAGATATTTCTTGGTAAGTTTCTTCTTGAAGGTTTAGTTTCCACATTTATTCTTTATTCTTTAGAAATACTCAACACTCTTATTGTTGGTTTTAGAAGTGTTCCAAGTCCCACATTTGTTCTCAAATATCCCGGTTTTGGTAAGGAAAATAAGATAGATTTTGTATGCTATTATGTTTTGATATATTTTTATGTTATATGTATGATATGTTTTTAGTTGTTTTAGTATATGAATTGTTTAGATAACAATCACATAATTTGTTTAGATAACAAATATAGAACTTGTTTAGATAACAAGTCGCAATAGTATATTCCTTGGGCATATGATTGTTTAGATAACGAGCCCCATTAATTTATATGACTTGTTTAGTTAACTAGCCCCGTAAATTTATGGGCATATGATTGCCTAGATAGCAAGTCCCACGAAGTATGATGGCCATTGTAATAGATGTTGTTTTTATATAGTCATATGTTTTATAGTATACGATTATGATATAGCCTCATGTTTATGATTTATGTTGTATGTTATTAGATTTTCCTTGCTGGGCATTAGGCTCATTCCTTTATCTTTTTAGTGTGATGCAGGAAACTAGATATGGAGGCAAAAGTATTCTTGGAGGCTTGGCATGTGTGTTGAGGATGAACGGAATGAGTGGACTACTTGTCGATCGAGGATGACGTTTATTTTAGTCTTTTAAAATTATGTTTTTGATGTAATTCCACAACTAGTATTTAGAGTTTATGTTTTATATTTATCAAACAATGTTTTTTACGTTTTATGAAACAATGGTACCCATACCAAAATTCTATTTTTACTTTGTAATTTTCACAATATTATGTTAAAGTTTTAATAAAGATATTATTATTTCTTATGTATATGTTCTTCAAAGTAATAGCTACGTTTAGTAGTTCTAATGGTCCAAGGTCTTAGAATAGTTGGGTCGTTACAGATGTAGTCAACTATAAATAGTGTCTTGTGGCACTTGTTGAGCCAACTCACACATCACCCATCCTTTCACTTGGAAGCCACCCTGTTCTCTCTCTCTCTCTCTCTCTCTCTCTCTCTCTCTCTCTCTCTCATTTCTTTCATTCAAGCTCCAAAAAATTCAAAGAACTCTTCTCTCTCCCCCTCTCAATTTCATTGCTCTCTCTCTCTCCCTTGTTTTCTCAAGGAAACCTCCATGGATGCTTGAGAACAAGCGTGAGAAGCCAAGTTTCAAGGTGAGTTATTATACCCTTACTCTTTCTTGTTCTTCTATATGCTGAGCATAGGGCTCCTTTTTTGAACCATGGTCTCTGAGTTTTAACCACTTTCAACCATGGTTTTAAGGTCTAGAAGCTCAAGGCAGCCACAAGTCTCTCAAGCTCACCTAGAAACTTGCATGCAACCTGCTCATTAAGGAGGTAACCCTCTAGTTTCGAAATGTCAATTTCTTCCCTTGTTTCCTTCTTCTCCTTGGGTTATGATCTGACCAAGTGATGTTTTGGGGGAGGTTTGAAGGTATTAAAAGTTAGTGGTGAGTCCCGATGTAGTGTCCCAAAACTCCTAAGATGGTTAAGTGTAGCGACCAAGGATATTTATTTGTTAATTTATTTTATTGATTTAATTGTTCGTCTAATAATTGAATATTATGTAGTAAAAATAATTTTCCTTCTCATAATTAATTTAATTGTATTGTTTCATTTTTTGTGATTATTTAAAAATTCATTGTAATTTAAATTTTGTGACATAGTATATTTTTATGTGACATGGGCATGTGGTGTAAGGCAAGAGCAAGTGGGGTAATTTGCATTGGCTATGATTCAAGAAAAAGGAAAGAATATGTGGTGATAGTTATTTTTTATTGTTTTATTTTATTTAACTAGTATTACCTTAGAATAAAGAAAAGGAAATATGAGTATGCATGAATGTAGTGTCTTTTGATACTAAAAACAATATTCACGAAATTCCCAATTTTTGTATATCTTGGGTATTTATGCTTTTATTGAAAATAAATATATTTTCCCCCTTTTTGGCTGGTGAAACTCGGCTGAGTATCGAAAGAGGGAATGAGAGAGTGTGAAGCAAGTTTCCATAGTTGTCACCTTTAGAAATACAGTATCTGTGTTCCCAGCCCCAGTAAATTGGTTATAACGGAGTTGTAGACCTATGATTTGGGCCAATTATATGTCATTAGAAAGATAATTTAAATACCTACAACTTTGTAGAAGAGATCATGATCTAATTCATGGGTTATCATAGTCAAAACAGGGACCGAAGTTACAGGACCCAATAGTTACGAAAATTAATCTAGATTCTTCCATTTTATTTTCCTTAACCTAGTAATCACCTATAAATAGATCATTACGCCTCTCTTTCTCTCAGTTTTTACAACCCTAAACCACAGCCTATAGAGGGTGTAGCATGTTCCATGTTTTCCTTGTCTCCAAGTCTTCAAGATTAGAGGTAATGTGTACATGAAATCTCAAAGTTCAATTTTTCTTTTTCTTCTTCTCTATTCTAAGGGGATTGGTAAGATTTCCTCCTATTGAATCATGTTTTCCGTCTTCTTCTTATTCCTAAAATCTTGTTGTTTGGGTGGTTGACGAGACTAGGTCATTGTGGTGCTAACTAGAGTGTCAAGAGGTAAGTGGAATTTGCTTGGTTGTTTATCTTTTCCTCTAGAAACATGTTAGGGTTTGTTGTAAAATATTTGAGACTTTGATTTTGTAATGAGGTTTTGTCTATGGGGTTTGAAAACCCATTATGTCAATGAGCAAGCATGTTTAGGTGTGATAGTTTTTGGCTTTGAGGAATTAACTTGAAATTACGTGGATATGCTTTTCTATTCTTGATTTTTTGGTATACTAGTCAAATGAGAAGATGTTTGGATCTTATGTATGGGTATTTACTTAATCTCTAATAAATGGTGTGAAACATGCTAAGACTTATGTATATGTATATTGCCTTGGTGTTAATATGATTGGTACCTTTGCATTTTTGGTTAAAGAGTATTCAGACACACACTTATAAAATTAAGGTCTTTTGTTGTTGTTGTTTTTTTTTTTTTTTATGTTATAAGCATGATGAATATATGTGTAATATAAAATATAACAGGCTATACGCTCTATATATATAGGACAATTCTTCTATAGGGGCTTCACTTTAAGTCCTACCGGTAGGGTTCTCAATGTTTCTCGACCCGTGAACAGTTTTCGGCGCGATTTATTTTATGACCATGTATATTGTAGCTATTTAGAGCATCCTGCAAATTTTCAGAAAATTTCGAATAGTTTACATTACCGAAAACTAGGTTCAAACATGTTGCTTTCCACGGGCATAAAAAAAATTAGTCACCCATTCAACAACATGTTTGAACTTAGTTTTTGGTACTGTAAACTATTCGGAATTTTCTAAAAATTTGTAGGATGCTCTAAATAGCTACAATATACACAGTCATAAAAAAATCACATCGAAAACTATTCACGAGTCGAGAACACTGAGAGCCCCCGATAGGGCTTAAAGTAAAGCCCCTATAGGAGAATTCCCCTATATATATATGAGCTAGATTTTGTGATAGTTTTGTATCATGAATTTATTTAGAAGCGTGATAGGATTGGCTTGGGTCTATTATAATAAATTATGATATGTGCTTTATAATGAATCTAACAACATGACAATTATTATTATTATTATTATTATTTTATTCTTTAAGGAGCATGTTAGATTTTTTATTTGGGATTTATATGTTATGTGATGATTTTGTGTAATAAAAAAAATGAGTAGAAAGAATGGTTAGGACTTTGATTTATAGTTCATGATTTAATGTGCTAACTGTGCAAGAAAAATAGAAGCATGCCGAATATTTCGATTCTTTCTTTTAGCAAACATGAATCAATTCAATATCTTAGCTTTGTCTTATGATTTAATGAGCATAAATAAATTTGTGAGTATTTATTCATATTAGATCATTTATTGTCTTATGATTCCAAGTATTATTTCAAGTGGTATATATTTTATGAAAGTAATGAATATAGTAACATGCTATGCTTGATTGTTTATTTGTATCTAAGTGATAAATATTAAAGCATGCTAATGATATATGTCGTTTAGGTAATTGAGTTATTGTTTTGTGGGAGAAAATTTCATGTTGTTAGTGTGCCATGTGTTTCGGCCTACACTTACTTTTTTTGAGATTGAAGTTTGTTTAAAGTTGTTTGATAATAGTGTAAGAAAAAATTGAATTTTTATTAAAAAAAAACACGTGGTAAATCTTTAGTTCCATTTTATGATATAAAGTGAAAATTTTAAAGGGCCTACATGGTTTCAGTCAAGATTGTTTTCGAGTTTAAAATTGTTTTGGTATTGGTAATGAGATCCAATTAATTTTGTTTAATATTAATAAGGTGTTTGAATGTTTGTAATCATGCTTTATAAACTTGTTGGGATGAGCTTAGGGTTTTTGGTCTAGTGGTATTATTAGGAATATTAAATAGTTCCTAATCCTTTGAAATAGTTTGGCGAACCATGTGTTTTCTATAGCATGTCTAAAAATGCTAAGAAAGGTTCTTTTAAATGAATGACACGTTTTAATGGCCCATGCAAATATAAAGGTATTTTTGTGTAATTATGTGAAATTGAGACAAGTTGTCTGTTTTCAATTCTAGGCACTTTGTAAAGCAACGTTGATATTTATGTGGTTGGACTTGAGGTAAGATAGTTTGATATATTTCCTTTCATTATGTTGGTGTTATGTTTAGCCTTCCTTGAGTAATATGTTTGTTGTTTGCAACCAGAAAATGTTACAACATTATCGTTATGATTTCTGAGTTATATGATGTTGCCAGGATGCTACAACATTCACTCTTTGTTATTTCAGAATTATATGTTGCTGCCATAATGCTACAAAATTCATTGTTTGATATTTTTAGGTTTCATGTTGTTGCCAAAATGCTACAACATTGACTGAATATTGGTTTTGGAATAAATGCTACTAATTTGAACCTACATCATTGAACAATTTGATTTATGGAATTAAAGGTTCCTGAGTTTAAACGCAATATAATTTTATATGTTGCTGAATATGAATGCTACAACATAGTTTTATGTGTTATGATAAGTTTATGATTTGTGACTATGTTGTGTATTGGCATGCTACGAAGGTATGTCGTAGCATTAAAAACGAAATGTTACTAAGGTATGACGTAACATTTGTGCTACTAAGGTATGAAGTAGCACTAGAAATAAAAGTGTTACTAAGGTATGACGTAACACTAGGGAAGACGTGCCAACAGATGTTGCTTAAGGGAAGGCCAATAGGGGACAAGTCCTACATTTATTATGTATTATGTTTGTAATTTATGTATTATGATTATGTTAGAGAAAGGGGCTCTTATCATAAGTTCCATAAGATTTAAAAAGGGACAAGTCCCGCAAGATCAAAAAGGGACGAGTCTCACAAGATTAAAAGGGAATGCGTCCTACATGATAACAAAGGGACGAATCTCACAAGATTAAAAAGGGACGATTCCCAAAAGATTAAAAAGGAACGAGCCCCACAAGATTATAAGGGAACAAGTCCCACAAGATTGAAAAAGGGGATAAGTTTTGAGTCCCACAAGATTAAAAGGGAACACGTCCCACATGATAACAAAGGGAAAAATCTCACAAGATTAAAAAGGAACGAGCCCCACAAGATTAAAAATGAACAAGTCCTGGGATAAGTTTCATAAGTCTAAAAGTAGCATGAACCAAAGGAGACAAGTCCCACAAATGTTATGAATGTTCTCTTAATATTATGTATGAGTTATGATAATGGTATGATGATTATGAATAATATATATGGAGTTTTCTATTTATGATACTGATGATAGGTCAGGTGGCGACAATGATAAGGCTATGGTACAAATGATAAGGCTCTTCTATATGTGTTGACGCCGTTTTTCGTCAAACAGTGAAAGAAGAGCACATAAACAATAACTGATAATGGCCAATTGAAATAAGACAATACAAACACACGATTTTTACATGGTTCAGCAGTTAAATCTGCCTAGTCCACGAGTCTCTATTATTAAGCTCAAGATTATCTCTGAAAAATTCTTCAGCATGAATTCTTCAGAGGTTTCTCTCAAGGTTCAAAATTTCGGTCCATTACAATGGCCCATGACCCCTCTATTTATAGAGAAGGCTGTAGAATACTATCCCACATATTTTGGGTAGTTACTCTTTTTGTGTAATTCAAATAAATGGCTTTAAATTCCTATAATCAGATATAAAAGGAAACGTCCCCTGAAGACCAGGGGACGTATAACTGACCAAATAATATCCCACGATTCTTGGGGATTTACAATAATAAATGAGGATTACATTTCGTAAAGACATCACTTATATGTATTCAAGGTGGTTATCAGGTATCTCCAAGGCTTTAACTTCCCAGGTTTCCCGTCATCTTTCGAGATCGTATGTGCGTCGAGCTCGGGACCTCTGATCTGGGGTCATCCCTGAAGATGGATGCGTCTCCAGAGCTACCTTTTCGAGATCATGAACACTCCGAGGTCACCATATTCGAGGTTGTCTATGTCCTGCAGGCTCGATATTTAATCCTGGAGCATATTTCCAACCTTATGAGTCCACTTGTTTGCGAATCCAAATTTCGAGGTCATATTTAACATAGCTCGAAATCTGGGTGTAACATCTTGCCCCCTCAAAAGTATTTGTTCGAATCCTAAGAGAAGGAAACTTTTGAACTACTTTATTTGAGAACTGTACCATCACACTTTTGAAAATGAACACGCGTCAGCTGGGTATTGCTCATTTTTGGTACTTGAGTACCTTGGAAACATGCCCACGATCATCCGTCTGCCACCTTTTCGGCGCCATCTTGTCATTGATTCCCATCCGTCCGATCTAGCAAGGATTTCATTCAACGCCCCGGATTAATCCCCCTTTTTCCATCTATATATACGAGACTCCATTCTTCATCTTCATTTTTACCTTCGTTCACCAAAAGCAAGAAAAGAAGAAAAACGAAACCAGAGACTTCTTTATAAAGTTTCTATTCTGTGCATGTTTTCTTGGCCAAAGAAACAAAGAAACCCTGTTCTGTTCGAGTCCGTGAGTTCTTATTTGCAACCTCTTCTTCAATCGACAATCTCTCTGCAATCGCCATTATTGTGTAAGTATGCAATCTTTGTTTTCCATTTTGTCAGTTTTTATTCATGCTGTTCTTGTTGTGTATGTGTATATACTAGTTTACATCCTTAGCATAATATGATAGGAGGTTTTGATCCGATAGGCTCTTATGCTTTTTAGACTTCCATACTGGATTTACATCACTGGCTTATACCCAGTTTTCATATTTGAGTGAGGTTCCTATTTTCTGGGTTTTGAATTTTTTTAGGCGACGTTTCTTGTACACTAAGTTTTCGGGTAAAAAACATGGGCCTTGACAAATGCACGAAACCCAAGGCTGCCTTTCCTAGTTAACCGCCACTCTCTTTTCCCTTGATTTTTGAGATTTTCAAAAAAATTTCCACTCTCCTTCCTTTCTTGTGGAACGCACGTCCTGACTCTTTAATAAGGGTCTTAATATATAGCTTGTTTTTCTCCTTAACCCCGAGCTCGTAAGTTCGAGCTCGGAACTCTTGCATGCATGGCCCTCACCATTTTTTCTTTCTCGCTAGATGTCACAGAATCTGGAAAGACGGTGGGGGTCGCTGTAGGCAATCCCTTACGAGCCAAAATCTCCGAGCCCAGAATCGCTGTTCGCCCGGAATCAACGTCGGATAAGAGAATACGAGCTTGCGCGCGAGCAAGAGGACATTCGAGCTCACTACCGCCGCCAGATAGACGAGGTCATAGAGGGGAAGAGGAGAGTTCTTCGGGAGGCCCTCTATCCGGAATCCTATTCAGGACCTAGGCTGATTCCTCTCGATCCTGCATTAAAGGTTATTGTCGCGTACTATCCAGGAGAGCTCAAATTTTCACTAATGGGGGAACCTTCTTCCTCGCAGCCGAGGAGAGAAATGTTTGAGGCCGAGCACTACTGGAGCTCAGTTACCACAACTAGTCAGATAACTGACATCCTGGCTTTCCACGGCCTTAGCCTGTCAGGCTCCTTGAAGTGTTGACCTCCGGTCGACCATGAACGAAGCTGTTTCGCCCCTGGGGGCCGCGACGCCAGTGTGAAATACGCGGCCTGGAGCTAGGAACATATGAGGGCAGAAGCTCTGTTGCCCTTGAAGTCTTTTTTCAAGGACTTCACGGATTTCGTTGGGTTGGCCCCGTTCCAACTCAACACCAACTCTTACAGGGTACTGTCTGCCCTGAGGTCCTTATACCACGAGATGGGGTGGAAAGGACCTTCGCCTTAAGAGATCTTGTATCTCTTTTTTCTTAAAAGTAACCCCTCCTGAGTTCGGGGAGGGGATGGCTTTTATTACCTCTCGAGCTATCCCAAGGAGAAGAAGGTCTTTGGAGATCTTCCCAATCATCCGCCTGATTTCAAGAGGGCCTTCTTCTGGACAGACGGTCTGTCCCCGTCTCGACACTACTCGTTCAGGCGGATTCGTAAGTATTCTTGTTATCTTTATTTCTGTGCTTGAGATTTTAGCTCTTAGATCCGTACTTAGTAGAAATATGTTATCTTTCAGCCAATTTTCAGCGTCCCACTCCTGACGATACAATGAAGGAGCATAGAGAGACCCTGCTCCAACTCCCCCGTGGCAGGAGGTCTCTCCTATACCTTTTACACGAGGATAAGCTCCGAAAGTGCGGACTTTTGGAGGAGGGCCAGTCCACCTTTGACTGGTCCAATATAAAATATGAACACTGGGAGCAGGTGCCCCTGCCCACAGGCGCCCTCCCTCCGAGGAGAGAAACGAGGCCACCACTTCCAGTTCGCCAGAGGAGTCCGCCGTCTGGGAATGAGGCTAATGATGAAGCCTCGAGCTCGGATTCAGATGAAGATAAAGTCCTCCCTACCTCGAGAATGTGGTCCCCCACCTTACTAAAACACAGGCCCAATAGGTTATTCTCGTGCCCACAGGATAGATACCACTTCTACATATGGAGTTGGGTAGATGACTGTGTCCATAGGTTTGATAGTGGGCTCGGGAAATACGACACTATGTATACCACGGACGAGGTGTGGAACGGGATAGCTGTTCAGTATGGGACCAACGATTATAGGGACCTTTCGAGGTTATCACCTACATATAGGGAAGGCACTCCCCCCGCCTCCTCTGAAGACGGGGGAATTTCATGGTCCCCAAGCTCGAGCTCGGGGGAGAGTTCCAGTTAGGTTTCTTCTATCATCACTTTATATGTCTGTGATACTGAAACAACTTGTATGCTTCTCTTTTACTGGCTCACTATGTGTGGTCACTTGTGCAGGCAAGATGGACTCTGACCTCGACAACATCATCGATGGTGCTGGCGCCAAGAGGAGCAAGCGTCCCAGAGCGGGGTCGTTTAAGACTGACCAGCCGGGCAAGGGCCCCAAGAGGTCCAAGAAAACTCCTCCCCTTGCTCCGCCGGTTTCGAGCTCCATCGTTGCGGCGACTTTCCAGGCCGGCGCTTCCACAATGGCGCCGTCCTCGCAGGTCGTCGCCTCTGCTGTGGCGCCGACTTCGCTGGTTGGTCCCTCCATTATGGCTGAGTCCCAGCCTCCTGTGGTAGGTCAGTCATCCTTAGGTCCGCCTACTAGAAGGCCTTCTGCTTCTCGAGCTCAGAAGCTATCAATTTCCACACACATGGATGCATATGTGGTCGATAATGCCGCAGGGTCCCACGGATATACGCTGATCTCGGATGTTATGTCCCGGATCGGCCAGAGCTATGGCAGTCTTGAAGCTCCCCAATGGCAGTGCTTAAATGACACCCGAGACTGCACTGTTCTCTACGAGAAGAGTATCGAGCATACTGCCGCGGTGAGTATCCTTCTATAGTCCTTCCTTTTCTGCTTATAATCACACTGACCTGGAGCTAATGGTGGTTTCTTCCTTTTTCAGGCTCTTGCCTTTACTGCCCAGCTCCACTATAAGCTGAACAATGAGATCCACTCGAGCAAGTCTCATGCTTAGGAGGCGAAGGATCTCCAGCTCAAAGCATGCGATGATCTAAAGGCAGCGAATGCGAAGCTTGAGGCAGGAGCCAAGGAACGTGAGGACATGGCCACCGAGCTCGGGAAGCTGAAAGCTGAGCTCGAGGAGCATAAGAAGGAGATCACCCAGCTTCAGGAGACCAACAAGAAGCTTGAAGAGGAAAGGGCTGCTACCTTCGACATCATGGAGGATGAAAAAGCTCGCCTCCTTGCTAAGTACAAAGAGAAGAAGGATCAAGCGGTTGACTCTGCTATGTACCAAATGTGGGCCTACAATGAAGACCTGGACACCAGCTTCTTAGGTCCTCACAAGGCACCGCTTCATGAAAGGTGGAATGCTCGGCTCGAGAAGGAAGAGGCTGAGCAGCTCGAGAAGGAAAAGGCTGCTCGGGACATCGTTTCGGAGGGAGCCCAGGATGATAGCCATGCTATTCGTCCTGAGGAATCCGGTGCTGCAGATGCTGAGAAGGCCAAGGAGACTCCTCTTCCTTGACTCTGATCTCAGGGAAACCATTTATTGGGGCTGTGTTTCCTTATTTCTGTAATTATTTTAATTTATGCCCTTGGGGCTGATACAATTTCTTTAAATATTACTTATATATGCTTTACATTTCTTGGCTCGAAATATTTGGCACATTTTATATTGATGAATCAGTTATGTTTATTTAGTCATACAAACATATTATGGATTTTGGTTCGAAGCTCAATGCATTCATGCATAGTTTGTTCAAATTATCTGCTTCCGACCTCGTTAATTTTCAAAGTCGGATATTACTTCAACCATGAACCCAAAAGTACTTATATGGTATGTAATGTGGATGATTTGGTTATATCTTTTTTGCTTAGTCACTTTTTCTCATCCTCGGTTTTTGCTCCAAGGTTAAGAGTTCGAAACTATTTTCTTTAAGATATTCCAGCCTCGATTTCAAAATAGGTTTAGGTTCCTACTTACCATCGATTAGTTTTTTTCTTTTGGCTGGTTTGTTCAAAACCTCTTAAGTTTGCACATCTGGTTAACACCAAACGTTTTTGATTTTTGATAATTAGGTTATGTCCGAACTATCTCAGCTCGCGTATTTGGTTATATCCAAGTACTTTATATATTTTTGATAATTCGGTTATGTCCGAACTATCTAAGCTCGCATATTTGGTTACATCCAAATACTTTATATGTTTTTGATAATTCGGTTATGTCCGAACTATCTAGGCTCGCGTATTTGGTTACATCCAAATACTTTATATTTTTTTTGTATATGTTATTTTATTTTTTAAGCTGATGGTATATGTACCAATGATGCCCCCTTAATATCCTATGAGTGTGACCATAGGTTATTAAATTAAGAGAGATTGCAAAAATAAAAAGAAATAACATATTTGAACGAAATGGATCTTTTATTTGATGACATTCAAAAACAAATAAGCTAATACAAATAGAAACTCATGGTTATAGACAACACTTTTCCTACACTACTGATAGTAAGGTCTAAGGTGTTCGCCATTCCATGCTCGCGGTACTAGGCTCCCGTTCAATCTCGCAAGTTTGTACACACCAGGTCGGATGACTGACTCTATCTGGTATGGTCCTTCCCAGTTCGGCCCGAGCACCCCAGCTGCCGGATCTTAAGTTGCCAAGAATACGCGTCTTAACACCAGATCTCCCATTCCGAATTTTCGATCTCGAACCCTCTTGTTGAAATATCTGGTAGTTTGTTGCTGGTAGGTAGCGTTTCTCAGCTGAGCCTCTTCTCTTTTTTCTTCAATCAAGTCTAAGGTTTCCTCGAGCTGAGTATGGTTTGAACTTTGGTCGTAAATCTGAGTTCGGATCGTTGGGATTTTGACTTCTGTGGGCAACATTGCCTCGCAGCCGTATGCTAGAGAGAACGGGGTATGTCCTGTCGAGGTTCGAGCCGTTGTCCTGTATCCCCAAAGGACTTGGGGCAATTCTTCGGGCCACCATCCCTTTGCTTCCTCCAACTTTTTCTTTAGAGAACTCTTGAGAGTTTTGTTCACAGCTTCGACCTGGCCATTCGCTTGAGGGTGAGCCACTGATGAAAAACTCTTTATTACACCGTTCTTTTCACAAAATTTGGTGAATAGGTCGCAATCGAACTGGGTTCCGTTGTCGGATACGATCTTCCTCGGCACTCCATATCGGCACACGATGCTCTTTACAATGAAATCAAGGATCTTTTTTGAGGTTATAGTTGCCAACGGTTCAGCCTCCGTCCATTTTGTGAAGTAATCCACGGCGACTACAGCATATTTCACTCCACCTTTGCCAGTCGGGAGAGAGCCTATGAGGTCGATGCCCCATACCGCGAAAGGCCATGGGGATGTCAACACGGTCAGCTCGGATGGTGGGGCTCAACGTATCGTGGCGAATCTTTGGCATTTGTCGCATTTCTTCACATACTCGAAAGAATCCGCTTTAATGGTTGGCCAGAAATATCCCTGGCGTATGATCTTCTTGGACAGGCTATGCCCCCCAGTGTGATCTCCGCAGAACCCTTCATGAATTTCTTCAATGATTTTCTTAGCTCCGGGAGGGGTTACGCACCTAAGTAACGGTATGGAATATCCCCTTCGGTACAGCCTTCCATCCAAGATTGTGTAACGGGGAAGTTGATACATCAACTTTCGAGCTTGGTTCCGATCTTTTGGAAGAACTCCATTTTCGAGATAATCAACTATCGGGGTCATCCAGGTCGGCTCTGTTTCGATCATACACACATCTTCCTCTTCTGGCTCATTAATGCTAGGCGCTGATAGGTGTTCTATAGGTACGACATTCAGCTCTTCATTTTCGGCGGACGTAGCGAGTCGAGCTAAGGCATCTGCATTTGAATTCTGCTCGCGGGGAACCTGTTCGATTGTATAGAATTTGAAACACTCTAACGCTGATTTTACCTTCTCCAAATAAGCTGCCATTCTCGTGCCACGAGCCTGGTATTCACCCAAGATTTGATTAACCACTAGCTGGGAGTCACTGTAGCAATGTATAGCTTTAGCTTTGAGCTCCTTAGCTATACGAAGTCCTGCGAGTAAAGCCTCGTATTCGGCCTCATTATTCGACGCTTTGAAGTCAAATCTTAGGGCAGAATGAAATCTGCTTCCCGCGGGGGTAACTAAAATGACCCCTGCCCCCGCTCCATTTTCATTTGACAAGTCGTCAACGTAAAGTTTCCACAGCTCGTGGGCCGTGGTTATTACCTCGTCGTCGGCTATACCAGTACATTCCACTATAAAGTCCGCCAATGCCTGTGCCTTAATGGTCGTTCTCGGGTGGTAGGTGATCTCGAACTGTCCGAGCTCAACAACCCATTTAAGAAGCCGACCTGAAGCTTCTGGTTTAGACAGGACTTGCCTAAGTGGTTGATCAATCAGTACATGGATGGGATGTGCCTGAAAGTAGGGGCGGAGCTTACGAGATGAATGAATTAGACTGAGCGCGAGTTTCTCCATCAATGGGTACCTTGACTCTGCCCCCAGTAATCTTTTACTGATGTAATAAACGGGTCTTTGCACCCTCTCTTCTTCTCGGACGAGCACCGCACTTATCGCGTGTTTGGTAGTCGAAAGGTATAGGTACAATATTTCTCCCGTTTCAGGTTTTGACAGGATGGGTGGTTCCGCAAGGTGCTTTTTGAGCTCCTGAAAGACCAGCTCGCATTCCTCTGTCCATTCAAATTTCTTACCTCCTCTCAGTAAGTTGAAAAATGGAAGACCACGATCTGTAGATTTCGAGATGAATCTGCTTAGGGCTGCCATCGTGCCAGTCAGACTTTGGACATCTTTGTGCCTTCGAGGTGAGGGCATTTCAATCAGGGCCTTGATCTTGTCGGGGTTAGCCTCGATTCCTCGAGAGTTCACAATAAAGCCCATGAATTTTCCTGAAGATACCCCAAAAGTGCACTTCTGAGGATTTAGCTTCATGTTATACTTCCTGAGCACGCCGAAGCACTCTTCGAGGTCATCAACATGGTTCTTGTTGAGTTGAGACTTTACAAGCATGTCATCAACATAAACCTCCATGTTGTTCCCTATTTGCTCTGAAAACATCATGTTTACGAGCCGCTGGTATATGGCTCCAGCATTCTTGAGCCCGAATGGCATGACATTATAGCAATATAGTCCTTTATCCGTGATGAAGCTCGTGTGTTCTTGGTCGGGGGCATGCATGGGAATCTAGTTATATCCAGAATAGGCATCCATGAACGACATCAGGCCATGCCCCGCCGTGGCATCTACGAGCTGGTCAATCCTTGGTAACGGAAAACAGTCTTTTGGGCAAGCTTTGTTGAGATCTGAGTAGTCAATACAGGTTCTCCACGTCCCTTTGGGCTTTGGGACCAACACCGGATTGGCTACCCAGTCAGGGTAAAAGGCATCCCTAATGAATTGGTTTGCCTTTAACCTGTCAACCTCCTCTTTTAACGCCTTCTTTCTGTCTTCATCTAGTTGTCTTCGCTTTTGTTGCTTCCGGGGAAAGCTTTTGTCTATGTTTAGTGCGTGGCTTGCTACATTCAGGCTTATCCCCACCATGTCTGAGTGCGACCATGCGAAGACATCCTGGTTTTTCTTCAAAAAACAGATTAATTGCTATTTGGCCTCGTCTTGGAGGTGTTTTCCGACCTTCACCTTCTTCGAGGGATCAGCTTCCTCGAGCTGAACCTCTTCGAGCTCCTCTAAAGGTTCGAGGTCAACCTTCTCCTCAATCCTCGGATCGATCTCTTCGTCAACCTCTAAGACCGTTCCTTCTTTGTTTTGTATGATGACGAGTGCTCGAGCGTTCGTTTGTTTCTTTCCTCTCATGGAGATGCTATAGCATTCCTGTAATGACCCACTAATCTAGACTATTTGGACCATTAACGAATCTATACATAAAACTTACATTTTTACGAAAATACCATAATTTTATTGAGTAACTTGCAAAATAAGAGTTATTTACAAATAAACAGAATACTAAGAAGGATTTGGGATCCCATTGTCTTTAAAAACAAAACATGATTTAAATGAAAAGAATTACATAAGAAATGCGGAAAATACATATAAAACCATAAAAATTAAAATGAGACTACATCCTCGAATCGAATAACGCTCGGCCCCTTGACTCCATTCACCATCGATACACATCCTCTAAGCGTCACGAATCTTTCCACCTCTAAAGCTTATTTCCTGCACATAAACAGAAAGGAATGAGCCTAATGCCCAGCAAGGAAAAATCTAACACATAGTCATACACATCAATTTCATAATAACGTAAAGACATATCATAACACATAATACACTTATTATAATGGCCATTATTACTTGGGGTCCCATAGACTAAACAAGCTTATGCCCATGAGATTAGTGGGGTCCTACCAGCTAAATAGGCTTATGCCCACAATCTTTTTGGGGTCTTGTTAGTCAAATAGGGCATAAGCCCAAGCCTACAAACATACACATGCATAACATATTCATAACATATCATAACATAACACATAAGATAACATAAACATAAACATATAAATTCTAGCCTATTTTCCTTACCAAAGTTACCGGGATGTAATGGACTGAGTTAGGACTTTTTGGAACACTCCTAAAACCATATGAGAAAGAGTGAGTCTTAAGAAGAAGAAGAAATGAAAATGAATAGGAAGACTAAACCATTGAGAATTATGCTTACCACAACTTATGTGCTTAAGAACTTGGATTCCCTAACCAAAATAAGAATGAGGTTAGGAAACTGAGTAGAAGACTAAGAGAAGGGAAACATAACATAAATCAAATGAACTAGAGTTTCGGGTTTACCTCAAAGACTTGCAAGATCAATCTAACCACAACCGAAATACTAACGAACCTCACTTCCCAAAGTGTTTGATAAGCTTATGATGTTTAAGCTTATGATTTTCCCAAACCAGGTGTTTACACTCTCACACTCTCTTAGCACTAGCAGCTTCTGAACTTAGAGTAAAAGGTGAAGAAATGGCTGGGTACTAGGTCCTATTTATAGAGTTTGGGAATGAAAATATCTTGATTTTACTTGAATAAAAATAATGGCTTTTTTAGGTGAAAATCATTTGAATAATCGTTCAGCAGAGGCTGAAGACTCGTTCAAAAGATGCTGGACTGTTGAAGGAGTTTGAATGGCTGAAAGGAAATGAATTCAAAAGAGTTTGAATTTATGCTGAAGGAGGCGATATATCGCCCCCTGTAGGCGATATATCGCCTGGGCTAGTATGCCCAAGGCGACCGTGCATCGTCTCGTGTTTTCCGTATCTACGTGCTGCGATATATCGCCCCCTATAGCTGCGATATATCGGCACACGCTGAATATTTAAACACGAAATTACACATTTTTAGCTAAGTTTGAATGGAGTAAACAGCCTTGACTAAGCCTTTAACGTATTCAAAGCTGCTGACTGGCCTTATATCATTCAAACTTTACCCTTATTTAATTTAATCCTCAAAAATACTTAATCCTTAATTACCATTCATAACATGTGCTTAAAATCCTATCGGTTGATGTCTAAACCTTATAATATAATAAATATAATCCTTAATATCAGTCACCTTAATCAATCCTTAGGTTATACTTAATATTCTTAAACTATAGATTAAACTTAGAAAATCTATAAGTACTACTATGAGTGTCCAAATAATTCCCGGTCTGAACCAAAAATCCACAGTTACAAAGATAATATTAAACATACTATAATACTGCTAACAATTAGCTAAGTAAAATTCTTGGACTCTACAATTCCCTCCCCGCCAATTGGTCTCCTTTCAACGTCCCGACTCCGCTAGGGGTCGGGAACTTAAGGGCCAGATGCCTTACTGATGAAACTGCCCCCAGCCTGACCAGGGCGGGTCTCCCGAGCAGCACATTGTAGGCAGATGGTAAATCTACTACTACGAACTCCATTATCTTGGTCACTGAGACTGGATAGTCTCCCAAGGTTATGGGGAGCTCAATGGATCCCATACAGGCGGTTCCTTCTCCCGAAAAGCCGTACAAAGTAGTTGCACATGCTTTCAGGTCGCAAAGGGAGAGTCCCATCTTCTCGAGGGTTACTTTATAGAGGATGTTGACTGAGCTCCCATTATCTATGAGAACTCGGTGGACCCTTTTATTGGCCAACTGAAGAGTAATAACCAGCCTGATGAGGGAATTGAACATGGGAGGCGTCTTCCTCGGTGAAGGTTATTGGTTGCGTTTCAATCCTCTGGCTTTTTGGTGCCCTGGGTTTGGGTTCATAAGGAGACCCATCCCCTATCTTCAACTCGTTAACATACCTCTTTTGGGCATTCCTGCCCCCTCCTGCGAGATGAGGCCCTCCCGAGATGGTTATTACATCCTCTCCATCTATCGACGGGGGCCTATCTTCTTCCCGAGATCGGGAGTTATTGTTTTGTGTGGTCTGAGGCGCGGCTACTCTCTAGCTCGCGGCCGCCTGACAAGTATTCTGGTTTTTGACATAATGCCGGAAGTAACCTCTCGAGATCAACCCTTCGATCTCGTCCTTCAGTTGTCGACATTCATCGGTTGTATGTCCGGTGTCTCTGTGGAACCGACAATATTTACTGGAATCCCTCTTGGAATTTTGATTTCTCATCGGGTCCGGACGCCTAAAGGGGACCTGGTTTTCATTAGCCAGATATATATTTTATCGAGACTCATTGAGCTCGGTGTATACCTTATACACGGAGAAATACCTCTCCCATTTCTTTTTCTTTCCTCCCTCAGCTTCAGGGTTACTTCCTTCATTCTTTTTCCTCTTGGATGGGTTCTCTGAGGCAGGCTTTGGTGCTGCTGGGTCCGCCGAGGTTGAGGCAGAGTTGATGTTTATCATTGTAGTTTCGGACTGGGAGGTCGCTTTGAGCGTCGACCTCGCTTCCTCTACATTGACAAACCTCTGCGCTCGTTTGTTAAACTCGGTTATTGACCTTACCGGTTTCCCTTGCATGTCGTCCCAAAGGGCACTTCCCGGTAATACGCCAGCTCGAATAGCCATGAGGTGTCCACTGTCATCCACATCCCGAGCTCGGGCTACTTCCAGATTAAATCTTGTTAAGTAACTCTTCAATGTTTCGCTCAGTTGCTGCCGGACGTTAGTTAAGGTGGATGCTTCTGGTCTAACCCCTACCATTGCTCTGAACTGCTTCTTAAAGTCTTTAGACAACTGCTCCCATGAGGTTATTGAGTGTCTCTTATACTTTTCGAACCAACTTTTGGCAGGTCCTGCCAATGATGTTGGAAACAACATGCACCTGAGCTCGTAACCCACGTTACTGGCTCTCATGATAGTGTTGAACGTGCTCAGGTGACTACACGGGTCGGTCTTTCCTTCAAACGTAGGGACGTGAGGAATCCGAAAACCTTGAGGAAATTGAGTGTCAGAAATATGGGGAGCAAACTGCTCGAGCTCCTCATCAGAGTCCTCATATCGACCATTTCCTCGTTCATTCTTTAAAAGCCTAAAGGCTCTTTCGAGCTGATCGATTCTTTCTTGGACTGGGTCAATAGGAGGTGCTGTCTGGAATTGACTGTCATTGATAGTGATTCCAGGCTCACGTCTCCGCAAGGGATCTCTACGTTTATTCAAGCGATCCCTCAGGTCTGGATTTGTTTGATCTCCATTCCCCCGACTCTGATTCAGATGATTTTGCAGGTCGGGACGATTCTTGCGACTTCCAGTATTCTTACGAACTCGGTCGTGTTTACTAACGGACCTGGTCTCTCCGGACTCATCACTGGTGAAACTCATTGCTCGGTTATTTCGCGATGGATTCTTTCCACGTCGCCTCGTCTCTGCAGTACGAGACCGAGACGTCTAACTTCTCTCAGAAGGAGCGCCTCTCCGCTCCTGGAAAGTCTCTCTTTTTCCTTGTCTTTCCCCCGCACGCCCTTGATCCTGATCTCGAACAGGTTGAGCGTTTCTGTGTGGGGGCGAAGGATATCTTATGGGTGACGGAGGGAACCGTATAGGCGACGGTGGCTGCCACCCTTGTCGCGGCCTGGAGGGTCCAGAATTTGCCCGAGATGGGTCAGTCGCATTCGGTGCGCTCCCAGGTACCTGAGTTCGAGCCTCTGCAGGGGTTCGGTTATTTTCAGCTCCTGCAGGCACTTCTACAGGCGGGTTAGTCGGGGCCCGAGTTCGAGTACTCCTCTGGGGCCTAGGTGGAGCGGATGGCTCTGCTGGTGCCGGAGGTTGAGTCGGCCTCCTTGTGGCAGCATCCTTTCGCGGACGCCCGCGGGGCCTCCAGGGAGGAACATGTACGTCCCTTGGAGGAGGGACTTGGTTTTCGCGCGGAGGCAGGGGCTGAGCCACCTGCGCCTCTGCGGCTATCCTTGTCAACTCCTCATTCCGTTTGTTGTCTTCTGCCAACAGCTGCTTCAGTTGTCGGTTTTCAAGTTCCACAATAGGAACGTACCGCTCAGGATTGTAGTACATATCCTCATCTCTTGGTGGAGGAGGTGGTCCCCGGGAATCAGAGGACCCACTTCTCTCTTCAACATCCGGGTTCTCCATTGGTTGTTTTCCAGGACGTCTTGGGTAATTTTCCTCAGGGGTGTTCTGATTGTTTGTGGCCATGATTTTCTCAGGGATGAATGCTTAAGGCTCTCAATGAAAGCACCAAACTGTTGACGCCGTTTTTCGTCAAACAGTGAAAGAAGAGCACATAAACAATAACTGATAATGGCCAATTGAAATAAGATAATACAAACACACGATTTTTACGTGGTTCAGTAGTTAAATCTGCCTAGTCCACGAGTCTCTATTATTAAGCTCAAGATTATCTCTGAAAAATTCTTCAGCATGAATTCTTCAGAGGTTTCTCTCAAGGTTCAAAATTTCGGTCCATTACAATGGCGCATGACCCCTCTATTTATAGAGAAGGCTGTAGAATACTATCCCACATATTTTGGGTAGTTACTCTTTTTGTGTAATTCAAATAAATGGCTTTAAATGCCTATAATCCGATATAAAAGGAAACGTCCCCTGAAGACCAGGGGACGTATAACTGACCAAATAATATCCCACGGTTCTTGGGGATTTACAATAATAAATGAGGATTACATTTCGTATAGACATCACTTATATGTATTCAAGGTGGTTATCAGGTATCTCCAAGGCTTTAACTTCCCAGGTTTCCCGTCATCTTTCGAGATCGTATGTGCGTCAAGCTCGGGACCTCTGATCCGGGGTCATCCCTGAAGATGGATGCCTCTCCGGAGCTACCTTTTCGAGATCATGAACACTCCGAGGTCACCATATTCGAGGTTGTCTATGTCCTGCAGGCTCGATATTTAATCCTGGAGCATATTTCCAACCTTATGAGTCCACTTGTTTGCGAATCCAAATTTCGAGGTCATATTTAACATAGCTCGAAATCTGGGTGTAACAATATGTTGATCTGATTGTCAACACACAGAAGTAAATTATTAGAATGAGTTGTGTTTTCTCATGTTTAGATTATGTTTATGATACGTTATGATATGCCTGTTATGAATGTATATGTACGTTATAGATGAGCTATGTACGCGGGAACTCTTTTGTCTTATATGTTGTATGTTATTTGTTGTACTTCCTTAATGGGATTTTTAGCTCACCCCCTTACTTTTCCCCTGCAAGTATCTACTTAGTAATGGTTAATTTTATATGTGGAGGGACTAATCCATTGTGAAAGTGTGTACTACTATGAGGGGCCATACCACTGAAGAACAGATCCTGGAATGCCATAGTTTTTATGTTTTCAGTTTTCAGCTTTGTATTATTCAAGAGAGTTGTAATTTTTTTCGTACAATTTAATTTATTTTCCAAAGTGTATTTTGTTTTCAAAAATTGGGATCCTGCCCCAACATTATTTTAGAACTTATATTTTTAAGAAATTTTCAAGTATGGCCTTCCTAGATATTGAAACACTTTAAGTGAAGAAATTTAGGGTGTTACATTAAGTGTAATGATTAGTGTGTTAGGAAGACATGTACAGTAATTATATGAGTTATACATGATTATATGCATTAAATTTGTTTAAAGACCCACTTTTGTTAAAAGGGACATTTTCATAATTTTGACCCATTGAGGGTATATTTGTAATTACCATGTGTTATGTGCTTGCGACTGCATTATTATATGAATATTTGTTGTATTTGGCATGAGTAGGTCCGTTCGAGCAGTTTTAGCGAAAAGTCACAACGATGATAAATGTCCGGCTAGAGTCTAGCCAAGGGCTATTTTGGGAATTTTAATATTTTTGGATTTATTGGGAGTAAAATAAATTGGAGGAATGGTTGTATTTGATGGAATAGTTGATTAATTGATAGATTTATGATGTAATTATGTCTTTAGGAAAATGAACGAAATTCCCTTGAGGTTTGTTAAGGAATTTATTAATGGGAAGGTAAAATGGTCTTTTGACCTTAAAATTAGAGAAAATCAGCTAAGTGTTAAGCACCTTAGACATTTCACGTTATTTTTCCTCTCACTTCCCTTTCTAGGTTCCTCTCTTCACAATCATTCAAGACCAAAACACTTGGATCAAGATCAAGCCTTTGAAATTTTAAGGTTTTGAGAAGGAATTTAAGCTCAGGAAAATGATTCGCAACAACTTAGGGCCACCTTCAATCAAGGGAATCTGAATTTCATTTCACAGGCAAGCTCTTGTTGTTTTTCTTTGGTGTCCTTCATTTGTTCTTGAGGAAATTGGGCCTTTTAATTGAATTTCAGAATTTGAGGGCCTTAGGTGGTTTATATGGGTATAGTGATGATTGAATTGTGTAGGGTAACTGTTTTTATAGTTAAAATTTAAGTTAAAGATAGGATTTGGGTATGATTTTCAGATTGGGGCTAGAATTGGGTTTAGAACCCTAGATTTGTAATTTGTGATTTTAAAGCGCAATTGAATGTTTAAGAGGTCTTTTGAGGTTGCATATCTTTTGTATAAGTTGTATTGGAGTCAAAATTGGTGTTGACTTTGATGAAAACAAGTTTGAGTCGAAATTGGATTGAGTTGAGGAGTTGGGAAAAATGCAGGAAAAGTGCAAAATTGCTCTCTGACTTGCGTCGGTCGACCAACCTAGGGCACTCGGTCGACCGACTGGAGGTTTTGTGCAGGCTTGGCCATTTTGGCTAGGTGATCGATCGACCCATGCTGGCAGCCATATTTTTTGGGTTTTTCAAGGGATTTCAAGGGGTAACCTTAGGGGATTAAAAAATATGGTTTCTAGGACAACATTGGGCATGTTTAAAGTGTAACTGGGGCTTAGTGAGACTTATAGAAAGATTATTGTAGG